>NC_054059.1:72410646-73010646 GCF_017639655.2 Falco naumanni | reverse complement strand
CGCTTGCCTTTTAGTGAAAAGGCGCTTCTAGCAACAAACACTTGAGAGCAGGTGCGAAGCATGGGCATTAGCTGATGGCCAAGCACACACCTGCATTGTCCTGGGAGCTCAGAGCTGCACGTCCTCAGCAGCAATAGGACAGGACTCGCTGCCATGGCCAGGGCAGCTTGTGCTAATTTACCCTGAGCGCTGGCATAGCCAGCAGGAGGCTCAAAATCTGTGCTATGGTTTAGACAGAGCACCCCAGCCTCCATTCCCCGCCTAAACACAACCTCAGCGCAACAGCTCGGCGAAAGAAGGGACATAAGCCACACCAGCTGGCAGCCGTGGGCATCAGCTAACCATTTTCACTGCCAAGCTCCCTGCAGCTGCCCAGTGCAGAATAAGGATGCAGGAGCCAGCACCAGCCTCCTCACTGGCTAGCAAGCAGGGAGAGCAGATAGCCCCAGGGGAGGGCAGAAGAACGTTGGTGACAAAACCTCTGTTGCAGCTCTTTTTATATTAATTAATATTTAATCTCAAGCTTCAGGGCTCAGTTTTCACCTGATTCCGTACAGCACCCTGGTAAAAAACAACCTACCAAGACCTTAGACAAAGCGTCACAGCACCTGCTCTCCATCTGCCAGCATGGCCTTCTCGCACACTGAATTCATTTATTTTTCCAGTGTCACCAGTGTATACCATTCTGCACAGAACAGCTACAGTTAACGATAAACGTACCTTCAGCCCCCTCGCCATGCTCAAGGCAACTTTGAAAATCATGGCAGCAGGGAAAGGGCCCAACCGTTTTGCACTTCTTTCTTCAATTAAGTCATTGAGAGATTTTTCTCCTCCATACTCCATGGCCAGACACATGCTTCCATCGTTGGCCTCAGTAAATGCACGGTAACCTTCCAACAAAGATTGATTTGTTAGAGCTGAAGCAGGCACCAGTTGTTTCCATGTGCTTGCCGGCCTGATGGCACCAGAGTGTTTGGGGCTGTTACCCAGGTGCTTTCCCAGCAGCTGCAACCAACCCCCAAAAAATTCATATGCCGGGGGACCTGACTCACAGCTTTACGTAGCGAGGTGAAGCCACAGGAACGTCCATGGAGGCCTGCACAGCCCCAAGCAGGGGCACAAGCCACACACCATAGCAACGTAAAGGAGCCCCCTCCTCCAAGAGAGCCCACAGACACCCCCCATGTTGCTTCCCAGGTCAGCTTTGCACCCCGTGCCAGGGGCAGGCCGGTGTTACCCTGATCTTTGAAAGAGAGAGAACCAGAAGGAGAGCAGTGGCAGAGCTGCAGGACCAACATCCTCAGCTGCAAAGACAAGGAGCTACAGAAGCAAGACAAAGGGCGGGAGAACATTTGGGAAAGCCAAGCCTTTGTCTCACAGTGGCCATTTCACAAGAGTAAGATTTAATGCTCATACAGACTGTCATGTAATCTTTCTTCCTCCACGTTTTACTCCTGTCTGTAAACAATACTTATCAGGTGGAGCTATGAATAGCAGAGTCTTGCATAACGGCATAGCAAAAGCGTTATCCCATAAATGATTTTCGGCACCTTTTACCAAAGAAAACCCAACAGTGAAATGTTTGCAGTGTGAAAGGTCAAGACCCTATTTGCTCTTCAGTTCCTGCCAGAAGCAAAACATGCCATTTTAGGGTTACAAAGTTTCTTTGCATTTCTGCTACAAGTGATCGAGATAGTTTAAAGCACAAATAAGAGGATGAAGTCAGACAAAGCTGCTGTTCCGACTGGCAGGAGAGATTTTAGACAAGATAAGAGCAGAAATTAAACATACACTAAAGCAGCTTCTCAAAACATTCTTACTACGGGGAGCCAAGACCATGACAGAGCCTCCATTGTCACTCGCAATGGTGTGACATCTGGGTGGGACCTGGAGACTTATTCCTCACGTAGAAGCCACACCAGATACTGCTGTGGTATTGCCTCTCCCTCCCCCGGGATCGGAAGCCAGAGCTGCCTGCCAGCACTGCCCTGGGGCAGGCGGAGGTTTCTCCGGAACCAGCCTGTAGCTCTCCTTGGGCCAGCGCTGTGCTGGCTGCGAGGCATCTCCCAGCTCCCAGGGCAGCCCCAGTGGCTTGCGAGTCCCACCATAACCGTTTCTGTTGGTAACTCGCCCAGAAAACTGCTTCTCAGAGACCGACGCTGGTCTCAGTGGGCAATGAAGCACCAAGGGGCTCCAGCACATACCAAATTTTTGGGCAAACCCCACTGAGCCAGTGGAGGATCAAGGCAGAGCCTCACACATCCACCCTTTGAGCACGGTGGCAAGTCAGGCTGCCGGCAGTCTGGGAGCACTCTGCACACGCCAGCAGCACCCTGGCTGGTGTCAGCGATGGCGTGGCCAGCAGGGCCGGGGCAGGGACCGTCCCCCTGCGCTGGGCACCGGTGCGGCCGCCCCTCGAGCCCTGGGGTCCGTTCTGGCCCCTCACTCCCAGACAGAGCTTGGGGGGCCGGAGCGTGTCCAGAGCCGGGCAGGGGGCTGGGGCAGGGGCTGGGGCACCAGTCTGATGGGGGGGCTGGGGGGTCAGCCTGGAGAGGAGGGGGCTCAGGGGGGACCCAATCGCTCCCTACAGCTGCCTGGGAGGGGGCAGCAGCCAGGGGGGTCGGTCTCTGCTCCCAGGTCACAAGCGACGGGACAAGGGGGAACGGCCTCAGGTTGCACCAGGGCAGGTTTAGGTTGAAGACTGGGAAACATTTCTTCACCGAAAGGGTGTCCAGCACTGGGACAGGCTGCCCAGGGAGGGGGGGGAGGCACCGTCCCTTAAGACGTGTAGATGTGGCGCTTGGGGACATGGGTTAGTGGTGGGCTTGGCAGTGCTGGGTTAATGGTTGGACTTGATGAGCTTAAAGGTCTTTTCCAACCTAAACAGTCCCATGATTCTGCCACCAGCCACGCTGCCCTGGCAGTCCAGGAGCAATTCCAGGTCCCCATCACACAGGGCAAGACTAAGTCAACTTAGTAAGTTCCATGGTGGGCTTGACCAAAGGTGCAGGCAGCCCAGCAACCCATCTCCAAAGTGTAAGGATGGGGCAGGCACAAGTGATGCCCCCACTGCGTGTCCTCCCAGCCATCACCCTGCCAGGGCTCCAGGAGCCAGATGGGGAGGTCTGTAATCCCCAGCCCTCAGTGCAGGAGGAGCCCAGAGCCAGAGACAGCAAAGAAACCCCACAGCAGCCTCACGTCACATCAGCTGGCTCCAGAGTCGGCTCCAACAGCTTGGTTTGCAATTTAAGGGATACAGGCCGTGCTGGAAACTTACCCACAATGTTTGGGTGCTGGAGGTCTTTCAGAATCTTGGCTTCTTCATTCAGTCTCTGCTGATAGATGCTTTGCTGGCTCCTGTTGCATTTGGAACTAATTTTCTTCACAGCCCAAGGGGAGCAAGACAAGCCTCTGGGAGATCTGCACAGGAAAAGCCACACAACTCAGAACTGCTCAGTTTGTAGGCAGCACCACAGTTAAGGCTCACACCTCACACTGAGGAGGTATCCTGGAGAACACCTCCCTGTATTTTGTGGAATTAATAAAGAACAACGCTGAAATAGTCTGCTAACACACATGCCGCAAAGGTGCAGTGATGCTTTGCCAATATACAGCGCTCCTCCATCAAATTTTCAAGCATTTTAGTTAAGATTTTCATTGATTCTCATTTTCAGGAGGAGCCGAGGCTCAGGGAGGGAAGTAGCTTGGCCAGTAGGCCACAGAAGAGCCAAGAACAGACCCCAAATGCCTGAATTCCAGGCCAGAGAAAAGCTGATGGGGTTATCCCGAAACAATGGGCTCCTTCCCAGGACAAATACCTCCAGCACACACAGGACAGCTGGGATCAGTGCTGGGACCGGCACTGCCAACACCTTTGTCAGCGACACAGAGAGTGGGATCAAAAGCACCCTCAGCCAGTTTGCTAACGACATCGAGCCATGTGCTGCCGCCAACACGCTGCAGGGGAGGAATGCCATCCAGAGGAACCTTGGCAGGTTTGAGAGGTGAGCCTGTGCAAACCATATGAAGTTCAACAAGGCCAAGCACAAGGTCCTGCATCTGGGTTGGGGCAACCCCCAGTATCAATACAGGCTGGGTGGAGAAAGGTTTGACAGCAGCCCTGAGGACTTTGGAGTGTTGGTGGATGAGAACCTCATGACCCAGCAATGTGCGCTCGCAGCCCAGAAAGTCAACTGTACCCTGGGCTGCAGCCAGAGCAGCGCGGCCAGCAGGTCAGTGAGGGGGCTCTGCCCCTCTGCTCCACTCTGGTGAGACCCCCCTGCAGCGCTGCGTCCGGCTCTGGGGTCCCCAGCACAGGAGAGACACGGAGCTGCTGGAGTGGGGCCAGAGGAGGCCAGGGAGATGCTCAGGGGCTGGAGCAGCTCTGCTGTGGGGACAGGCTGGGAGCGCTGGGGTGGCTCAGCCTGGGGAGGAGAAGGCTGCGGGGAGACCTTAGAGCACCTGCCAGTGCCTAAAGGGGCCGGCAAGAAAGCTGGGGAGGGGCTTTGGGCAAGGGCAGGTGGCGATGGCACACGGGGGAATGGCTTTACCTGAGAGAGGGGAGATGGAGATGAGAGATGAGGAAGAAATTCTTCCCTGTGAGGGCGGCGAGGTGCTGGCCCAGGCTGCCCAGAGCAGCTGTGGGTGCCCCATCCCTGGCAGGGCTCAAGGCCGGGCTGGACGGGGCTGGGGGCAGCCTGGGCTGGGGGCAGGGGTCCCTGCCTGTGGCGGGGGCTGGGAACTGGACGGTCTTTAAGGTCCCTCCCACCCAAACCATTCTGTAGTTCTATGATACCCAACACCTCTTCCTCAGCTCCATGCCCATTTGAAGGGGAGCAGGGAGCATCTGAAGGTCAAAGATGGCAGCACTTTCTTGCTCAGAGCTCAATCACTTTCCAACCCCTGTATTATTCCACGTGAAAAAAGATGCCAAGCCCTATTCCTGAGCACCACATCATGCCTGTGCTCTCACACGTACCTTTTCATCAAGTATACGTTGACCCCAGTGCCGTATCCAAGCTTCTGCATGAAGGGAGATGCTGGTATAGTGACAGAAACTGGCCCTGCATCTAAAGAGGAAAGAGAAACCCAGCCCCATGAATGACCCCGCACAACAGATCAAACAGAAGCAGCAGCTTTGCAGCTTCTCACTAGGAGCTTTGGCGTTTTAATTACAAATCACATTTGTGATGCTACCACACGTGCTGTGCTACATGCAGAAAGTGTTCAGATTTTTAGAAAAGCTCCTTTCCAAACCACCTTTCCCCCAGTATTTTACCAAATTCCAACTCCAGTCTCACTGAGACGTCATTACCACCACCCTCGTTAGGTTTCTCACGCTGGACAGTTTTCTATGAAGTTTTATGCTCAAGCCTGATCTTGAACACAGCTTTTTGTTTCCTGCCTACTCTCCAGGCTAAGCTACTGTACTGGTTTTGGCTGGGATAGAATTAATTTTTTTTTTAATAGCAGTTTGTATGGGGCTGAGTTTTGGACTTGCAATGAAAATACTGTTGACAACATGGGGATGGTTCAGTGATTGCTGAGCAGTTCTTGCACAGCATCAAGGCCTTTTCTGCTTCTCCAGCTGCTCTGCCAGGAGCAAGGAATTGGGAGGGGACAAGGATGGGAAAACTGACCCCAACTGACAACAGGGATGTCCCAGCCTATATGATGTCATGTTCAGCAATAAGGCTGGGGAGAAGGAGAAGGAAGGGGGCAGACATTTGGAATGATGGCGTTTGTCTTCCCAGGTCACCCCTACATGGGATGGGGATAGCCAGACACTCGCCTGCTGACAGGAAGCGGTGAATGAATTCCTGAGTTTGTTTTGCTTGTGCATACGGCTTTTCCGATTAAACTGGTTTTATCTCACTGCAGGAGTTTTCTCACTTTTACCCTTCCGATTCTCTCCCCCATCCCGCTGGGGGGGCAGGGGAGCAAACGAGTGGCTGTATGGGGCCAAGCTGACCCATCAGGGTTAAACCACAATACCCACCCCAACAGGCCAGTTTAACACCCATCACCTCCCTGCAGCAAAGCACTGGGCCCACGGCAAAGCATTCCGTTCCCCTGCCAGCCCCTCTGAAGTATTTGGGGCTCACGCCTGAATGCAACTCACCAGGTCTCTCCCTGTGGACCAGGTTGTTCTGAGACTTGAAGGCTTCCATCGCTGCAAACGTTACACCTCCACCTCCAAAAAAGCCAGAGGAAGGCACTCGGGAGGATCTGGGACCACAAGCTGTGCAGGGCTCAAGCCCTGACCCATGCAGGGGCATTACAGACACAGTACATTAAAGGACATAAGTTACAGAAATTACACAAATTACACCCAGTGGGCGTAACTCACTGCTAATTTGGCTTCTCCCAGCTCCTGCTCCACAATCAGGTTGACAGCTGAAGCAGGATGTGCTTTCC
The DNA here is from genome assembly GCF_017639655.2 of Falco naumanni. Lineage (NCBI taxonomy): Eukaryota > Metazoa > Chordata > Aves > Falconiformes > Falconidae > Falco > Falco naumanni. The sequence continues at coordinate 73,004,229 of NC_054059.1, read as the reverse complement.
ATCACACCCAACTCCTTAGGCTCCCTCCTTCCCTGGTGTCACCCCACAGCTTGTCATGGCTGTGTCCCCCACAAGAGCAATTGCCTCAGCTCACAGAGGGCAAAGTGAACCCCATGAGAGGTCTGGGGGTGGCTCTGAAGTCAGGCAAGAGCCTGGGACCAGTGCCCCAAGGGAACCGGCAAGTGATGTGGCACCACGGGAAGGAGCTGGTGGCCAGGGGTAGGGTAAGCGTCCCCAGGCTGCTCCCACCAGCCCGCAGCACAGCTGGCACCACAGCAGGGATGGGACTTTCACCAAAATCGGGAATATGAAGCTCCTTAATGCCAAGGTAGTGTGAAGAAGCAGGCATTCTTTATTGCAACGCTGGACGCACGGGGATTGTTCCACCTGACGGCATCCAGGTGTTCAGGAGTTCCGTATTCCCGGTCCTGGTGACAGGACTGAAGATCCATCTCTGGGTGACAGGGGATCCCTGGCCGAGGGCAGACAGGAGGCGCCTCCAGGGCCCCACCTCCGGGTGTGAACACCCCAGGTTGGGGGGAGGGGGGGAGGACTGCTGGATGCCACCTCCGGGGGTGGGGGTCCCAGATTGGGGGTGGCCAAGGACTATAGGTCCCACCTCTGAGGGTGAGGGTGCCCCAGGTTGGGGGGGAAAGCCAGAGAGAATTACTGGGTGCCATCTCTGGGGGTGGGTGTCCCAGAGTGGGGTGGGGAAGGACCCCAAGATCCTATTTCTGGAGATTCGGGGAGATTCGGGGCGGGGGGAGGGGGGAGGGGGATGGGGGGCAGGAGAGGACTGCTGAGTGCCACCTCTGGGGGGGGAGGTCCCAGATTGAGAGGAAGGAGATGCCTCCCGGCTCCCACCTCTGCGAAGGGATCCCAGGCCGGGGGCGGACGGGGCGGCCGATGACGGGGGCTCCCAGCCTGAGGGCGGTAGCGGCCCCCCAGTCCCACCTCAGCGGGCAGAGGAGGCCCAGGCCGGCGGCCCGCGCAGGAGGAGGAGCGGGAGCTGCCCACCCCCATGCGGGGCGGGCGGCCGGCCGAGCCCCGAACGCCCCGGTACGGCACCCCGGCCCCCCTCAGCCAGTCCAGCCCGCCCCGCCGCCGTTACCTGCCGCCCGCGGTTCGAATCCCGCGCGCGGGAACACCGCCCCCCTGCCCCGCGCTACGGCGGCCGCGGGCGGACAAAGCGCGGCAGGGGGCGGAGCCGAACCGGGGGCGGGGCCTGGGGGGGCGGTGCCGGGGGGGGGCGAAGCTTTGGAGGAGGCGCCTGGGGGGTCCCAAGGAGGTGTGGGGGGTCTCATGGCTTAGGAGGGGCATCTATAAGGAGTCCCCGAGGCCTCGGAGGGTACCCGAGAGGGCATCAGGGTGTTGGGGGTGGGGTGCGTGTCTGTCTCTGTGGGACCCCTAAGCCCTAGGGGGGGTTCTCAGGGGGATCCTCAAGCCTTTGGGGGGGTTCTGGAGTGCAGCAGGGTCCCCAAGCCCTTGAGGCGGTCTCTGTGGGGTCCTCAACCCGCGGGAGGGTCCTCTGTGGGGTCTCCAACCCATGGGGGGGTTTCTGTGGGGTCCTTGGGGTTCTTGGGGGTCACTGGGGGTTTCCCAAACCCGGGGGGGGGGGGGGGTCCTCCGTGTGTGGTGTCCTCAAGCCTTTTGGCGGGGGGGGGGTGGTCCTGGAGTGCAGCAGGGGCCCCAAGTCTTTGAGGGGGTCTCTGTGGGGTCCCCAGGTCCTTGGGGGGGAGTCTCCATGGCATTGCCAGCCCCTTGGTGGAGGTTCTGTCTCTGGATGGTCCCCAAGCCTGGGGGTGTCTCTGTGAGTGGGCCTGGGGGAGAGCTCAGGCAACCCAGGGTGTGCTGCACCCCCACCCAGGGCTGAGCCTGACCCAAGGTCTGTATTTACACACCCCCCATGCACCCCCCTGGACCTCCATGAATCCCCATTGCTCTTTGAACACCCCCACCCCCCCTTCTGAGCACAGCTGTGTCAGCACGGTGGAGAATAATAAAAAGGCATTTATTTCTCTAATAATAAAAACATTTCAGGAAGCACAGGTGAGATCTGCAGGGTGGGCTGAGCCCCTGCCCTGGACCCCTGCAGCCAGAAGGAGGGGGGGTGCCCCCCCATCATGGTGTCAGGCATTTCACACCAGCGTCCTCAGCGTGACCACAGTTGGTCTTGCCCCAGCTGGAGAAGCTGCAGTGCAGAAGGCTCTCCTCTGTCCCCTTGCAGGAGACGTCGTCCATCCAAATCCTCCCCGTGCCTGCAAAAAACCAGAGATCCAGTGAGTGCACCTCGGTGGATCCCCTCCGGCCAAGGGCACTGCATCCCCGCATCCCACGATAAGCAGAAATAAATTGAAAAGATAAAGCAGAAATCATTCACGCCATTCTTGAACAAAAGGCTTCGTCTGTTATAAAAATTCCCTCCCCTAATTCTATTAGCAATCCTTCTCTATAGTAATATACATAAAATTTGTTAAAATATATATTAGTTCACATTATACATTGCAATATAAAGAGGTAGTGGAGTTTTACTGTAGATTTGTTGTCTTCTTCATGCTTAAAACAAACAAAAGAACTGGAAATCAGGATTTTACTTCTTGGAAGCTTCAAGCCAAATAAAGATAAAGGATGCCCTTGGGCAGCCAAGATAATGGCAGCATCCTACAGCCTCCTGACAGGGGTCTGAAAGCCTCCCACCATGTCCTGGGGCCGGAGATCAGGAACTCAAGCAAGACCAGCTCCAGGGGCATCCGGACCAACAGACAACCAGCGAAAATGCTGCAAAAATAGAGTTGCTTTGCAAAGTTTTCCTGGGATTAGCAATCAGTAGTGGGTTTAAGTGATTAGTTCAGCCTTAGTGTGCCTGAAGACCTGAAGGGGAGAAGAAACCCATCTGCAACCACATTTGGGAGCCCCGATTTGGCTGGGACACCCCACATGCCGGAATCAATACTGACTCTTGTAGTTTTACACTTCATATCCCAGCTTTTCTCCTTGGTTGGCAGGAATTTTTGTGATGCATTCTAATTCCCCATCACCGCAAGCCCCCATTGCCAAAGCTCTGTGCTGGAGTTGCTGGATCTGGGATGGGGCTGGGGGGAATCTGTTCCCCAGCCCGAGCCCCCCTCCATGGCAAAACCCTCTGTTTCCTTTGCAATTTTTTTTTTCCCCCCAAGGGCACTTTCATAGTAATGCAAGGAGTCCCTCAAGGATCCCTACTGGGATAAACACCAGTATGATAGAATCACAGACTCATTTAGGCTGGAAAAGACCTTTAAGATCATCGAGTCCAACCGTTAACCCAGCACTGCCAAGCCCACCGCTAACCCATGTCCCCGAGTGCCACATCTACACGTCTTTTAAACACCTCCAGGGATGGTGACTCCACCACCTCCCTGGGCAGCCTGTTCCCAGGCTGGACAACCCTTCTGCTGAAAAAAATTTTCCTAATATGCAACCTAAACCTCCCATACCTTCAACAATGACCATCATCAATGATGGTAGGGTTGAGGGCATCCTCAGAACATTTTCAGATGACACCAAGCTGAGTGGTGCAGTTGATTTGCTGGAGGGATGAGATGCCATCCAGAGGGACCTTGATGGGCTCAAGAAGTGGCCACATGTGGACCTCATGAAGTTCAACAAAACCAAGTCTTCAAAGGTTCCTTCCAACCCAAATCGTGCTATAAATCTGTGAGTCTCCTCATTTGCCCCTGTGCAAATGTGGACCCCAGGTCTGCTTTCACGGGTGATGGGTGCAACAGTCCATCTGGCACATGGCAGGGGAGTAGCCCCAGATTTCGGGGGCCACCGAGCCCCTAGGGACACACAATTCCTGTTCCGAAGGAAACACCTGCAGGAGAGACACCAGCCACAAGCATGTGGCAGTTTGTGGCCGTGGCAAGGCACTGTATGTGTCACGCTCAGTGGGAAATAGATGGGGTCCTCCTGCGCCATCAAGGATGACCGAAGGCGGCACAGCATTGTGGCAGGACCTTTGAGGCCATGTCCCTCTGCTTCTTCTGGGCATCCAGAGGCTGCTGGGTTGGGGGATTTGGGGGCTTTCTTTGCCATGCTGAAGGGGTTGCAAGAGATGGAGTGGCAGCTCTTCCCAGCTGGAACAACCCAAGTCAAGGCCATGCCCCAACGCAGGCTCTGCAATGATGAGTGTGTCAGGATCCCAAGTGGCTGTTCTAGCTTAGGGGGGTGATAGAGGACCATGGTGTGAGATGGGGAAGAAACTCAGGTGTGGGTAGCCAGGGCAGTGGTGGTGAAAAAACCTCTGCGGTCTCCCAAGGCTGGTGTGAAGGACACCACCTTTTGGAGGAGTCTAGCTGCGCTCACAGAGCAGGTCTGGTCAACCAGCGTGGTCATGGCTAGATGATGGCCATGATGGCTACCTGCTTTCAGGATCCATGGTCTCCCAGGCAGCCCTGAGCAGTTGGAGAGAAGGCAACTCAAGGAGTTAAAAAGCCTATGTAGAAAGGGAGTGGGCCTGGGCACAAGCATCTTAACCCAACAGTTTGGGGCCAAAAGCCACCCTTCCACCCACCAAAGCGTTCCTGACATTTCCCCTATGTTTTTAAAAGCTTTTTCTTCTTCTTTTTTTTTTTTTTCTTTTGTTATTCTAAAGAGAAAATAGGTTTCAAAAGTCATATCCAACTGAAAAACCCAAAACATTTGTTCAAAAACAACAAGCCCAGGGACAGTCCTCCGGCGCTGAGTCAGCATGTGGCAGGGTGTGTGCACCAAGGGAGCCAGAGCAGGGGAAGGAGCCACCTGGGCCAACGCCAGCAATGTGCTCGCACACGGTCCCACAAGCCAAGGCCAAAATATTTGCAGACACCCGGGGCTGGCTGTGCTGAATAAACCACTGCTCAACCAGACTGAAGCTTCTTGGGCCACCACAGCCCATGTCCTGCTCGTGGGGACCTGCTGGGTGCCTCTAGGCTCATTTTGGGGGGGTCTCTTGTTTATTTATGGGCTGGCCTCATGTACCTATACTGGGCAAGGTGGGAGGAGAGGTGGAAGGACAAGAGGAAATGGCCTCAAGTTGCACGAGGGAAGTTTTAGATTGGATACTAGGAAAAAATTCTTCACTGAAAGGGTTGTCCAGCACTGGCACAGGCCACCCTGGGAGGTGGTGGAATCGCCATCCCTGGAGGTGTTTAAAAAAGGTGTCATTATGGTGCTTAGGGCCATGGGTTAGTGGTGGGCTTGGCAGCCCTGGGTTAACAGTTGGACTTGATGATCTTAAAGGTCTTTTCCAACCTAAATGCTGCTGTGATTGATTCTATGATTCTAAAGGTCTTACCTTGGCCGAACCGGGCCATGCGGTACACCTCCTCAGCGCCTCGGAAGCCCAGCATCCGGCACACCACATCTCCATCCTTCTTGTCCCAGCCATCGTCGCACACTGTGCCCCAACGCCGGTCGTAGAAGACCTCCACCCGTCCCTCGTGGGAGCCAGAGCCGTTCACCAGCCGAATCATCCCCTCCTCAGCAGCTGCTGGTGGGAAAAGAGAGGGAGGTCAGAGGGGCAGCGTGGTGGCATCTCCAAATGCTGCCCCTCATCTGCCTTGGTCCACCTTCTGTGCCCTCCCTTTGGCATGCACGGCTGCAGAAAGCACTGGGTGACGGACCCTCAGGAGACCTGAGGACATCCCACCACTATTGGGTATGGTACTGGAGGGGTCCCATCAAATCCAGGGTTTTGTTGGAGGAGGCTAAGCCTTGCAATGGTTATGCCAAGATGGGAAACCCATTTGCAGCCTAAAAGTGCTGCAGGGAGGGCAGACGCTAAGCAAGGGTCAGTCCTGAAGCCATCAAGGTGAGACCAGAGACAGCACAAGCTTGTGATGAGAAGAGAGACCTGAGCAACCGATGGAAGAAGCGAGATGGCCGCAAAACCAGGGCACAAAGAGTTTCCAAAAGGGACTATGAAAGGGGACAGCAGGTCACGAGGAGGCTCTTCCAGCCTGAAGACAGGACCCCGGATCAAGTCCACACTACCTGGCTGGACCCTGACCTCATGCTTGAAGCGAGAGGGGGCTCACACCAGTCTGAAATGCCAAACTGGGATGAGAGGACATGGCTTATCCTCCTTCCCACCATGGCATTGCTCCCTCCATGCCCAGCTGGCTGCTCAGCCTTCTTCCTCCCATCAGCGCCCTCCTGCTAGGCAAGACCAGTATGGTCACCCTTCATCCTTCAGCCAGGGAGAGGCACGGGGCGGCAGTGGTTTATCTGACAGGGGAATGGCCGAGGACCTCAGCTCCAAAAACAAATCACAACGGCTCTTCCTCCACCCGCAGCCAAGGAAACCCAGCAAAAGAAACACACCACAAACCCTGTTATTTGGGATGAAAAAGGGGTTGAACAGTGAAAAATCACTGTCAGGCAGCTGGGCTTGCTCTGTGACTCACCATGGGCTGGGACAGCCGCCGAGGGTGGAGCTGGGCTCCCCCAAACAACGTTGTATTGCAGCTGCTCAGAGATTTTTGATTTAAAGACATTTTCTGAAAGCCAGGGCTTGGGTTTGGTTCTTCCCCCCCACCCCCCCACCCCATCCATGCTCAACGACATTATTTCTCCAATGCAAAGATAAATGGGGTTTGGATTGCTGTGTGAAGCATTTCCAGGCAGGCCGAGGTCTCCTCCTTGATGACCGTCGATGCTCCAGCTCATCTCTCTACATCCCATTCTGGTCACTGGTGGAGAGGGGGTCAAGGGGCTGCGCCCCGTTTCTACACCATCAAACCCACCACCACCACAGCTGCCACTAAAGTCCCAGCAATGCAAAAGGGAACAAAACCTTTTTGTCTGTGATTTTGCCAGTACATGGACCATGGCAGGTTCTCAAGTGATGAATCCAAAAGGTCTCCACCTCACCAAGAGGTGACCATTGCAGGAGTTGCAAAGAGCTGGGTAAAATCTGACACTGGTCCAAGATCTGCTCTAACTCCATGATGGTGGGACGTTGCGGGCAGTTGTGCTTAGTTGAGGTCTCTTTAGGCACCCTGGCCAACCAAGCTAGTGACCAAGTTGGCCATGGTGGATGAAGCAGGGTCCCAGCCTGCCCCAGTCTCTCGGGGCTGGGGGGTGCAGAGTTAATGGGACATTTAGAGACCAGAGCTGCGTTTGGGACCTGCTGCACAGAGATGCAATGGGTTTTGGCACTGCTGACCGGCTGGGGCCTGCACAAAAGTTGCTTTTTTCATGTTTCAGACTCTGGGTTTTCCCTGGCTTGCTCCCAGTGGGAACAGGGCCACCTCCTCCAATGACCTCCAGAAAGCACAGTCCTTGCTTGGCCCTGGCACCAGCTCATCTCCCACTTCCAGGACCTGCTCAGGTTCAGGCTCAAGAACGAGTCTGGAAAACCCGAGCGTGTTTTACAGGATCTGGGCAGAGCATCAGGTTCACCGAGGAGCCAGGAAACATCTCCTGCTGCCCCTGAACCATCTCGCTGCTATTGTCCACAGCTCTGCTACAGACCTGGAGGGGTGACATCACATCTCAGCAGAGGGGCTCCTTCGGGATGCTGCTGGCTGTCTCCTTCAACCAGTCCCTGCTATCTGGGATGAAGTGCCTCCTCCCAGCCTTCGAGCAGCTTCACCAAGGCAGCTGCCTTGGCTCACCCCAGGGATGGTGTCATCAGCGGGCTGGATGAAGTGACTCTTCCGAGGCAAACATGTGCGCTGGAGCTGTGGACGCTGCCTGGAGCTGCCAGGGGAGCTGCTCCTGCCAAACTAAGCTTGTGCTGGGTCCAACACCAGTGTCCCCTGCTAGTGAGCCAGCCCAACCTCCCTGCTCCAGGCAAGGTCCTGGCCAGGGAAACCCAGGGTCCAGCACTTCTCCACTGCTCAAGTCAAGGTGGCAAGCCACACAGCATCACCTTCCTAGTTCCACATGTTTAGTGACCCTAGGCACCAGCACCTGGGGAGTCCACCTGCCTGCCTGATCTCCGAGCACCATGCAACACTGGGGCTTTGGAACCATCATCCCTCTTGCACCCTGGAGCATCCCAGGGCAAGGGATCCTTCCCTGGGTGCTGTCACCTCATGTCTGTGATGGCTATGGGAAAGAAATAGCTAAATGGAGCATGGAGCCCACCGGCAGGCTTAACCCCCTCCATCCACAAAACCATCCTGCTCTGCCTCCAGAGCTGCCCACGTTCCCTGGTGCCTGGAGAACAGGCAGGTGACCGATGGTCCAGGACCAGTTCCCTATATCCAACATCAGGAGGTTGCTCATCCTGTCCAGGACCAGCTCCATATCTCCAACCCAAGCCAGTTGCCAGTCCCAAAGCCCTCATTCCTCCAGCTGTGAGCCTGTTCTCACCCCAGCTCTTCACTGGATGCTCTTCAAAGCCCATGCATGCTGGAAAACGATGACTGCTTCCCCAAGAGGGGGCAGAGATGCACAATCAGGGCACGGATCCAGGCACAACCAAGACATTTGCATTAATCAGCAGGGTGAGGGTTGCTAATAAAGCCACAGAACTCAGCCATGTAAGTCCTGGCCACTACCCTTCCACTTAAGCCTCTAATAAGCATTACTTAGAAGGCTAATAAAAGCTAATAAAACCCAGAAGTCTCCTCCCAAACCAGGGCCAGCTGCCTGTAACATCCCCACAGCCCTGCCCAGCCCAGCCCAGCGCTGTTTCAGTGCCCATGAGCCCTGGAGACTGCAAAAGCTGTGGCCAGAGCCAAGGCTGTGCCCAGGTACTGGCCCCAGCAAGCTGGTGAAGCCATCAGGAGACACACCAGGACCCAAGCAGGGTTGTCCACCTTGTTGGGCTGCAGAAGGTTGTTCTAGATCAGGCCCTCCTAGGCTGCAGCTCCAGAACAGCACAGGAGCATCCCAGCTGTGCTTTCTGCCTGCATCAACCTCCTGCCTGCAAAGTGGCCTGGCCTCATCCATGTCGGAGCAGGTCTATGGCCCCTTCCCTCTCCAACACACCCAATAAACCCTGAGAGCATCATCCTGTGCATGTGCATTTGTTTTGCTTCAGCAATTACTTCCAAACCCCTTGACCTCCCCCTGGCCCAGCCCCCAGAACCAGCAAAACAGGAAAGGAAAAGCTAAAGAGGAGAAATAACTCCAGGTGGCTGAGAAAACAAGGGCCTGATTCTTTGCAGATGGGCTGAGATATCATCTCCTCCCTGGTAATGGACACCATCTGCCCCTGGTTCCCTGGGCTCCCCATCATCCTCTCCCTCTGCCCCTGCTCTGCTCTGGCCCCTTTGGTTTGGGAATATGGATGCAAACATCAAGTCACCAGGAGGTAGAGGTGGGGTGTGTCTACCAGGACATTAAATAGTGATATACTCCATCATTTGTACTTTGCAGAGGGAAACTGGCTGCACTTGCCCATCAAGCAGTGGCTGGAGGGGACTGTGGCCCGCAGTCTTTGCTGGGGTGCTGGTGCATCCCACCATGATGCTCCTTGCTCCCCAGCTACCTCTGCTGCTGCTTCCCTTCTAACCCTGCCACATCCTTGCTCTTGCTTGGCACCACTGGGTGTCATGGTGGCTGGCAGCTGGGACCTGGAGCTCCTGCTTGGGTGCCTGAGGCAGGAGGGATATCCTCAGGAAGGCAAGAGGGATGTCCCCAAGGAGGGATGTTCCTAGGGTGGCAGGAGGGATATCCTCAGGAAGGGATGGCTCTAGAGGAGCAAGGGGGATATCTCCATGGAGGAATGTCCCTGGAGAGCCAGGAGAGATGTCCTCAGAGAGGCAGGAGGGATGTCCCAAAGGAGAGATGTCCCTGGGGTGGCAGGAGGGATGCCCAAAGCTTTGAGGAAACCCTCAGCATCGCCAGGGGTCTCAGGGACAAGCTCCCTGCACAGCATAGCTGTAGCACAGCAGAGGGTGGGCAGGATCTGGCTCCATGCTCATTCCCTGGCATTTCTTGGCTTGCCAGCCCAGAAAGCGAACACTGGGGATCAGTGGGCACTTGCTGGTCTTGGCCCCAGAGGAAATCCCAAAGCAATAGCAGAGCTGCTGGGCATGGGAGGTCGGCAGCACATTGTGGCCCAGGTGCCTCCACTCAAACAGGCATTTCCATCTCGAAGCCCTGGAAAAATGCTTCTTTGATCCAATCCTGCCCTGGGGCAGTGGATGGGAGATGTGTCCTTCCAGGCCTTCATTTCTCTTGCTGCCAGCTCTAGGATGTCCCTGGGTTAGGGATGATGCTGTTTGCCAGCAAAACACCTGTGAGGGTGGGAGAGCTGAGCCCTGAGCTTGATCCTGTTTGTTCCCCGGAAAAAGCAGGCAGTGAAATCTCCCAGCCAGCTTCGGGCATCCTCAGTCCAGCCCCATCAGCCTGGCCCAGGATCTCAGCACGCTGATGGCTCCTGGGGCTGCAAAGCAAAGTGCTTCCCCCTGCTTGGCTCTGCCTTAACATCACAACCACTTTCCTCGAGCATTCTCAGTCCTCGCATGGTGCTGACATCCCTCCACCCTTCCCGCCAGCTTTGGCTCCTCCTTGCCCCGGCAGGACAAAAGCATGGGACTCAGCAGCCTTGTCCTGGCAGCAACTGCTGCTGTGCTGCCCTCTTGGCAGATGCATTTCCCCTGCAGGCTCCTAACCCTGCAAACACCACCAACACCATGCGTGGAGCACCAGCGAGATGACCAGGAGCAAGAGCTTACCCATGCTGCTGCCACCTCGGTCCCCTTTCTCACCCTTCGGGCCTCGGTCACCTGTGAAAAGAGCAAGCACGGGGCATAAATCTTGTTAAAATCAGATTTTTACTGGATATCCTGCTCTTAAGTAAAGCTGTGTGTCTAGCTCTTGGAGGGCTTTCTCAGTATGGGGAAACTGAAACAGCAAAAGATTTGTCAGCCCCTCTGCTGAGTCCCCAGCCATGCTGCATGGCAATGGCACCCACCTTCTCACTCCTTTGGCTTCTCCTGGGATGCTTCTTTTTAAAGGCAGAACCAACCCGGCCCTGGGAAAGCACAGCTTTATACAGGGTTTATCCCATGTGGGGCCAGCTGCTCCCCGGGCTCTATGTGTTTGTATTTCATGCCCAAAGTGGCTCTTTCCCTCTGTATCTGCCAGGGGGGGCCTTCCTTGGGTAACCCCTCAGTGGGGGGCTTGGGGCTGTGCAATACGCCCCTGCTCCCGGGGCAAGGTAAGGATGGGAGGATGGGGAACCCCCCAGAAATCCTCCTGGGGTGCATGTCCCTTAGCAGATGGAGGATGGAGGGCTGGTGGTCCCTCAAACCATCCCACCTACTCTGCTACCCCACCTGCCCTGAACAGCCAAAGCCCTGGCTGCAGGGCAGCAGCAGAGCAGGAATAGAAGAAAGCAAACCCTGAATTTGGGGACAAAAACCCTTATTTGGGGCTAAAACTGCTTCATTTGGCAGGGGTCAGGGACAGAGATGTGGCTTCTTGCAGCCTCAATGGAGCATCGACCCTTCCTGCATCCAGCTGGTGCCTCCTTACGAGTGGATTTGCTGAACCCAAACCCTGACCCACCGAGAAGCAGTGTTCAGACCAGCTGGATAAACAGGCTGCCTTCAAAACCATGCCTATTTCCATATAAAAATAATAAGCTCAATAATTATCTGTGTCATGGCTTGGCTTTCCCTGTATCTCACAAGCACGGGCTGCCTCTGCCTGCATCCCACCACCTCCCTTAATCCCTGACCCTGCTCCTGGCAGGCAGCAGCTGTGTTTTCCCGTGGTGAGCACCACTGAAAACATTGTCCTGAGTGGGACCATGGGCTTGGCTTTGCTGGTCCTGGCTTTGCCCCAAGGCTGCAGAGGGAAGGGGCCAGGGAAGGCTCCAGGCTGCTCCTGCCAATGATGCTCCAGGCGAGTCCCAGCCCTGCAGCACAGCCCCGCTTCAACATATCCTTCTCTTTTGTCTCCGTGTAAGAACAACAAACAACACACATACACACACACGCTCAGAAATTTCTTATAAAATAAAATATTAAAAAAAAAAAAAAAAGAGAGAGACCGCGCAGGAAATTCTTGCCCTTTAACTTGGAGGCTCTGGGAAGGCGAGATTGCTCCCCTGGGCAGCCGCAGCTGTGTCAGATGGAGGAAAGCTGCCTGCAGCCTGCCCGCTGATGGGAACCAGATGACAGCAGCCCCCTGAGCAGCGGGAGAGAGGCCAGAGATGCTGCTCGCCAGCACGTGATGGTACTGGGACACTGGAGCAGCCCATGCTCTCCACCACCTTCCCTCCCCAGCCCCAAGAAAAGGGGGTTGGAAAGCAACAGTTACGATTCTGATGTGTTTGTCCTCAAAACTCCAGCTCTTCTAGAGCAGAAGCACTTTCCCTGCAGGGTCCAGGCTGCATCCTATAGGGCATCCTATAGGAATGATGGAGAGAGGTGAAGGTGGAAAGGTGGAGCTCAAGGGACAGGAATGTACCAGCTGCACTGGTCAGGAATGCTGTGGGCTGAAACTCCTGGAGTGAATAACTGCTGTGTCTTGCTGGTCACAGGAGGTGACAGCAACCAGGACAAGCTGGGGACTTCACAGATGCTGCAGGAGAAGGAAACACTCTTAATGATGGGAGACAACTGTCACAAATGATTAGAAACCGTTCAGAAAAAGACTAAAGCAAAAAAACTTGGCACAAATTGAAACCATACTGCACCGCTGCAAGAGGAACAGGCTGCCCAGAGCAGCTGTGGGTGCCCCATCCCTGGCAGTGCTCAAGGCCAGGTTGGACGGGGCTGGGGGCAGCCTGGGCTGGGGGGAGGGGTCCCTGCCCATGGTGGGGGGTGGGACTGGGTGGTCTTTAAGGTCCCTTCCCACCCAAACAATTCTGTGATCTGTTTCTACAAAGTGGCAGGGCTGGCAGAAGGCAGCAGAACCCATGGTAAGATGTCTCCAGATCTGTTTCTACAAAGCGGCAGGGCTGGCAAAAGGCAGTGGAGCCCATGGTGAGATGTCTCCAGCAGCCGGGAATGCTGCGGGGAAAAATAAGGGCTCCTGGCACAAGGCAGAGCAAGACACCCAGCACATCTTCAGGGCCAGATGCTGCTCTCCTGGGAGCCCTGATGCAGGTGTCATTAGCCAATGGAGTGCACCAAGGTCTCCAAAAAGCAGTAGATAGGCTCAGCTTAAGGATGCTGAGCAGTTAAAAATGGGTCCAGGGGCTCTTGAGGAGCAGGAACTGGTTATGAATAGGAAAGGAGGAGCCAGTGCAATGGGAGCTGCTGGAGGAGGCAGTGAGGGCAGCCCCAGGAGCAATCCTGAGATCACCTATGGCCTGGGACGGTGACACCATGCACACCACCGTGCTCTCTGCAGGGCAGCTGGACCTCTCCCAAATGTCACTGGGAACAGCCCATTATGGGAGCTGATGCTGGTTTGGGATGGGTCAGTGGGTCTAACCCAAAGCACACTGTTCTGGGTGTGCTTCCACTTCCCATCCCTGACCTGCACTGCTGCGCCAGGTTTAAGCTGAGTTGGTTTTTTGCTCGGTTTTTTTTTGTTTTGTTTTGTTTTTGTTTTTTTTTTGGTTTCATATACATCTGGCAGACAAAAGACCCTTGAAAAGAAAGAAGCACTTTATGGACGATGCCAACAGATTCACGAGGGTGCTTTAAAACACATCCCATCCCCTGTGCCTTGTGCTTCCCTATCCGCCTTGGCTTCTCCCATGCAGTCCTCCAAGTCCCTTCATTTCCTTGCTCTCCTGGAAGGCTTTTCTCCTTCTTTTCTCTTTTTCCCCCCTTCCTGTCTCTCTTTTCTCCATAGAAGCTCTTTGATGAGCAGAGGACAGCCCCTTTGGTGGCAGAACTTGCTGACTTCACCCTGAGGTCAAGCCCAGCTTCCTGAGGTATCAGGGCTGGAGAGCATCCCCAGCTGGGGGCATCCCTGCAAGCTGGAATGGAGAGAGCCTTGGGGCTGGGACAGAGCCCATCAGTTCAGGAGAGCCCCTCATTGGCATCACTGCTGGTCCTACCAGGAGGTCCTATCCAGTGCCTTCACTCAACAAGTGTCAAGGTTTTGCTCGGCCATTTCCCACAGGAGGTGAATCGGTGCAGTTCCAGCTGGTTCTTCTGGACTGTGCACACAATTCTGGCACAGACACTGTGACAAGTGACCCTCAGCTCTTCCCATGGCAGAAGCTTGGTCCCCACCAACGTCCTGCTCCTGGGCATCACCTCTGTTCCAAAAATCAGTGCTTCTGAGAGAGGCGGGGCACAAGACCTGCATAGCTCATGGGAAAGGATGTCACCAGAGGAGGGTGGAAAGAGCTCCTGGGTGTGCAGGGTGAGGTGGACCACTGTGGTCTCGCAGGAGTCCCCAGGAGAAGCTGCCAAATCCCCATCTTCACAGGCAGAAAGATGTTCTGCCTTCAGCAACATGCCAGAAAACCTCCTCCTTGCTTACACATTGTATTTAGGAAGGGGACTTCTCTTATTGCCCTGAATTTATCTATAAATTAGCCATCCTTACCATGGCTCATTTACTGCTGTTTCCTCCTGAAAGTGTTCCCTGCATGATGTTCTCCACAGAAGAGTGAAGATGACTGATGTATACTCACTTTCCAGAATAATTTTCCTCATTTGGAAATGAGGAAAATAATACTACACTGGGGTAATTTTGAGGGAAAATGCATCAAGGATAGGAAAATATCAACAAGGGAAAATACTCAGGACTCTGCTGCGGAGAGGACAAGCTGTCCCTTGACCAGGTCAGACCATCACTGTGAGACAGTTTGACCTGGGATTTTCGGTGAGGAGGCTCAGATGCTCCCCACCCCAGGACAGGCTGCATTTCCCAGGGAACCAATAGCTCTCTTGTGCTCAGAAGAAAGTCATTATAGAAGTGTAAGACTAGTGCTGCAGAAAAACAGGCCTTTACTTAAAGCCCGGTTTTGGACCATTGCCTGGCTCTGTCTGTTTCCTATAAATTTCAGAGAATCCCATAAACCATAGAAATTCAGTGCTTTCTGCCAGTGTGGTTTGTTATTTAATGGAGAAGGGGTTGGATGAAACCCTCTTATCTGAGCACCCCTGACCTTCCAGGAGGTGAGAAACAGGGGCTGTAGTTTGGGGCTTCCTTCGTAGGGGACACATCCAAGCCCTGGAGATGACCTCCATCCACATGGGCCAGTAAGAGGAGGTGGAGGGCAGGACCCCTGTGCGGGTGCTGGGCTCTGGTGGGACCTAGAGGTGGTTCATCCCTCCAGAGAGAACACCTGATGGCTTGGCCACTGCAGAGTCATTCTTACCCCAAACCAAGGATGCCTCTGAGAAATGCATGAGGAAGAGGGTGCATCAAGGCCACAGCCGGTGGAGCCCTGGAGACAGCTTAATCTTCTTCAAGCCAAGAGGCCTCCTCAGGTACAGGGATTACTCTATACCAATGAAAGGATGATAGCTAGAAGCAATGCACCAAATGGCAAAGGTCCATCAACGCTTCGGCATGCCACCTGACCCATCATCTCCCAAAACCAAGAGCAGAAGTGCTTCATCTCCCTGGGGAAGGGGGCTTGAGATGCAGACCAGCTTTGTAGAAGGGTCACCAGGCTTGGGGAAGTTGATGTTCTGCTACTGTGGTGTGCCCACAGCTTTCCCCTGAAGGCAGGGCTGTGCTGGGGGTGGTCTCCACCACCTCCTGGGCTGGTAAGTACTGGAGAAAGGCTTCAGCCTCAGGGTTGTGTCTCCAGAGAGCTCCTTGGTGGAGCTGTGATGCCCACCATGGGGTTTGTTAACACATCTCAGCACTGACCCAGCACAGCAGCTATTAACGTATCTGTCTTAGGGGTGGAAATGTGATGCAGGAGTCCATCAACCTCCTCCCTCCAGAAGGGACACATTCCCCAGGGATGTGTTTTGCAGAACAAATCTGGCATCAGGGTTTGGTCCTCTACTGAAGCCCAATTCAACCGGCCCAGGCTCCCTGGGATAATTTGTTTGTCTAATGAGTGCTTGGCACCGGCCAGTGAGAAAAGCCCACTTTCCTCTGCTCCAGGGAAGGAAAGGAAACTGCGGTCCCAAAACATGTTGTGGTTTTGGTTGGCGGACCTCGGCGTTTGATGCGCTGCCAGGAACATTTCGGCGCCGATGTCTCCCTTGCGTTAGTATCCAGGGGCTAGTTTGACCTCCTGCAGCATCAGACCAGGCGTTTTCATCCTGCAGCTCCAAGTCCCGCACCCCCACAACACGACATTGCAATCCTAGAGGCCAGAGTTATCTCCAAAAAACCCAAGAGACAGTGCTGCAAAACAAGCATGAAACGCTGGTTTCTCTGTTCCTGCAGCACATAGGGCTCTGTGCCCCACTGGCAGCCTCTGCTTTGGTGGGAGTGTGGAGACTTGCCCCAGCCACATCAGCCCAGAAACCCTGGGCTTCCAGTTAGATGGGATGGGGCGATGGAAATAGCACCCAGCAGTGTCCTTCAAAACTACACGGCCCTGCATAAATATCATCTAACCAGTCATGTGGCCTGGAGAGCCATCTCCAGCAGCTAAGGGGACCCAGGTGGTCAGCTCGTACCTGGACTGGGGTGACTGGGAGAGTGGTGGGCTGAACAGAGCCATTGTGTCAGTAAGGTGGGTGATCACAGAAGTGATGGCTCAAGGGAAAGAGGACCAGATGGGTGCTAATCTTGCAGGCAACCTTCTTGCCTTGAGCTGCAGCTCTGGGAACTTCACGCTGCTCCCTCACTACAGGAGGTGGCCACTGGCAACACCTCATCTCCTGCGTCTTCTTTCTGCTTGGACCTAAAGCTTGCTGGGGCTGCACCAGGAGGCACTGGCACTGGGAGGTGGATGGCATATTTCTAGGAAAGGTCCTTCTAAAGTCACCACAAAGTGCAGAAGGGATAAAAGATGTGCTCCTGCCCCTAGACTGCAAGGGGCTTTCTGGTGGCATGCAAGATACAGAAGATGGGCACTGCTGTGGCTACCACATGTGAAGGATGAGCCACCAGAAATGATGTGGAGGTCTCACGCCAACCCCTGCCCCTGGCAACAACCAGCATTTTGGAGGACATACAGGAAAACTGGATACCAGCTCTAGCCAGCTCACCAGCGTGATGCCAAGTTTGCAGACAGAGCACAGAAAGACATGTAAAGAGGACATTTACCTTCAGCTTTCACACGTGCAATTCACACAAGGAGCTCAGTGCATGAAAGCGAGAGCTTGCAAGATGAATAACACATGGGACCTCCAGAAGCACAGCAACACCTGCTGCCTGGAGTGCCGCCTGCAGGGGCTCCGGGCATTTTCCAGACACAGACACTGGTCTGTGGCCATGGCCTGAGGTCCTGGTGGCCAGCGTGGCCACATCCCAGGTCAACATCATCCATAAGCATGAGATGAGGGGAATACACCATTTTGGCCACTGGTGACCGGGGCAGGCTGCAGGCAGGGCAGCTCTGCCCAGGGTGGCGCACCTGCCTTAGGGTGGATTCTTCCTGCCTCCCCCTGCCCACAAGGCATTTGGAGGCAGAAAGAGCATGTTTTAGGATTCTCCATCCCTTTTTAGGTTGCAGCGTGGAACTTCTTTTAAAAGGTCTCCTGGGACAAATCCATCCTGCTAAATAGATGCGTGGCCACTTCCTACACCCACAGCTTCTCCCTGCTCTTAGCCAGGGTGTGGTGAGATGCTCCAAAACCACAGAGAGACAGGAAAGGTCACCAGAAAACAAACACAAGGCTATTCCTAAAACCCTGTTGGAGTCAAGCACGTGAGGGCAGCCCAGCAGGTCCCCACAGGGCTCTGGGGAGGGCTTAGTGCAGGCAGCACTGTCCGCCTGCCTGTGCTGAGCCCCACTACATGGCAGAAGCATCACAAACCCAACTGGTTTGCCCCTCTCCCTTCAAGCCCGACTCTCTCCACCACTGTGTCTTGGTGGAAAGATCTCAGTGCAGAGGTTGCTTATGTGCATGCGCCCAGCTCAGCAAGATTTCCTCTTCCCCCAGGAGCTCCAAGTGGGTCCCAAGCCAGAGGACCCACCACTCTCACACCCATGACCAGTGTCTCTGCCCCTTGTCCCAGTGGTCTCCAGAACCAGTTTGCTGCCCAGCAAGCCCAGCCAGACCCCACGACCGACCCGGGAGCATGCACAGAGGCTGATCCTTACCTTTGAATCCCCGCATCCCCACTGGACCTGGAGGGCCAAGGTCTCCTTGGTCACCTTTCAAGCCACGTGGTCCTGGTGGTCCTCTCTCCCCGGGTAGCCCTGGGGTGAGGACAAAGATGCAAAAATGACCCTGTTGCAGCAGAGACCTACACAAACCAGATATGTGCATGCGCACACACACACACACACACACACACACACACACACAGAGCAGACGTGCCAGCAGATGTGCCAGCTGGTCTCTGATTCTTTGCCAGGACTTTGGGACTATCAGGAGACACCTGAAAGTCCACCTCATCCTCTCTTTCTGCCCCTGCCCCCGGATACAGGACCAGTTTAACCCATAGACAGCCTGGTGCTAATGCAGCTCTGAGCATCTTAAAGGTCAGATTAAGGTAACTGGGCTCCAAAGTTGGGAGATCAAGGAGGAAATGCAAAAAGCCAGCATGGAGCAGAGACTCCCAAGGAGGCATGATGTGCCCAGCATGAGTGGCAGGTCCCTTGCATCCATGCACACTGACCAGGTGAGTTTGCTGTTTATTGGAGAAGGGTTTGGACTAAAACATTTTCTCTGAGCACCCTGACCACCAGGAGGTGGGAAATGGGGGCTTTACTCTGGGAGTTTGGGCTCCCTTTGTAGGGGACAAATCCAAGCCCCAGAGATGTGCTCCATCCACGTGGGCTAGCAAGGGCAGGTTGAGTGAGGGACCCCGTGCTCTTGGTGGGCTCTGGTGGGCTCTGTGGGTGGTGGTCCCACCAGATCAACCCAGCAGAGCCTGAGCCTAAGCCTGAACCTGAATTTGGATTAGATCCAAAGCTCCTTGGGGAGAAGCTCCTCCAGCACCCCAGCTCAGCCCCTTGCCTGGCACAATGCTGCTGGTCTCCCCTGCCTGTGTGGAGGGAGCCCTGGGTTCCCTTGGCACTGCGCCATCTGCCCCTCCTGGGCTGGGCTTTTCCAAACTTAGTCATATTTTTCTCTGGTTTAAGAGGAAAAAAAAGCTGCCAGGAGGAATTTGGGCACCAGCTCTAGTGGACATGGTCTGGGGATTAATGCTTTCCCTCCTATGTCCAGGCAGCATGTTGCCTCCCTCCCAGGTGGGATGCTGCAGCGTGTCAGGACCTGGCTTTGTATTTGGGTAGACGAGCTAGGGAAAAGGCAGGATAGTAGATTCGCTGGGAAAAAGGGGATTTACCAGGGATGCTTTACAATGCCTGGCTGCACCTGAATCTGACCTTACATCCAAAGGGCTGGTGCTGTGACCACATCCAGAAAAGCACCAGAGAAAGCAAGACAAAGACTTAAAAATAGTGGCCCTTTCAGCAACTCTTCCCAAAGGTGAACCCTCCAGAGATTGTTTTGTTTTCTGTTTAAATAAAAAAAAAAGAAGAAAAAAGAAGGAGAAAAAAAAAAAAAAAAGGAAAGAAGCCAGACAATGTATTTCTGATGCTTGTTACACCCAAGAAAAACAGCCATGAATCTGTCAACGCAAAAAAATATAGCCGTCGGTGAAACGAGCACGGGCAGCCAGCGCTGAGAAGGGCTTTGGGAGAGAGATCCAGTTTCCAGGCTGGCTCTGCCGCGCTTGGCTGGTCCTGCCGCCCACCAGGGAGCAGGGAGAAAAGGTGGACCAAAACGTGAGGTTTTCAGCCCAGCTCAGTACCAGCAGCTGAGATGTGCAGCGCTGAGGTGCTGAATCTGCCTCTGACACCGATAGTCCTACGTGGATCATGTCTTCAGCGGTCAAAGTGAAGCCAGGGCTGGACATCCTCTGGGATGGAGAAGATCCGTGCCTCAGGCAGGATCAATTGGCAAGAGGCTCCTGGGACAGAAAGCCCTCACCAAAGGGGATCCTCCATCACCTCTGTGCCATCACTGGCTCCTGGAGGCTAAACCAGTATTTCTAAGGTTTGATTTAAAATTAGAAAGGCTGAAGCTGAGTCCTGTTTCTCGGAGTGGGGGGCATCTTCTGTTCTTTTTCTAATTGCATTTCTCTCAAAAACAATAGTTGGAATTAAGAAGTGGGGGAAAAAATGGCATTCTTGGCATTCAAAAAAAGTGTCCTATGAAAAGCCTCAGAGCTGCAGCCCGTGGCTGAGTCACTCCTGCCAGGCTGGAGGGACCCCATGCTGGGTCCCCACGTGCTGCCAGGGGGGTGCAGGCCGTAGGGCCAGCCCTGGTGCCTTGTAAGGGCTTGGTTTTAGAGACCACAGGGTGGTGGCCAGGTTCTGCAGGAACCTAGGCTGGGTGGCTGTGTCAAAGGAGCCTGGGGGCATCAACCTACAGGTGATGGACCCTTGCGGCTCTCAGCTCTCGCTGTCCTGGGGCCAGCTGGGAGATGAAAGAGACTTTTTGCCACTCAAGACTGGCAGTCTGGCAGGAGATGGGGCAGCAGATTAACCCCGTTGTTCTTCAAGACCTGTGCATAGCCAGCAAGGTCCCAAGAGATAGGTTGGGAAGTCACCAGGAGGCATCCCATTGATTCTGTGGATTTTGGGTGAAGGCTTGCAGGGTTATGGGCATCCTGGATGTGTTGTTCCTTACCTCGCAGCCCAGGCAGGCCAGGAAGACCAGGTTCACCCTCTATCCCTTCATTGCCTTGGTCTCCTTTAGGTCCTGGTGGCCCTGAAAAACAACAGGTATATTGGAGTCCAGCCATTGCACCCCAGTTTTGCAGCTGTGCAGCAGATATATGAGTGCATCCACCCACCCACCCTTCACCGGTTGTTATCATTTATCAGGTATCCAGGGACCTCTAATAAACACAGACCCCTGCAGACAGGAGCAAAGTGACAGTGAGGCAGCTTGCCAGCAGCCTTCTTCCATGATCTATGGATTTTAAAGGCCAAACATGACTCCATGAACCTGCCCCATGTGCCAGAAAATTTCACCTTACAACTCCTGTGGTTCCACCTTGAGCGTGACTCTATGGGAAATTCCAGTCTCCTGGAATTTCCTTTTGACCGAAAGTTGTGACATCTCCCATGAAATAATGTTAAGAGAAAATAATAATAATAAAAAAAAGAAATGCACTTTGGAAATGTTGAGATGAACCTTTAGGAGATGATTTGCATCACTGATCTCATCAGGAACTGGCCATTGGTGATTGCTTTTTGGTGCGAACTCTTGTGAGTGAGCAGAAAGTCCAACCCAGTAACAGACTTATGTTCCTCAGCCTGCAAAGGGCCAAGTCTGCAAATCTGAAAACAATTACGAGCTAAAACAATTGGAAGAAAGAATTTGAACAGAAAAGAAGAAAAGACTCATGGGACGATAGAAAATAGGGCAGAAAGAGGCCTGGAGGGGTCATTTGGTCTTTGTCTTACCAAGCCAGGGTGATAATTGGAAAATGCTAAACACTGTTTTCCTAGAAACCCCAAAAGCCATAATCTCACAGTTGTGCGGAAAGCTAACAACCAGCCAGGGCTACAGGCAACATGGTAATGCCAAAGGATCCGGAGAGGAACAGGGGGGATGTTTAGCAGTCCTAATGGGTGGGTAATTACGATCTGCAAATATTATGCAGAAATTAGTGGGTTCCTGAGCATATGAACTGCAGCAAGCTCAGGAAACATCCTGAGCTGGAGATGGTCAGGGGCTGGGAGAAGACTACAGGGAAATATTGCCTTAGCTAGCCCTGGGTATCCTCTTCCCCAGGTGGTGCACATGTCTGGGCACTGAGAGGACATAGGGATAGACCCTGGGGACATGTCTCCTGTTGTCAGTTGGCAAATCAAAAGGACACAAAGAACAATGGACACCCGGGAGAGCTGAGTACAATGAGGAGGCGTAGCTGCTGGGAACAAGAGGAACCACATGCAGCAGGGACACTGTCTGGCCCTGGATAGGAGAGGCAGGATTCTCCATGATGGAGAAGGTCCAGCAATGTTAAAGAGCTGTTCCACAGGGGTACACGGGGCAGGAGCCAGGCAAGGTAGGCACTGTATGAAGGTGCTGGGGCGAATGGTGAAATACTTTAGTTCCCATAGCATTAAAGAAGGGTGTTACACAACAGCTATTAAATCAACATGACTCGGCAATGTGCACTTGCAGCCCAGAAAGTCAACCATACCCTGGGCTGCAGCCAGAGCAGTGCGGCCAGCAGGTCAGTGAGGGGGCTCTGCCCCTCTGCTCCGCTCTGGTGAGACCCCCCTGCAGCGCTGCGTCCGGCTCTGGGGTCCCCAGCACAGGAGAGACACGGAGCTGCTGGAGCGGGGCCAGAGGAGGCCAGGGAGATGCTCAGGGGCTGGAGCAGCTCTGCTGTGGGGACAGGCTGGGAGAGCTGGGGGGGCTCAGCCTGGGGAGGAGAAGGCTGCGGGGAGACCTTAGAGCACCTGCCAGTGCCTAAAGGGGCCGGCAAGAAAGCTGGGGAGGGGCTTTGGGCAAGGGCAGGTGGCGATGGCACACGGGGGAATGGCTTTACCTGAGAGAGGGGAGATGGAGATGAGAGATGAGGAAGAAATTCTTCCCTGTGAGGGCGGCGAGGCGCTGGCCCAGGCTGCCCAGAGCAGCTGTGGGTGCCCCATCCCTGGCAGGGCTCAAGGCCAGGCTGGACGGGGCTGGGGGCAGACGGGGCTGGGGGGAGGTTTAGGTTGAATGATAACTCTAAAGGTCATCCAGTTCCCACCCTCCGCCACGGGCAGGGACCCCTCCCACTACGGAGAAGGTAGAAAGGGAAAAGAAGACTGAGAGGGGACCTGAGCGATGCACACAGGTACCTTAAGGGCCAGTGTCAGGGGGCCGGGGCCGGGCTCTTGTCAGCGGTGCCCAGCGACAGGACAAGGGGCAACGGGCACAAACTGCAGCACAGGGAGCTCCGTGGGGAGAGCAGGAAAAACTTCTTTCCCTTGAGGGTGCCGGAGCACGGGGACAGGCTGCCCAGAGAGGCTGTGCAGTCTCCTTCTCTGGGGATGTACAGAGCCCGCCTGGCCACACAGGGGCTGCTGTAGGAGAGCCTGCTTGAGCAGGGGGTGGGCTGGGTGGTCCCAGGGGTCCCTGCCCAGCCCCACCTCCCTGGGGTGCTGTGGTATCTCCTGCCTGAAGGTCCCAGGCACACCAGCACAAGCAGTAAAAACTATACATGCCCCTAGGTCATGCTCCTGGGTTCAGATCAAGCTCTTCCCTACTCTGTTGCACCCCAACACAGCAAAGGTTGGGCTGCTGAAAGCCATTTGCATAAACAAAACAGATGCTTACCCACTGCAAGCAAAAGTAAAAGAAACCCTAGAAACATCTACGGTAGGAGCCACTGAGGAAAGGTCTCCCATTTCATCACCCTGACTTTGCCCCAAGCATCCTCTGCAAAGATGTCCCACACCAATGGCACTGGAGCACAACTCCTGCTGACATGAAATGCCTTGCTTCCCCCACACTGGCTTCAGCATGGCTCAGCTGAGGTCCCCTGTGCGGGGGCAGCTCCGACAACTGCCATCTGTTCTGGTTTTATGAGCACACTGGGAAATAACCCACACTAGGACTACACCTCAATTCTATTAACCCTGGAAGGGATGTGGGAGCTGCCTGCTTGGGGCACCTCTCGGTGGGATGGGTGTTGGAGCTGCCCTTCCAGCTTAAAATCAGCTGGTACAGTGCAGCCCCCCAGTCCTCTGCCACCATCTCATCTCACCTCACCTCATCTTACTTCTTCTACCATCTCAGAAAACCATCCCATGGGACATTGAGGAGGTCAAGGGCATGGACAGGCTAATAAGGGAACTAAGTTTCATGGAGAATGACCACGGGCAACAGACAATCTCATCTGCTTTGTAAGAGCTGGAGGCTGGGAGAACACAGCCTGGCATGGGATATGTTGGCCCTTATTCCCTTTCCCTAATGCCTGGGGTTAGAAATGGTGCTTGGGGATAGGCAGATTGTCAGGCCAATCCTGTTTGCAGGCTTCTAGGTTTTGGCATTCGTCCTTCAGAGCTATTCCCACAGTAATGAGCCCTGTGGCCCATCAGCCACCAGAACCCTTCCTCTTGGCTACATCCAGTCAAATCCATGAGCAGAGATGGTCCCACCCCCAGGGAGAGCTGGTGGGTTGTGACACAGGGAGCAGCTGGGGTGGAGGATGGAGAAGCACTGGGAGGGGCGGCTGGGAGAGGCTGAGCAGCACTGCAGACACCACGCCAAGCTGGTCCCCACCCCGCAGTGTTTGAGGTTTGTGCTCAGGAAAGAAAACCCCAGCCCAGATGCACCCATGCTTCACCCTCCTGCCTGCACAGGGCTGGGCTGCTTGCTGCATCAGCAGAGGAGAAAAGCCCTCCAAAACCATCAGGATGAGGACTTCCATGACGTGCACACATCTAACGGCCAGATGGGACCGTTGCAATCACCCTGCCAGACCTGCTGCAAGCCAGCACATCCCACCCAGTGAGTTATGCAAGCAGATCCAGGCAGGCGGTGGATCCCAGGCATCCTCCCTCCTGGTGACACTGTTATTTAAGACCCAGAGCCGCTCTGCGCTGCAGGGCCAAGCCCTCCCTAAGACATGCGAGGTCCTTGGCACAATCAGCTTCTGGAGACAAGCCCGGGGACCTCCCCAAGCTGCCATCACCAGCAAACAGTCTCAAAAGCGAGAACCCAGGGTAGCTGAGGTCTTGGGGGAAGGAAAATGCACCCCCAAGCAGGCAGCCCCACACCTCCCAGGACTGGCTCTGTTGGCTCAAATCCAGCCGGCAGCAAGGTGGATCCATCCAAGGACATTTGAAGCCGGGGTAAAGCCAGCTGGGCACAAGGATCCTAACATTACCCATGTCCCATCACTGCCAACAGAAAGCAGGGAAGGAGGAGGGATGGGGAGAGGGGAAGTCAGGGATGCCAGGAATGTGTCAGGGCAGCAGATGATAAATCAGGTGCTGGCCCATTGGGAGGGGGGTTGCTTTGCTTTCTGCTTATATTAATTGGAGTAACATGGTGCACGGGTGTCGGGCTCTGTGGTGGTTCTGTTCCTTGGTGGCTTCATCCAAGAGACTGTAATATCCTCCCCACAGGAGTGGGGGAAAGAGAGGGCACTGGGGGTGGGCGGGCAGCTATGAAAACCTCAAAGCAGTGGGTGCAATGTGGTCCCAGCAGCCCTGACCCAGCCATTGGGAGCCAATGTCCCCCAAGGACCAGGGAAACGACCCCAGTGAGCTGCTGGTACCCAAGGGTGGTGGCTGGCCTGGATGAGGAGATGCAGTTGTTGTTCAAACCACATCTGTCCCTTCTTGGCTCAGCAGACAGCCAGAGAGAACAAGTGCCTTGGCGTCAGCCCCTTCCTTCCCCATCTGGTATTTCAGCTGGAAGCACCAGAAATGAGCAACAGCCCATTGCATCTCCACAGGTGCAAGCCAACAGCCTAGAAGTGGGACAAACAACCGCCCCACAACATCTTGCTCTGCCCCCAAGGGCTTCCATGGGGCTCTTCTGTGTTCCTTCATGGTTTTACCCCCTCCCATGGCCAGTTCATTCACCAGTACTACGATCAGGTCATGGCATTTAACAGCCATGAATGTACCCTGCGTGAATTTGTCCAGCTCCTTTGGGACCCGCTTAGGTTTCTACCTCCACAAAGTCCTGCAGCGAGAAGCTCCAGCTGGGTGAAAAGGTGGCATGCAAGAAAGGGCTGAGCCTCTCCTGGGCTTGCTGCCCACCATTTCATCGGGTGCCCCTGTGCTCCTGCCATAATCCATGAAGATGTCCATGACTTTGCTGGCTCCCATCACAGCCCTGTTTGGCTGCTCCTGTTCCTGAAGAGCCTGACCCTTTCCCATCCCCAACATCCCACAAAGCCAAGCTGCTCCCAAGGAGCGTAGCTCCCTCCTCTCCCTCTCCTACTTTAGCCTCTAGAGATCTTTGAAGCAAAAGCTACTTCTCCCTTGGTGCAGCACAGGGGGACCCTCCTCTTGCTGCTCCCCAGTCACATCAGGCAACTGGATTGGGGTCCACCACAGCAGCCATGGGTTTCTCCAGTGCAGGCATCTCCACCTGAGCTGGTCCCCTTGGAGCTGGGCTGTCCTAGGAGACGTCGTGCTGTGGGATGCAGAGAAATGTGTGATCCCCCAGCAGCAAGACAGTAAGATATGAAACAGCTGGAAATCCCTGACATCCGAGAGGAAGAAATGTCCAAGCAGATGGTTAACCCTGTCCATACAGCTACGCCCATGAGGTAACCATGTGACAAATGGCTGGACCTTGCAGGTAATTAAGAAGAAGGGAGATGCTTAGTAGACTGAGGAGGAGAATTACCAAGGCAACTATATAAATACCAAAAAAAGGGGATCAGTAAAACTAGAGTCAATGGTCAAGAGTTAGCAAAGAGGTGGGAGATGCCCCATCCCTGGCAGTGTTCAAGGCCAGGCTGGGTGGGGCTCTGAGCAATCTGATCTAGGGGAAGGTGTCCCTGCCCATGGCAGGGGGTTGGATTAGATGGCCTTTAAAGGTCCCTTCCCACCCAAACCATTCTGTGATTTTATGATTCTGTGATTTGGGAGGGGCTGAGTGTGTTAAAGGGGGAGAAGACGGGAGGGGGAAAATGGACTAAAGAGGATTTTTTCCCTGGCATCTTTGAGGGAACCTTAGGAGCTTTCTTCCTAAAATGGATGGAGGAGCATTTGGAGGGTCCCAGAGTCCAAGGTGATGGAGATATCTGAACACCACAGACACCTAAACAGTGGTGCCTGGTGGATTTGATACACCAAAGAGTACCAATACACCAAAGAGTACCTGAGGCAACCCCACAGGAACCATTCCCACCACCACCCAAAGCACTGAGGACACCCCCTTCCCCACAACAGCTTCATGCACCAGCGAGGGAGCTACTTAAAAGGGATGCTCAGCTTACCCCGTATCACAGAGATGTTCTTCAGCGCAATGGAGTGCTCCCAGTCCTTCAGCCGCAGGTCCTCTGTCACGTTGTTGAGGATGGCCAGCTCATGCTTCAGCTGCTCCTCCATGGCTATGTGGATGAGGCGCATCTGCCGGGCATCTTCAGTGGCATTGCTGATCAGCACCTGCAGATCCTGGATGCGAGTATGGTGGATATTCACGTCGTAGGAGAAGGTCCTATTCATGGTGTCCACAGCCCCACTGACGGTTGTCACCTGGTCACTCAGACTCTCCACCCTGCTGCCCAGGTGGCTCAGGAGGTGGTCGTGGTGCTGCAGCAGCAGCCGGCTGCTGTTGCCTTCCACGGAGAGCTTGTATATCTCCTGCTGAGCCGTGTCGCTCTGCTGTGTCAGGCTGTCCCAGAGGCTGGACACTGCCTTGTCAGTTTGGCTGGCCTGGGTCTGCAGGCTCCAGAGAAGCCCTTCCAGCTTCTGCAGTGACCCCGTCATGAGGAACAAGGAGTCCGAGTGGTTCTGCAGGAGGTCCTGGAGCCTCCAGATGTGATCCAGCATGTCCCCCTTCAGAGGTAGGTGCAGCAGCTTCAGCTGCATGTCCCGAAAGCTCTCGTTGAGGTGGTTGACGTTCCCCATCAGCGCCTTCAGGTCCTCAGGGGAAGTCTGCGGTCTGGAGACTGGAAGGGATGGAGAGGAACGGGGCATGAGCAACCACCCCATGGAGGTGGGACCCTCCTGAGAGGTGCAACCCCACCTCCTCCCAAGGAGTGCTTGGAAATCCCCCATTCCTTGGTGCTTGGAGGTGAAAGCCCTACCTCAAATGCCAAAAGGTCCGTTGCATCAGCCCCGTTTTGGCCCCACGGTTTTCTCCATGGTTGGAGAAGGAAGTTAGCTGCTCGGGGCTGGAGAAGGAGGCACCTCACTCAGGAAGGACAGCAAATGCTCCCAGAAGCTGTGGGCATTGGGTTGGCTCTGGGCTTTTTAGATAGGTCATGATGCATCATGGCTTTGCCCGTCTCGTGTTTGCCTTTGGTCAGAAGACTGGCTGCTAACAGCATCCACTTTCCTTTCCTAAATCCAGACCTTAAAACTGCTTCTTCCCCCACTGAGGCTTTAATTTTAATTTTAGCAAGCAGGTTCCCCTTATGGCCACTGATCTTGGACCTGAGCTCAGCCCCTTGCTCTATAATGAAGACCATCAAGCTGGCTTGACAGGTCTCCACAGCTCTGGGTGCGGTTTGCTGTCAGCCTCCAAACACTACATCCTGCATCCCAGGGCTGCCAGAGCTCTTCCCAAGGGAGGAAACCCACCCTGGCTGAGGAGTATCCTTCACCCCCTGCCTCTGCATTTCCAGTGGCAGAGAGCTCCCAGCCATCCAGGCACCCACCCCAAACTTCTCCTGGCCTTGCACCACCTCCCAGAGCACCAAAGTTTGGAGAGGGAACCTGGATATCTGGGTAGAACCTTTTGCTCTCAGCAGCTCCTAGCACTGCCCCAGCAACCCCATGCCCAGCAAGCCCAGCAGCACCCAGTATAGCCCAATCCTTGACACCATCACCCCACTGCATACCTTGGTGCATCCCAAAAATGCTCATCCAGGCAGGGGACTAGCATTTCCTCCCTCTGCCTTGCATTGGTGGTGGGTCTCCAATGCAGCCTGGGGTGGGGGACTCAAAGCCAAACCCACACAAATAGTAAGAATTATTTAAAAAAAAAAAAAAAATCCCCATTGTTCTTTAAGCTGTGGTGGGGCTTCGGCTGGCACAATGCCGTGGGCTGGCGTGGGACCAGCCTGGCAGCTCACCCTCTCATTTCCACACAGGAGAAACCAAGCAAAGGCATTTGGTTTGAATTAAAACTGCAGGAGGAAGGAGAGGGTGAAGGCAGACGTGCACACGCAAAGGGCTCCAGCCCTCCCCGGGCTTGGGGCCACCCGCAGCAGTGGCACTAGGTGCCCAGAGGGGACCCTCTGCGCCTGGGGAGGGGCCTCTGGGAGGGCCAGTGGGTGCTGAATGGAGCAGCATCTTCCAGGCACCCAAGGCTTCTTTCCTCTGTTAATTAAGCCTTGTTAATTAATCCCACCGCTGGCCTGTCCCAGCTTTCCAGGGTACAGTGTGTCACCTCGGAGCAATCCTCCTGGAGCATAGGGACATTGTTTGGTCCCCTCTGCATGTCCCTGCTTGTCACCTACATCACTGCAGGGGGGACGTCTCAACATCACTGTTTATCGCTTGTGTGCCAGGCACCCAGTGGACACCGGCTTTGCCCGCAGGGGGTCACAACAGGCAAAGCAACCAGGCGACATGCCCAAGGCCACCTCGGGAGAGGGAAATGGGCAAGGAAAGTCCTTGGGGAAAATCACCATGGAGCTGGTGAAGGGGTGGGTGCCACTGCCTTCTGTGTGGGTGACCAAACCTGCTCTGCCAAAGCCTTTCCAGACCCAGCGTGCCCATGATGGATGCAGAGACAACCGTGGCTTTCATGCAACGCCACCAAGGGGAGAAGCAGCCCTGTGTGGCCAGCACAACCAGGTCCTGTTGTTGGCTGAGGGCTAGGAAACACGGGCGAGCTCCCCTTCTTCACATCTGCAGTTAGCTGCAAAGCCTGCAGCGTTTCCCAAATTCCCACAAATCCCTTTCAATAACCAGTGGAGATCCCCACGGCTCTCCTCTGCCAGCCCCAGCACCACAGCCACCAACCAAGGCTGCTCCAGAGCATCCTGCAGCCAAAACCACACCAGGAAGCTTCCTAGCAGCAACACCTCCAGCCTTGGGCTGCTCCATTCATGCATGTGCCTGCATGCCAGAAGGTCTCATTGCCTCCCAGATCTTCTGCTTCCCACTTTGCACTTTCTGGCATGGTAGGATGGACTAATCCTGCTGCAAGGCAGAGGCACGGACATTGACCCACTCGGCAGGTGAAGCTGCAGGGCAGGGCTACAGGCACAGGGCTGTCAGAGGAGCGATGTGGGCCCATGCCACTCTCCTCTATTTCTGTTCTTTGCATGAAAGCAAGAGCCAGGAGTTGGGGAAGTGTTAGAGTTGCTAGGACCCTGGAGCACACACATAACTGCATGTACACGGCTTGTGCATACACGCACACACTCCCACATGTATGAAGGCATGAGCACAGCACATGCTTATGCTCATGAGAACATGCATGCCTGTGCATAGCACAGGCATACACACATGTATGCACACAGCACACACATGCATCCAGTGCACACATGCAAATGCACACACATGCATGCACCCAGCATAGACACGCTCCCTGCCATGGGGCCTCAAAATAGACCTGGCAGCACAGGGGGTGAGCTGACAGTCCCCAAAGGGCTGCATGAGCAGCTGCTCCCTCTCCACCATTTATTATGGGGACATACCATCTTCCTAGCTGTTGTCCCCACCAGTAATTCAAGGAGAGAAAGATTACAAAAACCCCATGGTCCTACCCCAAAATCCCTTCTGCCACTGCTGAACAGGCCAACACCAGCCCCGTGCAAGGTTGTGCCTTGCACATGTGCTGGTGGTCGTGCACATGGGTGTGAAAGGTACTAAAAACCTAATGGGCATCCGATGAAGGCAGCAAAGTAGAGCCCTGGAGAGACAGGGGGTTTCACGCAGGTAAGATGTGGAACAGCTTGCTGCAGGAAGGTTGAAAAAGTACAAGGAGAGAAAGCCTTGAGGTTACTAAATATACATATATATGCATACATATATGCACATGGCATGATGCAAACGTGCATGCATGCACCTGCCTTCTCTGCATGTCTGCATTGCAACCTGTGCACACACACCCTGCGCCATGCACACGTGCACTCACACAAATGTTTTTGTACCACAGGGACCGCAGGCAGGAGCCTTGCAGAGGGGACAAGCACACACAAGCACAGCTGTGCATGCACACCCCTGCACTACACACCATTGCTGCTGCCGGGACCTGCACCACGAACAGGCACCTGCACCCTTGCATGCGCCCAAAATCTCCCTCCTCCCGTTTTAGGTTCACATATAGCCAAGGTGATGCTGCAAAGCAGAAATGTACATGCTGGATACGACTGTTTCGCCACACTTGGCAATCCAACTTTTGCAGCATGACACAGCTGCAAAAAAACCAAGATGCTGCGTGCAAAGTCTTGCAGGACACCTCCATTTGGTCTCCAAGCTGGAAGCGCTGCTGAGGATTTGGACCCAGCTATGAGCCCTGGGGCATTGCCACCAGCTCCTCTGGGTTTTATTTCCACAAGGAAGTCAGGCAGGTGCTCAGTGTGAGGTTCACCTTGTGACTGGATGAACAATGGACAGAGGGTCTGGGCATCCCAAACCTCCAACCCAAATAGGAACTCAGCACCCTACGGCCCATTTCTGCACGAGAACATCTCCAGCATTTTGGAAAGGGTGGAAATGAAACTCTGGGCTGAGAAAATGGCTGCAGGAGAAGGTTTTGGGGAAGGATGGGCAGGACAGGGAGCAGGGGATGGTGGGGAGTAGCTAGTACTCAGCTCCAGCATGAGTCTCAGGACTTATTAGCACAGGCACGGGGCCACGCTGCCGGCAGCTTTTGGGCACCTCAGGCTTGCTCTGTGACCCCAGGGAGACACCAGCTGCAGGCACAGACCCAATTTGGAGCCAGCTCACAGGGAGCAGGAGTTTGCACTGGAGCTGACTAGGGAGTGCTCATGTGATGGCTGGCCGCAGGGATGCAGCTGTTGCCTTCATCACCACCGGCATCCTCAGAGCATGAGTTTTGGGGTTACAGCTCTTGAACTAGAGGGTGCTCATTTCCTTGGACACTTCTACCAGGCATCCAGGGGTGTGAAGTGTGGAAATGTGGCCAGCTCTCAATGCAAATATGAGCATGAAGATGGGGTGCAAGTTGGATGCCCATCCATATGCATGGTTCAGATGCCCCCATGAAGGTGCTTGGCTCATTAGCCGTGTCCTAATGAGCCCTGCCTGGCCTCCCACCGCTGCAGAGCTGCTCAGGGCTGGGTGCCTGGGGTGCCTGGGCATGGGGCCAGGTGGGGATTCGGGTTCAAACACCAAAGTGCAGGTCTGTGCACGCAGGCAGCTGGGATTTAACCCAGACCTTGCAAAAAAGCCAAGGTTGGAATCCAAACCTTGGGCTAGGTGCCTTTTTAGTGGATGGGGTGTTTGTGTGTGTGTCAGGGATGGGGAGAAAGGGAGTGTGCACCCCCAGGAGACAGAAAACTGCTGCCAGGCTTGCGAGAGAGGATATTAAAAGCAGACTGCGTTGAAACCACCCCGGCTCTGTTGCTGAAAACATCCTGTTTCCGCAGCTCTGAGGTGGTTCATGGTATTTTTGGCAGTTTACTCATTTTCTAACCCCTTTTCACAGAGCACGTAGTGAGTTGCAGGACACCTGCCCAAGCCGGCTTCAAAACTGTGCCTAGGGCAGCTGCCTCGCCAAAACCACCAGGTTAACATGCCGGGGACATCAGCACATGTTGGAAGGTTATCTCCAAGGGGGGCTGGTTTCCCTCACAATGCCCACTCCTGCTGGGAAGCACTGTGGCGTGTGGAAGCTTCTTTCATAGACTCACATAGAACCACAGAATGGCTTGGGCTGGAGGATACCTTAAAGGCCATCTAGTCCCACCCCCTGCCACGGGCAGGGACCCCTCCCACCAGCCCAGGCTGCCCCCAGCCTCGTCCAGCCTGGCCTTGAGCACTGCCAGGGATGGGGCACCCACAGCTGCTCTGGGCAGCCTGGGCCAGCGCCTCGCCGCCCTCACAGGGAAGAATTTCTTCCTCATCTCTCATCTATATCTCCCCTCTTTTAGTTTAAAGCCATCACCCCTCATCTTGTCAAAAAGCCTTGTAAAAGGTCCCCCTCCATGTAAGCTGGAGCATACATGCACATTTCTGTGTGCGTTTACACACGTATGCACTTTCCAAGGATGTTTTTGGGAATTTTCCTCCTTTCCCCTGGGGGAAGATGGGAAGCAGTGGAGCAAGCCAGGCAGAGCATCCCTGCTCTGTTGTTGGTCCTGGGGTGAAGGGATGCTGGCAGCCCAGGGTGTGGACCAGGAGCACAGTTTTCCCATCACCCTTGTCCAAACAGTGTGGTGAGAGTTGCTTTTTGGGGAGCAGCTGGAATATCACAGCTGCACATCCCTCTCCAAAGAGCATCAGGCCTGGAATTGAGCTGGACCTCCAGCACTCATATGCCCTGGGTGGGATGGTGTCTGCTCCAGGTGGGACCTGCTCTGAGCAGGGACTTCACCACAGTTGTGGGAGGACAGAGGTGGCATCAAACAGTGATGTCCCTCTAGCATCGCAGGTGGCTCTCCCCAACCCAAGGAGCAGGTGAGAGCAAGTCTACTTCACTAAATGCTGTATCTTTCTGTGCACCTTTCCCTCTGATGGGAGACAAGGGATGCTGGGCAGAAGGTCTCAGCTCTGGTAAGCCGGTGTTTGGTCTCCAGTAGCACAAAGTGGAATTTTCCATGGAAAAACCAAGCCCTCCACTGTTACGGGTGCTCATGAATATCTAGTCCTGGTCCTCCAAGGACCATCAACTCCAACGTCAAGGTTTCAGCTGCAGACACCTGAAGCTGAGAACACCTGAAGCTGAGAACCGTCAGAGTTGTCTCCCCAGACTACATGTGCATCCCAGGTGGATGTGGTCTCCTCGCCCTGTTGCAAGACCAGCCTGTGCCTGTCGTTTTCCTTGATGTGATAAGACCATTCCAGGCACCCAGAGTCGGCAGAGCTGGCTCCAGACCTTGTGAGTCAGCTACACCCAAAGCCAGAGGCTTGGCTTAAGGTTCCCAACACGCAGAAAGCCATAATGAAAGAGATTATTTTTCTCTGCATTTTCCCTTTCTTTTTCCAAGATTGTGGTCCACAGCCTGGGGGGTAAGGTGGTTTTACTGAGGTCTTACTGAAAGCTGAAATCCTGCCAGTCACGGGACTCCAGGAGGTGGGGCTTTGAAGATGCCCGAGATGGTGAGCCTCCAGGTCTCCCCACCGTCAGCCGATGCCATAATGTTATTGTTATTGCTGGAGCTGCTTTTGGGTGAGCAGCTGTAGCTCAGCCCAGGACAAGAGCGCCTGTCCTGAGCTCTTTGCACAATTCATGGCATCCCTCGCTCAGGGTTTCACAGGCCAACAACAACATTAAAACAATGTAATGCAAGAAATAAGGGGGAGAGGCTTCAAAATTCCAGAAAACCTTCTCTGTCCTTTCCCCTTCCCAGGAAAAAACTAAATTCACCCTTTGCAAAAGACACATGCTGCCTTCACGGTGCTGGCATTAGCACAGCTGGAGTTAAACATGACATCCGTCACCCCCCCAGCTGCCTGCAGCAGGCAAGGCACTGGCAAGGCGCAGAAAATCATGCCAAAGGGATGGTGTGGGGGCAGCGCTGCCCTGCCCTGCCCAGGCCTGGAGAGCAGCTAGTGGGGATTTGGGGCTGAAAAGGCAGGGCCTCTTATTCCCTCCCCCTCCATGGATCCTGGGGTTAAAGCTGGGAAGGAGGTGGGTGGGAAGCGAGGAGCTGGTCCTTGGTGGCACTTCTTACCCAAGCCTCCTGTGGCACCCACCCAAGCCCCCCCCCTCCCCAGCAGAGCCCCACATGGGGGTGGTATGGGTGCAAGGCGGGGGTACTGGGACTGTGGGTTAAACCAGACATCTTCCCAAACTGCTTCCAGCACAAGGGGGAAACCAAGCCTGGCAACGCAGACCACATGGGATCTATATGCAGGGACGAACTGGGGCTGGGAGCAATTACAGGCATTCGCGAGCAGCTTTCTCATCCCTGCGCTCACCAAAAAGCTGGGGAGGGGAGGCAGGAGCCTTGCTGGCACATGTGGGATGGGCTGTGCAAGGATAATTCCCTGTCTGCAAGCTGCTTGGACCTCCGTCACTGATGGAGCCAGGGCTCATCTTTACCCTAAGCAAAATGGGGGAGCTGGTGCAAACCCAGAAGCTTCGACCTAGTGATGGGAATGATTTGAGCCCCAATCACAGGGCTCCTGAGCCTCACCATCACCAGCATACAATGCCTGGACCCTGCAGCAACTCCAGCCTCAAAGCTTAAATCAAAACCGCTCCAGATGGGCAGTATGGAGCTGGCATGGGCTCATGTTGTTGCTCCTGAGGAGCTAAAAGCTGGATCCCATATTTTCCTTCCCTGGACACCCTCCTGAACACCTCTGCAGAGACGTGGTCCCATGTCCACAGCCAGACCCAGCTCTCTCTGAGCTCCTGCACAGGGGAGCATCACCCCAGGGTACCACTGCACCATACAGGGAGGGCCTAGGTTCAACACTTACCTGCGAGAATGAAGACTCCAACGAGGATGAGGAAGACGAGGAGGTAGAGTCCCACCACAGCATACTTCAGTGCTGCCAAGGAGCCAAGCCGGCCGCAGCGTCCTACTGCCTTCATCCTCTGCCCGGGACCTGGGGAACAGGGCAAGGTGTCAGAGAGAGCATCATGCACCCAGTCCACCTGGGCTCCATCTCCCAGTGGGAGAAAATATTGCAAATATAATTTTGGCAATGCCTCATGGGTGTGGGCACAGCTCTGCTTGCCCCAGTGTGGACCCACACAGCCTTCCCTGAGTTGGGACCATGGATGCTGGCACAGGTCCACACTCCCAGGTAAAGGCTCACATGCAGCCGGGACACCACCAGCAATGCTGATGGGGAGGCTGTGCAGCAGATCATCTTGGCGTGCCATCACACAGCATGTACAGGACAACCAGGCAATCGGGCTCAGCCAGCACAGGTTTATGTCTCACTCCAATAAAGATACTGAGGTGCTGGAACGTATCCAGGGAAAGGCAGCAGGGCTGGGGCACCAGTCTGATGGGGAGTGACTGGGGGACCTGAGAGTGTTCAGCCTGGAGAGGAGGGGGCTCAGGGGGGACCCGATCGCTCCCTACAGCTGCCTGGGAGGGGGCTGCAGCCAGGGGGGTCGGTCTCTGCTCCCAGGTCACAAGCGACAGCACAAGGGGGAACGGCCTCAGGCTGCGCCAGGGCAGGTTTAGGTTGGAGACTGGGAAACATTTCTTCACCGAAAGGGTGTCCAGCACTGGGACAGGCTGCCCAGGGCCGGGGGGGGGGGGGGGTGGTGGGGCACCATCCCTGGGGGTGTTTAAAAGATGTGTAGATGTGGCACTTGGAGCCATGGGTTAGTGGTGGGCTTGGCAGTGCTGGGTTGATGGTTGGACTTGATGATCTTAAAGGTCTTTTCCAGCCTAAAAGATTCTGTGACAGGCAGGTCCTGCTTGACGCGCCTGATCTCCTTCGATGACGAGGTGGTTCAGCGTGTGAGGGAAGGCTGTGATGTCTGCCTGGACTTTAGTGAAGCCTTTGGCACATCCCACAGCATCTCCTGGAGAAACCGGCTGCTCATGGCTGGGACGGGTGTACTTTATGTTGGGTTAAAAGCTGGCTGATGGCCGAGCCCAAAGTGCGGTGGGGAATGGGATCACACCCCGCTGGCAGCCAGGCACCAGTGGTGTTCCCCAGGGATCTGTGCTGGGGCCAGCCCTGGTTAATGCCTTTATCAATGATCTGGACGAGGGGATCGAGTGCTCCCTCTGTACCTTTGCAGATGATGCCAAGTTGAATGGGAGCATTGATTGGCTTGAGAGTAGGAAGGCTCTGCAGGGGGATCTAGCCAGGATGGATTGATGATCTTAAAGGTCTTTACCAACCTAAACAATTATATGGTTATATAATGCAGTGGGCAGGGACAGGACCGATCCTGCCCATGCTGGTGCTGTGGGTCTGGGCTGAGGAAAGGCAGCCCAGCTCTGGCATGCACCCGCCTCCCCTCCTGCACAGGCAGAGATGGTATGCAAAGGGCCCAGCCAGGATCCCAGGTAGGAAAACATCAGCATCACCCACTCTTGCTGAGCCGTCACCCCCCCAACTCCCACCCATTGTCCCCATTCCCTGCCTTCCCTGCCTGCAGCCCAGGCAGGAGGCAGGCAGCAGTAAGGGAATGGAGGAAGATAGGACAAGGGGTGATGGTTTTAAACTAAAAGAAAGAATATTCAGACTAGATATGAGAAGAAATTCTTCCCTGTGAGGGCGGCGAGGCGCTGGCCCAGGCTGCCCAGAGCAGCTGTGGGTGCCCCATCCCTGGCAGTGCTCAAGG
Organism: Falco naumanni; assembly: GCF_017639655.2. Classification (NCBI taxonomy): domain Eukaryota; kingdom Metazoa; phylum Chordata; class Aves; order Falconiformes; family Falconidae; genus Falco; species Falco naumanni. The sequence goes on along the minus strand of NC_054059.1, from coordinate 72,967,198 downwards.
CCAGGCTGGACGGGGCTGGGGGCAGCCTGGGCTGGGGGGAGGGGTCCCTGCCCATGGCGGGGGGGTGGGACTAGATGGTCTTTATGGTCCGTTCCAACCAAACCATTCTATGATTCTGAAATGCCTAGATCTTGACACCCCTGCCAGCTCCTGCTTGCCCAAACCTGTGCTAGCTGCGATCAAGCTCCTCATCAATGCTGCCACAAGCCCTGCGCAGCAAGAGATGTGTGCGAAGAAGAGAGGGCTTGGTGAACAAAATAGCCAGGAGGAAAATGAAAGGGAAGACAAGGAAAGGCTCCTGTGCTGTGAACCCAGCAGCAGGGAAAAGGCATCTGCTTGTGGGCTTTGCACGTGTTCAAAGCTTGAGCTCATGTTGAAATCTGGGCCAGGTTGTGGTCTTAGGTAGGAGCCAGAGCCTGATCTGGATACAGCCCCTGCATCTCTCTGTCCCCAGCCTTGAGGCTGCAGTACAGCTTGAGCCTCATGCCTTGGTTCTCTGGGTGACCCCATGCTTCTGGGATGGAGTGCCAGGCATTGGGTGTCTGTGTTTTTGTGTTGGACCCTTGCAGAAACACAAGGCTTCCGAGAGCAGCTGAGAACCAGCAACTTCATGCCAGGTCAGTTAGAGCCGCCAGGTTTTGCCCCTTGCCAGATCTGAGATGTCTCTAAGGAGACATCAACAAAAGGTGGAGTCCAAAACTCCTACTCTTTTGACATTTGGGTGTCTCCATCCCATGGCTTTCTGCCCTTTAAGCCCCAAGGCACAGCATAGCACCAATCCAGAGCCTGCATCAACCCGACAGAAAGGGTGAAGCACCACCACCCCAAAGCCAAACCTGCTGGGGAGGAGACCACACTCATCCCTGGCCACGAGCAATGCCCACCTCCAGCCAAGACCATCCCTGACAGGCTTTGGGTCCTCAACCCATCCCACCACCCACCCAGGGGGCAGGAGCTCAGCTCCTTGTGGGACCAACCAGCTCTTGGGATACCAGAGATGGAGAGGAGGTACAACAGGCTTGGGGGTGCCTCTAGCCTGGCAGAGACCCTTCCCCAACTGATGGTCTGTCTGTCCTGCTGGAAGACAGAGAGGTTTGCAAAAGCTTCCAGTCAGCAAAGGGTTACACTGGGCGTATTGCTGAACTCAGCCCCATTTTGGGGCTCCAAAATGATAAAGTGCTGAGGTCAGGCTCACTGACACCCAGAGGGGATCCCGTGGGGATGTGGGGTGCATGGGGCGCCTCAGCTCAGGTGCGAAAGGCGGTACCTCTCTTCTGGGACCCCTCCGTCTGCAACTCATTACCCGCATGCGGTTCCCATTTGCTGTCACCAGCCAAACAGATGGAGCCGAGGGTTTCAGAATGAGGAAAGCTGCAATATTTTTCTGACATTAACACTTATATCAGGTCCTGGGAGACTCCGGGAGGAGCTGGCCCTGGGCCCCGAACCACCCACTCCTCATCACTGCTCTCGGAAGAGCAGGAGGGACCGCAGCTGCGTAAGCAGGGTTTTCACAACAGCCCGCTCCGAGGAGCCCACGGGCGGGCTCCGGCCAGTAACCAAGGGGAAAAGCAAATATTTCTTCCCCCTGCCCATGCCCTGGGGAGCTGGAGCTGTGACCCACCCGGTCAGAAGGTGGAAAGCTGAAAGCAATCAGGACTTCTCATCCCTCAAGCCCTGGGGGTTCCAGAGCTGCTGTCCTGGGGGTCATAGCAAGCAGCAGGCTGCTGCATGGGTCCTCAGCCCCACGCCAAGCATTTCCCAGCAGCCCAGGAGGGATTTGGGCAGTCCCATCCTCATGATGAAGCTTTCAGGGTTGCCATCGCCCTGTGCAGCTGCAGATGAGACACAGTCCCACAAGCCTTGCTCCAGCAACCTGTCCCATGGGAACGGGGTTCCCTGGAGGGCCAGCTTTGCATCAGAGCCAGTTATGGATGAGCAGCCTTGCTCTGAGAGATCCAGGGCAACTTGCCACAAAAATATAAAGCCAGGAAAATACTTTGCACCATCCCTGCCATCGCCCCACACCAGGGCAAGGTCATGACTGGGAATGGTGGCCTCACTTGTGGAGGTCACCAACTCTTCTCTCCCATCCTTTCAGGCACCCCTCCCTCCAGGATCCACCACCCCCTCTGCCATGTCTGCAGTGTGGCAGAGCATGGGGAAAGCCCCGGCGCAGGATCTGCACCTCTCTCTGCTGCAGGAGGGTGGGGTGGGTGCTGGATCTGTAAAGCTGGCAGCAGGAAAGTGGGCAGAGGCAGGACCAGGCGAGCAGCTGGGAACAGGGGGACCCTTGCAGGGCGCTGCCCCAACCATACCCTGGGCTGCAGCCAGAGCAGCGCGGCCAGCAGGTCAGGGGAGGGGGCTCTGCCCCTCTGCTCCGCTCTGGTGAGACCCCCCTGCAGCGCTGCGTCCGGCTCTGGAGTCCCCAGCACAGGAGAGACACGGAGCTGCTGGAGCGGGGCCAGAGGAGGCCAGGGAGATGCTCAGGGGCTGGAGCAGCTCTGCTGTGGGGACAGGCTGGGAGAGCTGGGGTGGCTCAGCCTGGGGAGGAGAAGGCTGCGGGGAGACCTTAGAGCACCTGCCAGCGCCTAAAGGGGCCGGCAAGAAAGCTGGGGAGGGGCTTTGGGCAAGGGCAGGTGGCGATGGCACACGGGGGAATGGCTTTACATGAGAGAGGGGAGATGGAGATGAGAGATGAGGAAGAAATTCTTCCCTGTGAGGGCGGCGAGGCGCTGGCCCAGGCTGCCCAGAGCAGCTGTGGGTGCCCCATCCCTGGCAGGGCTCAAGGCCAGGCTGGACGGGGCTGGGGGCAGCCTGGGCTGGGGGGAGGGGGCCCTGCCTGTGGCAGGGTGTGTGGGAACTGGATGGTCTTTAAGGTCCCTTCCCACCCAAACCATTCTGTGGTTCTGTGACATCAAGTTTGGGGAATGGCAGCAAGACTGAGTTTTCACCCAGGTGGGAAATCCACCGTCTGGACTCAAAGTTGTCCCCATCCTGGGGGGTGGAGGGCAGGGGAAGACACCCACACTGCAATGCCACATCTCTTGCAATAGCCATCACAAGCCACTTGCACTGTGCAAGCATCCAGAGGCAGTTTGTCCAGGGCTAGGTGTTCCCAGCTTGCTCAGAGCCTGGATGTGGGCCAGCCTGGAACCCAGGGCTCTCCATCGCATTCTGGGAATGTCTCATGCACCTAAAACCAGGACGACTAGTCCCCCATCACCCTGATCCCATACTTCTGGTGGGGGACAGAAGTGCTGGGAAGCTTCCTCAAAACAAGACCAGTCCAGCAGCCCCACAGATTTCACAGAACCACAGAATCATTTAAGTTGGAAAAGACCTTTAAGATCATCAGGTCTAACTGTTAACCCAGCACTGTCAAGTCCACCACTAACCCATGGCCCTGAGTGCCACATCTACACGGTGCCTCCCCCCCTCCCTGGGCAGCCTGTCCCAGTGCTGGACACCCTTTCGGTGAAGAAATGTTTCCCAGTCTCCAACCTAAACCTGCCCTGGTGCAACCTGAGGCCGTTCCCCCTTGTCCTGTCGCTTGTGACCTGGGAGCAGAGACCGACCCCCCTGGCTGCAGCCCCCTCCCAGGCAGCTGTAGGGAGCGATCGGGTCCCCCCCTGAGCCCCCTCCTCTCCAGGCTGACCCCCCAGCCCCCCCATCAGACTGGTGCCCCAGCCCCTGCCCCAGCCCCCTGCCCGGCTCTGGACACGCTCCGGCCCCCCAAGCTCTGTCTGGGAGTGAGGGGCCAGAACGGACCCCAGGGCTCGAGGTGCAGCCTCACCAGTGCCAAGTACAGGGGACAATTACTTCCCTGGCCCTGCTGGCCGCACTATCGCTGACACAAGCCAGGACGCCATTGGCCTTCTCAGCCACCTGGGCTCACTGCCGGCTCATATTCAAGCCAACTGTTGACCAAATCCCACCACCTTTTTTGTAGGAGAAGCCCCAGTTCCTATATGATTGTTCTCAGGCACTTAACAAATCAATCACCCTTGCATCTTCGCTGCCGCATGGACCTCCATCCCCTACCTCCCCTAAGACAGCAGACCAAAGGACCTCGCTAGCACACTGTCCTTCAAACACTGACATGCTGCCCCCAGGCTTATCTCTAGCCAGCCTGGGTTTATCCCTTTCCCCCTTCAAATCTAGTTTAAAGCTCTTTCCATGAGCCCTGCTAACTCCTGTGCAAAGATCCTCTCCCCACTTTGAGATGGGTGTACCCCATCTGTTGTCAGCAGGTCTGGTGTCATGTAGACCAACCCATGATCAAAAGACACAAAATTCTGCCAGTGACACCAGGCTCAGAGCCAGGTATAGGTCTGCTGGGTCTTCCTGTTTCTTCCCTCATCACTCCCTGCAACTAGAAGGGCAAAGAACACTGCTTGTGCTCCTGATCCCTTGTCCCGTTGTCCCATGGCCCTGAAGTCTCTTGATTGCCCTCAGACTTCTTGTTGCAACTTCGTTCCTGCCCACCTGAAAAAAATGACTCCTGGATAATAACCTTAGGGCCGTAGGGTGGGAAGCTTTCTCTTCACATTTTTAATCTGTGCTCCAGGGAAGCAGCAGACTTCCCTAAGAAGGGGGTCCAGTGTGCACCAGTGTGCAAAGGTTTTTTGTTCCCTTCAGAAGGAAGTCTCGCTCCTGTGGAGACTCCTTCCTATGGAAGCAGTTTTGACACAGGGTGTAGGCCAGCTGGACCTCAGTGACACCTCCAGGCTAGAAGAGCCATCATCCTCATCACTGTCCAGTTCCACTGGTACCTATTACGCAAAGGCACCCGGGAAGGTGGGGTGGTCACGGAGACGTGCCTGCTGCGCTGCGGAGGAACTTGTTGCCATTCATCCTATCCCTTAAGTCACCATGTTCAGCCAAGAGGAGAGAGGACAGGGAAACAACCCTGTGCACCGTGCTGGAGCACTCTGCTGCTGATCGTGCCGGAGCCACGAGCCTTGGAGAGCCTCTCCAAGGACAACTGCCAGCAAAGAGGACCTCGCATCTCTGCTTGAGCAGGCACCTCTGCCACCCTGGTCTCTCCCACCCAGGCTGCAAAGGCCTTGGGAAAAATGCATCAGGGCTGTTTGCTTGGGGACCAAGCCTGGATCTGGTGAAACATGGATAGCATTTCATGGGGCAAGAGTGAAGGAAAAGGGCTCAGCAAGTCCACAGTGGAGAGAGAGGCCAGCTAAGACGTGCAGGAGACAGAAGCAGGTCTTGCTGTGTCCTGCTGCATAGCTCTGGTGCCACCAACCCCACTCCAGGGCATCTCTGGAGAAGACCCAATAAAAGAGAGCCACAGGCTTAGAGGATTAAAAAAAAACCCAACCAAAACATCAGCCTTCAGCAAGGAAAAGGACTTTCCCTGGAGCACAGCCTTGGTCAGTGTGGCAGAACCAAACAAGAGCCTGGGCACCTCGAGAGGCCCATGGTGCCCTGGGTCTGTCATTCCCCCGTCGAACCAGAAAGGGGGGGGATAGGAGAGGAGGCACAGAAACCACCTTGCACTGGGGTTCCCTGAGTGTTTCTCCCAGTGAAGCTGTGCCAGCAGGAAAGGAGTTTCTCTCCATTCTCTCCATCATCATCATCCATCACACGAATGCATGTGCTCCATTTGGGACATGCACATCTATCACGGTGCTGCTCCCACCAAGGCACCCTCCCCTTCCCAAGGGCAGGGATTGCTCCTCTGCTCTGGTTCCCTGGGACCTGCAGCTGGAGCTGAGCACCCAACTCTGGCCAGGCACCTTTGCCTGTGTGGAGCCAAATTGCTGAGCTTTTTCCTGAGCTGAGCAATCCAAACTCTCCTGTCCCGCCGCAGAATCTCTCCAGGTTTCTACCACCAGGCTCAAAGCTCCCCCCAGACCCAGCTGCATGTGGAGCCCCTACTCACCATCCTCGCAGAGGTTCAGTTTGGAGAGGTTCCTTCCCTCGAAGGGCTCCTCAAAGATGGAGCCGTTCTCTCTCTCATTGAAGGTGTGAAGGTACATGGCCTTGTTCTCCATTGTCCTGCCACTGGTGGAGCAGAACAGATATGTGAGATGGTGCTTGGCAGCTTGGTACAGCCTGACATGGCAGGGGCCTGATCCTGGCTAATCCATGTACCCTGCATGGCTCTGGCCCCATGGGTCAATACAACATGGTGTGGGCTGGGGCTGGTGACATGGACCTCTGCCCTCACTTGGCAAAGCTAACCACCAAGTATCCTGACTTGACCATGGTCTCGTCTGGGCTTGGCAGTGCCCAAAACAAGAGCTAGACCACCCTGGTGAAGGCAAGGAGAAGCTGATGGGCAAGCTCAGCAGGACCACAGGTCCTGCCCATGTCCTTGCAGCTCCATGAAATGCTCACCACCAACACAGGAGCCCCCCTTTGGCCAAGGGGTCAACCACCCACCTGTGCTTGACCACATGCCCTACAGATGTCCAGCCTTGGTGTCCACTCTGGGTGTGCCCTGGATGTCTGCCCCTCCCCCAGGGCTGGGGAGATGGGGGCCCACTGTATGCATGCAAACCTCCCAGGACCTTTTTCAGCTCTAGGGCTTGGGGTACCCCTGCACCCACACCTCCTCTAGATATCCCAGCACCCTGACCGTGAGCCAAGCCTGTGCTCCCCACAGGCCTGATCCTGCTGTCACTTCTTGAGTTGGGCTGGTCCCAGGGACAGGTCCATGCCCACAGTGAGGACTGTTGGCACTGGGAGGGTTGTGTCTCTGCTACCACAAACGTTTCATCACAGCACCCAGCCTGGCAGGGGGGAATCAGCCCTCAGCTGGGCTCTGGTGTGGCAGGAGTCAAAACCACCTGCTAAGTGGGACCTGCTGAGCACTCCCAAACTCATTCCTTGCACTGCTGTGTCTTCCCCAGCCACCCCCCACTGTCAGCATATGGGTGCTGTGCTCCATGGAGACCCCCAGCTTCTGCCACTCCACCGGCAGCTAAAACCAGTCCCGCTGGCAGCAGGCTGGGCAGGGACTGCCCTGGCCGGGAGCAGCATCCCGGGCCCTTGGTCCCACTCCCGCGGGGGAGACATCACCCGTGTAACCCCGTGGGGAGGGGGTCGCACAGCACCCCGGAGTCGCTCCCCGCTCCTGCATCCCAGGGCCAGGGCGCGGCGGCAGCACCCAGGGGTGGCGGCTCACCACGCAGGGATGCTCGGGGAGACAGCAGCGCCTCCACACACCCCCCCACGCGTGTAGGGGGACCCATCCCCACACTCACCCCTCTCCCTTCTCCCGGAGCTGCGTGTCCCTCGTTCCTCCCGCCCCGGTGCCACTCACCTCCTGGACGGACCCACGCGGGACCGAGTTTCCCGTGGCTCCCTCGCGCTCAGTCCCCCGGCTGCGCCATGGTGGCCGGGACAGGGAGGCGAGGAGAGCAAGGGGACCCCCCGACCTCACCGCCAGCTCCCCACGGACGCAGAGGGGCGGCCGCCGCTCCCCGCCAGCCTCCCATGGGTGGGGGGTGTCCCCGGGGTGGGCGATGTGCGGGGGCGGCTGCGGAGCCGAGAGGCTGTGAGCGAAGACCGCTCGGCCGTGAGAGTTTTGTAGGCGGGGAACGGGAGGGGGGCCGGCTCCCCACGCCCCCCCCCCACCCTCCGGGGCCGCCCCCGCCGCCCATTCGCCGGCCTCGGGCCGCCCCGGCAGCGGGGAGCCGGGCTGGGGGAGGGGTGGCCGGCGCAGGAGCATCCCCCGGAGTCAGAGCAGGAGCATCCGCCGAGGGGCCGGGCAGGAGCATCCCCTGGGAGGATCTGGCAGGGGGAGGGGGGGCCGGGGCAGGAGCATCCTCCAGGTGCGCTTGGCCTGTGGTCGGGGGATTCCCCCTAGAAGTCCTGCCCCTGGGGCAGGAGGTGGGTGCGTGAGGTGGTCCGTGTCCCAGCTCCAGCGGGCGTCCACACCTTTCACTCTCTGCTCGCTTGCCCAGCTCAGCCCACAACGGGCAGGAGCAACTGCGGCCCCCGGAGAGGGGAAAGGTGCTTGTCCACCCTGCACCCACGGGGAAACTGAGGCACGGAGGACCAGAGATAAGCTGAGGTGACCCCAGACCAGCGCTGCTCTCAGCCTCGGTGTGGGCTGTGCAGAGCAGTGCAAGATGCACACACCAGGGTCAGTCTCTGGGATGGGGCAAGGTGGGGAGGAAGCTTAAAGGTGCTGCTGCAAGTCCTTTGCTGCCTGTGGGGTGCTGCCTGCTCCCTGCTGCAGCTTGCAGCTGCCCCAGGCCATTTGGGCCCCTAGCCTGGTCCCCTGAACCCCCTGTCCCCACCCCATCCCTGGTCCTGGAGCAGAGCAAAGCACCCTCCAACATCTCTACAGGGTTGGGGGTGGTGGTGGCTAGCTTGGCCCAGTGGCACAATCAGGAGGGTGACTGCTGTCCCCTTGGGGTGGCTGTGCATGGGTGTACTGCTCCTTGTCTGGGAACACTGCCAGAGCGAGCACTGGGCAGACTGGGATGGTGGGTCACTGCTGGCTGGTGGCTGGCTCACCATCCATAGGGATGATGGGGCCAGGCAGAGGTGTGCCTGGAGAGCTGAGCATGCTGCATCACAGGCTGAGCCACTTGGCCCCCCCAGGTGCCATCAGACAGGCCATGACAACACACCTTTTTGGAAGCCATAAACCTACTGGGACCAAGACCTAGACTTGGAAAAAGGATGACAAGACCTAGGGGGAGAAGGGCAAGCGCTCCTTGCCCAGGGGCATCTCCAGCTGTGGTGCCATCCTGAGGACACACATTGCCTCTTCCATCAGGAGGAAAGATCTTCAGGGGTGCAGCCAGGTGGCTGCAGGTCTCCTCCTACCGCGGTGCAATGTGAATCCATGGCAGTTGTCTCCCACAGCCACCCCTGACCAAGGCTTCTCCTTGGGACACCTACCAAAGGACACCCTGAAAGTCTGGGACAAGGAAAGACAACGCACTGCAGGTCTGAACAGCTTGGGGTAGGGCTCTGACTGCTGAGCTGCCTTTCCTCTAAGAAAGGCCAAAACCATCATCAAAGCGTGCTCCGTCCAGACCTGGCCAAACATCTGCAACACTTACCCCAGTGAAACCAAAGCTGCAGCAAATAAAGACAATTACTGCAGAGTACTCCCAAGGTCTCATCTTAATACAAAACACCTGACCAAGCAGCCTGGTTACTTCTTTCATAGTACCAGTCACGTGTAATCCAAAGAGGTTAATATTTTATGAGATTTCCGGTAATTTCCAGCAGAATTGCTCTTTTGCATCTTTACAGCCTTCTCTGTTTATACACCACACAATAAATTTGTCATGGAAGGTCCTGGGTTTGATTCAGGTGTAGGTGAGTCTCAATCTGCTGGCTTCTTGGAAAACTGAAATACATGAGGAAAAAAGGGATTTACCTTTACAAAAAGAGTGTAAAACTATGCACAAGCTACAACTAACTTTTAGTATAAGTGCAATTAAACTCATAGACCTCATCTACTATTCTGTTCCCTAAAAGATGTTCAACAAAGCAGTTGAGGCACCTCCAGTGCTCATCAAGCAAGGCCAGCAATGGGGAAAAGCCCCTTCATGAGGGGTTGGCAGATGTGACACAGGACCAACAAGAGATTCACACCCTCCTGGGTCCTTACAAGCCTGCATTTAACCTACCGAATCTAATCTATAATACCTCTAAAATTCCCACTCACGTGATGGTCAACATAGAAGAGCAATGAACTGATCAGTTAAAAGCAACTAAGGATAAAAACCAAAAAAACCTCAAATCTGATGAAAAAGAAGAAAAGAAAGACTCTACTTGCAGATCTTTTTGGTCGCTCGAGCTGTCACAGGGATTTCAGCAAAGCCCGGATTTCTTGGCACGCCTTCTGGAAAACAGCAAGGAGAAGAGCTAAATGAAACAGATTTAGGTTTTGGACTCTTTTTTCTGTAGAAGGGGAAGAAAATCATCATGTGTCCGGTAGAAATGAATGAGAACATGCAAGTACGCTCAGCGGTCATGGACTTCAGTTGTTTATTTAGGAATATAAGGTGTGAAAAGACACACAGAGAGCACCCCAAGTCTGTCTCCAAACACTTTTCCATCCACCACATTTACACCAGAGAGGAGAAGTTGGACCATACCTGGCCACGTCCCAACCAGCTGGTCCCATGGACAAAAGGTGAGGCTGAGCATGTTGGAATAATCCTTCTCCAGCATGTTGGTGAGATGTTTCTGCTATCACAGAGGATGACAGCATCAGACATCAGATGAAAGAGCCATTAAGCTCCAGGAACTCCCAATTTGCACTACTACCTGCTGGGATCACCATGGTTGTAACATTAGTGATGGCAGCTTTGACCTGGTCATACCCAAGAAACCTGCTGGGAAAGCATCAAAACTGATCTTCCATACACAAAGCAGATGAGTTTATTAGGTGAGTCCGCATCCCACCCGGGTGGGACCGGGTGTCCATCACTGGATCTCTGGCCAGTATAAAGGAACTTCCCTCAAATAACTGTGATGAGTCTTGGCCTGTGTGATCACGGCCTGAATCCATCAGGTTTCAACATGCAAGAATGGTCTGAATGGTCAGAGATGAGGTGGAAGAGCTCATGTGAGGTCAGAAATCAGGAAAGGAAGGAACCAAGCTGGGAAATTACTACCTAGAAAACCATAATTTTGCTTGCTACGTAAGAAGATGGCAAAGCTGGTTTTGGGGGAAACCAGGGAATTGAATCCAACCAAAAATCAGAAGAAGCTGATCAAGAGCTGATTTTGTCATTGAAATTTCCAGACGATCACATTTATGACATTGCAGAGCAATCTGCTTCTTGCACAACCACTCTGTCGTCTTACTAGCTGCACCCCACATGGTCCATAACAGCGTTAAAAGCACTCTGCAGTGACCACCAGTCCAGCCATTAATTTGTCTATCACACTTTCTGGATTGCCAACAGCAAGTTTCGAAACATCACTCACCATCAGACCCTGGAACTGGCTCTTCATCTTCTCCTTTGCTTTTTCAAACATCTCCCTCCCACCTTCCACCTCAATGTCATGTTCCAGATGAGTTTTTATCCGCTCACATGTCTCCTTCCCACTTATCTGAGCAGCCCCTCTTGCAATGATAGGAAACACCAACACGCTGTTGTTGATCCTAAAGCCACGCTGCCTGGGAACCAGCCAGTGGCAGATTTCCACCTCCCAATCCCCCTCTTCCCAACCTACTTTTGCCAACCTAAAAAAGTTCCTTTATTCAACAGCAAAATCTTCAAGTAACTTCTTCCAGTTCCCCTCCAGCTTTTCCCAGTAGCTTTTGACAAGGTCTCTGCTCCCCTACCCCACAGCTGCTTTCTCCATCCCAGGGATGAAGACCTTCCAGTTGACCCACAAGAGAAGCATGATGCATTTATGTGCTTTGACAGTCAAGGGATGGGACAACAGTATCAACAACACAAGGGATTTATGCAGTAGGTTTTGGAACTCAAACATTTTCCCTGGAAATAAGATTGTGAGCCACTGAGGACATCGCCCAAGGGCACACATTTACACGTCCTCTTTCAGCCAGTGCAACTAAAGGCTTCTGTACCTAGACTCCACACGAGAGCTGGGAAAACACATCCCAGGGCCAGACAGCAAACTCACAGGGGCAGACACAGAATTAGATGGAGAACCAGTCTTACCTTCACAGCAATAAGGTGCCTTGGATGGACAACACAAGGGACTCGTAGGTACTCTTCTTCTTCAAAAGAATTTATCTTTCAAGGGCTTTCATGATGATCTCTGTCTGCAGAAATTGACGTCAAGTGATGCCAGCATCTCTCCAAAGCCTCGTTTGCCAGCAGTACCCAAACAAACACTTCCGAGCCCAGGAGGAGGCAGAGCACACCAGGTGGTTACGTGGAGTAGAGATGTTAAATTGAGGGATATTGGGCTGCATCTGCCCTGCTAAAGACATTCATGAGAACGGTGGTCTCTGACCAATGGGCCAGATGGTGGACAGGGATTCAGAATGCTCCCTCCGCACCCTGTCGAGGCACACTGGTGGTGTCTCCATGGCCAACGGGCAGAAATTTGTGTGTACATGTGTGATTTTTCCAGTTCCAAGTGCCCATAATATCAACGAACCTGTCTTCAAGCTGGCTTGAGCGGTGTTTTAATAGCATGGCCTCCAAGGCATGTATTGCACAGACTTTTAAGACTGAGTTTACATCCTGGGCTGGACATACCCAACCATACTACCAGGAGCTCCTTGCAGTGCAGGGTATTGTTATTAGCTTTCAAGTTTAGGACCAGCTCCATCATGCTCTTGTCACCTGAGGTTCCTGTTTACTTTCCATTACCTTCTAGCAGGGTGTCTTGCAAATCATCTAGTGTTGCCCCAAGGATGAAGCAGGAGCTGACTGACTGTGGCTTAGCATTAAACACAGTTCTGCTGTACCCAATGCTCAATAATAGCTGCCAGTCATTAGAGGTCCCTCCTAAAAGACCGTCAGATAGATGATGGTCTTCCCCCAGCTTGCTGACTCTCCAGGAGTCATTGTTTTCCCAGGGACAGAAGGATTGAGAGGACAGCCAGGATAGGGGAGCAGGGGATAGCGCAGGTAGGAGATGCTGCTGATGTTGTCTGTAGATTGATCCTATCCCCAGGCCAGCCCAGATTTAATTGTTGCTGTTTTATTCTCTGGCAGCTAAGGCAAGTTTATCAGAAGACACAAGATCAATTCACTTTCTTTTTTTTTTCTTTGGGTAGTGGTAGATAGGATGATAGTAATTTTCTTTCTTATTCTGTCTGAACTCCTGTAAAACACAGAGCATAAAAGGATGGAGTTGCAAACACCACCATGATTTATATATATTGCACCACTAATGCGGTACATCAGTCCTGGTTTTCCAGGCAAACAAGGGCTGGGGGCTGTTGGCTGCAGGAAGATTAGAAGCAATGGGGGCAGAGATGAGCACGTTGCTGAGACATGTAAGTCAATTAGAAGCTTTGCCTAAGTAAATGAGTAATGGTGAGATACTTTTAGTTTGCTCAGTGGCTGAACAAAGTCATGCCGTTATAGGTTTCTTGGGGAAGAAGAAAGACCTGACTGCTTCCTACACCAGGCTGCCTGCAGCTGAGTTTCCAAGGTTAAATTAGTGTGGGTATTTGAGAAGAAAGCACGCAAGTTTAGATGGCAGCAAACATTTCACCATGCATGTGTATCACTGAGGGAATGAAGACAAGATGTACTAGGATACAAAAAGTTCTTTAGAGTTGTTTTATCAAGGATGAAAGTTGGATCATCTTGTCCTGCCAAGCCAAAAGCATGGCTTATGAGATTTTGCTTCTTTGTGTTTATTTGGCTTTAGTAAGACAATTAGCTCATGTGTTGCTTTGCTTCTACTAAAGAATGAGTGCTGGCTTAAAAAATTTCAAAACTCCTGGTGGCAATTTCTGTTTAACTAGTCAGAAAAATCAAACAAGAAAAAAACTCTATTGGCCAGTTCTGAGACCCCCAACATAAGAAGGCCATGGAGCTGCTGGAGCAGGGTCAGAGGAGGCCAGGGAGATGCTCAGGAGCTGGAGCAGCTCCGCTGTGGGGACAGGCTGGGAGAGCTGGGGTGGCTCAGCCTGGGGAGGAGAAGGCTGCGGGGAGACCTTAGAGCACCTGCCAGCGCCTAAAGGGGCCGGCAAGAAAGCTGGGGAGGGGCTTTGGGCAAGGGCAGGTGGCGATGGCACACGGGGGAATGGCTTTACATGAGAGAGGGGAGACGGAGATGAGAGATGAGGAAGAAATTCTTCCCTGTGAGGGCGGCGAGGCGCTGGCCCAGGCTGCCCAGAGCAGCTGTGGGTGCCCCATCCCTGGCAGGGCTCAAGGCCAGGCTGGACGGGGCTGGGGGCAGCCTGGGCTGGGGGGAGGGGTCCCTGCCCGTGGTGGGGGGTGGGACTGGGTGGTCTTTAAGGTCCCTTCCAACTAAACCATTCTGTGATTCTATGATTCTACAATTCTGCTGCTCTTTGATACATCCCATTGTGATCATTTTGTTCCTGGATTTCCAGGTCATTCCTACTTGTCTCAACATAAGGAAAGGACAGTCAGAAACACTCTGCCTCTCCTCTGTCAGCCCCGTAGCCTCCTTTGGCCACTAGCAGCCTGTGTGAGCACAATGTAAAGAACTCTGCAGGATATTGCATCCTATCCTAAAACAGGTGGGGCTAAAAATACCTCCTGTATGGCCTCTCTGTTCACCAGCTGTAGGAGAAACCCAAACCACAAGCTCAGCTCAGATGCTAGGTCTCCCATGCCTTGCCCCATGCCCCCAGACAATGCCTCAGCAAGAAAGCTAAGCATCCATCCCAGACAAAACCCGGGCACAGCAGAGCTCTCAGAGGAAAATGGCAGAAAAACATCATCCCGGGACTGCAATACTGTTGCGCTCTTTCCAGGAGTGCTGCTGAAGAACAAGTCCTGGAAGATCTTGCTGCCGGTTGAGAGGACATCAGGCTCTGGCCCATGGCATGACCTTGTTGACCACCGTCTTTGTTCAGTGCACTTCCCAAGACCCGGCTAATCCTGCTGGCATGTAACCATGGAACAACTTGGGCAGGTCCCCGACCACCTGCCTTAGGCACAGCATCAATAGCATCCTGGGCTGCGTCAAAAGAAGTGTGATCGGCAGGTTGAGGGAGGGGACTCTGCCTCTCTACTCTGCTCTGGTGAGACCCCCCCCTGTGGCGCTGTGTCCAGCTCTGGGGTCCTCAGCACAGGAAACACATGGACCTATTGGAGCAGGGCCAGAGGAGGCCACAAAAATGATCAGAGGGATGGAATGATGTTCCTCATAACGGCATGCTGGTTTGGAACAAAATCCTGTATTTCTGTTACTTCCCTACCACTAACGGAAAGCAAAAGCCAGCTGTCTGGAGCAGAAAGGAGACAGCTATCACTTTCCCTGGTCTTCCCTTGAGTTGTCCCAAACAGACCAAGGTTCAGCATTGCTCAGCAATGCTCAATGCACAAAGGTGCTGAAGAGCCCAATGCAAATCGGGTCAAAGGCAGACTTGAAGGAGCGGTGCAAGAAGAAGTCATAGAATCACAGAATGGTTTGGGTGGGAAGGGACCTTAAAGACCACCCAGTCCCACCCCCCACCACGGGCAGGGACCCCTCCCCCCAGCCCAGGCTGCCCCCAGCCCCGTCCAGCCTGGCCTTGAGCCCTGCCAGGGATGGGGCACCCACAGCTGCTCTGGGCAGCCTGGGCCAGCGCCTCGCCGCCCCCAGCATAAAAAAATTTCTTCATTCTATCTGGTCTGAATGCAGACCGCTGCAGCAGATGCAAATACTGGGGGAGTTTTCTCCTTGCTAGGTGCATTAATTCCATCACCAACACCTCCCAAAAGAGCTATTCCTGCAGGATGGCCTCTGATCTCAACATCCTTACTCTTCCCTCATTTCCCTGCTCCAAACCCTGGCCAGCCCATTCCAAAGTGGGAGAAGCTCCCAGGGAGCTCTGCAGGAGATGGCACACAGCTCTCCACTCACTTCTGGCCTCTGTCCCAGCAGACCCTGTTGGACTTCCCTCTGCTTTGCTGCAAGCTATAATCCCTCCTCTGACATTTCCATGGGATGCCAAGAAGGACAGCTAATTTTCCTTACGGCAGGAAGTTGTCAGAGAGCCAGATCTGCTTTATGCACCCCTCTGGAGCAATCCAAGTAGGCAATTCCTGATTTTATTTTACTCTCTGGAAACAAGCCTCCGCCAAACCCTCCAAGCAGAGCTGAACCTTGGAGCTCAATCTGTATTATTTGCAAAGTTTGCGTTATTTCTACTCAGCGCAGTTTGGTAGGGAAGATACCCAGGGCCAAGGGTCTCTTTTCTCAGGGAGCAATCAGAATGAGTTGCTGCAGGCATAAGGGACCTGTATGGGATGCTCTGGTCCCTCAGACAGCGCCAAGATCACTCCATCAGAATCTGGGGACCTGATTCTCCATAGAAATGGCCAGCGCTGCATGCTGCTGCAGCATTCTTGTCTCTCTTCCCTTTGCTACAGGCAGGGCTATGATCCCTCTCCAAAACGTGCCCTGTTTGGGGCATGTCCCTGGCCTACCCCAGTGCTGAGATGCGCTCATGCATTCTCATACTCACCGTTTTTAAAAGACCCTTGTTTCTCTTGCAGTGTCCTCAGGCACTTTCAGGGTGTTTCAGCTGCCTTTTCACCTTCTGCACTTTTTCATGTTGAAAGGACATTCTTATTGTCACAATCTCACTGGGCGTGAAAGCCTCATAGTAAATAATCTAAGCTTTTATCACCGATGCTGGGAGAAATCTGTCTCTGAAGCCTGAATTGAAGGTGTATAGGGATGAAAGTCAAATCACCCAGGCTGGGACATCTGAGTTCATTACCCTCATAAACCCTGGAGGTAAGGCCGAGGTGGTGGCTCACCTGACCTGGGATAGATGTCTACTTCAGGGCAGGGAGCTGCCCAAACTCAGCTGCCCATTCTCACCAGAACTGAAAGGGGCATCCCAGAAGCTGGGGATGGCCAGCACAACTCTTCACACCCAAAATGCATGGGTGTTGAAATCCCTCCACTTTGAAATTCTTTTCCTAGCCAGTTTTCTCTAATCAGCCTTGACACAGACCTGAATTCAAGTCTCCAAAGTCCCTGAGGACAGCCTTTGCCCAAGGGGAGAGATTACAGCCAGCCATGGATCAGCCCCAAAGTCCCCTTAGCCGGGCAAATTGCTCCTGGCTGTGGTTTTTGTGGGACGTTTAAGGCAAGAGCAGAAAGAGCAGAGCAGGATTGGCATGATGGACATGCTACCACAAGGGTAGCTCCCTAAAATGAATGGTATACTTGGGTGAAGAAACTATTGTGCAGGCATCCCATCTCCACTCCTGCTATGGTGATTGCATGCTTTGTCCCCAAGCAAAGTGAAGAAATTCTAAAAAGCCAATTCCTCTGTTAGGAAATGAGGTTTAAAAGATCCTGTGACTTCTCATGTCTTGGCATCTAGCTAAAATTGGGAAGCTTTATCCTCCTGAAATCTGCAAGTGTGAAAGTGTAATAATTTGGCGTGAGCTGGTGCAGTGGACAGGGTGGAGGGCAGCAGAAGCCTGGGGAAGGTCCCCTCCCATGCTTGCAGAAGCAGAGCATGTGGTGGCAAGGTTGCCCCCTCTCCTTGAGCTTCTGCAGTTTCAATCTCTCAGCCCCAGGTCAGCCCTGGTTTTCCACAACAGACTGTGCTCAGAGGAGTGGTGGTAAGACCTCACAGTGGTCTGTATTTCAAGAACCACTTAAGGGAGAAAAAGAAGATAATTAAGACATTTTCCAGCTGAGGTCACTTGTGTCATCACTCAGGCACAGGAGCATGACTGGTGCTCACCACTCACCCCTTTGATGGTTGGTCCTGGCATGGAACAGCTTTGTTAGTCCAGGAAGCCTCCAGCACAGCTGCCCCAGGGTGCTGGATCAGCAGAAGGGCAGGGGACTTGATTTATGCCCTACGAAAGTCTAGAGGATGATAAACATATACAAGATGCAGGGATGAAAAGCCAGGAGAAGGCTTGCTCCTTGATGTGGACCAGCCAGGAGGTGAGTGTGCTCAGCTGGGGTCCAGAAGACCCATGGCCAAGCACATCCACTGCCTCCAAGCTCACCCTGGGAAGCTTGGAGCTTGAACTGCCCCAGCAACTTGGATGCTTGGCTTTTGGCTGAGGTGCAAAGGCAGGGTCAGCCCTGGGAGCTGTTTTCAGTGAGCAGAAAGCCAGGGCTGGTTCCCCACCTGGGAAACATGCAGGAGAGCAAAAACAGCTCCCGGCAGCTCGACCATCACTTGTTCCCACCCTACAGAAGAACCACACCTCAGAAAAAGACATTCATGAGCTCCTTTCTCATTGCAGCGTAGAAAGGGCTCTACTACTAAATTAAACCTGTCCAGGGCTGCTCTTTGGCCAGAGCTCACCCATCCAGCCACAGGCGATCTGCTAAACTCTCTCCAAAGCAATCCCAGGGCCAGGGGCATTGGTTGGGACCCCCACGGGCACAGCATCACACTGTGCCTGAAGGGCCATAACCAGCCTTAGCACTAATTCGTTTGTTTGTGCAGGAGTCACCCTGGATTTCGAACAAGAAACTTGGCCCAGATGCTCGTTTATGATGTTGCAGCAGGTTAATTATCTACGGGCACATGCTTCCCGCAGCACAGCCATCAGGGTTTTAACACCTACCTGCAGTGCATGGGCCAGCTTTCCTAGCTAGGCCATTTGTCACAAATTGCATTTTCCCCTCTCTTTGGGCAGGTTTATTGAGCTGCATGAGCCCATAGTCCTCACTTCACCCCAAAGAGTTTACCACCAATCTCCAAGACATAGGTGTGTTCAAGCAGGAAAGAAGCTGCCACTGGCTTGAATAAAGTATATGCCTACAGATTTATCCCAGAGTTTTCTTTTTTCCTGCAAAGAATGACAAGCAGAGTGAGGTTTTGAAACCTTGGCTTCCTGTTACTCTGTTCTTGAAACTGAAAAACCAAAACTGGCTGCAGGAAACCCTCCCCAAGCCATGCCCTGCACCCACTCTTTGGGACTGGCTCAGGTTCTTCTCATCCCTCTTCCCTGGTGCCCCACTTAGACTGCAAAGACCATCCCTGGCTGCAGCAGCAGAAATATCTTTGCACCTGAGAGTTTTGCAGCTCTAAGCCACAGCTGGGAAATCCTGTTGCTCTTCCCTGCTGTACCTCCAAAAGGGGGGTGCAGGACCTGGGGCTGCATGCATGGCACAAAACATCCACCTCAAGCTGGTGCGCCGAGGCTGTACCTGGCAGCTTGCTGTTGGGTTGGTCCCACAGGCAAAAGGTGAGGCTGAGCATGTCAGAGAAGTCCTTCTCCATCTTCTTGATTATCTCCACCTGCAGCCATCACATGGCCCAGCATATGGGGAGGGGACAGGGCTCAGAGCCCCTCACCCCTCCAGCCCTACCCTGTTCCTGCCTGCTGGGGCTGAGGAGCTCTCCGATGCAGAGGCAGCAGTTTGAGCTACTCCAAAGCCCAAATCATTATTAATTTGAGGATAGGAGTGATCCAGTTGACAATTATGGGTGACAGCTACTAGTTAAGTTAGATGTTTGTGGGCAGACCCTCGAGTATGGGGCTCAGGCCCACATCAGTTCCTTGAGCTAAGGTGGGTCAACACTGGTGAGCAGCCATAATGAATTAATGACATTAATAATGCTCCTGGGCACCACTGGAGATGACTCGTGCCACAAAAGCAATGCCAGCAGTAGCCTCCCAGTGTACATGAAAGCCTCCTGATGACAACGTCTCGCAAGGAGATGCCTTCATCTTACCACACGTATTCACCAAACCCTTTTTTTGGGACGTTGTCCTCAACCCCTAAACACTACCCATGGCTGTAGAGAGGCTCCCAAGGAACAAGAATGTGCACAACTTACCTTCAGGTCCTGGAAGTACCTTTTCATGCTCGCTTGCGCTGTTTCAAACATTCCCCTTTCCAACTCTCTCTTTATGCCCTTGCTAAGGATGGGTTGCATCCTCTTGTAGGCTTGTACTCCACTTTTCCTGGCAGCATCTGTTGGTGAAGCAGTGACTGTCACACTGAGATCCAGGCCCAAGATGCTCGTGGGGAGGAGGGGCAGGGGTGTGGGTCGGGAAAGTAAGATGTGGTGCTTTACACTGCTGTACTGGAGGTGGCCCACCTCCAGGACACTTTCCTGCTTAGGCTTGGCTAACTGGCCCAGCAGTCCATTTTCAGAATTAACTAATCAAGTAATGAAGGGATCTTCCTAAAGCAGACATGAGTGACTCCTGGATTCTGGTGTTTTAACTTTTTCATTTTCTGAGTATGCCACCTACTGATGGGAAAGGAAGGCAGTAACGAATTCATGAGCTTATTACTTTACAATGCTAAAGGAGACATGAAGGGTGTCCTTCAAAGATAGACAAACAACAAGGGATTAATTAAAAAAAATAATCCATAGTTTACAAGAAATAGCAAATTAGAATAAAACAGGCAGCTAATTTTCTGTATTTGAGCATGATGTACTTTGGACTTCAGAATTCTCTGAGTTGATCACCAAGGAAAGTTTTTGCCCTGTGGATTTCTATCCAACCTTTCAACAGGCAAATTGTTCCAGATGAGGTTCCGGTTCAATATAAGGAAAAATTTCTTCACTGAAAGGGTGTCCAGCACTGGGACAGGCTGCCCAGGGACGTGGTGGAGTCACCATCCCGGGAGATGTTTAAAAAACACATAGATGTGGCACTTAGGGACACGGATTAGTGGTCGTCTTGGAAGTCCTATGATTCTCTGATTCTATGACTGTAAGCCTGGACTCTTCTTCTGAAACTGTATTGGTGTTATTCTGTAGAAATCAGAAGAAACTTCAGTATAAAATGAAGAAAAGATGAGGTGACTTGTCGTACCTTCCTAGCATGGCAGCAGGTCGTTGTGAATGGATATGGTAAGGGAGTGGTAGATTTCTGCTTTCTTTGGGAGGATGACATTTTCAGTCTCCCTGATCATAGAAACATGGAATCGTTTAGATTGGAAAAGATCTTTAAGATCATCAAGTCCAACCGTTAACCCAACAGTGCCAAACCCACCAATCCATGTCCCTGGGTGCCACATCTACACATCTTTTAAATACCTCCAGGGACGGCGACTCAGGTCTTCCCTGAACGTATGTGGAATAATGTGAAATAGTTCTTTAAAAAATAATAAATGAAAAACCTTTGAAGAAAAGTTTGGGTAGCTGATGTTCTCTGTCCCCAGAAATCACTTGGGCCAGAGTCTAAATAGTTCTCTATTAACTTCAAATGCTTGCTACCATCGTTTCCGTCATAAAAAAATGTTCTACACCAACAACACAATAACAATAATATCATAAAGTTGATCTAAACTACAGTCTGGCATTCATCAGATGACCGGAATGGTTGGTGCCAGTGGACATCACCTCTTGCTCTGACTTAGCATGGAAGATCTCCCTTCCAGCTGAAAATACTCCATTCCATTCCATTCCATTCCATTCCATTCCATTCCATTCCATTCCATTTCATTCCTGTGGGTGTTTCTCGAGCTAGCTCGACAAAGTCAGTGAGCAAAAAACCAGCCTTGGGAGAGAGACAGTTACGCTTGTTGGAAGGAAGCCATGGGAGCAAGGAGAGAAACTCTAAGATACAGAGTATCATCTACAGGGCTTGTGGCCTTGTAGATGAAGGGAGTTGCTAAGTCGCTGTGTCTGCAATAGAAAAAGAGCCAAGAGTGGAAAATTACTGAGCACAGTTACAGGCTGACATGTCAGCCCCCTGTAAAGGTATGGTATGAAAGGCTTCCTTCATTTTAATAAAGTGTCTTTGAGGTGTCTTCGAGTATCTTCGTGCCTTTGATCCGCTCCTGGAGTCCATGCATCATACGCCACACATTCCATTCCCTTCCATTCCCTTCCATTCCCTTCCATTCCCTTCCATTCCGTTCCATTCCATTCCATTCTATCCCATTCCATTCCCTTCTATTCCAATGTCCAACTGGGAAATTTTATGCCTGGATACAAGAACAGGTGCATGGATTCCACACCCTCCTCAACACCACGGTTGCTGAAGCCAAGGTAGAACGTCTCTTGATCTCACTTGCGTACCTCTACAGGACCTTTTAACAGAGCTAATCGCTTCAATAGGTGCTACAAAGACTGCTTTCCCCCACCCTCTCTCCTAGTGCTCATTCTTGCTTGCAAAGCCCCTCGTGGGTGTCCTTCCCTCTCCCCTTGCAAGGCAAGTGTACCTCCTGCTGAAGGAGCTTGTCTTTTACCCCAGCCATGGGTGTTTCCTCATGGTTTTCTGCAGCTGCTGTGCATGGCATCTTTGAATGGACTTTCAGTTGGGAGCAGGCACCCATCTGGATCCTGTTGAGGTAATAAATTCATCAAGGACAGAGAAAAAGATGATGGATCATCCATCATCTCCCTACCCTGGTGGAGAAGGAAACCAAGGGGAAGCCACAGGAATGCCAGGTGGGACAAAGCACGCAGAGCAGCATGGTTTCTGTGGTCCCAGAAAGGGAAACTTCCTTTAGGTAGTGCAGACTGAGGGTGTGGCCTTTTTTTTTTTTCTTTGAAAGAGAGTAAATGCTGGACACAATGAGTTGTCCCTTTCTAAAGCCTGAAGATAGAAATGTTACCAGGGTCCATCTTGGCTGGAGGAAGCTCTCCTGGTCCTGCAGCAACGACCTGAGCAGGTCTCCTCTAGGGCACAGTGGTTGGGGTGATGTTCATATCCTACTTGAAGTCAGTCACAACATGCAATGGGTCCAGGTTTTGGGGTGCTGTGGCATTTCCCTGCTTCCCAAGTCTACTGGGCGCTGGGCAGTTGGTAGCCACAGGAGACACAATGTTCTTCAGGTTAAGCATGCAACCAGATGAAAATTTGTCTTCATTGTAGTTCTGTTCACTGGTGAGCCACTTCTTTCTCTGTGGCTCTCTTTTCTGTCCCCGCCTTTCCATTTCCCATTTGCTATGTGAATCTCAAGCTGTGCAAGAGCAGGGGAATCAGGCAGGTGGAGAGTCTTGGTTGGTACCCAGGCAGACCCACAAGTGTAGGGTGCCTATAGGATGAGTGTGTGGGTGCTGCATGTTTCCCGCTAGCAGTGGACCAGCCGGTAAACTGGGGATGTGGGGATCCAGGCAGGGGTGCTGGGGGGACAGAGGGGCCATGCTGGTCCTTGAAGGACCTGCGAATGTGCACATGCCTGTGAAACCTGAGGGTGTCCTCTGCACATGTGCTCAGCTTTGCTGCTGGTTGACCCTGCAAATGGGAAAGCAGCATCATCCCTCTGCCAGGACAGACACCAGGTCCCTGGGCAATGGGCTGGGCTCCATCATCTGGGCCGGAGCATCCTGGACTAGGGCTGCTGTAGGAGGTGGTGGCCATGCTTCCGGCATCCCTGGACAGGGACGAGATGTTAAGAGTGACTATCTGGATGCCCTCTGCATCAGTTGTACTTCAAAGGGTGCAGAATTACAGGACTCCCTCCCAGCAATGTTCACAGTGACAGAGGACATGGCGTGAGATCCCCTTGAACTCATCTAATTTTCTGAGTCTTCGTCCTACCATCCTAATAGACCAACACCAAACTGGGGGTGACCTTAAGTGGGTGGTGGGGTGTTATCGTTTACTGGAAACTGAGCTGTTTGCAGATCAGAAGGTGATGGTCCCGAGGGAAGAAAGTATTGCAAGATCCTCCTGAAGGGGAGAGAGGAGCATAGTCAACATTCTTCACTGCTTTGATTTGAGAAGGACATTACCACTACCTCCTCCAGGGTTACAGCAGGACTTTTATGAAGTTTTCTATTTCTGACTTCTTCACAGGACTCCACAGCTTAATGTTGAAGTGTCCTTCAGGTCAGCTCCAGTGGTGGGTGCATAATTTAACGCACGACAGTGGGAGAAGACAGAGACTTCCTAGAGACATGGAGGCTGGCAGACCAGACTCCGCAGCAGATGTGGCATTTACTTTTAAACAGACAATTCCTTGCAACTGGATAAGGCGAGGTGGTGTGGGGTGTTGGTCTCTGCTCCCAGGTCACAAGTGACAGGACAAGGGGAACGGCCTCAGGTTGCACCAGGGCAGGTTTAGGTTGGAGACTGGGAAACATTTCTTCACCGAAAGGGTGTCCAGCACTGGGACAGGCTGCCCAGGGAGGGGGGGGGAGGCACCGTCCCTGGAGGGATGTAAAAGACATGTAGATGTGGCGCTTGGGGCCATGGGTTAGCGGTGGGCTTGGCAGTGCTGGGTTAATGGTTGGACTTGATGCTCTTGAAGGTCTTTTCCTAACATAAATGATTCCATGATTCTGTAATTGTCACAGATTGGATATACCGCTACCCTTACTTGTGCTGCTAATCACAGCAGTCCTAGAGATAACAGACAAATACATCTTTAAACCTGGACTATTAAAAAATATAAAAAAGCAAGTATAATTAGCATTAGGATTATATTTACTCTTTTATATCGTGCACTTTTTTTTGGTGATTTTGATTGGCATTTTTTCACCTAAAATGCTTCATGTAGGACCTGTGGATATGCCAGCAAAACTACTATGCAGAGAAAATTGTGGAAGAATTTTCAGAGAAAATATAAAAAAGCATCCACATTCTACAGCACCAAACTAGACACTGGATGCAGCACACCCTCGGCTGAAAGCACAAGTTTTGAGACAATGGTGTCAGTTTAATTTTCCAAGAGTTCAAAGAGTTTCTTGCATTTAATCGGACTAAAGTTTCTCTAAGAAAACCAAGTCCAACAACTGAAATACAAGTGCTGAGAGACTTAAACCTTTTCCTTGGAAAGAAATCTTCCCCAAAGTTTCTGTCAATAAATACAGCTAAAATTAGAGAGTGTGTTATTTAGATACTCAAGTCATTCAAATATCAGCTCTGTAGGAAGAAGAAGTATGACCACAAAAGAAGTCCATTGCAAAAGAAATTGAAATTTATGTCAGTTTATACAACCTTCAGATTTGTAGAGTTGTCAGAAACTGGCACAGCAGAAATGAAACTGCAGCAGAATCTGAGGGTGGATAAAACCCTCCTCCCAGGAGGGTGGCCAGCTCACTCATGTGAATCTTCACCTGCTTCCTTTTCACACTTTTTAACTATCTGTTCAAAAAACAATTGACCTTCCTCTCTAGGTTGCCCTCAGGTTGTGTTCTCAAGATCTTGCATAAATGTAAAAGATAGAAAGAAAAATTTCAGACCTTACACCCTGCCTGGCTCTGAGGGCTGGAGACCAGGTTAAACCTCAGTGAACTGGCAGCTTCTAGGAGGAACCACCAGACCACCAGCCGAGCCACCGTGCCTATTTTTTCCCCTGAGACAATGCACTTTTTCCAGCATCTCCCACTGTTTCATCCCTGATGCTCCTGGGGACCAGCAGTGACATCCATGCTTTTGCTGAAGCCTTCCTCCCGTGTTCTTCAACCTGTTTGCTCGGACATGGCTGCAATGCCAGGTTTGTTAGCTGGCATTGGACATGACTCCAGCATCTTACCTTGCATGACCTGAGCTCAGTAAGATGCATGAGCTGCAGCATACCCGTGTGCCAGCCGATGGCTGTAGAAGCCAAAGCACATCTGCCCATCAATGGGTTGTCATGGTCCATCAAGATCAACCCCAGAGACATCATTGCTGGTGCCCCTCATCCTGTCCTGCACACCAGCACTCCTGGCCATGCCACCAGACACCCAGGCCATGATGCTTGTGAAGCTGTGGGGAGATGACACACACAGAAACCATGGCAGCAGTGAGTGGGAGAGTCAAACCAAGCAGTGTCACAAGATCTGGGGATGTGTCACCCCCATAAAATCTTCACTCTCTTCCTACATAACCCTGCAGGGCAGGGAGGCTGCATGGCACTGGGAACCTCTCTGAACAACCAACTGAGCAAGCTGACAATGTATCTCTCTGAAAGCATTGTCAACTTGCTGTCCAACTGTCCTGGCCATCCTGAGAAATCCTGCCACTCCTCTTGAGAAACCCATGTTCCCTTCCCCATCTCTTGGCGATGTCAGCAGGGCTCAGACTGGTACCGTTCAGGTTGGTCTAGCAGGGACGGTTTTCAGGAGAGGAGGGTCAGGAGCACGGGCATCACCCCACTGGATCCTGAGGAACATCTACTGCAGGTTTTGGCAGCGTGGGACAGCTGTGGTCCCACCTGGGAGAGGACACAACCCATCTGCCCATGCATGGCTTCCCTTACACCAACACAAGCCATGCTGGGGTGGACCTGGCAGGCAGCCTCTTCCTCCCAAAACCTGCCTGTGTGCCTCGGGGGGGGTGATGGCCTGAGCTTAAGGACACAGCTGGCACCAGCCCCAGGCTGTGCAATGGGCTCTGGTCTCCGTGCCCAGCCCTGACCCCCGCAGTAGGGCTGTACAGGGACACCAAGCCCCTTCCCCAGTCCCCTGGGCTGGGCACCTGTCACATTAAGAAGGGGGGTTTCCTTGAACCCCTTATATTTGATCAGCCTGGCAGTTTCCCAAGGAAAACGAGACCCTTGTGCACCCCCCAGCCTGCCCACCACCTGCGCTTTGAGAGCCCGGGGTGTTGGGGGGTGATTCAACCAGCCTATTCAGGGACACACACCCTGACAGCATCCCTGCGTCAAATCCCTTATAACAACCACTCAGATCTCTGGAGATCTATACAAAATGAACTTCAGCTGAAGAGTTTTGTTATACAAAATGCAAGTTTGTGACAGAACAAGGTTCAAAGATTGTCAGTGATAATACACTGACTGCAAAGCAAGCTCAGAACAACACACCCAGTAACAGCTAGCCTGAGTTAGTCACAGAATAAAGCTCTTACCCAGTAGGCGTCCCTGTGGGGGAGAAGACAGGTTCAGCGCATGGACCGATCCAAGTTACGATGGAGTCTTCCCTAACTTCTCCCCTTATTTGTCCACTTTTTATACTTCAGAGTGTAATGCATATTCATTCATCATGCACAGGATTGTTTACAAGTTTCTCACATCTAAAGCAAATCAGTACACGTCCTCAGAGAGCACTGCTGAAGGATTTGCTAACTACGCGTGCTCCTCAAGCCAGGGTTTGCCCTGTTTCCGGGGGGTTGTTTGAGTTGGATGTCACAATCTCCCACTAGCACAATTATCTTTGTTCTATTTTCAGTTTTCTGTGGATGTCACTGCACTGCAACACCTTGTCAGTCTGTCTCCTCTTATAACCAGAGCCTTCCTCACTTGAAGGCTTCTTTCTGTGTAATTTAGGGAATGGTGTTCTTTTCATTCTGGTTCTTTGTTTCCCACCTCCCCAAGGCTGGCTCCCTCGATCAGAAGCCCTTCCATTCAGAACACCTTTAGAGAGTGGGTCAGCTTGAGCTAACTTTATGCACAGACTTGTGTATAGTTGAACACTAAATCAGAATTTGGTAGTTCAGGAGGTTAGACCACAATCCCCCCTCTTGGGACTTATTTCAGACCAGGACTAGTCCATTTTCTTTACATTTACGTGGTGTTTGAGTGACTCTAGTCATACATATTGTTGTTACTGGCTGGTACCACATGCCCAGTGAGTGTGGCCGTACCTCGGAGGCAGGTAACTCTGAGCTGGAGGTGTGTGTTAGCATTACAGTGAGATTATTTCATCTGGGGAAAGTAATTTAGCCACAACGGTTGGCTCAACAATGGACATCTTCTCATAGAGTCTTCATTTGATGACTGCTATGCAGCCTATCAGCTGTGTGGTACCATCACGTTCCCATTCCCGCAGGGAGCATCCCCGCTCCGCTCCACCTTCTGTCACCCCTACCAGCATGCGCTGAGCTGGCAGGCTGTGCTGCTCGGGGAGCCATGGTGAAGTGGACCCCATGCATGCCAACTGTCCTGAAAGTGACAGCTGGATTTTACCCTAAAATCTTTTCTGTAATACTATGCTTCTGTTAGGTCCCAGTTTTCTCCAATTCCCTGCCCCTCCCCACAAAAAACCAGGTAATTTTCCCACAGTGCCTCCATCAGACACACATCCAGGCTGAAAGCACAGGCACAGCTAAAGTCAGCTCAAAGAAAGGTCTTTATTGAGATGTTGGATTGGACAGGAGCCACTTGGGACTGTACAGGTCTTGGGGGCACAGGGAGATGGTCCCCCCGCAAGCTGCTGGTATCCAGGAGAGATTTCCAGGCACTGCAGAGTGTTGTTAACATCAAGATCAGAGCATGTCCCTGCCCATGAGGCCAGCACTTGCCACCTGCTGTCACATAGACAAGGGCAGAGCTGGGGGTACAGCAGCTTGAGACCACAGAGGACCTGGGTGTCCTGAGAAGGGGGCAACGGCTGATTTTTCCTCCATCCCTGGCATTGCCCCCATTAGTAGAACACCTTTTCCAGATAGGAGTTCAGGAAGATCCCCGTGGGGTCCAGCTTCTCCCGGATGGAGCAGAATTTGGGGAAGGCTGGGTACATCTTCTCAAAGTCCTTCCGAGTACAGCTGTGGGCCTGCAGGATAGAAAGCATCTGGGGGGGCTGCCCATCACTGGGGAGTGTGTCACTGGCCCTGGACCCCCACCACCCCTGTGGCAAGCCCCTGCAGAAGTGGTGGGACCTCCATCCCCTTATCTACGTGCCCAAGGCGGGCAGCAAAACCATCTCCTTCAGGCACCCACCTCCCTCTTGGATCAGCCTGATGTGGGGGCCCTTCTCTGAACCCCACTCAACTGCAAACCCCCCCACTCCCATGAGGAGCCGTGATGGAGAAGCGGAAGGGACACCCTTCTGCAGACCCTCTCCTCCCAGAGGAGTGGGGCCATCGGTACCTTTGCCCAGTGTGGTCTCCCACCATATTTCTTCATGATGCCTTCATAGGTCAGCCAGTAGTTGAGGCGGGGAACGTTCTTCCCGTAGGGCCTGGGGGGGGGGGGGTCAGGTAGGGAGGGCATTAGTGGGACCTGTGGGAGGATATTTGCACACCCATGAAACCTCCCCAAGAAAACTCCCCTCCTGGGGAGGACAACCTAGGGATCCACCATGGGCTCTTTGACCAGTACCAGGTGATGGAAACCCTCCAGGAACAAGCACTCCACCAGCTCTTGGCCAGTGGACCCTCACGTGGACAACATCCTCAAGAAACAGGGCTGGGTGGCTCTAGGGTGCTCCAAGGCCACCCCATCCCTGCTGGCTTGATGTCTGCAAATGTCTGAGTGGGGTGAGTGGACAAAGGTGCAGGAGCTCGTTTGATTCAACTCTCCAGAGCCAGCAGAGAACCGGTGTCGGGGTGTTTGGGCTGGGCGTTCGCTGCTGCCGGGACTCTGGGAGCGGCTCCCGGTGCACCAGCATACTGACCTGGGGAGGAAGAGGAGGAGCAGAGTGGGATGCAGTGGGAACATGGCTCACCTGTACATGATGATGTTCATGTAGCAGCTGTCTCGCTGGAAGCAGGGACTCAGCCAGATCTCATCCCCCCCGAGTGAAGCGCACCTCCACGGGGTAGTGAGCCACCAACTTGGGGTTGTTCTCCAAGGCACCCTTCAGCTCCAGCAGGGCTTCCTTCGTCTTCTCACTGCCCAGGAGAAGCCCCCAGCCCCAGTTAATGTCGACATGGGCATAGCCAGCTCCCTTCAGGTTTGAACCCCCATCGCCACAGCTCTATCCCTGGCCCCACGCTAATTCAGGGAATGGCTTGGCATGTCCCAGCACACCCCTCCCATTGCTTTGTGCTCACAAAGCCCCAAGATATGGTGTGGCATGGATTTGGTACCCCAGGGCAGGCATGCAGAAGGGTCCCCATGCTAGGCTTGGAGGAAGGAATGGTGCCTCCTCCTGGACCAGTTCCTTTCGTCCATGGCTTTGCCCCTGCTCCAGGCAGCCTGGGCTGAGGTAGAGCACAGGCAGGGGATGGGGTCTGGGCACGAAGCCCAGCTGGGGGTGGCCAGGGAGGGCCTGCAGGGCCATTTACATGGGGATGGCCCAGTCTTGAACGTGCTGCTTGAAGCGACACTCGTAGTTGAAGATCTTGTAGCTGATGGAAATATTCTCCACTCGGGAGCTGAAGAGGAGCCAGAAGAAGAAGCGGTTGATCCAGGATACCAAGCTGGGCACGAAGGTGCTGCAGGGAAGAGAGCAGGAGGTGAGGTCTGATCCCAGAGCTGTTGCCCAGGGATTTGCCAAGGGCAGGCTGTGAGCTGTGGTGCCACAGGCCTGGGGATGCCGGGCAAGGGGATGCCCTCCCAAGGGGCTGTAAGCAAAGCTGCAATCCTCCAAGGGTGCTGGAGCCCATGGGGTCCTTCAGCCCTGCCTCGAGCTCACCCATGCTCATCCCACGTGATCTTGGACCTTGCACCCTTGCCCTCAGCTCCCTTTTCTGCCTCCTGCTGCAAGCTAGAAAAGGGGTGCTTGGTCATCACCTTCCCTGCCCCCTGTGGCCTCTGTACCTCCTCAGAGCATCCTAGCACTGGGGGACTGAGAGATACTGGGAACAGGGTGGAGTGCCAGGGTGGACCCCTTGGCAGAGTCCTAAGCAGCCACAGCCTCTCTTCTCCCTCTTCACGGGGTCCAGCCCAGCTCTCCTGTGCCACCAGGGTCCAGTTTCCCAGCCCAGCCGCCATGACCCGGCCGGATCTCCTCTCTCCACCCTGGTGCTCGGGACATGCCGACAGCCAACATCGTTCCCCCAAACCCTCCCGTGCCGCTGCCGACCCGTGCCGCCTCGGTGTGCCGGTCCACCTCCGTGCACACGAGGGCAGTGCGGCCCCAGGCGTCAGCCCCAGCCCGAGCCCGCTCCGCCTGCGCAGGGGCTGGGCTCGCTGGGAGGAGGGCAGGCGCCTCCTCCTTTCCCCGGAATGGGGGTTCTCCGGGTCCCAGTCCCACCTTGCCGTCAGCCCTGGGGCTCTCAGCGAAGCAGCACAGGTTTCATTGTAAAGGTGCAGAGAACAGATCTGGATGAGGCCAACCTACGCTTGCCCCAGCTGCTGCCCAGGGCATGCTCCTACCTGATCCAGAGCAGAAACTCCAGCAAGTAATAGCCAACAGCATAATCCCACAGCCAGCTGGCAGAGGAAGAGGGGGGCTGCAAAGCCAAGCAGAGGAAGATGATGGTTATCAGGGACTAGCAGGGTTTGCAGCTCTCTTGCCAGCAGGCACGAAGGTGGGAGCACAAGCCCGGACCAGAAGCAAGCTGGGAGCAGGGGTTTGGAGAAGGGTACCCCAGGACTCCCCAGATCTCTCTCCTGTGATGAAACAGGGTTGCATACAGCCCCAGAAAGAAACGAGGCTTTGTCATGAGGATGCTAAGAGCTTGGACAGCCCCAACTACATCTGTTTCCTGAGACCCTCGGACTGTGGAGCACGGGCAGTGTCCAGCCCAGCCCCAAAATGCTGTTTCCCTGATCAGCCACCCCAGCAGCCCTTGCACTGCAAGCCCATGGTGCAAGGCCAGCTCTGGGAGGGCACCCAGCTTCATGCACGGGCCCTTCTCCCTTCACACATGGAGCCCGGTGGGACCTGCCTTGTTGGTGGGGTCCTGGTAAATGATGCTGACGTTCTCACTGTGAGGGAACCACAGGAATCGGAAGTACTGGGACCTCTTCAGGTGGTCCTCGAGGTGATCGAGTACCTACAATAACCAAAGAAATCCACCATGGTGATTGTCCCCTGCCCTGCAGCAGGGATCCCAGGAGCCAGGGGTGGAGGGACCTCAGAGGACTCCCAGAGACGGTGGGGCTTGTCCAAGGAGTCTGTCTGCAGAGTCTCAGCGAGCCCTGGGTTGGAGGGGAGTCAATACAGCCCAGCCGTGCACCAAGGGACTAACAGAGCCCATGGACCCGACATCTGGGTAAGGGAACAAGGCATGCCTGTTGTCTCCTCTCTCAGTTGTGATGGAGCTCCCCATCTTGAAGATGCTGCTGGACCTGCATCTGGCATGTGTCCAAGCTCAGACCCTGCGTCCTCCCGCCATCATACCTCTGCAGCCCGCAAACTGCTCCATCAGGCATTCTCAGACATGAGACAGCACAGCTAGGGCTAGAAGGGCCCCCTCCAGCCATAAAGCCAAGAACTCTACACTGACTGGTGGCTACCAAAAGCCACTTCCTGCTGCAGTGTCAGGGATGCTCTCCCTAGTTTTGACACCCTGGCAGCACAGCTCTCTGCAGCTCTGGAGCCCCAGGGCAACAGGGAGTGGAGCTGGGATGCCACAGGGGATGGAGCTGGAATGCAGTGGATGATGGAGCCAGACGGCAACAGAGGATGGAGCCGGGAGGCATTACACGGCCCTGTCCTAGAGACATCCCCTGCTTCAAATGCAGAATTGCCAAATCGTACATAAAGACACCAAAAAGGGCTTTAAGAAAGGCAGCTTCCTCGGATAAGCTGCCTGCCCAGCAGCCAAGGACAGCAAGGCATGGGGATTCTGAGTGGGCAGGGAACAGGCAGGACAACACAGATAATGGGGCTCGAAGGGGTGACCATAGCCTCAGGACATACTCAGCCTGTTCCCAGGGTCACCGGGGTCCCGTCCCAGGCTGCCTGACACGGCAGCACCTGCAGAAATTAAAAGACCCTGCATCCTGCATCCCTTCTCTCTGCCCGTTTGTGCAAGCATAGAGGGACCCTGTGCCCACAGTGCTATTTTGGCTGGGCCAGCACTTTTCTTTCTTGCAAACAGCCTCTCCCACCACCCCCTGCAGAGATCTCCCATAGCTTAGCAGAAAGGCTTCAAAACCCAGCAGCTTTGCTTTGAGGAATTTGCTTGACACAAGAGAAGGTGCAATGACCCATGGATATAACCCCAGGACGGTCTCGGCTCCTTTCCGGCTAGGTCATTTAAGTTACTTGTCTTAATGAGCTATTAATCAACCAGGCTGGGCTGCTTTAGCACCGAGCATCTTGCTGTGACCCTGCCATAAAGTGAGGGCTGTGGTCCCGTTAAAGCAGGGAGGATGGGAAGACAACTAGTGTATTCCCGTAATTGGTGAGAATTGCTAATTGCTAACTGGTGAGAGAGCTAATGCTGTTGTCTTCATCTTCACATCTGCAGCTCCCAAAGAGCCACAAAATCTAAGATGTTCCCAAAACAACCCATTTTCTGGCTAGAAAAGGTCCTATGTTGGAAACAGTTAACAATCGTGCAAGTAGAAGCAGGGCAAAAGCAGCGATCCCATGGTTTTCATTGGTCCAGTTTAGGAACAAACGCATCAAAGTAGTAAAAGAAGTGGGGAAAAGAAGGATGCAGCTTTCCCAAGGTGATCCTGACGACGTCTGTTTGTCTTCCAGCTGTGGCGTTTGAGTGCAGAAGCAAATAGCTAGCAGGGTGACCTTTTCAATGTGCGCTTTTGATTCTGGTGATATCAGTCTGAAGAAAATAAGCCTGCGACTTTGTAGGATAATTACAGCACAGCGAGCCGGCTTCAGGAGTCCTTGGGGACGTTGTCTGCTGGCTGAGCGCCGGAGTCGGAGGCAGAGGTCAGGCGGTGGAAATCTTGTCACTGTGACGTGGCCAACGCACACAACAGAGATGACCCTGAAGCATGCAGAGATCTGGGGGATTTTGCTCTCCTTCATTTCCTTCCCAGGAGCCCAGAACAAATCCCTTTGCTTCATAAAGACTGGGTCAAAAGAAGTCACTTGCTTTCTCGCTTGCAAACACCCTCAAGAGCTCACTGAGCCGAGGGTTAGGCACTGCGCCTGCTGCAGTGTAGGTCTGGTGGCTCTGGATGGTCCTCGGGGAAAGGGCTAGGATGGGACGTGGGGCAGTTGTGGCCAAGGTGCTGTGGAGGATGAAACACAAGAAGTCACGAGCACATGTCCCGTAGGTTTGTGAGAGCAATGAAGGGGAGCAAGGGAGCATGGGGAGCTCTCATTTTGGGAGAGACGGATGCTCAGCCTCCCCCTTTGCCTGTGTGCTGCCTTGTGCCTGGCAGGGTCCTACTGCAGCAGGGGACGGTGTCTGAGTCCTGGTTGGAAGAGTCACTTCCACGCACCGAGTCCAAAACCAACAGTCCCTCTGGCTAAGAGGGATGAGGTCAGGCCCAGCAATGGAGAGGGGGTTTAGGTGCAGGGTGGTCTTGGAGGGATGAGGCTTGAGGGATCTATCCCCGGTGCCTGGGACATCCCCCAAAGGGTTCAGGTTTGGGTTAGGGTTAGGATGTGGTAGGGCTCAGACCGAAAGAAGCACTTCTTCACCCACCAGCTTGCTAAGCTGTGCAAGTCTGCAGGCAGTTAAAAGTTTGCATGGGTTCAGAAGCAGAGCAGAGACCTTCCTGGAAGAGAAACCCACTGCCTTACACCATACATACAAACCACCCCCAGCTCAGGAAGCCCCAAGGCTGCACAGATGAGGGGAAGAAGTATCATATCTAAGACTAACCCATCTTCATTCTCATCAGCCTCCCAGCACATCTGAGGCAAGGGGATGCTGAGTGCATCCCTGCCACCACCCAGGGAGGCTCTGCAGGTCTCTCTGGTGACCTCAGCTGTGCAATAAACCCTCTCGGTCCTGCGCCTTGTTCGTGGTCATTGTCAGCAGCTAGGGCAGCTGAGTTTATCCCAGTGATAAAGATGATCACGAGGCCAGAAAAGAAAGCATGCAGTTCTTATATAACCACAAATCCAAGCCCGGCTCCTCTGACACATATATTATTCGCAATGTCTTAGATAACTCAGGCTTAAATATTTCAAGCAACCTGCTCCCTTGCCATTATTCTCTTCCGCCTCACTGAGCCACTCGACATGAAAGCCAGAGATCGGGGAAGCAGGCGAGGAGCAGCGATGACTGAGAATTGATAATGGCATTAATATTTATAGAGTGCATTCTTGTTTCACCCTCCTAACAGCCCCGAGGGATGCGGAAAGATGGGTTGAGCTGTGCAGAGGGCATAGCCTGGGGAGATGATGCTGAGCAGGGTACCTGCCCTGCTCAGGACAGCAGGGTTATCCTACACATGAGCTTAAGTTTCCTAGCTAAGAGGCAGTTCAGGAGGTGTAAACCAACACTCAATCTGGTAATGTGGCTGAGGAAAGGTGCTAGAGGATGCAGTGAAGGTCCAAGCAGTCTGGCAGGGTAGGTGAGGGCCAAGATGTAAGGAGCTGGCAGCCTCCCACCACATTTAAAAATAAATCCATTTACAGTGAGGAACTCCCTGCTGCAGGGCACCAGGGAAGTCCCAGCTCAGGGTGCAAAGAGGCCATTCACAAGCAAAAACCACTCCTGAGCCTTTAAACTCAAACCCGTCACCTCTGCAACTGGAACCACTGGTAATTAACTCACTGCAGACTGGGAGGGCACCCTGGGGAAATATCTTGGTGGGTTTCTCTTATTCCTCTGTCTTCCTTTCCCACCTCCCAGGAAAAACAAGACCCTGAAGTGCTCCAGCTCTCGAGTGCTGTGGTGCAGCTGCTCTTAGAGGGGTGAGAGCAGGCAGGCAGACATGCTAATGGACTTGGATACTGTGCACGGACCCCTCTGCCCCCCTCCCCAGTCAGCCCAGCCACCTGCAGCTCAGCATGAGGACCACTGGGTGCCTGTGGATCAGGGCTGACGAAGCAGATACTGCAAAACCGCATTACATTCACATTCCAGGTGGTGTTTGAGCCACCCCAATGGGGCACTGAATTATTCAGTCCTTAAAAAATTAAGGACAGCATTTCTCAGAGCTTTATTAGTGCTGCAGCTCTGATCAATCCTGCAACAAATTTTGCTGCATTTGTCCAAGGGATATTTTTTTTTCATGAGCCCAACTTAACGAAGGCTTGTGCTGTCATAAGCCAGGACTGGGACTGGACCTGTGAGACCCAAATGAGACGACAGATGAGGATGCTGCTGAGGATGCACTAACAGGGATGTCAGACCTCACAGGAAGACAAAGACAATCGGTGGTTGAAGCAGATCCAATCTCCTGGAGAGGTCCCTTTCTGCCACCTCCTGGTTTCTCCCTCCTGGTAGACTTAATGCCTGTTTCCCCATCCAGAAATCTTCACTGTTTCCAGTGAACACAGTGAGGCAGCACAGCATTTAGAAGGCCACCAGGTCTCTCAACTTGCAGGTGGCCCCTTCTCTGTAGGCTTTACCCTCTGCAATGCTGCGGCCTCCAGCGATGATCTGGGACAAGCTGGACGATTGCTCAACGAAAGGCAGTAGATCACATCCCGACACAGCAGCTGTGTCCAGCTGTCCCAGCTGTGAAGGGGGCTCAGCATCACAAAACCAGCTTGCTCCATCTGGCTTCCCAACACCGTGAGGGTAGGAGGGCTCCAAAGAAATGCATCCAGCAGTTAAAAGGAGTTTACATAACTGCAGAGACAGGGCAAGTTGGTTTCGATGTGTTCCCAGGAGAAAGAATTCCTTCAAATCACTCTGCAGAAATGCCCACTGGGCCTTCAAAAGGCTTTCTGAGGGAACCAGATCGCACCCAACATTGGCCACAGAGCCACATGGAGATCCAAGCTTGTAAAGCCCAGGAGATGCACTGCCCCAAAAAGGGGCATTTCATGCCTCTTTTGAGAGAAATCAGTCTGTCTCAACCTGGCTCCTCCCGGGGATGGAAGGCTCGGCTGAAGGAAACCACTCTCCAGCACTAAGCATCTCTGTACCAGCATCCCAGGACACTGTCCCCAGTGCCTCAGCCACACACTGAACAAGAATCTAAACTTCTTGTGTGCTCCATGGTCAGCTAAGTGCCCTTTCATAGGTTAATGCAAGATGTTGTCTTCAGGAGGGACATGGCCATGAAGCGGAGACAAGAGGGAGAGGATGGATGGCGGGACAGCAGAGCTTGCCAGGAGAAAACAGCATGTGCAACCATCAAAGCCATGCAAGATCCTGATCTATGAGAGAGCAGGTCAGACACCCTCCTCAGAAAGCTACCTCCCTTGGGGACATCCCAGTTACTAGCACCATACAACATAGTCTGAGTGATTTAGCACTTTGGTAAAATGGAGACAGACAAGCCCAATTCAACAGAACAATCGGTTTAAAGGGAGTTTCCCAAATGCAGCTCTGAGGTTGGATCCTGATAAAGGGATTTGTTCAATCTGGCTCTTGAACCGTGTCACCCATCCCACTCCTTCTCATCCCCAGCACGGTTCGTCCCAAGTTCAGCTCAAAAAAAAAAAAAAAAAGAGTTAAACCCAACTTCACACTGGGAGATAGAGAGTCCATCCCAAAAAATACCCAGACCTCACACACAGGGAAGGACCAAGTTATTATCTAGAGCACAAGATGCTCATGGACTATTTTAAGTGGCCCATCTGTTGCTGGAAAAAGCAAGGCTTTCTGTTAGCTGAGCAGCAGGAGACAACGAGATGGGAGTCGGCACTTCCTCGGAGAGCGCACAGCTCATGGGAGCAGCTCTGCCCTGCGGGATGCTGCTCTGCTCCTCTGGGACCCAGCTAGGCGCTGCCTGCCTCGAGGGATGCTGGCTCAGCGCAGGCACTCTTCTCCCTTTTCTTCCTTGGTCCAGGCAGCACATCAGCTCGTCAGGCCAACCCAAGATTTCCAGCAAGGGCAATTTTCTCCAGCTAGAACATTAAATCTGCATTAGGCTTAGTCATGCGTGCCTGGAGTTACCAGATCACTGACCTGCCGGCGCCCGTGAATGCTGAGTTAAACGGAGCAGAGGTGTTGGCTCATCCATCTCACGGTGACGTTTCCCATGAAGAAGCAAATGCTGAGTGTGGCAGCGCTGATGCCTGCAGACTCATTCAGCATCTCTAACCTGATTGCGCTGGAGCCTCTGTGCTCAGCCCCGCCGTGGCTTGGAGGCAGCCCAGGGAAGATGAAGCTGATGACCATGGGCAAACTTCCATCCCTGCTGCAGTGGGACCACTGGCGTTGCACAGCCCGAAACAGCTCCCCACCACTGCGGCTGCCCTTCCCTTGCTTGTCCCTGCCATCACTGAGGTTAAGGCACTGCTCACCAGGCAGAAGAACAGTTGAAAACCCACAGAGTTGTGCATGAAGGACAGACCCACAGCTGGAGGAGGGGGTCTGATTTCTGTCACCTTTGCGCTGAGTCAGGCAGGGGACAACTGATGCTGAGAAGTGAGGATGATGCTGCAGAGAGGCCAGGATGTTGACAGGGGTCTTATTGTCCATTCTTTTCCCTAAAGAGGGCACTTCCAGAGGGCATGCACCTCGCCAGACCCAAATGTAAATCAGAGGTGAAATCAAGAAGAGTAGAAGTGTTTTCACCCTCCTTTCCCCTGCCTTGGTCTCACCTGTGACATGCAGCTCCCCCAGTCAACCCAAGCCCAGCCAGGAGACCCCTCCCAAGCAGGAACCCTCTGCCCCCCTAGATCTCAGGTTTGCAATGTACCCCAAGCCCACGCGGCCCCTCCGAGCTGGGGATCATGCCCAGAACAGCAGGCAGCAGTCCCTGCCCGCCTCCCACCTGCCAGGTGGGCCAGCCCTCCCACAGCATCCTCCCGCAGCATAGCGGTCCCATCTCCCCTGCCAGGACCCAGGGGATGTCTCTGAAGGACACAGCCATGTTCCAGCTCAGAGTCACTCTCCGCAGCTCAAGGTGAGTGCAGAAACTCTTTGGCAGGTTCCTGAGGACACTGGAAGCCACTAGCCATCTCCTGCAGCCAAGAGCCACCTTGGGGCAGCACAGAGTTTGGTCCAGGACAGTGAAATCAGTTATTTGAATCTCAGGCTGGATAAATACAAGAAATCTCTATCGGTTTGGACCAGTTTTAAAAGAGGAGCCTGGGAACAGCTCAGGGGTGAGTGTGGCAATAACAAAAGAGGTGAGGTTTCACATCACCTTCACACCCCTGAGCTGTCCTGGGCCAGATGTGAAGCTGAAGGGAGCTGGGGATGGACACAACTTCTCCCAGAGATCACAGAATCACAGAATGGTCACGGCTGGAAGGGACCTCTGGAGATCACCTAATTCAACCCTCTGCTAAAGCAAGTTCTCCTAAGAGCAGATGATGCCTTGCAGTTCTCAAAAAAAGCACCAGGAATAATAAATAAGGGAAATTACTTTCATCTCCGTGTCTTTCACACACAGCTCAGCCTCTCTGCCCAGCTCCCCCAGGCTGGACACAGAGGGGTGGCTGCAGAGGGTCCCAGTGCGAGGTGCAGAGGTCCCATCTGCTCTTTTGTGAGGACCGAAGGACTCCTCCTTGTAGACTCACAGCAGCTTGGGCTTCCCCACCCAGCCTCCTCCCAGATTTTGTGGCCAGCAAAGCTGCCAGAGCAGGCTCAGCCCTTGCCTCTGCTCCATGCATCCCCCCTGAGAACAAAGCAGATGTCTTCCCCCAGCTCAAGGGGACTCAGCACCTCCATTTCCCACCGCCCCACTGGCTCAGTTTGCAGCCAAGCGAGGGGCTGCACCCCAAGCCCTGCTTTGCTCCTGAGCACCAACTGCGCAAAGCAATGCACATCTTGCTGCAGCTCCCAAGCACCCCACTGCCCTATGTGGCATGGAGATGGCACTCACGTGTACCTCTCCTCCCCACCCCACTACCTGCACCTCTCTGGTCCCAGAAGATGCTGTTCCATCTGTGGGAAGTTAAAGTGGCATTTCCTAAGAAACATCTCTTTTCCTTCATCACCCTGGAGAACTTTCCAGCTTAAAGGACACCATGAAGATGCAGGAGAAGTACAACCTACAAACACATGTGGGATTTTCCACCAGCATGCGACCACTTCCCAATCTTCCTCCAACCATGTTACCTCACTGACAACGTTGCTTATCCCCAAGGTGGCTTTAAAAGCATCTCCCACATCATACCTCAGTGAGGGTGGAGGGGAAGGCCACCTCGTGCAGGTAGAACTGGGGCACACACTGGAAGGTGACAGTGAGCACGATGCCCAGGCAGCCAAGGTGCAGGCGGGCAGCCTGGAATATATCTGCATTGATGGACTCGGAGCACTCCAGGATCTCTCCTGAGGCTGTCAGGAGTGTGAGCGCTACGACCTGTTGAGAGGGGAGCAAAGCTTCAGCAAGCATTCCATGCGCCCCATCTCCATGCCAAGATCCTGCATTCAACCCAAAACTCCAAAACTTAGGGCTGGGGGCTAAGCAGGGAGACCCCTGTAGCATGACCATCATCACAGGGTGCTTTCTGCAGAGCTTGCCTACACCAGCCCCTCCTGCTACCTTGGATGAAAAAGATCCTTCTCTCTCTGGAGTATGCTAGGAAAAACCATCAAATAAAGAAGTAAAACTCCCCCAGATTGATTCACTTCTCCTTAACCATCAGTGGAATCACCATACAGGATTTCACAGAATCATGGAATCACAGAATCATTTAGGCTGGAAAAGATCTTCAAGATCATCAGGTCCAACCGTTAACCCAGCACTGCCAAGCCCATTACCAACCCATGTCCCCGAGCGCCACATCTACACGTCTTTAAATCCCTCCAGGGACGGTGCCTCCCCCCCTCCCTGGGCAGCCTGTCCCAGTGCTGGACACCCTTTCGGTGAAGAAATGTTTCCCAGTCTCCAACCTAAACCTGCCCTGGTGCAACCTGAGGCCGTTCCCCCTTGTCCTGTCGCTTGTGACCTGGGAGCAGAGACCGACCCCCCTGGCTGCAGCCCCCTCCCAGGCAGCTGTAGGGAGCGATCGGGTCCCCCCTGAGCCCCCTCCTCTCCAGGCTGACCCCCCAGCCCCCGCATCAGACTGGTGCCCCAGCCCCTTCTCCATTTGAGCTGAGTTGAGGGTTTTCATAAGTGTCTAATTAAAAACAGACCTGGGCCCTGCAGAGACTTGGTGTCGGGGGACTCCGATACAAGAATTGTTTTCCCTTTGGTACAGAGTTTATTCATTAGATTATAAAAGCATAAAGCACAGGGACAGGGCAGTTTTAAGCTGCATGATGTTTTGGCTGGCAGACGAGGTCCCACTATGCATGGGGGGCATGGGGGTCCCCCACAGCAGCTCCATGATGGGGGGACAGAACCCTGCCTGCTTGCAGTGTGCTCCTTCCTTACCCCAGGGCCAGGCACACCAGGCTCAGACTGGGGTGGTGGGACATCTACCCCAAAGCCCACAAGATGCTGATGTCCATGCATCGACACGCTCCCAACTTGTCTCACCTGGGTGGAGAGGATGCCATGCTTGATCCCGGTGTTGTGCGTCCCTGTCCCAATCACACCAGCTGCTGCCACCTCCGAAACGGCTCCTAAGCTGGGGGTAGACAAAGGGGCTGAGTGAGGCTCTTTGTGCACAGGACATGGTGTGGGGCACAGCCCACCATGCCAGGCATTACCCCACATGCAGACCCTGTAGAGAGACCCCCAGGACTCTCGAGCCTCAATGAGCAGGGTTTCCCACCCTTCAGGGTACCCTGCAGCAACGGGTGGGTTTGTTGGCCATGTGCACACATCCCCATGGGACATATCGATCAGGATGTTGCTATAGTCCATGGGGAGGAAGAGTCAGCTGGCGAGCACAGATCACCATGGTCAGCTCAGCTGTATCCCATCTCTCCCTACCAACCTAGAGTGACTCATTGGGGTGGAGGCATCCTTCCCACATGCATTCAAAGCATGGGGTGAGGAACCCGGGTTTACCCCAGGAACATCACTGTGCAGTAAGGCTGGAAGTGGCATCCACAAGCACAAGGTCTGCAGACCAAGGTCTGTCCCTCCAACCATCGCCAAGGTGGGCACATGGGGATGGTAGAAGGTTAAAGCAAACAGTGCTGTTCCTGCCATTTCCCCCAAATACTCCTACAGCTTCCAGCAGCTGGGGAGCAGGGACCTCCTGAACCAGCGATGGTTTCTGTGACCACTGCAACCCTCAGTGGATTCCTCCACTGTGAGGGTCTCCTGCTCATACTGTTGGCCATCTGCTCAGGTGGGGCTTATTCCTCTGAACTCTCACCCTGTCCCTGGCTCTGACAAACCCATCACTTTCACTGACAGAGGAACACAGCTATTGAGCTAGACTGTAAAACAAGAGCCATGTCTTCCCTGAGGTCAGCAAATGAAAGAGATTGAGTGTGAGAAACGCTCTCCATGGCTATTTCCTTTGCAAACCCCTGTCTGAACGTGGCTCTTACCAAGACCTTGACAATACACCCACAGCAAGGGAGAACCACAGTACTGGAGGCAAAGGGATCAGCTGTGATCAGCTCAAAGCATCCCACCCTCTGCCCTGATTGCCCACCAGTTCCACCTCCTCTTCTGCGGACACCAGACGTCGCCAAGCAATGCAGAGCAAAGATACTCCCACAGCTCCTGCTAAGATATTCCAATGGCTAATTGCCCTGTTCCACCAAAGACTCATTTCTAACCTAATTTTGACCACCATCAGCCTTCTTTGCCCAGAGCTGACTGCTATCCGCCTCTGCCCCATGCAAGGCATTCCTAGGAAGGGCGCTCGCTTTCACCTTTGGAGGGTCAGGGAATGCAGTTTTCCTTGATGAAATAGAAAGGACCAGCCTGGTGGGGGCAGTGAGAATAGGGTTAGGGTGGGGATAAAGTCCAGCCTCCTGCTTTGAGGCAGGATCAGCTACTCCATCGTGGAGAAGGTTGACCTGTAGTCTGTGGAACACTGGTGGAAGACCAGATCCTGAAGGAAACACCCCTATTCCACAGTAAAATCTCTTCAAACATCTTTGTTTTGCTACATCCCAGCACTTGATGTGGGGCAAGGCTGGATACCTGGGAGGATGCCCAGGGACAGCCCTGCACACGTATCCCACTTACTTGGCCAGGGCCAGCCCATGCTTGCTCAGCTCAACATTCAGATCTGAGAGGAAAATCCCACCTTCCACCGTCACTTGCTGCTTCTCCTTGTCCACCTGCAAAGGATAGGTTGAGAGAGGAGAAGGTCACACAGCTCAGAGGAGAAAACACCCCATGGAAAACACCTCTGCTCTTACCCATGCAGCTGATAACGTCTCTACAGAAAAGCCACAGACCACGAGGGACCTGTTCCATCCTGAGCTGCCACCTTCCTCAGACCTCCACTCAACCTAAACCTCATCCAACCCAATGGTGCCACTGGTTCCTGCCCCTGGTCCAGACCCCCCTCCCCTCTGCTCTCCCCAGTCTCAGGGTGTGTAACCTCTCCCATAGCTTCTCCCAGGTGCTGGTCAACGCAAGGGGGGAAGACATTGTCCCCCCAGCAAAGCTTTGCCTGCAGCAAACCTCCTCTCTCTGCCCTCCTGCCCTGCTCAACCAGCTCCTGGTTCTCACCATTAGGAGCTATTCATCCTGTTTCTGACAGACAGAGCTGTCAGGGAGGGAGCTGTTCCTTAATTAATTATCGCTGTTAATTACCACTCATGAGCCAGCTCCCAGAATATGCTGCTAGAGTCAGGATTTTTCATCTTCAGCTGCACACATACACACACATGCACATGTACAGAAACATGCATGCACATATATAGGCACAAATGCATGCATGCACACGCAAGAGGCATGCACACACATACATGTGTATGCACACACGACACAGGCGTGCACACACATACATTTGCATGCACACATGACACAGAGGTGTGCACAAGAGTCAGTTCTCTCACTGTTTATAACCAGTCATCCATACAGCCCCAGTAAGACCCCACTATCTTCCTACACGCTGGGGGTCTGGATGCAAAGCAGAGGTCAGGAAAACCCCTCCTCAGCAGCTCTCCTTTTCCCAGAGTTGTTCAGGATATGATTCACAGGCAACCAGGAAGAACTGTTTCCTTCCCAGCATCACTGAATGGAGCAATCTCCCACAGGGACATTTCCCACCTGACACAGGAACAAACCATGGACCATGAACATCCAGCTGGGTCTTTGCCAGGCTGTTCTCCCTGAGGCACCTTTGCAAGCTCGCCACAGAAGGTGATCCTGCCAGGTACCTCCTTCCCATCCAGCAGACCATGCTGTGATGAGGACAACGTTCCAAGGCTAAGCCCTCACTGAATGCTTGCTGGGAAGACATCACTTCTTTCCATTTTTATAGCCGCTCCATACACTTCCAATGCACAAGGGATGCTTTTAC
This sequence comes from Falco naumanni, assembly GCF_017639655.2. Classification (NCBI taxonomy): domain Eukaryota; kingdom Metazoa; phylum Chordata; class Aves; order Falconiformes; family Falconidae; genus Falco; species Falco naumanni. The sequence goes on along the minus strand of NC_054059.1, from coordinate 72,923,796 downwards.
ACCGGGAAAATGTAACCCCCAGTCTTGTGCCAGCGTTTCAGGGTCTGGTTTGGGAAAACTCCTGCTTGTGAGGAGAGGAAAGCCTCTCCATCCTTCCACCTCCCACTCTGGGTATCGCAGTGTTGGTGCAACACATCCCAACCCTCGGTGGCCTTACGAACAGGGGTGCCACCACATTTCAGGGCCACCACACCACCTCCTAGAAGCCAGTCTCACCTTGAGGACTCTGTTCATCTTTCCCATCTGGATCATGAAGTCATCGGTGCAGGCGATGTCCGAAGGAGAGTGACCACCCCCCACCACCTTCACCCTCTTGTCCCGCTGCCTGGCCATATCCAGGATCTGTAAAGACAACAGCATCCAACATCTCCCTCAATGCCATGTGCTAAGAGAGATGCCAGAGGCACTGTGAAACATCCCAAACTAAAATCTCACCCATGGTGGGCATCCATTTACTTGGATAACTCATCATCTGGGATTAAAACCACCCCTGGAGCCCAGACACCTCCTAAGACAACCCTTAGGATCATCCTTGAGGGTTGGACTAGATGACCTTAAAGGTTCCTTCCAACCCAAACCATTCTATGATCCCAAAAGAGGCGATGCCCACCTGAAACACCCTAGGGTGACAGGCATCTCTGGGGAGACAAAAGTGACACAGGAGTCCCATCCCTCAGCATGGCAGCTGGGGCAGGCAGGGCATGCCAGAAGGATGCCAGATGCTGATGCCCAAAGAACAGAGTCCAACTGGGGCCAGGCGTGCCAGTTTTCTACATTTTTTAGGTGTTTGGCACATCTGCTGAAGAACATGTGCAGCTCAGTAGGATGGGCCACCTCCTGGAGCTAATGGAAGGACTCATGTTGCCACCATCTGGGACCTCTCTGACTGAACATGATGGAGCATTACAGCCCTTCCTGGTCTTTCCTCTTCCTTATTTCAAACAGTTTGTCACCTGGAAGCACCGTCCTCACCTCCCGGATCTCTTCCACTGAGGTGGGCTGGAAGTACAGCTCCGGAGAGGAGCCGTAAGTCTTGGCCCAGTTCTGGAACTTGACTCCTCCTTGGCCATGAACCTGGACCGAAAACAAGTGTTAAACCAGAAGAAAGCAAGTGCCTTCCCTGCTTTTCCACACAGCCCATCCTTTGTCTGTCAAGACCACTGTACCAGAGCCAGGTTTCCAAAAGGATTAATTATTTATGGACACAGAGGTTCATCTCAACCCCTTGAGTCCATAGAGCAGAGATGTTTCCACTTGAGCAAGTCAGCCTGAACTCCCTTTGCAGTCAGTGGGGAGAATTAGAAGGACTCCTGGGCTGTTTGAGACATTTCCCTTGAGCACAGCCCACCCTTCCCTTCTACAGCATGATGTGTGCCGGGGTCCCCTTTGTTTGCATGGCCTCTTCTGCTCTGGTGTCCTCTCAGACCTGGTCTCGGCACCCATAGCTACCTCATGGCCCATGGGCATGGCCTCATGTCCCAGTGTTCCCAGATGGTCCCACTACAAGGGGCTGACTGGATCCAGGCTGGGACCTCCCTCCCACCTCAGCCATCCACCCTGAGACACTGTCCCCAGGCCTGGCATGAAGGGGTGCAGCCAAAAGACCCAGCCCCATCCCATCTCCAGGCAGGTGGTAAGTCAAGGCAGGGCATCCCCAGGGTGGTTTAGATGAGTCCTGGCTGGGGGGGACACGGGGACAGTTTCTCCCTGGCTGTGGCCAGCCCAGGCTGGGGCTTGGGCAAGAAAGGACCTGGTGTGGGTTTGGGCATCAAGCCCTAGAGAAGATGGACAATCCCCCTGCCCCAGGCAGGACTGGATCCAACCTGCTGCCCTGCCAACACCTGTCCCACCTTGGCTGCAGGGGATGACTTGTTCCCATGCCACCTCATGCAGTCTCCTTCCTCCTGTTCCCTCTCCATCAGCAAACCCTCTGCCTTCCCCCATCCCACCCAGGCTCCCTCCTCTGCCCACAGCTCATTCTCCTTCCCCCACCTCTGTGATGGCTTCAGCTTCCAGCCAAAGAGAAACTTTGGCCCCAAACTTCCCCCACCTCTGTGATGGCTTCAGCTTCCAGCCAAAGAGAAACTTTGGCCCCAAACTGCCCAAACTTCTCCAGGGATGCAGAAAGGGCTCTTCCAGGGGTGTCGGCAGCACCCTTCCCTGCAGGCCCCATCCCTTCGCCGCCTCCCCATCCCTTCACACCCCCCCACCCCCATCCCCCCTAGGCTGCTTTTAGGGGCTGGGCAGGGCAGGGATAGTGGGTGGCCCATCACCCTGCCCAGGGAGGTGACACTGCCTGGAGCCAGAGCCATCAGGAAGCTATTGCAGATGGCCCAGACAGCTGCAGGGAGTCCTGGGGGTGGGGGGTGGGGGGTGGGGCTGGGCAGCATCCCCCAGGCAAGTTCAAATGTAGGGATGGTCTGCGAGCCAGGTGCGGAGAGAGAGAGACAGGAAAAAAAATGGGAAAAAACCCAACCGAAAAAACAACAACAACAACAAAACCAAAATAGAGGAAAGTGAAAATCCAGGAGTTAGAAAATGCTCCTGCTCAGCAGCCAGAGCCTGACCTGATCTATCCAGGGAATCTGTTGGCTTTCTTTCCCTCTCCCTTTTCTGGGACACCTTCCCATGTCTCATCACGGAGATGGTGGTTGTTAAATCCGTATCAAAGATGGTAATAAAATCGGGTCGCTCTGACCATAGCACATGGCTCCACGCTGCCTGGACCACATTTCCCACCCCAAAACCTGAGAAATTCCCGTCTTGGCTGTGCTGTCTTTTCCTTACCATCCCGTCAGCCTCCCGGTGAGATGCTGCTGGAATGACTCTGGCTGCTCCTGCCCTGGGACAAGGGGTGATCCCAGCAGGCCCAAGGCTGGCAGAGCTTGCTCCTGCCCTGTGGGTCAACGAGGAGCTCCTCTCCAGGCTGTAAGGATAATGAATAACAGCCCTTCCCTAGGGATTTGCCTGATTCCCTGGGGGAGGAGAGGGGCTGAGCCCTTTGCTCCTGGCTGGCAGAGCAGGATCCACCCATGGATTTGAACCTGGAGTCCTGCATCTTACAGGGATGCTGCAAACTCTTGAGTGTTTTGGGGAGAAGCCATTTCTCTTCTGGGGGGTCCTAGCCCTGGAGCAAGTCTCCTGAACCCGCAGCCTTTGCACCAGGCAAAGCTGGGCAATGCAGGAAATAGGGAAAAGGCCCTGCCAGGTTTGGGGGGACCCAGTAGTGGGTGCACGGGGGAGCTTCAGGCACTGAGTGATGCGACAACCTTGCTGTATCACATCACCACGCACAAGACAGGTGCTGGGGGTCTTCACTCCCTGCCTTGCAAGGAGGAGGATGCTCCATGCCTTGCACCCCAAACGCACCCCACCATCCCATCCGGAGCAGAGAGGGGGGACGGGAGACAGCCGGGGAATGGGTCTCATCTGAAGGACGGGCAAGGAGCGGCGATTTGCAGGAGCTCTGCAGCGCTCTGTGGCTGCGCTTTGGTGATAAGCAAACCCTCCCTGGTTCCTCATTAAGGAGGGGATGATAACAATTTTTCTGAGCTGGCTAACTCAGGCAAGGTGACCTTTGGGAGCACTGCTCCAAGCCCCGAGCAGGCAGGGAACCACCACTGCAGGCAGCTGCTTTCGCGTGACCATGGGATGCTTTCAGAGACCCAACCCTAACACAATCACGAACCAGGGGGGAAATTGCTTCTTAATTACAGAACAAGAGCTGTGCAGCCTGCAAAGGGCCTCACAGCATGTCCATCAGCTTTTGCTTTGGGTCTTCACATCTACCTTCAAACCTCCTTGACCTCCCGGCCATCCTGAAACTCTGCTGATGTTTTCCTGGCTGCAATGCAGCAAATTAATGAATAATCTTCTGACACACCTTCAAGTCCAGATAGACACCAAGGGGTCCAGCTGACTGGGGTCAGATACCTCCAGGGCTGCCCAGCCAATAGCTCTGGGTCCAAGTGCTGTGCAAAGGTCATCAAAATCTAAAAAAAAAAAAAACAAAAAACAAAAAACCACCAACTCAAGAGATTATTCATTAACAGTGCAGGGTGAAGGGGATGCACATGGGGAGGGATGCAGCTCACCACCACCACCACCTCAGCCTCTGCCAGCTCTCAGCTACATCCAGGAGGGATGTCACATCTTGGCTAATTACAGCAGAACAGCACGGCCGGGAATAGTTCAATTAAAGGATGAAAGAAAGCATAAAAATAAAAAAGAAAACAGTGGTGTTTTGCCAGATGTGGAAGCTATTTGTGAATTTATTTGTGCATCGATGAAATTTTTGGTGGGATGGAAAATGCCCTGGTGAGCAGCAGAGCCTCTCCTGGAGACATCCTGACCGCAGTGCTTGGCTGGGGGCTCTTCTGCAGCTCCTAGATAATACGTCCAGGTCAGGGAAGGAGTCAGTCCCCCAGGTTCACCCTGGGGATCGGGAGACCAGCGGTCACTGGCATAAATCCTGGGAGCACAATGCCAGCAGATGCATCGGGTGGGTTTGCCACGCTGGGATGTGCAATTTGCACAGGGAGGACAGGGCTGCGGACCCTGAACACTGCCAGCTCTCCGGCACTGCCAGGGTGACACAGGGTTATCGGCTGCTGTGGCTTAGCTGGGGTTCTCTGAGGCAGCCAAAATGGGGTTGGGAGCTGGGAGAAGCCCCTCTCTGCACCCTCACAGGCACCTCTGCAGCTGCTGGCATTGAGCTGGCCCAGCAGTGGGGTCCTGCTGGAATCTCCTGCCCTTGCAGCCACTCTTGTCACTGTCACATCTGCACCAGGAATGGCCAATCCATTCACAAATTACAATGCATTCACAAATTGCAATTCATTCATTCCCATATTTCAACGGATTACCAGTTGCAGTGCATGCCCAAGTTGCAATGCACTCAGGGAGCCTACCTTGCCACCCTGCTGCAGGGGTGGACACCTGAGGCTCTGCCCACGGAGCCACTGCAGGAGCCTGGAGATTGGGTTTGCCCAAAAAACTGGCTTGTGGCTGGAGCCTTGCCCCCCTCCTCTGCCAGTTGTGCTCTTCCCCAGAGCTGCCTACGCTTGGGGGGCTCCCAGAGCTGCTACGTCCCCTACATCAGTGGGGGCAAGTGAGGCAGGAGATCTGCTGAAGCTCTGAGTGTCTGAATCTTGAGAGCTGTTCAAGCAGTGCCTCAGGTCAGGCAGAAATCAGGTGAGGGTGTTTTTTTGGTCTCCTTTCTTCTCCGTTTAAAAATAAAATAGTTGAAATTTAATTATAGGCAGCTTTTATTCTTTATTTCTCAATCTCCAAGGGCTTTCTTTTCTCTTTTCCAAGTTAATTGCTTTCTTTCAGAAATGGGGCCAGAGAACAACGTCTGGAGGAGGGGACGACAGGACCAGAGTTGGAGCCAGTATGGAAGCAGGGAGATATTTTCCTTTAATCCTCACCACTGGGCACAGGCCGAGTCCCACCATGTCCTTCCTGCGGATCAGCATCCCTGCTGATGGGTACCTGGCAGCCTTTGAGGGAGAAGCCAATTAAAACAGCACATTTCCAGGGTTTTTTTGGTCCAGGGTGCTGGCCACATCGTCCACCCTCACACCAGGGTGGGTTTGGCTCCCAGGGAGTTGATGCTGCAGTTTGAGCTCTGGCTTGACCTGTGCAAAGGCGTGTTGGCCCCAGAGGGACCTTCGCCCTTGGCACCCAGCAAATGGGGCATTTTCAGTCCCAGCAGGGCTGAAATATTAACTGAGCATCCCTGTGGCAAAGCCGTAGCTATCCCAGAGTCCAGGGATGCGCTGGGTTGAAATTTAACCTGGTGCCCTCAAGCTTGGTGGGTGCAAGTGACTATGGCTGGGTGCAGTCCTGCCCCCCTGCATCCAAACCCCATGGGGCAAAGCTAGTGGCAGAGCAGGGGTCTGTTGTGGGGTAAGGTCCTGGAGGTGCAGGATGAGGCCCACCTCCTTCCCACAGCAGCCCTGAGCCAGTGCCCCAAAGCAACTGTGGTTTTGTGGGTTCTGCCTATACACTCTTCTTTTTTCTTTTCTTTTCTTTTCTTTTCTTTTCTTTTCTTTTCTTTTCTTTTCTTTTCTTTTCTTTTCTTTTCTTTTCTTTTCTTTTCTTTTCTTTTCTTTTCTTTTCTTTTCTTTTCTTTTCTTTTCTTTTCTTTTCTTTTCTTTTCTTTTCTTTCTTTTCTTTTCTTTTCTTTTCTTTTCTTTTCTTTTCTTTTCTTTTTTCTTTTCTTTTCTTTTTTTTGCATTGCAGACAGGTTTCAAAGGTGAACCCCAGCAGCTGTGGGTTTTCCAGCCCGCCCACTGCATGCATGGGGCAGGGTCACCCTGCCAGACCCTGCCAGTAGGCCGGCCCCGGGGCTGGGGCTCTGCACCCTCCACAGTTCCCCAGCATGACCCTGCCAGGCTCTGCCTGCACCCTGCACCCCCTGCATGCACTCCAAGTGTGCACCTTGCACCCCAATACCCACATTGGGCATCCTGTGTGTGCAGCCTGCACCTCATGCATGCACCCTGTGGGTGCACCTTGCGTTCTGGTACCTGCTCCCTGCACCCCGTGTGTGCACTCTGCAGCCTGGTGCCTGCACCCTGCACCTCATGTGTGTGCCCTGCACTCTGGTACCTGCACCCTGCACCTGATGTGTGCATCCAGCATCCTGCTTGTGCACCCCGACACCCCCAGTGCCTGCACCCTGCATGCTGCTGCCCCCGCCTTGCACTCTGGTGCCCGCTCCCTGCAATCTGTGTGTGCACCCTGCACCCCAGTACTCACGCTGTGCACCCCGAGTGCTCACCTTGCACTGCCTGCATGCACCCTGCACTATGCACCCTGCACCTCATGTGTCCTTTGTATCGCATGTGCACACCTTGTGAAAGGGTTAAGGCCCCGAGAACAAGGGAGATGTCCTAAATACCTCAGATACAGGTACTCAGCTGAACAAAAGTGGCTCCGGATGGGTGTGAGACGAGGAGGCACCTGCATAAGAGGTGCGCGGGGCCATAAAGATAAGAAAGTCACAAGAGAATGGCAACAACAGCCTGGGAGAACACGTGGCAGAAGTAAAGGTCAGTGGGTGGGTGCAGTGGAGAAGACTACAAGCCTTCATCTGCAGACCCCGACAGCCACCCAAAGACCACCAGGACAGACGACTGTGCACTTGGACCAGAGATTTCAATCTCAGGTTTGTTAAGGAGTTCTCAGCGATCTTGGGACTGTAACGTTAGGGTATATAGGCTCTGGCAGTTTGCACTGATGGTGAAGCTACCTCCAGTGCCCCCCCGTGCTCCAATAAAGGCTGCCTTGCTGAATAACAGCCTGCTGTTATTTTTACTCTATCAGACTCCTTACCCAGCTGCACCTAGCTAACCGCTTCCACAAGGGAAGTTGAAAATGGAGGCGGTTTGGGTGCTGCCGACCCTTGCATCACCTGCACTGTACTTGTGCACCCTGCACCCTGTGTGTGCATCCTGTACGCTGCTGCCCATCCCTTGCATTCTGGTGCCTGCACCCTGCACCCCAGTACCCATGCTGTGCACCCTGTGCGTGCACCCTGCGTGTACACCTTACACTATATATGTGCATTCTGCACCCCATGTGTGCACTTCGCACCATACGTGTGCACCATTCACCCTGTGTGTGTGCACTCTGCGCCCTGCATGCTCAGCCTGCACCCCATCCATGCCATCCAGCAGATATTTCCAGCAGAAACTCATCTCACCCATTGCAGAGACACTGGTGGGGTCAGAGGGGTAGGAGGAACCCTGGGGGTGACTGTCCCTACCAGATACACTTGTCCCCTGACCATGGTGTGACTGCCACCAGCTTCTCTGAAGCAGAACCAGGCTGGGGAGGGCAACAGAACATGCACCTCCGCTGCCATACCAGCATCTTGCTTAAGCGGTAAAAAAGCCAATGGAGGATACGTAACAGGAGCTGAAGCTTTAATTCCTGCGCATGGCGCTCCTCAGGGGAATGAGTGTCCTGGGGAACAGCAGTGGCAGTGGAAGGTTGCTGCCTGTCCTTGGTGATTGGAGCAACACATCCCAGGGATGGTGGAGGTCAGACCTCCCGGCTTCGTGCTCGCTGACCTTTGGAAGGATTCACAGTCACATTCATCAGCACCAGCACGGATGAGCACAGAGCGTGGAAGCAGGGGGGTGCCCAATTGCACCAGCAGTGCCAGAATTGGAGATCTGGGGGTTTTAGCTGTGCATCACTTTGCAAACACCCTGCAAGCAGCCTCGCAAACCCAGCCCTGTCTTTGTGGCCGGGTCCTGGACACACTGGGTGCTGCCACTGTCGCCCACATGGTCACTATCGGAGCATCCCAGCTAGAGCAGAGGATGGAGCCAGGGGATGCTGCTGGGCTGGGCTGGCTCCAGGCTGGGTTTCACAGTTTCTCTGAGTGCAATGCCTTGTCAGCACTCCCCTGCAGCCCCCTCATGCCCACTGGCAGACGAACCCTGTGAGATAAGGCCCCGAGGGATTAAGCAAATTAAACTAATCTGTGATTTTACCCTCTGTGCACCACCTCCTTCTTTGGAAGAGCAAGAAAGCCCTGGCTGGCCTGGGAAAGCCCTGAACCCCCCAGGTTTGCAGTGCCACAGCCAGAGCAAGGGCTGCTCTGCACCAGAGAGTTGGTTTGCTTTGGGGGCTACTCCCCCACATAACAGGAGTGACCACCAAAACCTTGCACCCTGCACCCTTGCAGCTTGTAAACCCCAAGACGCAGCAGCGGATGCAGCTGGGTCCTGCCACTGCTGCTGAGCCCAGTGGAAGAGTAACCTCACACCCCCGGTGGGATTTATTCTTTGCCAGAGCTGAACTGCTCAGAGCAGCTGAGCCTCTGCTCCCCCAGGGACATGTCGTGATTCTTCTTCTCAATATCCATTTTTTTTTGTTGTTCACCAAGGTGAGTGTTTAGATTTGTAGAGTGAGAATTGCAAGTACCTCCCAAAAAATAAACCCAGTCTTTTGTGTGCTGCCCTGGGAGCTCCAGGAGCTGCCCCTAATGCCAGGGCTTTGGGAGATTTTATCCAAGCCTCTGCTGCTGGATCAGGGCTTTGAAACCCACCCTGAGGTTTTCCAGTTTCTTCCTTTTCACATCGAAGAGTTGAGAGGGGAGCAGGATAGGACCACCACGGTTCATGCAGATGGATACCACATCCACCCCGGGGGAGGGGTCTGCTGATGCAAGCTCTGCAGCATCCCAAGGGATACCACATCCACCCCGGGGGAGGGGTCTGCTGATGCAAGCTCTGCAGCATCCCAAGGGATGTGGTCCCTCTCCCTCTGCTGTGCCCAATGCCACTGTGAGCTGTGAAAAGAAATGGCTCAGAAGAGCCCAGTCCAAAGCCAGACTTCTTTTTTCATTGCAGACTCCATCCATCGCATCAGGGCCTGGTCCCATGGGTACTGTTAGCAGCAGCCAATGCCATTGCTCATGTTAATAGCTGAAGGGTTTCTCCTGGGAATAAACCCTCTGACAGACAGGGTGAGGCCTCCGAGGAAACCTAGATTGGACTTTGCATCTCTTCTGATGGTGTTTGCATTGCTCTGGCCATGCCCTCCCAAAACTGTCAGCATCAAAGCCCAAGTCTGCTTTGGCTTGGTGGTTTCCTGGGTCCCTGCTCTGCAAGCAGTGGGGTGTCTCCATCCTAAACCAGGTGCCCTGGGCTAACTGCATCCCGCTGGCCTGCATGGGCATCAGAGCTCATTGAACATGCCGAGGATGCGTGCACCCGAGGACACGTACGCCCCAGGGATGGAGGCTGCATGCACCCAAGGGACCAAGGCCACGTGCACCTGGGGGGCCAAGCACATGTGCACCCAAGGAGCCGAGGACACGTGCACTATGGGGACTGAGGACACGTGCATCTCAGGGACTGGGGATGCATGCACTGGGGGGGATGAGGACAAGAGGACATGTGTACCTGTGGGGACTGGGGATGCATGTACCCAGGGGACCAAGGGCGTGCGCACTCCAGGGTGCTGAGGACTGGGGCACTGTAGATGCATGCATCCCATGGGGCCAAGGGCATACACAGCCAGGGTGGGGGATGGGAGCTGGAGAAGCCAGTCTAGGCTGCAGGGGAGAGGGCATGGAGCTGGCATGGGGTGGGAAGGGGGCTGCTGGAGCAGAGGGATGCCCTGCTGTGGCAATGCATGGTGCACGGGGAGGTATTACGTGGTGTGCAAGGTGGGAAGGGGGCTTAGGAGCTCTTTGCAGGTCCTCCTGCCTCCCAAAATCATTCCCAGGATCTGCAGAAGGGCTGGTGCACTGCTGGGCACCAATGCAGCCTTGCAGCCTGCCCTGGGCTGGGTGGAAACACCCAGGTCAGGCCCCTGTCAAGGGCTGGGGTGCAGGGAAGGCTGGTGGGAAGCTGCCAACACCTATTAAAACCACAAGCCCAGATGCCAGTGCCATGGGAGAGGCTGTCCTGGCAGCGCCTGTCTGGCTCCCTGGGCAGGGCCGAGGGGCGGGTGCTTGTCTGCAGCTCCCAGCTGCCCGGGGATGCTGCTTTTGGATTTTACATTTCATCAGCAGAGTCCAGCGCAGCTCTGGCACTTGCTTCTGAGGCTGCCTTCCCTGCCAGCAAACCCAGAGAGGACGACAGCCAGGGTTACAGATAACTCCAGGCTGGGGGGAGCAGGTTTAAACACCTCACTGCCTACCCAGGGGCTGGCTTTATTCTCTCCCCCCACCCCAAATCCACGCAGTTCCTTTTTCAGGGATGAATCCGGATGCGAAACATTCCCGTGGGTTTGCTGGCAGAGCAGGGATGGGCTGGGAGGAGGGATGCAGACAGACAAACCACAACGCTCCAGCTGAAAATAGTTGAGGGCTGGGGAGAATCTGGGAGGCAGGGGTGTGGGGGTGGAAATACCAAGCATGTTTGCACAAATCCTTATGCTGTGCTGGATGCCTGTTTACAACATCTGTTGGGGCCAGGAGAAGGGCCGAGAGCTCAGGGGAAGGGGGCTGCAGGCAGGGGCTGAGCCCTGGCACCACAGGGAAGAGGCATCAAGATGCTGCACGACCCTGCACCCTAAAGACTACAGGACGAGCCGAGGTGCTGGGGTCACTTTGTGCTTTATTTCTCAACAAGGCAGAAGGCAGCGTTAATTATTATTAGTGCATTAAAACCTCCACACCAAAACAAACCACGTGGCACGAGCAGCTGCAGCCCCAGTGCAGCCCCTGCTATGGCACGAGGATGGCTCCAGCCCCAAACCATCTCCCAACACCCCAGGCTCCCCCCCTCCGAGAGCTCACCGATACCCTTTTAGCTGCACACAGCAGGGACAATGTGGTGCGCCACCCTCCTCCTAGCCCTGGCTCACCCATCACTTCCACCTATCAAGCTCTAAAAAAACCACAAATCGAGCCCTAAAGGCAAAAATCCAACCCTAAAGGCAAAATCAGGCCAGGGAGGAGGGAGGCACGGGGCAATCAAGCTCTAAAAAAACCACAAATCGAGCCCTAAAGGCAAAAATCCAACCCTAAAGGCAAAATCAGGCCAGGGAGGAGGGAGGCACGGGGCAGGGCTCTGCCTGCCAGTCCTGCTCACAGCCTGGAGATCTTGGGCAGGGGGATGTTGGGGGGGAGCCCCTCCAGCCATTTCACCAGGATCCTGTTCACCACCGCCGGCCTGGGGGCAGAGCACAAAGCTGGGGTGGGAGCCAGCAACCCCTGGGACACAGGGGAGCCCAGCTCCGATGGAGCGAGGCCGTGTACCACGCTGCCTGCAGTACCTCTCCATCTGCGTCCAGTGCCCGCACTCCTCAATGTGCTCCCGGTGCAGCTGTGGGATCTACGGAGGGATGCGCGAGAGTGGAGAGGAGCTGGTTTGTGCCAGCGTCTGGCACGCTGGGCATCAGGAGCCCACCCCAGACTGCCCCTGCACCCTCAGCTCTTTATTTTGGCAGCAGCAAATCCCCTCCTGCCCGCTGCAGTTAGGAGAGGAGACAAATACCCCCTTCTCCCCCCACCCTGTGACGTGCGGAATTAGACTCTATAACTCGAAAGTTATAAAGTAGGTATGTTTATTGCGCGCAGATGCACGGGGGATCGCTCCTCCACAAGCGTGCATACCCGAAGTGACGAACCATCCCACATTTATACAATGAAACAAATGAATATTCAATTAGCGCCTATACATATTTGTTACCTAAACCCCGCTTCGTATGTTAATTAGCTTATCAGTCCGTTTCCTGGAATGTGGTGGTCTTGCAGGTTTGTAGGTGAGTCATGTTCTTGTGACCATCCCATCTTCTCCAGCAAGGAGACTTAGCACTCCCTCCCTCTAGATAGCATTTGAATGTCTCTCATCTTCTCTCATTCTCTTTTAAATAGCCCCTTTGTTAGAGAAAGAAGGGCAGGCGTCTCCCCGTCTCCCCTTTGTTAGAGGAGAGGGGCAGGCGTCTCCTCAAAAACTGTAGTTGTCTCCTCAGAGCTGTGTGCCTGTGTGACCAGACACCGCACCCATAACTAGTCACCATACCCACATTCCTTGAGCAGACATATACAATCACAGTCGGTGTTAAGCGTCCCCATTTCACACTATTTCTTCATATCAATCCCCCCTTTTTATTAAATTAAGTAAATTCTTTTACTTAAGCAGTCTTCCCGAATGATATAAAGCATCATACATAAGTGTTACCCTTTTAAACATTCTCCAAACCCACAAATATAACATAATGGTTAGTATTAAGGAAATTCCTAAACTGATCAATAAGATCACAATGGGGTGTACCATAGTGTTAAGAATTCCTGTTGCAGAAGGTGACCAGCCAAAGAGAGTATCCCACCAATTATGGTTTCCATCCTGTTCTACCTTTTTTAAAACTTTCTTGATCCCCTCTACATCATGATGGATCATAAGAAGAGTTTCATGTCCCTTTTCTTTGGTTTCTTTCAGTATACGTTGTAAATCTGCATGTTTTAATAGTTCTTTTATACTACTTATATTTAGTCCTATGGGGGTAGGAATTATCATCTGTGATAGGGTAAAGTTGGATTTTAAGAATTGATGAGACACTACTGGGGCTGAGTAACTAAAATCGCATCCTGTTATAGTAGTGAAATTACAAATACAATAATTTGAATATTGTGCAGTCTCCTTTACCTCCCCATCTACGGTTATTGTGTTACACTTAGTTCTCAAACATGCACATCCCTTCCCTGCATATATAATTACTGTTTTCAAGTTTGCATTTGGTCTGGCCTCGAAATGACATATTTTCTGATCTGTATCTAAACAAGTATCCTGGGCCATTATAGTATTGCTTTCACAGAGGAAGCCCTGCTGCTCTCGCATAATACAGGATTCTAAATCTACTGTTTGCCACTTGTTGCCTATCTTTCTGGCCCATGTTCTATGTTCAAAAGGGTATAGGAGCACCCCATTATGGTTAATTCCAAGGGCTACAATGGGGTGTATGGTAATTATTACTGCATTATGTATGGTTAATACAAAAGCTGTGATTGTGTGTGTGTTGGGGTCGTAGGTAAAGTTCACCATATTCCACCATGACTGGAGTTTTCTTTCTACTTCCGTAGCATTGTCCCAAACCATCTTTCGAATTTCTGTAGGAAATATGCCTTCCTCTCCTTCTCTTATTATGGATGCAGCTATTGATTGCATCCACATTTGGGCTTGGATACAACTTAGAGCCAGGGCGACGTCATCCTGTAAACCACCTAATGCCTTAGTGATGAGTTGATGATCTTCCATGTTTATTTGTTCCCACCTGGGGAGTACCTTCGATATCAACCATTGGTGCGCCCCTAATGCCAATAATGAAGATTTTAGTGGTTGTTGTAGTTTTGATAGATCGGCCGTGGTGGCGGCTAGTTTATTCATTATCACCTCTGAGTCTATGGAGTTTAATACTCCGAGTCCTGTTCCCAATATTCCAGTTACATCCCTCACTATTCGGTTTCGATAAATATTTCCCCTTTTTCTTAACCAAGTTGTCCATCCCTCATAAGAGGTTCGTAAGAAGGGGGAACAGGATGGCTTAACATCAGAAACATTGACTTGTATTTGTAACTCTATTCTTTTAAGAGACCATTCTGGGTTAAACAACATTTGTTGCTGGCCTGTATTTCTGATCACATATGGTCCAATTGTATAAATTTTTGGATTTGGTTTAGTTAACTTAAGATCAAGCGTTAATGGGGTTGTTGTAACTGTGGTGGTGGTAGGAACAGTGGTTAGCATGATTGTTATTTTGATCTTATAAGTCAGAGCTGTTTTTGGGGATTCCTTTCCTAGGCATATTATAAAGATGGGCTCGGTTAAGGTAAAATTGTGCCAACATTCCCGTGAATTAAAGCACATGGCTGTATTTAGAAGGGTAAATTCCTTATCTACCTTTCTGACATTAATCAGGGTGTCTCCTGAAATCTTGGTGTTATCTTTTTCATTATACGTTTGACACCCTACTTTTATCCTATCTCCTAATTTTCCCCATAATCGGTCGACTTTGTGTACATCCTCCACGTCCCATTGATTCTTTTGGTACACCTCATTTTCAGAAAAAACCACCATAGCTAGTTTCGTCTTTGAGTCCACCTTTCCCATTATTCCAGTGTGTTTTTTCTGGGCATGATTCCAAGGCCAGTTATCAGGCTCTTGGTTGTAGGCAAGAGAGAGGGTACAAAAAAACACAAATGGTTTAAACCCACTATTGATCATTTTAGGAATCTAAACGTTCCTCATATATACATATAAATCTGTTTTGATCAAAAATATCTTTGTTTGAGTTGGGGCTTACCGATAACAAGTTGGGAAAGACTGGCCACTGGCTTAGTCCCAGACTCTTTTGTTCTATATTGTTTGTTGTGGTGCTCTTCCCATATAGTGGATCCACAACCGCCCAGGTTCACTTACTTGCCACCCACATTGTTCCCATTTGTCCGAGTAAATTTGAGTTTCAGTTCTTTTTTATCTGGGGTTACTCTCCACGAAGTTGCAGGGGCTTTCTTGATCCGGGTATGGTGAATCCAAGAATTCTGTCCCTCAACCTTGATTGCGGTGTAGGTGGTGAGTAGGACTTGAAAAGGTCCGGTCCATTGTGGTTCCAGGGTTTTATCTGCAAAACACTTAACGTATACATAGTCCCCTGGTTGTATATCGTGAACAGGTCCATCCAGACCCCTACTGCGTGTTCCCATCACATGCTTCTCAATTCTTATTAATTGTTTGTTTAGTGCCACCATATAGGAAGTCATTGTTTCTTCACCAATCTGTGAAGACGTCCCCTTTTGTACCCCATAGGGTCGTCCATACAAAATTTCAAATGGGCTAAGCCCCTCTTTTGCTCTTGGTCTAGTTCGAATTCGTGTAAGAGCTAATGGCAAAGACTGGGGCCAAGTTAGATTTGTTTCTTGACCTAACTTGACAATCTGTTGTTTGATTAGATGATTCATCTTTTCCACCTGGCCACTTGATTGTGGTCGGTATGGGGTATGTAATTGCCAATCTATTCCTAGATGGTGGCTGATCTGTTGCACTATTCTGGACACAAAATGTGGTCCTCTATCCGAGGACATTACCGCTGGGACTCCAAACCTAGGTATTATCTCTTGGAGCAGTATTTTGGTCACTTCCCGGGCTTTAGCAGTTCTGCACGGGAAGGCTTCTGGCCAACCTGAAAAGGTATCTGTTAGTACCAATAAATATCGATACCCCCCTTTTTTAGGAAGTTCCGAGAAATCAATCTGCCAATGTTGCCCTGGAACATTTCCTTTCCCAATTTTTCCCAACTTTGGCCCCTTAGTAATCTTAGGATTAGTCTGGAGACAAAGATCACATTGTTGGGTTACTTGTCTAATAGTAGTATACAAATTTCGTGCTATTATATTTTTAGTGAGATCCTTGTATAGAGCTTCTGCCCCCCAGTGCCTTTTTCTATGTTCTTCCCGAACTACTGACCATACCATGTAGGAAGGAATCACTATTCTCCCGTGTGAGATTACAGCCCACCCTTCCTCATTATATGATCCCTCTAGGTCAGAAATCAGTTTGCGATCTTCTTTAGTATAGTTTGGTTTACCTTCTAGAGATATTTGTCCATCGGGTATTAGCGCACCCTCTACCTTGATTGCTTTTCTGGCTGCCTGTTTTGCTTCCCTGTCCGCCAGTTCATTTCCTCTTTCTAATTCTGTGCTCACTTTCTGGTGTGCCTTGATGTGCATAATTGCCACCCTTTCAGGAAGCTGGACCGCATTTAGGAGTTTCAAAATTTCTTCCGCATGTTTGATGATTTTTCCTTGGGAGTTTAACAGTCCCCTTTCTTTCCATATTGCTCCATGAGCATGTACCACTCCAAAGGCATATTTAGAATCAGTCCAAACATTTATAGGTTTTCCCTGAGCTCTCTCCAGAGCTCGAGTAAGGGCTATGATTTCAGCCTTCTGTGCCGAAGTGTCAGCTGGTAGCGGTCCCGATTCTATCACTTCTTCAGAGGTTGTAACAGCATATCCGGAATGTCGCTTTCCATTCAGCATATAGCTGCTCCCATCCGTGAACCAATGTTCAGCTCCATTAATAGGAACATCCTTGAGATCTGTCCTACTAGAATAAGTGGCTTCGATTGTTTCTAGACAGTCATGATCGACTGATTCGCCAACATTCCCATTAAGAAATGAGGCCGGATTGACGATGTTTGTAGTCACGATCTCAACATCATCTTGTTCCACCATTATGGCCTGGTATTTTAGGAATCTCTGTGGGGAGAGCCAATGCCCCCCTTTTGTTTCAAGGACTGCAGACACTGTGTGGGATACTAAGACAGTCATTTTCTGGCCCAAGGTAAACTTCCGGGCCTCCTGGATGTTTAGGATGACAGCTGCTACTGCTCTCAGGCAACCAGGCCACCCTTTTGCAGTGGCATCCAGCTGTTTAGAGAAGTACGCCACTGCCCGTCTGTATGGTCCCAAATCTTGTGCCAGTATTCCTAATGCCATTCCCTGTTTCTCATGGGAAAATAGGAAAAATGGCTTACTCACATCAGGAAGTCCTAGTGCTGGTGCCGACATTAAGGCTTTCTTCAGTTCATGGAAAGCTTTGTCTGATTCAGCATCCCACTGAAGATCCTTCTGATTAGCTGCTATCAGGGAATATAATGGTTTAACAAGCAAGCCATAATTACATATCCAAAGCCTGCACCATCCTGTCATTCCCAGAAATGTCTGCAGTTCCTTTACAGTTCGTGGTCGGGGGGCTTGGCATATGGCTTCTTTTCGGGCCTTCCCTAGGACCCGTTGTCCGGCACTGATCTCGTACCCTAGGTATGTGACTTGTTGTAACACCACCTGTGCCTTCTTCTTAGAAACCCGATATCCTTGTAGTCCCAGAAAGTTCAGCAGGCTCACAGTCCAAATAATACAAGATTCTTCAGTTCTGGTTGCAATAAGAAGATCGTCTACATATTGTAACACTTTCCCTTCTCCTGGTGGTGGTTCCCATAACTCCAAATCCTTTGCTAATTGGTTTCCAAAAATTGTGGGGCTATTTTTAAACCCCTGTGGCAACACCGTCCATGTGAGCTGGGTCTTTCGACCGCTTCTGGGATTTTCCCATTCAAAAGCAAAAATTCTTTGGCTGGCTTCATGGAGAGGGAGGCAAAAGAAGGCATCTTTTAAGTCTAAAACTGTGAACCAAGCTAGGTCAGGTGTCAGGGTGGTTAGTAAGGTATAGGGGTTAGCTACTACAGGATACAGATCCTCTGTTATTTTGTTAATGGCCCTTAAATCTTGAACTATCCTATAAGACCCATCAGGTTTTTTAACTGGGAGGATAGGTGTGTTAAATTCTGACTCACATTCTTTTAGTAGTTTTAATTCTATGAATCGCTCTATATTTGGACGAATTCCTTCCCTATCTTCCCTTTTCAGTGGGTATTGTTTAATTCTTATCGCACCCTGTCCTTCCTTTAATTTTACTATAACAGGTGATGCATTCTTGGCACGCCCCGGCATGTCAATTGCCCATACTCCGGGATATACCTGATCAATAATTCTGGTATCAATTTCCCTTTTTATAGGAGTACTGGCCAAAGATAGGCTCATAACCTGTATGTATTGATGATCATTTACCTCCAGAGTAACTTCCCCTTTTTTAAATTTGATTGTTGCCTCCAATTGTTCTAATAAGTCCCTACCAAGAAGGGCCTTTGGGGAATTTGGCATAAATAGGAATTTATGGATCCCCATTTGTTTTCCCAACTTATATTTTAAAGGTTTACAAAAATAAGCCTTTTCAGTTTGGCCAGTTGCACCCTTTACTGAAACATAGTCATTTCCCAAAGGCATTAAAGCTTGGTTCAAAACCGAATAGGTAGCTCCTGTGTCTATTAAAAATTCCACCTCCTCCTGTTCTTCTCCTAATTTTATTTTTACTAATGGGTCGGCTAGTCAATTTTCTTCTTCCATGTGAGCTATTGTTTTCCCTTGATTACTGCGCCATTTAGTATTTTCTTGATGTCGGCGTTCAGGGCATTCGTTTTTCCAGTGTCCTGTCCTTTTGCATATTGCACACTGATTCCTACCCAGGGGTGTTAGCCCACGCCTTGATTTAACTTTAGATTTTTGATTCTCATTTTCTCTTACTACTGCTAATATTTTCTTTTGGTCCTGCTTGTAACCTTCTTCTCGATTACTAAATATTCTCCATGCTTCCTCTACTAATTTTTCCAAGTCTCTGTTTTCAGGAGGTCTCAATTTTTGCAGCTTGCGCCTAATATCCCCCTGTGATTGTCCTAAAAAGAGGGATATTAGTTGCTGTGCGCCCACCTCCGAATTTGGGTCCAGAGACGTGTGCCGGCGCATTGCATCTCTTATCCTGTCTAAGAATTCTGAAGGTGTTTCAGAGGGACCCTGTCTAACCTCATATAACGCTGCCCAATTTATTGTTCTAGGAATTGCTTTCTCCATTCCTCTGAATATCCATTCCTGGTATGCCTGTAATCTTCCCATTTCAGCGGCGCGGTTTGGGTCCCATTCTGGGTCCGACAAAGGAAACCATTCTCTATAATTATCTCCCTTTATATTATAGTGTTCCTTTGCGAGATCCCCCGCTGTTTTTATGACCAATTGCTTTTCAGTTTCAGTCAAACAATCTAATAATAATTGTATATCACTCCAGTCAGGATTGTGCTGTTTTATCAGAAATTTAAAATTCTGTGCCGTCTTTATCGGATCATTACGGTATTCTCGGGCAGCCTCTTTCCATTCTCTCAGATCAGCGCCCGTGAATGGAACTTTTATTTTCATTGTTCCTCCGTCCGGATTCACGGCTTCTCGGAGGGGTGCCTGTAAAACAGACTTCTGTCTGGTGCGTGAAGACACCGGACTATTTGGAGCCGTAATGGCAGTTTTTGTGTTTCCTTGTGTGGCCCCGGGTGTTTGGCTTTCTTTATAAATGACTTGTGGAATTTCTTCCTCTTGTTCGCCTGGGGGTGGACTGGGAGCCCCGGCCGAACCTTGTCTCTCCACTCTATAAGGTGGATTAAATAAATCATTTAATTCGGGCTCTTGTTCTCCGTTTAATTTGATACACCTTTGTCCAATACTACATGCTGAGCAACATCTTTTCAACTTTCCTTTACGCTCCCTCCTATCCTCTCTTTCTAGTGCTAGTACCATAGGATCCCGAGGGGGTACTAAGCCGCAGTCCTTTTGCCACTCAGGTTTGTCCCGGAGGACGAAGAACATGTCTGCATATGATACTTCATCCCACTTTCCCTCTCTCCTCAGAAACAACATTAATTGCAGGAGAGTGTTATAATCTAACGTTCCTCCCTCCTGAGGCCATTTCGCATCACTCTCCAATTTATACAAAGGCCACCACTGATTACAATATTTAATCAATTTTCTTCTATTTTCGGTACCACCATGTCCTACGATATCACTCCAATGTTTTAATATACAACCCAAAGGCGATTTTTCACAGGGCTTACTCCTTCCATTTCCCATTTTGCAATTTTAATCACTTTTTCTCCGGCCGCCTTAGCCACCCAAGGTCGGAAACACAGATAGAGCTCCTTACTTGTTTTGCACTCAAACGCGCGTCTCAAGCACTCTTGCACTCACACTCAGTCAAAATAATTAAGCTATACACGGAAAATCAAAATGCGCATCTCAATCACACCATTCACACTCTCCGGGCAGCCCGCAATTACACAAGCAGTATGTTATACGGTACCGTGCACTTATGTACAACTTTTAGGAACACTGACAGTTCACAAAATATGCATTTCAATGAACAATTGCCAAAAAACAAACAACAAACAAAACCCAATTTTTCCTGGTCTTAAGCAGAGTGTTAAGTTTTCCGCAATTTGCCACGAATTACCAGAATATTATTATTTTTCAACATACATTTCATAACTCCAAGTTTTGAACATGTAACAAGACAACACACAGAACAAACAAGACACAGAGCGCTATTTCAGTTGTTATATTCTAGGAATTCCCCAATTCTTAAGACAACCCAATGGAAGTTTTTAGCTTCCCCCTTTTTTCCTACGCAAAAGTTTCCCTTTTACTTTTGCTAAGAGGTCCCTCTTGTTCCTGTGAGATTCCGCCTTATTCCGTCCCGCCCCCCGCTTTCCGTCACGAGGCCTCCGGGCTTTTAGGAATGGCAGTAACCTCGGGTTTGCTCGATCTGCCCTCAAGATCGCTAGCGGCCACCCCTTGGTCAGCAAACCCCCTCCCAAGGTACCTTTCCTCCTGGGGACTACGCTGCGCGCCGGACGTCTCCGTGCGTCTCACCAGCCGCCCCGTTACTAAACATACCGTTTTATCCGCGGATCCAGGGGTTCTCTTCTGCTCCCGGGTGAACAGCTGAGAAGAGGAGGCTCCTCCGAGGAAATCTCCCGGGGCGCGCCTAGGAGCGTCCGCTCCGCAGCTGGTCCCTCAGCCGAGCAGAAATCCTCCTGCCTGGCTCGCCAAAACTGACGTGCGGAATTAGACTCTATAACTCGAAAGTTATAAAGTAGGTATGTTTATTGCGCGCAGATGCACGGGGGATCGCTCCTCCACAAGCGTGCATACCCGAAGTGACGAACCATCCCACATTTATACAATGAAACAAATGAATATTCAATTAGCGCCTATACATATTTGTTACCTAAACCCCGCTTCGTATGTTAATTAGCTTATCAGTCCGTTTCCTGGAATGTGGTGGTCTTGCAGGTTTGTAGGTGAGTCATGTTCTTGTGACCATCCCATCTTCTCCAGCAAGGAGACTTAGCACTCCCTCCCTCTAGATAGCATTTGAATGTCTCTCATCTTCTCTCATTCTCTTTTAAATAGCCCCTTTGTTAGAGAAAGAAGGGCAGGCGTCTCCCCGTCTCCCCTTTGTTAGAGGAGAGGGGCAGGCGTCTCCTCAAAAACTGTAGTTGTCTCCTCAGAGCTGTGTGCCTGTGTGACCAGACACCGCACCCATAACTAGTCACCATACCCACATTCCTTGAGCAGACATATACAATCACAGTCGGTGTTAAGCGTCCCCATTTCACACTATTTCTTCATATCACCTGTATCAGCCTGCCCCCCCTTATCAAGTGAAGTCCCTGTGTCTGGGCCAAATCCAGCTCCTCTCAGCACGATGGCCCTGCCCCAGGGCTCTGCGGCAGTGGGATCTTAGGGAAGCGGGATAGCTTTGGTGCATGCTGATCCTGGGCAGGGGTGGGATGGGAGGACACTGGCTTACCCACTCCTCCATGCCCCTGCTCATGCTGGGATGCAGCACCACATCCTTCCCAGCTGTGACCATCAGCGCTGGCATTGTGATCTATAGGAGACACAGGTGACAAAGGTGGGCAACGTGCTGGTTCTGCAAATACTCCCCGCGGGGCAGGATCGGTCCCCACCTTCCTGTCCTTGGCAGAGAGTGCCCAGTGCCAGTTGGGTCGCATGTTACGGTACCAGTTCAGGGGACCACTGGGAAGGAGGAGAATGGGATGGAGATGCTGGGACTCAGCTCCTGCCGACACCACCACGGGGACCAGCCCACTGCCCACAGCATGGCCAGCGCAGGAAGAGCCTGCAAGGGGAAAGCAGCCCCCCTCCGGCAGCCTCGTGCCTTCTTGGGGTTATGAAGCAAGGCCAAGGCAGGTCGGGGGTCCCCCTTCTGCAAAGAGGGGTACCCCACCAGCCCCCTGGGCTCCTGAGCTTACCTGAAGCCAGATTTCTTGAAGCGCTGGATGTAGTACTGCAGCTCGGGGCCGTGCAGGATCTGGCTGGCAGGGGGGTCTTCTGGGAAGCCCACCAGCAGCCCCCCTGCAAGAAGCAGCACAGTACTGCCCACCTGCAGCATCACCACCCGCAGCATCCCCATCCAAGCCAGGTCCCCCCAGCCTTACCTCGCTCCCAGACCTTGTGGAAGTTGAGCGTGAAGGGCAGGCGGTCCTGTGGAGAGAGGGGACTGAGGGAAGGCAGGGGCAGCACCATGCCCAGGGAGGAAAACCACCCAGGGGGGCTGCAGGCACCTGGGGCTCCATGCCTCTCCTCGCTGGGAGCCAGCACCGAGCACTGCTGCATCCTCAGGGATGCAGGAACTGACCGCACGGCTCTGGGCTGTGGAGCTGGGAGCAGACACCAAGCACCACTGCATCCTGAGGGATGCCAAGACCCGACAGCGCAGCCCCAGGCCACGAAGCCGGGAGCAGCCAGGAGCAGGCGGCTGGGATGGCAGAAGGATGCTGCCAGCAAAGCATGGCCTCCTGCGCACTCCCGGGGCACTGTTATTTTAAACTGCAAAGTTTTTCACCCTGCAGCGAGACATTAACATTTGCAGGGGGTAAGGAAGCACTGCCACGCTGACACAGTCACCCTGCAGGTATGTTGTGCCCCGGGCTGGGCTGCCACCCCCCAGGCAGCACAGCTTTCTAGGGGTCTTCTCCATCCCCACTCAGGGTCAGCTCTGAGTCCTGAAGAGGTGCAGGCCTTCGCTGCTTACAAGGATGCATTCACTCTGGTCCCTACTGACGGCTGACTCGAACGCAGACCTTGCTGTGGATGGGCAGCAAAAGGGTGGCAGACACAGGGTGGAGCATGCCTGAGGGTCACTGCGGGCCACTGCAAAGCCATCCCTGAAGCTTTTGGCTCCTGGTGTGGGTGAGGTGGAAGGGCAGAGGGTGCCACATGCAGAACCCCAAGAAAGCTAGCAGGGCTTGGAGAGGACACCTCTGCTCCCACTCTGGGTCCACCCTCAGCCTACCTCCTGGCGCACGGAGCGGATCAGGACCTTCAGGGTCCGGCCAATGTCCTTCTCGAGCTCTGCTTCTGCGATGCCCTGCACGGGGGGGGGGCGAAGCACCACAGGTGAAGCCAACCCTCCCCAGGGACCCAACCTCAGGGCTGGATCCTGCTGCCCATTGGGGCTTGGGTGGAAGCTGGGCATGTTTCTTTGCTGAGTTCAGCATGGGAACAAGGTCTGGCAGGGGGACCACAAGCCATTTGCAGCTGGGGTGACAGTGAGAGCCCCACGGCATGGCACCCTGGCTAACGGGGCAGGTGATGCCCAGCCATGAGCTGAGGACCCTGACATGGGCACATTCCCATACTTGGAGGGATTTAAGCCCCAAAAGAGAGGGAGAGGATAAAACCTGTGGTCCTGGACTCACCGGCTCCTGGAAGTAGAACTGATACTCAAAGGTGGGATAGGTTTTCATCTTCTCCACGATGTCCACAGTGGGGTCAGCGGGTCTGTATGGGGTGTTGAGCGAGGCCACAGCTCTGGGACATCACAGAGGGGGGCAGAGTCAGCATCGCAGCCAGATTTGGGGTGCCCGGCATGAGCCAGGGCTTTGCTCCAGCGGGGGGAATGGAGAGGGCAGGATGCCTGGGGGTAGGGGCAGTCCCCAAGGAGCCACCTGCATGGCACAGACCCACCTCACCCTCTCGGGGTAGAAGAGAGCCATGTTCCAGACCACGGCACCGCCCCAGTCGTGGCCGACCAGCACAGCCTGCGGGATGCCCTGTGGGGAGGGGGGCCGTAAGCATGTCCCCCCAGCCGCAGCCTGGGGAGCACCTCGAAATCCTCCCCAAAACCAGGGCCACGAGCGATCAGCAGGAGAGATTTGCCTTCCTCTGAAGCAGCAGAGAGATGAGAAAACAGCAATAATTTATTCCCCCCCCCCCCCCCCCGCCCTTTTTTGTGTTTTTTTCTTTTCTTTTTCCCCCAAGGAAGCAGCATTACCTGATCCCCTGGAGCAATTTGCTCCAACTTAATTAAACATTTAAAGTACCTGAGCCTCTGGAGGAAAGAGATTCGATATTATCCACCAAAAACATGTCTGGAGGCTGCTTGTCCCCTGGGATCACCGATACGGGTCCCACCACTGCCAGCACACTGGGTGACAGCACCGGGAATGTCTTGGTATTGGTGGAGCCAACCAAATCCCCAGGGGCTGGAGAATCCCCCAGGGCTGGCTGGATCCTGCCTGGAGCTGGGTACCCCGAGGTCACTGTTCCCCCCCTTCTATTCCATTTTTCTGACCTCTCTGTGCACCTACAAATAAATCCAATTAAAACCGGTGCTCCTGACAACACAGCGGCTGGTTCATAATTAGCTGATATTTAGAAGTATAATTAAAATTCCCTCCTGGCAGACGTGGCCCGGGACCAGCTGTGTGTCAGCAAGCCCTGCCTGCTGCTGTTCCACAGCATGAAACCCGGCATCTAAGACCCCCAACAAGGGGCAGAGGGTTTGGTGGGAGTCCCAACATCTCCCACCTCCAATGTGGGGCTGAGTAGGTCCCCCTCCATGCTGATAGGTTTCATCCCACCATCCCTGGCCATCACTGTGCTAGCTCCTGGACCACTCTGCATCTTCTGCATCCCCGATACAGGCTCAAACAACATGCAAAGCTTCACAAAGTCATTTATCTTCCTCCAAATCCCCCAGGTTGTCCCGGGGGAGGGAGGAGGAGCTCTCCTGGGAGGCAGAGGAGCAGGATGGGCCCTGATGGTAGTAGAGGAGCAGGGAAAACTGAAGTCCGAGCCATACAGCATGCAACAACTTCACATCCCATCTACCAAGCTCACCCCAAAGCAAAGGGGTGCCCACCCACTTGCCAGGCTGCACATCAATAGGCACCTCTATATCTATTTTCCTTATAATTTTTAATTCAGCATGAAGGCAGTTCCCCAGCAAAACGTCAGGGTCATTATCCTCACCCGCTCAGCACCAAACCAGAGCTGCTGCTCCTGTGGTGCCCAGCTTGGTTCCCTACTGAAAACCCATCCCAGCTCTGATGCTGGTACAAAACCACCATGGCTCCTCAAAAAGGAGCCGTTGCAAAACCTCAAGGGTTTTTTTTCCCCCTTGTTTCTTTGGTTTTTTTAGCACTGTTCTTTTTGAAGGACTCATTCCCTTGGAAGTCATTTCACAAGGAAAAAGCCCTGGAGATGCTGGCATATCTGTGGGCTGTGCCTTCCCTTCCCTACCCTTCATCTCTTTTAAAAGGTGCAGGAATCAACCCCATCCCCTCGCCAGGACGGGAATTAAACCTGGACCTCCCAAACCCAAGTGGATCAGATGCCGAGATGACACTGG
Organism: Falco naumanni; assembly: GCF_017639655.2. Taxonomy (NCBI): domain Eukaryota; kingdom Metazoa; phylum Chordata; class Aves; order Falconiformes; family Falconidae; genus Falco; species Falco naumanni. The sequence goes on along the minus strand of NC_054059.1, from coordinate 72,898,228 downwards.
ATTTGAGCTGTGCCAAGGCAACGTTGGTCCCCTAGCCACCCCAGCCACTTGGGAGCTGCTGCAGTTGGGGTTTAAGGAGGATGAAGGGGACGCAGCCCAGCATCCTTCTCCATGAGTATCTCTCTGCCTTACCAAAACCCTGCCGAGCCACAGATGCCACCAGCCCATCCCCCCATCCTCAGCAAGGACACAACGTCCACGAGAAGGTGACAAAGAACTGGAAACCCTCCCAAGGATGGGTTGTCTCCACTGGCAATGGGTTGTAGGAACATCCCCATCCCTAAAATCCTACCCAGGGGGAACACAAAGATGGGGCTTGGTGCTACCCCAATTTTGGACCAAAGTCACTGGGGAGCTCAGATGTCCCAGCATGCAACAAAGTCACCAGGGAGTTCAGCTGTCCCTGCATGGGAAGGCAGAGGTGAAAGGCAGCTAGGGGGGACACACACCCAAACCTTGCAAAGGAAGGACCTAGCATGGGGGGTTCCTCACCAGTTTGTCCAGAAAAACCACCAGGTCCTGGGGAAGAGAGAAAGGGTCAGATCCTGCCAGGGACCATGCCTTACTAGCCCATGCCACCCTCCACACTGCACTCATTCTGCCCATGCCCATACCCTGCAGCTCCTCACCTTGCATATCTGCTCCTGGGAATATTCTTTGACATCTGCACAAAGGACATAATCGCCATCATTTTAATATCTACACATTTCTAAGGATGTGTTTTGCATCCACCAGAGCTGCTGGGGCTGCAGGAGCAGGACAGCTTCCACTCCCCCAGGAAAAGGCTTTTCTGCTCACCTCCTCCTGGGTCTTAGCCTTGGGGTCAGCAGCTCCAGGCCCACACCTCCCCGTCCCCCCTATGCCCTGGCAAGCCCAGCTCACCTGGTGGGGCCGTGGACTCCCCGTAGCCCTTCATCTCCACAGCAATCACCCTGAAGCCAGCATCAGCCAAAGCTGGGATCTGTAAGGGAAAGCAGCAGCCTCTGAAGGATGCAGAGACCCTTGGATCCCACTCTCCCCTGGTGCCAGCACCCATCCCACACCTGCCCACCCCAGCATGCCTGGAGATGTCCCCAGGAGGGCAAACATGGGCTGGTGAGGCTGGAGGGTGAGGAACACTCCTGGGTTGTGTCCCTCACGGCTCAAGGCAGGGTGGTGGGACAGCCCTGGGACCCCCAGAAGTGGTGGCCATGTACACCCTCCACAATGCTCCAGCATCCCATCACCACCCTCCTCCCAGTCTCCTCCATCACCTGGTAGCGCCAGGAAAGCCAGGACTCAGGGAAGCCGTGGCAGAGGCAGATGACAGGGCCATGCCCCATTTCCACGAAGTGCAGCTGGATGCCGGGCTGGAAGGGATGGAGAGCCCTTGCTGGCTGCAGGTGGCACAGCTTCACCCCTCCAACCCTCCACCTGCCCCAGCCTGCCACCCCAGAGCCACACAACCATGTTTTAGCCCCTGGGGTGGATGGAGAAGACCTGAATGATGGGGCAACCTCAGCATCCTCCACTCACAGCAGCTCATGCAGGAGGGTGGACAACCCGACAAGCCACCTCTTGGCTGGCACGTCCTTGCACGGGGCTCAACACCCTCCCCAGGACACCTGCCCCCCTCCAAGCCTTGCCAAACCCAGGGACACCTTGTCACCAAGGCAGTCACCTCCACCTACCCGGATGGGCACGTATCCGTGGCTCACAACAGATGGATCACACGCAGTTGGCAGGGGCTCTTCTTGGGTGAGAAGCTGCAGGGCGAGGAGGACAGGGCAAGCTCCTGAGCAAGGCTGGAGCTCCATGGGATATCCCCACCACCCTACTGCTGCTGAGATATCCATCCCTTTGATACCAGCATGGCTCAGCAGGTCCAGGGGATGAGGTTACTGGGGATGGGCAGGGTTTGCAGGAGATCACAGCCCCCATCCCATTCGTTTCCAAAGCCACCTGCAAGTCCTCCACCAGCACCGCATCGCAGAAAGACCCAGAAGATCACCAGAAGAGCTGGGGACAGAGGGGACTCAGACGACCTCTACATGCCTGGATGCCCAAGAGCTCCTCCAGCTCCTTCAGGACGGTTTCGGTGTCCCTGACGAGGACAGTGGCTATGCCCATCTCTTGGGCCGGTTTCAAGTTCTCCCCGATGTCATCCAGAAGGATGACCTGGAGGTACACCAGCAAGAGGCTCAGCTCTCCGGGAAGGGCAGCCACGGTGTTTGGCCAAGAATTTTGGGTCCTTGGAGGGACCCTCCATGCCCTGTTTCTGGGGTGATGGTTGTACCTCCTGCGGCTTCGCTTGCAGCACATCCAGGGCGTAGGTGTAGATCTTGGGATCTGGCTTCTGCACTCCGAGCCGGCAGGACTCGATCACTAGGTCGAAGTGGCGATGCAGCAGGTTCATCAGCGTGGCCGTGAAGAGCCTCCCAGCACTGTCATCCACCCAGTTGTTGGTGAGGATGCCCGTCTTAAGTCCTAGGGAAAGGCAAAGCAGAGAGTGCTGGTTTTCCCATTCCAGCTCTCCAGAGCACCTTTGTTTTCACCTCTCCTGCCTGGCCGCATTTCTTACACCTCATCCTAAAATCTCCAATTTGCAAGGCTCTGTCCAGACCAGGACACCCCAGCAGGAGATCAAAGGATGCTCAGCAGGAGCTCATGCCAAATTTGTACTTCCAGGAAAGCAAGGCTTGACCACCCCAGTGCAAGTAGGACATGAGCCAGAGCTCAGGCACAGTGAGATGCTGAGCCCATGGACTAGCCATGGTGTGGGGTCAAGGGCTACAACATCCTCCTAATTGCTGGCTGGGTGATAACATCTCTGATGGACTTGGTAGCTGGGCTTAGAATATTTCATTAGAGGATGCTGAGAATCAGGATTGCCCAGATGATGATGTAGGCCTTGGTGGGATCGACCAGCACCCGGTGGTGAGATAGACCAGGAACCTCGTGGCACCTGCCTGGGAGGGGAACAGCACCCTTACTCCAGCACCCCTTGCCTAAAAATCCCCAGCACCCACCGTTCCTCCGCAGCACCCTTGCTGCCTGCAGAAGGGGGGCATTAATCATCCCCTTGGCCGTCATCTCTTCAAAGGCTTGGGTGACAGAGAAGGTGGGTGGCAGGGTGATGCCTGAGGCAGAGGCGTGTTGCCTGCAGCCCTCTTCCATCAGTGACAAGAGCTGGAAAACACCCGTGCAGTCATAGAATCATAGAATAATGGGATTGTTTAGGTTGGAAAAGACCATTAAGAGCATCAAGCCCAACTGTTAACCCAGCACTGCCAAGCCCACCACTAATCCATGTCCCCGAGCACCACATCTATGCATCTTTTAAATCCCTCCAGGGATGGTGCCTCCCCCCGCCTCCCTGGGCAGCCTGTCCCAGTGCTGGACACCCTTTCGGTGAAGAAATGTTTCCCAGTCTCCAACCTAAACCTGCCCTGGTGCAGCCTGAGGCCGTTCCCCCTTGTCCTGTCACCTGTGACCTGGGAGCAGAGACCGACCCCTCTGGCTGCAGCCCCCTCCCAGGCAGCTGTAGGGAGCGATCGGGTCCCCCCCGAGCCCCCTCCTCTCCAGGCTGACCCCCCAGCCCCCCCCATCAGACTGGTGCCCCAGCCCCTGCCCCAGCCCCCCTGCCCGGCTCTGGACACGCTCCGGCCCCCCAAGCTCTGTCTGGGAGTGAGGGGCCAGAACGGACCCCAGGGCTCGAGGGGCGGCCGCACCGGTGCCCAGCGCAGGGGGACGGTCCCTGCCCCGGCCCTGCTGGCCACGCCATGGCTGACACCAGCCAGGGTGCCGCTGGCCTCGGCCACCTGGGCTCGCTGCCGGCTCATGCCCAGCCGCTGCCGCCCAGCCCCCCCCGGCCCTTTCCCGCCGGGCAGTTCCCAGCCCCCGGCCCCGGCCCGCAGCTGCCTGGGGCTGGTGTGACCCCAGCGCGGGGCCGGCACCGCCCGGGGTGACCCTCACGCAATTGGCCTCGGCTCATCGATCCAGCCTGCCCAGACCCCCCTGCAGAGCCCCCTGCCCCTCAGCAGGTCAACACTCCTGCCCAGCTTGGCATCATCTGCAAAGGTACAGAGGGAGCACTCGATCCCCTCGTCCAGATCATTGATAAAGGCATTAACCAGGGCTGGCCCCAGCACAGATCCCTGGGGAACACCACTGGTGCCTGGCTGCCAGCGGGGTGTGATCCCATTCCCCACCGCACTTTGGGCTCGGCCATCAGCCAGCTTTTAACCCAACATAAAGTACACCCGTCCCAGCCATGAGCAGCCGGTTTCTCCAGGAGATGCTGTGGGATGTGCCAAAGGCTTCACTAAAGTCCAGGCAGACATCACAGCCTTCCCTCACACGCTGAACCACCTCGTCATCGAAGGAGATCAGGCGGGTCAAGCCGGACCTGCCGGTCATAACCCCAGGCTGGCTGGGCCTGATCCCCCTTGTCCTGCCCATGTTGTGTGATGGCACTCGGAGTGATCTGCTCCGTAACCTTCCCTGGCACCCAGGCCAGGCTGCAGATCCTCCTTCAGCCCTTCCTGTAGACAGGTATCACATTGGCTTCCCTCCGGCCAAGTGGGACCTCTCCGGTGAGCCAGCACTGATGATAAATGATGGAAAGTGGCTGGGTGAGCACTTCCACCAGCTCCCTCTGTACCCTTGGGTGGGTCCCATCCAGCTCCATAGACTGCTGTGTGGCTAAGTGGTGCAGCAGGTCACTGACCACTTCCCCTTGGATTATGGGAGCTTCACCCTGCTCCCTGTCCCTGTCTTCCAGCGCAGGGGGCTGGGTACCCAGAGAACAACTGGTTTGACTATTAAAAGTCTGACACAAAGACGGCGTTAGGTATCTCAGCCGCTTCCCCATCCTTTCTCACTGTGTTCCCCGCGCTGCCCCCCAGCATCCAATAAAGGATGGAGATTCTCCTCAGCTCTCTTTTTCTTGCTAACAAATTGCTAAAAATATTTCTTACTGTCTTTTAACAGCAGTAGCTGGGTTAAGTTCTAGTTGGGTTTGGGTCCTTCTAATTTTCTCCCTGCATAACCTCACAACATCCCTGTAGTCCTCTGGAGTTGCGTGCATTCCACTGACACCCAAAACCCAAAGCACAGCGTACCCCCGACACCCAAAACGCAAAGCACAGTGCACCCCCGAGCCTGCTCCCCTCGGCTCCCTCCCGAGCCCCATCAAGCTGGCAATGCTCCATGCTGGTACCCGAGGGCTCACCTGGGTCAGGGTGATCTGCCCCCTCATCGCTTTGGCGTAAGGACCATCAGAGCCACTGGCAAACATGACCTCCTGCAAGAAATTCCTGCCAGACAAGGGAGAAGAGGTCAGCTGGGAGAGGACCCCAATACCAGGGGGGTGTTGGGGTGCTCTGTGGGGAGGGAGATGCTCTGCACTGGGGATATGGAGCTCCATCCTCCATTTCCACCCAGACGGTCCATCTCCATCACAGGACCAAGAGATTTGCTGCCCATTTATTTCCACTGGCAGCTCAATTACTTCACCCTGTGGACAGAGGAGCAGGGAGTTTTGCCAGGAATTAAAAAAAAAAAAAAAAAAAAAAAAGAAGTGCAAAGAGCAAGGTATTTTGTAAGCTGTACCTCAGGGAAAATAATGTGTCCCTATCACAAGATCACAAAAGGCCTTCTTAGGCAGCAATAAAACAAGATTACAGCGACTGGCTTTGGGACAAAGCTCTCCTCCAAGTCGATAAAAGCACAGCTCAGTTAAAAATAAAGTGGCTTTACCTGTTCCAGCAAGATTGCTGTCACTTTTTTTTTTTACTATAAAGCGAAGCAAAAAGATGTTTGATGACCTGATAATCTGGGAATTTATTGCTCCATCTGTTCCACGTCCTCCAGCATTTAGTTATTTAATATTTTATTCTTCCTTTTTTAACTCCCAGCTTTTTTTTTTTTTTTTTCCTTTCCAAACACCCAGGCGCTGCCAGGAAAGCCTGAGCTGTTGGGAGGTGCTGACTGACAGAACCAGTCTGGCTCCTCTTTGGGAGCTTTTGGTGTTACCAGTTCCCCAACGCCCCACATTCCATGGGGCAAAGGGTTCACTAGGACGCGAGGAGCTGTTCGGAAGCCACTCCAGGGGGTCGGTGCTTTGGGTTTCGCCAGCTCCAGCCTGTGCACTGAGTTGTGTCGGGTCTCTGCACTGGGGCTGGGATGGGCTTAATTAATTAACCTGCACCCACATCCAGGAGAGCCCCCCCCACCTTCCCCCCAGCCTGCACCCCAAATCCAGGCAGGTGGTCCTCAGCCTGTACCCCGTTGTATACACTGGGACCCCCACCTCCCGTTCAGGACAGAGGGTCCCCAACCCTGTCCTCTTGCTGGGACGGCCCCGGCTGCGCAGACCCCGCGCGGGCGGCGGCCGCACACACACAAGTGTTGTCGCCTCGTATTTACGTGTCTCCAGCCGAGCGGCCACCCGCCGAAACGCGGGCGGGCGGGCGAGTGAGTGCCGCCGGGTCAGGCCATACCTGGGCAGAGCGCAGTCCCGCTCGCAGGAGCCCAGGAAGTGCTGCAGGCCGGGCCGGAGGAGCACACCGCCCAGACCGAACAACACGGCCCGCCGCGCCATGGCCGCCCCGCAGCCGCCCCGCCGGCACCCAGGCTCGAACCCGCGGCACCTCAGCCGCCGGCGCTGAGGCCCCTCCGCCGCACTGCAGCCCCGCCCCCACGGCCTCGCCCCGCCCCCGGGCTGGCGGCGGGCTGGGTCCTAGCGCCGCCGCCTGCGCCCATCACGGAGGGTGCGCTCCCGGACGCCTGCGACCCTCCGCAGGTCACCCCTGCGCGGAGGACACGCCGCTCCGCCCCACCAGCACCCTCCCGGACCCGTGGGGCTGTGGGATTCCGGCCCCACGTCTGGTGGTGGCAGCCCCCCGGCTCCCTGCTGCCCGGGTTTTGTCCGTAATCGCGTTTTCTCCCATTAACGGGGAGTCCGGGCTTCCCCCTCAGCTCCCGCGGCACCCCAAGGTGCAGCAGCACCCTCTGACCCAACCTGCCCGCACCCAACTCCGAGCAGCCTGATCGGGCTGAAAGTAGGAGGGGGCAGGGGTGCACGGGCAGGACTGGCCGTGTGCTGCAGGCGGGCACACACGTGCACACACATGCATGCACGCATGTTCACATGCACAGAGATGCAAATGCACATGTCTGCATACATGCATGCACACATATATGCACACGTGCACACGTGCATGCATGCACAGCTATATGCACTTGTGCACACATACATGCATACATGCGTGTTCACATGCACAGATGCACACACATACATGCACACATGCAAACCTATATGCGCATGTGCACACCTGCATGCATGCATACATGTAAGTATACATGCTCACACACAATGTATGTAGACATGCATACATACATGTGCACATAAATGCACACACACGTATGTGCATGTGCACATGTGAAACACGTGTGCATGCTGACCATGTATGCACACCACCAGGCACATTGCTGAGGATGTGTGTGCACCTTTAAGCATGTGTGTACAGTGAGGCTGCGCAAGCACTACCAGGCATGTGTGTGCACATTGAGCACATGTGCACACTCAGCACATGCATGCACACTCAACGTGTGTGCACTGCTAACTAAGCATGTGCATGCACACTCAGCACACGTGTGAACAGTCGGCATGTGCAGGCACAGCCAGTGTACGTGTGCACACTCAGCACATGTGTGCACTTCTAGGCATGTGCGTGTACACTCACCACACGTGTGCACTGCTAAGCAGGTGTATGCGCTGCTGAGCACAGTTGCACACCACCAGGCAGCTGCGTGGGCCCTGAGCACATATGTGCATGCTCAGCACAGGTCTACATGCCAAGCACATATGTGCACACACGTGCATGCTGCCTGGCCATTTCAGCAATCCCGAGTGGCAACCCGGAGAGGCAGCCCCACAGCCGGTGGGGACACGCGGCTTCCGTGCGCCCTGAGCCAGCCCTGGCACACTCGACCGTGGCGGCGGCCGTGGCCGTGGCGGTGGCCGTGACCGTGGCCATGACTGTGGCCATGCGTGTGCGTGCGTGGGGGCCGGCCCTGCCTCGAGGAGCCGCTGGCAGTGCGGTGGCAGGACGCTGAGTGGTGAGCGAGGGTGGCGGCGGGGGCGGGGGGGGGGCGGTCGGCAGTGGGTTCACACGCAATCCCAGCCCCCTGCCTCAGTTTCCACACCTGCAAAACAAGCGGTGGGATGCTGGCTGGGGCACAGCTTTGGCGCGGGGGGGGGGGCGGGGGTGTGCTTAGGGGGGTAACTGCACCCCTGCCCGCTGGAGCGGGGCTGGCGGGGGCTGTTCCTTGCTAGGATGGCTACTGGGGGGGGGGGGGGGGGGGAAGAAGAGTTATTTTAAGGGGGCTCAAGCCCAGACAAGCCATGCGTTAATCAGCAGCAGCCTGCTGCTGAGGCTCCGTGTCCCCGTTCCCTGTCGCCAACCTCCCGCTGTCCCTGGGACACCTGATGGGACCTCCCAGCACCCTCCCAGGGTGGTCCAGTGCCGGGCAGGCGGGTGAAACCCCCTTCCCCGATTCCTGGCATGGCTCAGATCGGCGGGGGGCGAAGGCTTTTCCTCCTCCCATCGCAGTGGGGGCAGCTCCAGCGCACCCCCTCTGCTCACCCCAAAAGTAGGGCTGCAAGCCCCCCCGAGTCCCAGCTGCCGTGGCCAAAAGGTGGGAGCAATTGGGGGGAGGGGGGGGGGGCGGGGGAAGGAAAAACGTTACTGGCCTGGTGCTGTTCTGGTGGGAAGAGCTGGGAGGAACAACCCAGCAGCCTTGGTGCCAGAGAAGTGCCAGCATGGCCGGCTCCTGGCAGAGCTGGGCTGCGGTGCTGAGCTCCGTGCTGGGGGCTCCCCACTGCACCCCCCTCACCCCACCCCCCATCCTGCTTTTTGGGGCCCTTTGCTCTAAAGTGAGAGCCACTCACCCCTGCCAGGTGCTGGCCTGAGACCTGAGGAGCTCGTTGCACCCCAGGGTGCTGGCAGGGAGCTGTGGTACCGATGGGGGTCCCCCCCCCCCCCCCCTTCCCTCTGCAAAGGGGCTCGGGGCTGGCTGGGAGGATGTGAGGTGCCGGTGGGGACACCCTCAAACGCCAAATCCCTGCAGCTGCCGTGGCAGCAGCCTCTGGCACCCGCTTCCCCAGCCCTGGCGCCAAGGTTTTCCGGCGGTGGTTTTGAAAGAGCTGTATTGTCTGCCCACCCCCCACACCCCACACCCCCCCCCCTCCCCAGCCACCGCAGCCTGGCTGCTTTTCCATGGCTCCGGAGGGGGTTTTGGGAGGATGATCTGGATCAGCCTCACCCCGGCCCTTCCAACCCTCATCTTAACCCCTCCGTGCCTCAGTTTCCCCATTGCTATACTCCATGTGATGTGCTGAGGGGGTGCATAAAGGGTCCTCCCTCCCGCCCAGGGAGGGTCTTCCGTGGTGTGAGGAGAGTGGGGTACAGCACCCCCAGATCCCAGCAGCCAGAGATGCGTATGCAGGGGAAAATAAGGGTGCCTGGAGGATTTTGCTGGTGCAAAGTAGAGGGGGACCCAAAAGGGTCTCAGAGGCTGTCTCAGCCACAGTCTTGACCCCCTCCCCATTTCTCTTTGCTATTGCAGGACACCATGGTCCCAGGGGCCCCCAGCTGGTGTCTGCTGGTGGGGTTCTGCACCCTCGGTCCCCCTGCCACCATCCAGGGGGTACCTGAAGAGGATGTGACACTCAGCACCAGGACAGAGGAGCTGGGATACCACCTCGCCCAGGATGTGGACCCCCTCCAGGACCCCCAGCGCTGTGGCATCACCTTCCACACCCCCAGCCCTTGCAGCCCCCTTGGACCTCCTGTCTCTGTCTCTCGTGATGAGCTGGATCATCTCAAGAACCTCTTGCAGGACACCAAGGCCAGCCTGAAGGATGTGGAGATGGCGGCCACACTGGAGGACAACCAGACCCGCTACCAGGACATCATCACCGAGGCGCTGCCTGCCATCCATGGGGCCAACCTGGAATTTCAGGAGAGCCTGGATAATATCCGCAGGGAGCTGGAGGCTCACATGGCTGAGGCTGATCACCCACAAACAGCTGAGAAGAAGGAGAAGTAAGTGCCATGGGAAGAGAATGGAGGTGCTCCATGGAGCAGATATCCCAAACTCTTCAGGTGGGAGCAGCCCCAGGCTGCAGGCACCTGGGGGTGGTGGTGTCTGGGTGTCCCCAAGGGTCCCACAGCCTTTGTGGTGGCTCTCAGGTGACACATGGTGTTCAGATGCTCAGCAGACCACCACCATTAACATCCGTGCGTGTGTCTCTGCCCTAAAGCCACCACAGCAGGGCCGGTGAGGGGTCCTCTGAGGGCAGGGTTGGGGGATGAGGTGTCAGGAGCAGGGATTGTCACTCCTGAACCAGTGACCCAGTGCAGCTGAGCCACAATGTGATGATGGAGCAGCGTTCACCAGGATGGAAGAATTGGGGTACCTGCTCCTCTAGGTTGGGACCCCGTCCCAGGAGCCCCAGTGCTTCAGCATCACCTTCCACACCCCATTGCAGGAAGGCTGGTGTGGACACAGGGGACACTAAGTCCACTCTTCTCCTCCCCAGGCTGTGGAAGGGTGTCCGCGTAATGGCGCACATGCTACGTCTCACTAGACGCCTGGCCCAGACCCTCGACGATGCCTCCCACCACCTCCACGCTGAGCTGAGCCGGCACTGGCAGAGCTTGGCTGCCCAAGCCACCACCACCGCCGAGCCCTAGGACAGTGGGGACGGGCTCCACTGTCACCCTGTGTACGGCCTTGCTTGCTGGTAGGACCCCAACCCAGCTCATCTCCACAGATTTTGGGGTGTCCTGGCTCCTCTCCCCGGCTCTGGGAGCTGAGACTTTGTTTGCATGAGGTGGTTGCAGAGAGGTCTGGACACTGGAGCTGGCAGCGCCAGGAAGGGACAGGAGGTTGGTACCCTCTACCTGGTGCCATCGCACACACGATGCCATCACTCGTGATGCCATTGCACACATGATGCTGTTGCACATGTGTCACCATCACACATATGATGCCATCGCATATGCGATGCCCTTCACCCCAGCCCCAAGTGTTTGATGCATTTATCCTGCAGGAGCTCAGCCATCATATAGCAGAGCCTGGTGCCACCGTGTGTACTCAGCCCCTTGCCCGGGGGAAAACCCTTCTGTGGGGAGTTACTTCCTATCCCTATCCCCAGCAGACCTCTGCATCCCTTTGGTCCTCCCTGGAAGAGCTTTAGCCACACGGGCTCCCTTTTTTCACAGCTATCCAGCCCCATGTGCCAACAGCTAAGCCATCACACCCCGAGCCTGGCCTGAACCGGGCTCCCAGGGCTCCCCAGAGGGTCTTAAAAATTAAGTCCAGCTCTTTTGGCACTTAGCTGCATCTCGCCGGTGGTCCAGCAGCATCACTGCCCTCCTGGCATGGGTGCTGCCACTGCCAGCCTCAGTTAATCCTTCACTCTTGGGAACACCTTGTCCAGGCTTGGAAGAGCCTTTTTGCCCCTGGGGTGGCAGGAGCGGAGGCTGGCTCTGGAGCTGCAGGCAGGGCGGAGGGGAGGGAGCTGCCCAGCCTGCGCAGGGCAGAGCAGGCAGCAGGAGAGCGGTTGGAGATGAGCTGCTTGGCAATAAATTGAAACTGGCAACTCCAGTGTTCCCAACCCACTGAGGTCTGGGCAGCAGGAGAACAGCTGGAGGCAGAAAATCTCTCTGTGTTTGCAAGCCTGGATGTTCTCCCGGGAGGCTGGAGGGAATGGCCAGGGCCACCCCGGCACGTCGGGCTTGGGGCACCCTGCTATCCCCGTGGTGCACCCTAGGGATGGGCAAGAGGCAGAAATACCCCTGGGCAGTAGCAGCGGCGCTTCTGCAGGAGCTGCAGGCAGCAAAATAAAGATGCATTGTGCTCTGCCAGGTGTCAGTGTTATCTCTGCGTCTGTTTTCTCTCCCTCCTCTGCTGTCTAGGGGGAAAGGAGGGTGGATCGGTTTGGTTGTGGTGTTAACTGGCCCTCCACCTCCAGTCAGGAGCCCAGCGAAGGAGACAGACTCCCTAGCACCCACAGTGCTTCCCACCACCCTCTGAGCCTTCAATCCACTATCCCTGCAGTCAGCTCTCTTTTTTCCTCCCCAGAAAAATCAATGTTGGATGTCTTTTTTTTCCTGATTAATTTTCCATGGTCTTACTTGACTCATCCTTCTCCCTAATTCCCTCCCTTTGGTGGGCCCAGATCGATCTCTTGGAGCAGTCCTTGCAATTGCCAGCTGCTCCCCATCCCTCTGGCATCCATTGTTCCATCTCCCCCCACTCCCCATCACCCCAGCTTCAGGGGTCCATCCAGCACCAAACACCCTCCCTTTGGCCTTGCGGGTAGCCTTGGGACGTGGCCTCAGGGCTCTGTGCTGTGGCATGGGGACAGGGCTTTGCACCACACCACTGGCTGCAGTGTGGTTGCCTAGGGAAGGGGGAGGTTGCCAGGCTTTAAAAAAACCCAGAAAGGTGGTTTGATGCAATCATGACATAGATGAGATATCTGGATCATCCCAGTGCAATGCTTGCATCACTGAGATGTTTGTGGCCATGGGGCTGCAGACGGAACCACCCATTATCTACTTGGGTTTGCCACCCACTGCTGCTGGGGTGGTGGGGTGGCAGGGTACCAACTCTGTGGTCCTCTTCCTCATGGATTTCTGGTATTCAGCATCCCAAGAGTAGTGGGCATGGATGCAGGCAGGATAGAGGGGTCCTGCAGTGGACTTGGGGGAAGCAGCAAATTTAGGTGCCCTCCATGCCTGGGTCTGCTTTTGCATTTATCTTCCAGGGGAAAGGAAGCAAATCATCGGGCAGGGCCCCCAGGGCTGCAAATTGCACCCTTGGGCTTCATTTACAGGAAGGTTGCACATTGCATTTCCTAGCAGGAAGGAAGGAGAGAGGCTGGTCTGGGAAGGCTGGGTCTTGCCCTGCCTGGGTGGTCGGGAAGCAGTGGGGAGCCCTGCGTTTCCCATCCTCTTGCAGTGGAAGAACCACGTTCCCGGCCCAAAGTCACCCTGTCCCCATCCCTGAGACAGCAGGGGGAAGGGGTCTGCAGGGGTGGTGGTGGTGCTGGATGTTGTGCTGACTTTGCTTTCCCAATTTGGCAACCATCCCCATGGCAGTGTTTTATGGGGCCTGAGGCAGGTGCTGTGTGGGGCCAGCTCAAGACCTTGCACCTGGCTTTCCCCAGAGCAGGGGACATTGCTGCTTCCCGGAGCTGCCCTGCCCATGGACAGGTTGGCACCAAACCCCTAGCCCAGGGCTGTAGGGCAAATGGGGAAACCCTGGTCTGGTGGGGGGACTGGGGCAAGCAGCACCCTGCCTCTCCCCACTGGTGCAAGAGCCTGGAACTTCACCGTGCCCAATGTGATGCCTGACGCAATACCATGTGCAATGCCCTGTGTCATGCCCTGTGCAATGCCTCACGTGATGCCTCGTGCAATGCCCTGTGCAATGCCTCACGTGATGCCCCGTGCAATGCCTCCTGTGATGCCCTGTGTGATGCCTCATACAATACTGCATGTACTGCCCCATGCAATGCCCTCTGCAATGCCCCGTGGTGATGCCCCCTGCAATACCCCAAACAATGTGCCCTGCAACACCCTGTTCCATGCTCCAGCTCTCCTACTCCATGGCACTTCGTCTCCTGGTCTCCTTCCCTCTGCCTCCTCAGCCTCACCCACAAAGCCCACCACCCCCTTCCCACTCCCCTGGCCGAGCAGTGCCTTGGAAGAGGCTGAGAAAACCCTAGCACATCCAGCCTTTTCCAACCCTGGGGAAGCTTTGCCAATGCATGGGGGACCAGAAGGGCCAGGGCAGCTGATGCCCCTCCAGCCGTCCTCCCTCTCATTCCCCCAGCCACCCCTCCTTCCCTGCCTGGGCATGGCTTTCCCTCCTCCCCCAGCCCCTGTCGTCACTGCCACAGCTTCGAGTAAAAGCTGAGACATCCTTCACTGGATCCCAGTCCTCTCCGGAGCCCTCCGCAGCACAGCATCCCAACCTCGGCATGGCAGAGGGAACAGGGGCTTCGGGGACCCCTCCCTGCTCTCCCCGCAGCAGGTAAGGGGGTTCGTTGGGTCCAGGCTGGTGGGAAGGAGAGAAGCTGTTTTTCCCTGCAAAAATCCACGATGAAAGCTGTTTGCAGAGTGCCAAGGAAAATCAGGGAGCGGTGCGGAGGCAGCAGCAGGGAAAGTTTCCCAGCTCTGCATGAAGTTCCCATCTGAAAAGTAAAAATTCCCAGCTGTCCACCTTTAAATTCCAATAAATAAGTTATTTATTCTCGCTGCCTCCTGACTGCAGGTTAGGATTGCCAACAGCTTCGCTGGGCTTGCCATGGTCACAGGCATCCTCTGCTCCAGCCCTTAGCATAGTGCAGGGCAGGTTTCTGCATCCCTCAGGGAAGTGGTCGGCAAGTACCAGGGAGCAGCATTTTGCAGGCATGGAGGTGCCTCCCGGGGCATCTCTGCTGCAGGCTCAGCACTTCAAACCAAGTGCTTTGTGTCACGGGGTGATGGAAAATCCATCAGGGAAATGGTTTGGATGCAGGGAGATGAGGCAGGGCTGTAGGTAAAGGTCAGGCAGGAGGGTAGGGCTGCCCACCCTGCTGGCAGGCTCTGCCAGAGCTGCCTGATGCAGCCGGAGCAGCACTGAAGTGGGTGAAGCAGTGGCCAGAGAGGGAAGGGGGATGCGGGTGCGAGGTGTCAGCCAGGTTGCGGGGTGCCTCAGCACCCTGGGGTGGTCTGTGTGCGGTCTCCCACCCACATGGCCCCCCTCCCGCTCACCTACCCATCCCCACCGCAACCCACAGGTGCATGTCCCACGTGGGCTCCCCTCTACCCATGTCCCCCCAAACCCCCTTTGCCATGTACAGGCAGTTTCATGTACAGCTTTGCATCACCCAGGGCACCTCTTTTCCCTCTCCACTATCTATCAGAGCTTTGGGGAAGCCACGAATTCCACACTCATGACCCTATAACCAAGCCTAGAGTGAGAGCAGCTCCCCCAACACCTGTACTCTTCAGTATATTTCAGTATCTCAGCCAAGAGAGACGTATCCATAATTTTCTCTCCAGCTCAGTGCATTGGACAGTGTTTCTCCTGTTTTCCAGCCCTCCACCATCCTTGTACTAATCAGTTGGAAACTGTGTGGAAAATGGTGATGTGTTCAGGAGGGCTTCATGGTTTTACCAGTCCAGGGAGGAATTGAAGCTAAAGGAGCTTCTTGTTTAGCAACATCAGTGCTGGGCTGGGAGCCTCCTTCTCCTCAGGAATGGAGGTTGCCTCCTAGAGAGGAGAGGCTGCTCCTGGGGGCATAGGTCAGGTGTGGAGAAGTCACCTTCTAAGCAGGAGCAGATTTTGGAGCCTCTGCAGAGCAAGGAATTCCTCCCCTTGCAGAGCTTTACTGTGTTGGGGAGGGTAACCCAACACATCCATGGATGGGTGGATGGGTGCATAAGTAGTGGATGCAATGATGGATGCGTGCATGCATGCGTGGCTGAACAGCTACATGGATGGATGGTTGAATGGATGAGGGTGGATGGAAAAAGGATGAGCATTCTTCTCAGAGATGAGTGCTACTGGAGAAACCAGCCTCAGGAGCCCGTTTGGGGTGGCTCAGCCTCTTGGAGCAGCTGAGATGTTTCCTTCTCCCTCCCTCCAAGGGCATGAAGCAGTTTCAAGTCAGGGAGGGCAGAAGGATAGTTGAAACCTATTATTTTCCTGTCATCCCAGTAAAAGTTGAAGCACCAGGCTCCATCTCAGCTATTAAATCACCTGGAGGGAGTCCTGGGCTCCCAATTGCTTTAGCTTACCCGGTCCAGCTGCCCAGCTGTGATCGATGCTGCCCAGATTCGTGCCCTGCCTGCCAAAGGAGCACTTGTGAAGCGGGGAGCAGAATCTTTGGGGACATTTTCCCTTAACTCTGCTATGGTGGCAGCTCAGATTAGCTCCAAGCCCTGGAGCATGGCTGGGAGCGGCCTTCAGGGGACTGTAGCAAGACTGTCACCTCTCAGACCTGCACCACTGTGACATTGTGGTGATCGTCACCTCCCAGACCAGTGCCGCAGTGGCATCGTTGTGACAGTCTTGCTCTCTGCTGTCATTCCAGGAATGAAATTTGGGGCAGGTGACTTGGCAGAGCGTCCCAAACCACATGCCCACCCTGGCCCGGCTGTGTCCCTGCTGAAGCCATCCCAGCCCACGTCCAGCTCCATCCGTGGCTCCTCCAGCACTTGCTAATGGTGGGGACATGCAGGACACCCCGTCGGAGGTCCCTTATGGTGGCTTTCCCTGCTGACCCTCCTCTCCCGCCACCATCTCAGCTCATCGCTCCCCCTGGTCCCTCCTGGGGGGCTTTGCAAACTGCTCCAGGGAGGGGGTCCAGCACGGGGAGCATGGGGCGGCTGTCCCATGGCATCACCCCCCTTGTCGCATGGTGCTTTGTCACCTTCCAGGCGGGTAAGGGCAGCTCCAGCTTTCCCTGGGGTACATGAATTTCCTTTGCTTGACCCTGCCTTCCCTTGGGTATCACCCATTGGGCCCCAGGGGGGTTAAATTTGAGGAGAGGGGAGGGGAAGATGAGGGGGCTGTGGTGCATGTGCATGAAAAACCGGTTGGTTCCCAGTTTACCCCGATGCAGTCTCTCAGCATCCCTAGTCTCCACAGTGGCATAGTGTCCTCCACCACGTGCCGTGCTAGGAGGGGCTTTGTGTCTGCAGAGCAGCTTGGCACCACCCAGACCCTTGGGTGGGGTGATCTGCTCTGCTGGGTCATCCCCCCCAGGGAAGTACCTCTGGGACCCAGATCCATCCTGTTCAAGCTAGAAGTGTTGGAGGGATAGGAAAAAAATATGGATAGTGCTTCCACCTGCCACCAATGCAAGACCTCCCATGAGCTGGGAATCTTGCTTGTCCCTTTACTTGGGACCAGCCCTCCCCAGCATCTCTAAGATACTCAATCCCTGGCCAAAGTGCAACAACCAGGGTCCTTGCTGGGCTTGCCTGCCCAGTGAGGAGAGCTTGCATGGGACATGGGGCATGCTATGGGGCCGTACACCCGTCTTTCTTCAGGGTAAAGCCACCCATACAACGTGCCTTTGGCTGCACTTCACTGCGCAGAGTCCTCCCTCCCTCCCTCCCTTGGCTTCCCTCGACTTGCTGGTGGAAATTTATGGGGCTCTGCAGCCAGCAAGGACAGCCGAGCGATGCACCGCAAGCTGACGGTGCTGAAGACCAATGTCAGTGATTTCTAGGCAGAGCAAAGAGTGTTGCACTCCTTCCCAGTCCTGCCTCCAGCCCAGCCTGAGGGGTGGTCTCTGAGCAGGCTGCAGTGGTCTCAAGCACTGGGTCAGCCTCCACCTTGCAAAGCTGGACCAGTTAGCACCAGAGAGGGACCTCAGCCACTCCAGAGTGGGATTTTCTTGACCAGCATTGCAAGGCTGACCTTGCACCGCTTTCTGCTCCCCAGGACGAGCACGGGGTGGCTTCGAGGGGACTAATTTCTATCCTAGGGTGAGGGTTACCATCCCTGCCTGCTGCAGCGGAGAGAGGGCTTGTCCAGAATGGGCACCCAATTTCAGTGGGGTGCAGGTAGGGGAAGGGAGGGGTCAGCAAGCTCTCCCCCATCCCATCCCATCCCCATCCCTGTCTCCCCACAGCCACCTGCCTGCCGGACCAGCCTGGAAGCCATGCCGAGGAGCGCCTCTTCAAGCACCTCTTCACTGGCTACAACCGTTGGTCGCGGCCGGTGCCCAACACCTCTGACGTGGTCATCGTGAAGTTTGGGCTGTCCATTGCACAGCTGATCGACGTGGTGCGTAGCTTACTGGCGGAGATTCCCTGGCCCATGTGGCATCTAACTTTTCACCAGTTGGTCCTACTGGTCTGGCAGACTAGGGCCTGAGGACACGGGTGAGAGATTGGGTTTGGGCACTAGCAGCCTCCTGGCCATCTCCAGCAGGTGACAAATCACCCACCCTGCCTCCCTCAGACCTCCGATGAGCAGGGGGATCTGCACCTCTCCTCTCCATCTCAAACCCTCCCTTTCCCTGACAGCAGGAGAGCATCAAGTAAAACCACAGGTCTCCATCCCTGCCATGTCCTCATCCACCATCTACCTGCCCTGGAGCACCTCTGGGCTTGTCTGTCCATCCATCCATCTATACGTGCCCACCCACCCACCTATCTACCTATGCATCTATCCACCCACCTACCTTTCCATCTGTCCACGTATCAACCTATCCATCTATCCACCCATCCACCTATCTACCTATGCATCTACCCACCTCTTCACCCATCCACCTATCTACCTATCCATCTACCCACCTACCTACCTATCCAGCTATCCCCCCATCCACCACCCATCCATTCCTCTATCCATGTGCATTTGTCCATCCATCCGAGCAGCTCAGAGCTGCACACTGCAAAATGCGATTTCTTGCTGCCATCTAGTGAGCAGATACCATGGGGAAACACGGTGTCTCCTTGGACTTGGACTGGTTCCAGCTGCTCCCAGGAGCTGAATCCCAAAGGCAGAAGGCAGAAAGTAAAAGGAAGAATCAGGGGGCCAGTGCAGTGGTGGGACAAACCCTTGGGCTTTTTCTGCCTGTCTCCTCTCATCACTCCCTCTTTCCCACTACAGGATGAGAAGAACCAAATGATGACGACAAACGTGTGGCTGAAGCAGGTAGGAGCCTGTTCCCTCTCTAGGGCAAGGGCAGGAGCACGTCAAGGAAGGCACATCATTTGGGGCAGAGAGACCCTGCCCAGAGGGGCTTGGTGGCATCTCCATGGGGCTGTTCCTCAGAGGGATGCTGCCAGAAGAGGAGGAGGAAGGTGGCATTGGACAGCTTGGTCCACAGGGCCACCTGACGCCCTCCCTTCCGTGTCTCCCTCCAGGAGTGGAGTGACTACAAGCTGCGCTGGGACCCAGCAGAATTTGACAATGTCACCTCCATCCGGGTGCCCTCTGAGATGATCTGGATCCCTGACATTGTGCTCTACAACAAGTGAGTGATGCTGCTGAGATGGGGCATCCCTTGGACCAGGTTCCCCTTCCCTTCCCTTCCCTTCCCTTCCCTTCCCTTCCCTTCCCTTCCCTTCCCTTCCCTTCCCTTCCCTTCCCTTCCCTTCCCTTCCCTTCCCTTCCCTTCCCTTCCCTTCCCTTCCCTTCCCTTCCCTTCCCTTCCCTTCCCTTCCCTTCCCTTCCCTTCCCTTCCCTTCCCTTCCTCATCGCATCCCATCACGGCAGCTCCCCGCACTGCCAGCTCCCATGGGCCTCCTGCCCTCCATCCCACCCCACTGGCAAGGATGCAGATCAGCCTGCATCCATCTCCCCATGCCCAGTGCTCCTGTTCCCACCCGTCTCCGTGCTCTGGATGATGCCCAGGAGGATGAACCCAGCACCCTGCAGGGATGCTGGATGAGGCCACAGCCTCAAATCAAGGCTCATACCAGCCCTGAGAGCTGAGGGAGCTCCTGGCCCTATTTCTTGGGAGAAACGCTTCATCCCCCTCTGACCTTTGCATCTCTCCATGCCTGCAGCGCCGACGGGGAGTTCGCTGTGACCCACATGACAAAGGCCCACCTCTTCTCCAACGGGAAGGTGAAGTGGGTGCCACCTGCCATCTACAAAAGCTCATGCAGCATCGATGTCACCTTCTTCCCCTTCGACCAGCAGAACTGCAAGATGAAGTTTGGCTCCTGGACCTATGACAAGGCCAAAATCGACCTGGAGAACATGGAGCATCACGTGGACCTCAAGGATTACTGGGAGAGCGGCGAGTGGGCTATCATAAATGCCATTGGCACCTATAACTCTAAGAAGTATGACTGCTGCACTGAGATCTACCCTGACATCACCTTCTGCTTTGTCATCCGTCGTCTGCCACTCTTCTACACCATCAATCTCATCATACCCTGCCTGCTTATCTCCTGCCTGACCGTGCTGGTCTTCTACTTGCCCTCTGACTGTGGGGAGAAGATCACCCTCTGCATCTCTGTCCTGCTGTCCCTCACTGTCTTCCTGCTGCTCATCACGGAAATCATCCCATCCACCTCGCTGGTCATCCCTCTCATTGGAGAGTACCTCCTCTTCACCATGATCTTCGTCACGCTCTCCATCATCATCACTGTGTTCGTCCTAAATGTCCATCACCGCTCCCCCAGCACCCACACGATGCCCCACTGGGTACGCAGCTTCTTCTTGGACTTCATCCCTCGCTGGCTCTTCATGAAGCGACCCCCAGCACCGCCTCTCCCCGAGGGGACCATGGGGCAGTATGACCTCCCAGGGACAAGGCTCAGCACCTCACGGTGCTGGCTGGAGACAGATGTGGATGACAAGTGGGAGGAGGAGGAGGAGGAAGAAGAGGAGGAGGAAGAGGAGGAGGAAGAGGAAGAGAAGACATATCCCAGCCGCATGTCCCAGGATGGCTCCCATGGCCAGGGCACCCAGTGCCACTATGGCTGTGGGCGCCAAGCTGAGAAGGCATTGGGGGAGCCAGCTCCCCGGGTTCCCCCCAAGGGGGAGGAGGAGGAGGTGGGCTCAGACCAGGGGCTGATGCTGTCTCCCAGCATCCTGAAGGCCCTGGAAGGGGTGCAGTACATTGCGGACCACCTGCGAGCTGAGGATGCTGATTTCTCGGTGAGTGGGTGCCCCTGGGAGCTGGAGGGTGAGGGTAGGGTCCCACCTTGGGTCCTGCCTCCTGCCACTTGGATCTCCATGGGGGGTGGTGTGGTGTCAGTGCTGGGACCTCTGGTTAGTTTCCTGGCTGCTGAGGACCCCAGGGAGAAGATTCATGAGCACCTGGGAGATGCCTGGTCCACAGGGTCAGCTGAGGGTTCCTCCAGCTCCCATCCCTGCTGGCTGCAAGGATGTTGGAGGTTGCTCTTCTGCCTGTGGTATCCTGCCCTTGGAGAGCAGAGATGGCCCAGCCTGCCCTGCTGGGACCCGGCTCAGAGGCTGAACCCCTAATTTTACCCAAGTGGTTTCAGAAAGCCCTGGGTGGGATTACCTTTGCCCCAAGGAGCCTCCCCGGAGAGGTCCATCCCCCAGCCTTGCTGCTCCAAGATACCCCAAGACACAGAGTATCTCCTCATCCTGGGGCAAACAACAGATGTAGAGGAAGCCCTGGGTGGTCTCCTAACCCCAAGGGGTCCCCACAGGTCGGGGGTTGACATGCTCATGGCCCCTCTCCGCTTGGCAGGTGAAGGAGGACTGGAAGTACGTGGCCATGGTGATCGACCGCATCTTCCTCTGGATGTTCATCATCGTCTGCTTGCTGGGCACCGTGGGGCTCTTCCTCCCACCCTACCTGGCAGGGATGATCTAGGAGCCGGGCCAGGCTGCAGTGGGGACAGCGAACGATGCACGCTGCCTCCTCCCAGGGAGTGGGCATGGTGGTGCCCAGGTCCAGACGGACCCTTGCCTCTCCCTGGGAGGACACAGTGGTGATTGTGGAGGACCCTCAGATGGGAAATGCAGAGTGAAGCAAGGGCTGTGCCAAGGGGTGACTTGGGGAGGGACCGCTGCCTGCCATCCTTCACTGGGTGGTCACAGCCCTCCTGGCATTGAGGAAGGCATGGTACAGCTCCACTGCTTGAGTGCAGGCTGGAGGCATCTCAGAGAGGTTTTTTTTTCCTTGAGACACTGCAAGTCCTACCCAAAACCCAAAAGCTGCATCTGGCTGTTCCTCCAACATGCTGGGCAAGAAGAGGGACCTCACAGCTGCTGTAGGATGCATCCTGACCACAGGGCACTCAGGACCACAGGCTGGCATGGTCATGCATGATGTGGGACAGGTGATAATGCTTTGGATGGTCTGAGCAGAAGGGGTATGGTTGTGGGATGGAGGTCCCTGCTCTGTATGACTTGGGGGGCTCTGCCCTGCAAAGCTCAGCCCAGGTGTAGACCCTCTGCAACCCACCAGCACGAGTAGTTGCTGCCGCATCATCCCACACTGGAGCTAGGGGTGACAGGGAGATGGAAACAGCTGACTCAGAAATGTGGGTGGCTTGGAAGGGAAAAGCCACTCTGCAGAGTGGGATAACCCCCCCAGCCCTGGCCAGAGGGGGCCCACAGACCCTGGGAGCTCAGGGGTGCTGCCTCATGCTGAGGCTGGTGGACTTGGCTGGCGCAGGGGAACCTGCACTGCCAAGGTCCATCCTGAGCAAATCCTCCTCTCCATCCCATCAGATCCCCAGCTGCCAGGTGCTGATGACTGTGGCAATGCAGTTTTTAATTTCTAGCTTCTACCTACCCCCAAAGGACCCGTGCTTACAGACCATCTCCTCTCTTTCCCCATGCCCCAAGAGACACAAGGTTTTTTCCTACAGTGTTTTCTCCTCCAGGAGACTGACCCATCACGGTGCTGGATGCAGTCTGAGGGGCTTCAGAACACACTTTGTCATTTCAGGAGTGAAATGGGCCAGAATAAACGGTGCCACAGAGGGACACGCATGACCCGAGGGTGTTGCAGCCACTCAGGCAGGCTGTGGTGCAGGCAGGCAGGCTCAGGCATGCGCGCACAGGGCTGAGAAATGAGATGTGCAAGGGAGCAAGTGCCCGTGCGTGGCTGGGTGTACTGCCACTCTTCTACACCATCAATCTCATCATACCCTGCCTGCTTATCTCCTGCCTGACCGTGCTGGTCTTCTACTTGCCCTCTGACTGTGGGGAGAAGATCACCCTCTGCATCTCTGTCCTGCTGTCCCTCACCGTCTTCCTGCTGCTCATCACAGAAATCATCCCATCCATTGGAGAGTACCTCCTCTTCACCATGATCTTCGTCATGCTCTCCATCATCATCACTGTGTTCGTCCTAAATGTCCATCACCGCTCCCCCAGCACCCACACAATGCCCCACTGGGTACGTGGCTGTGTGCGTCCCACCCAGTACAGACAGGCTTCAGGGCTCTGCAGAGCACGGGTGGAGAGAGCAACTCCTGTCAGGGTAATTTCTGGCTTGGCTGGGACTGTGTCTCCCTGGGGTGATGCAGGGCTGGAGATGAACACGACAGGATGCCCAGCACCCCGGGCCATGGCACCCCGGGCTTCAGCAGACCTCACCACCATGGGGCATGCTCCCCTTCCCCTGTTAATCCCTGCAGCCCCTCTCGCCAGCCACAGCCAGCACCCACCCCCCCTCTCAGCTCAGCCCTGCCTGGCTGATGAGGCCACCAGGGCTTAAGCTCTGGGGTGACACCCCCCCAAACGTGGCACTACACCCCCAAGCACCCTTCTTTTGGAGGGAGCTCATCCTCATGGCTCTGCTATCCTGTGTAAACCGCTTCCCAGCAGCTCCACCAGGATTTCCTTGTGGTCTTTGAAAAGCAAAGGCCTGCAGATACCCTCACTAGCAAGCCTTGAGGTGGGAGCAGGGAGGGGGAGTCCATGACCCTCATATGGATTGTGGGCTCACTGGGAAGGAGAGAGGGCTCCAGAGGGGACATGGATGCAGCAGACCCAGGTTCACCCCAGAAGCTCCCCCGGGGACGCTGCCATCAGAATGGCTCTTCCCCATGCTGGCAAGAGGGCTCAGACCTCTGAGCAGCACAACCCTTACTCTTTCTAAGGAGATGCTGGTGACCGGGGGACTTGTCCCCACGGTACGGGGGTGACAGGCAAGCACAGGCACAGCAGGACTTGGTGCATTGGTTTATCTCAGCCAGAATGAACAGCATTGTGGGAAGATGCTGGGGAAAAGCCCGAACTGAACGGTTTCCAACTCAAAGCACAAACCGAATAAGAGACTTGGTTTGCCGTCGTGGCTTACACAGAGCAGCTTGGAGAAAACTCAGCTGGAAGAGGCACCGTTCTCCTGGTTTGTGTCACCAAGGACTGTGGTCCGCAGGGTCCCATACCTCCCTGCGCTCCGCAGGCTCGGGGCTGGGCGCGCTCTGGCCATGGGTGCTGGAACCAGCTCCACTGCGGTGCGCGGACCCGCTTCCCATCGTTAAATAAACTCTTCTATACAATGTACAAGGAAAAGCAAACAGTCCCTCCGGCCACGGCTCCGACGGCTCCTGAGGACCCCTGCATGGCCCCCCGGGATGCCAGCTCCCCCAACTGCTGTGCCCCCTGGCTCCCAGTGGCGAGGAGCAGGGTCCAGGTCCCCGTCGCGACATGCCGCCCGCGGCCATCTGTCCTCGGAGAGGCTGAGAGACGGACACACAGACCTGCTGGCAGCCAGGGAGCAGGGAGCTGCTGAGCCAGAGGGATCTTCAGCCACCCTCAGGGATGGCCAGGTCCCCCTAGTCCTTTCCAGGGATGAGTCACCAGATGCCTCCCTTCTTCAGAAGACCAACAAGACAATGCTAAAGACACGAGTGGCTGCAGGAGGAGAGGGGACAGGGAGAGCAGAACAGCGAGGCCACGGGAGACACACAAAAGCCAGCTCCTCCGCAACGCTCTCCGCCCATCTCCACCAACCATAGCATGGTGGTCCCTCTCCTCCTCTCCTTCCCCACCCCTTATCCTTCCCTCTTTCCACCCCTACCCTCACTCCAAACACAGCTTCACCAGATTGGCCTGGACCTTGGCTTGGTCCACGGCATCCAGGAGGTTCTTGGCATCCACGGCCAGGGTGTGGGAGGCTGTCAGCATTTGCCGTTTGCACTCCTCGCTCAGCGAGGTGACCGCGTTCTGCTGTGCCAGGCGCATCTTGTTGATGAGGTCAGCCAAGTCCTTGTTGAGCAGCTTCTGGGTCCCCTCGATCTGACCACAGCACGCCGGGGTTACACAGATGTACTACCAGCACACAACCCCATGCCAGACCCCTTTCCCTCCTCCCCGGTCCTACCTCGGTGCGGGAGGCAGCGGGCAGGACAGGCAGGATCTCATCAACGCTGCCGATCAGCTTCCGCAGGGACAGGCCCACGTTCTGCGGGGAGGGTGGCAGGGTTAGGATGGAACCAGGTACAGGCACAGGAAAGAGGTGCATGGGAGCAGTCTGTGTTGCTGAGTCAAGGATCCCATTGGGGAGAGGGGCATGGTGGGAGACTCTCCCATCAATGACCCAAGGACCCAACGGAGGAGCAGGGCATGCTGGAAATGGTCCCACCATTGACCCAAGGACCCAAAGGAAGGAGTGAGACACGTTGGAAACTCTCCCGTCATTGACCCAAGGATCCAAAGGAGGATCTGGACATGGTCCCTCCTATATATGCAAGACCTTCCCAAGAAGCATGCTTGCTGGGAGACTCAGCAGACTCATTCCCAACTCCTTACCCCATTTGCCATAGAAGGCCTAGTGCTGTCCCCTCCCTGCCCGCCCTACCTTCACTACAAGGATGTACCCCTCTGGGGGCAGGAGGCTGATCTCATTCTTCAGCTGCAGCACAGCCCGCACCAGGTCCATGACATTGCTGTACACCATGTCATCTGTGCGGTCCAGGTTGGCGGTGGGGGCTGGGTGGATGGACTGCTGGGGAAGGGGGGCACAATGGGATCAGGTGAACCAAAGGGGCAAGGAGGGAAAGACCAACACCTATGGGGAGCCCTGGCCAGACCCATTCACCTCCCACCCATGACCCTGATGCTGCTGGGTCTGTCTGACAGCTTTGGGGCCTGGGGGAGTCAGAAAAGTTCCCATTTGCAGATGCAGAGGGATGATGGAGGTGGAAGAGGAATGGAGATGGAGGAGGAGGACTGGGAACATGGTGGCTTGATCCAAGGAGGTCTTACCTGTGTCCCAAGTCTTGGAGGCTTCTGGGGGGGCCCTGTGAACTCCGCTATGCCGTCAATAAGGGAAAGGAAGGAGAGTCACTCCAGCTGCTCCCATGGACACGCAGGCATGCTGCAAGACCTCTAGAACCTGTGCCACGTCCCACACCACCCTGCAGCTGCATGTCCCACTGTGGCTGAACACCCATGCCAGCGGTGCCACCTCCCCACAGGGTCTGACTCCCTCCGACCCCCATGCCCAAGACAGGCAGACTCCACCCCTATGGCAGGCAAAGCTGCTCCCCATTATCTGGGATTTCTTTTGTGGAGGATCCCAAAGCCAGGAGAGATACAGCTCTGAGGCTCCTTGCAGCTCAGTGCACAGCTCCCTGCTTGCAGCCCCAAAGTGGGTGCTCCCAGGTGGATGCCATGGGCAGCCCCGCACCCTGTGCAGCTCTGGGCACTCACTGTAATCCGTCTCCTTCTCCGGGAGCAGCTGCAGAGGGAAGAAACAGTGAATGAGAGGCACGAAGTCCTGGCTGGAGGCAGTGAAGAGGGAAGAGGCATCGCCATCCCCTCCTGGTGTTCTGGTGGTGAGCTCCGCACCACCGGTATTTTACCCCATTAACATTTTCAGATTGATTTTCCCAATGCAAGGGGCATATATATCAATTTATCACCCATCCATGCCAAAACAAATGAGGATCTCCAGACATTCCCAAAAGAAAGACCTCTTGCACCCAAATACACCCTGACCTGGCTTCTCTGGGGCTGGCACCACTCACCGGAGGAATGTTGTTGTTCATAAACACCATTGGATCCTGCAAAGGGGAAGAAGCTTTGTGAGAGGCATAGAAAAAAGGAAAAAGAGAGGAAAAAAGTGCTTTTCCTGATTTCTATGAGAATCCTGAAAGATATCACAGGAATGCATCTCTGCAGGGTCCAGGAATGTGGGAGGGGAAGGGGCTTCATGCCCATTGCTGTCCCATCCCATCCCATCCCATCCCATCCCCCTATTCCCACCTGCTCCCCGCCTGCTGCTGGGGCACCAGAAACCTCAAACTGTTGTTTAAAACCCCCAAAGCTTAATTAAAGCAGCTGTTCACCACGGCATCCGGCAGCCCCCGGGGGCGAGGGGAGCTGGGCTTTGCTTTACCGACTGCCTGAGCTGATCAAATAAAAGATGTTCAGTCTTCCAAGCCTGTCTTACTGCAAGCTGATGCATTAATCACAGGTTAGCTATCTCGAGTCCTTATTTCAAAAGCATTACAAAAGCTCATTAAGGCACGATTGCAAGTATTTAAAAACTGCCCAAGTTTCAAAATATTCATTTCAAAATGAAGCAGCTCCATGAGATTTTTACAAGTGTGGAAAATAAAAGGGGTGCAAGAGGTCTGGCTGGTGGAGGAGCTGTTCCTCCAAGGAAAACTGGCTTCTCCAGCCATGAAAAGATTGTTGGTGGCTCCAGTGGGTTTTCCTCCACCTTCAAGAGGATGCAAGAGCTGGAAGCCCCCAGCTCGAGGCCACTCACCAGGGACTTCTCCTCCTGTCGCAGCCACTGGTAGTCCTCCACCATCTGCTTCTGCTGCTTGTCCAGGACTTGCCGCATCTTGAGCCTCTCGGTCTCCCAGAGCTTCTGTGCCTCCTCCCTGCTGCTGGGACGGAGGAAATCTTCCTCCTGGTGTGCAGAGCCAGTGGTGACAGGGGGAACTCAGGAACCAGAGCCCTCCCCTGATTTTGGCACGGGAGCCAGAGCCCCGCTCCATGCAGGCAAGCCATGTACCACACCACAAGAGCCATGAACCCCCAAAATTGAATTTGGGGAAGATCTGGGTTTCCAGCAGGGAAGAGGAAACCACCAGCTGGCTCCACATCTCCCACCACCACATCCCAGCACTTTCCATGGGCAGCATGCATGGGCCATCTCAGTGAGTAGCTCATCGTGCCCACAGCATAGATGCAACCAACATCGTGGCTGTGCTGGCACACCAGGCAGATTATCACAGGATATGCCGCAACACCTGGCTCTGCTTTCAGGGCTTGAGTAACCAAGCTCAGGCTGCAAACAGCCACAGGCATTCCAGGCAACAAAACGCCCCAAGGAGCGGGAGCCACCCATCTCCTGCTCATTTTTGGGGACACCATGCCAATCTCTCATCTACCAACATGCCTTCACCAGGATGTGTGTGCAAACGTGCATGGCAGGGAGCTGGAGACATCCCAGAGCCCTTCGCAGTCTTGATCCTTCTAGCCCACAAACAGCACCCATGGGGTGACAGGATTTGGCCCTCCCACAGCTGGGTTGAGAGCAACATTGAGCTTGAAGCGCCAGAGGCAGCAGCACGAAGCAGAGCATGGTGCAGTGAGCATCTCTCCCACCAAGTCCTCGCCTCCTGCGAGGTCCCCAGCGTGCCCCAGATGAGGTCACCTGGGACCAAGATGTCCTCTGGATGCCATGGGATGGGGGAATCCCTCTCTTACCCTCATGCTGTGGCGCTTGAAGACGTTGTGGCGGTTGAGCGGCGGGGTGTGCAGGGAGTTGGCTGGAGACTGGTACTCAATGGGACTGGTGAGCGTAGGCGAGCTGGCACACAGACCCTCGGGCACCTGCGGGCAGGTGGGGGTGGGCAGCGGGGCAGTGCAGGCACAAAACAGGGCCACAGGGGGTTAGTGCAGACAGACAGATGGACGGAAAAAGCAGACAACGCAAGGAAAAGTGGCTTTTGCACTGGGAGCAGCCTCTGCCTTCATCCGTGCAGCAGGATTGGGAACTTTCTCCCTGCTCAGCTCTTCCTTGCCCTGAGCATGGGCTTGAGACCTCCTGCGCTGCTGTCTGGACCCTTTCCCAGTCCCAGAAGAGCACCCAAAATAGCTGCTCTTCAGGGTTTCACCCTGATGCTCCAGGGACCAGCACTGGTCCTTGCAGAGGGGATGACCTGTGCTCCTGCAGGGCAGCCACACTCAGCCCAGGTAACACCAGCAAACCCTCTCTCCTCCCAGCTGGGCATGCAAACTGGCTGCTGCCCAGCGTGCAGATCCCCCTTCCCTGGGGTGAAAGCCTCTCTGCCAGCTCTGAGTGGTGGACAAAACCCGGGGCAGGAAGGGCAGGGCAGGGCTGAGCCCCGAGCAGTGTGTTGTCCTGCTGGCAAGGCATTGGGAGGCACTTGGTGGTGACATGGAGCACCTTGGAGCCCCCAAAGCCATAAGCACCCCAGAGCTTGAGCTCCAGGCAGGAATTTCTGGCATTGACCCCCTTGCTCAAGTCCCTGTGGGATGCTTTGACTGTGCAACCTTACCTGGAACTGCAGCTTGGGAGCCAGGAGGTTGCTCTGCGGTGGTGGCTTGTACCTGGGTCTGCTGGGCTGTGGAGGAGGGGGTGGAGGGAGAAATGTCCAGTGGGTGTGAGCCCAGGGAGGTCCCACTGCTGCAGCACCCCTAAGCGGGTCAAGATGGGGAGATGAACCTGCCTGCACAGGCTCTGTCCTCTTCTCACCTTTGGAGGTGGCTCCTGGAAGGACGGTGGTTCCATGATTTTGGGAGGCCGGTGGCGGTTGTTCCTTTCCTGTTCCTTGGCAAGTTCCTTCTCCATCAGGTAAATGTCACTGCAGGGAGACAGAGGGGGACAGCCCCGGGAGGGAGCATTACCACATCTCCCATACCCCAGAGAGTGGGGATGCTTGAGCTGAACAGGCCACGGAAAACATGAGGGAGCAAGGAGGGATGGGAAAGCAGAAGGAAAGGACTGGGAGGACATAGCTTGGTCCTGGTTGGCCAGACCAGCACCACCATGGCTGGCCCCAGTGAGATGTGGGGTCAGGATTCCCCTGCAAGACACCTCCCTGGGAAGCAAAGCATTTCCATTTCAGCCCAGGCACCACCATAACCCCCTCCGAGGGCAGGTGGGCTCAGATGGTCTCAAGCAGCCCTTTGAGTTCGGACTTGGCCAGAAGCATCCAGACCCAAAATTTTGCATGGGTTTGTTTTTCTCCTCCACCCACTTGCTCCCCCTCCATCAAACCCCCCAGCCCACCATCAGTCCCTTGCATCCCCACTCACCTTAAGCTGCAAACCAAGTCCTTGAACTTGGGCCTCTCACTGGGGTCATAGTCCCAGCAGCGCGTCATGAGGGTGTAGAGGATGGGTGGACAGAGGTCCGGCTTGGGCAGGCGGTCACCCCTCTCCAGCACTCCAATCACATCCTTGTTCTCCAGCCAGAAGAAGGGCTGCTTGCCATAGCTCAGGATCTCCCACATGCACACAGCTGTAGGAGCAACATCAGCAACCTTAAATGATGCTAAAGCTACCAGCTGGGGGACCAACCCCTTGTTTATGTTTTTGGGGACCTGGTGACAGTGCCATGCTTTGTCGTGTGGCACCAGATCACTTGGCTTTCTGGTTGCTGGGTGAAAAAATGCAGAGGGAAGAGCTGCCTGCTCTCCTGGGGAGCTGCAAGGAGCCCAGCTCCTGGTTGATGCTGGCCATAGGGCTGCTGGGGATGGACAGACAGACAGACCCGAGGCCATGGGGATGGGTAGATAGGCAGTGGGATGCATATTTGCAGGGGGCTGCACATTTAACTCAGCCCCACAACTGTCCTGAATTCACCAGAGGAGGAGAAAGCACCTAATGGTGGTTGAATTGGAGGAAGCCCTGCCCCAGGAGCCCTTCCCTAGGGTGTCTTTCCCCCGGGGCAAGGCTGGGCTAATCACCCTGCTCCCAAGTAGGATTCATCCCTGTGCATTAAGATGATGCCACAGGAGGTGGATGAAGCCTGGGACCCCCCTCCATCCCCATTCCACCACGCACCGAACATCCAGACATCGCTGGCCGTTGTGAAGCGGCGGAAGTTGATGGACTCAGGTGACATCCACTTGATGGGGAGACGGGTGATGGACGCTGGAGGGAGACAAGACAGCGGCTGTGCCCACTGAAGGAGGGCAGCGGCAGCCCCGGCGCAGGCAGAGAAGGGCAGCAAGGTCTCACCATGGTCTCTGCCCCGGCCTCTTCCCACCACCCCGTCCTGACATTGCAGGGACCCCCAGCGTGTGCCGGCTCCGCTGTCTGAAGAAATCCCTGCTCCACCCTCACAGGGTTGGAATGAGTCCCAACCCCACTGCACAGCTCTTACCTTTGTAGTACTCCTCGTCCTCAATGTACCTGGAGAGCCCAAAGTCTCCCAGCTTCACGCACTCTGGGGAGGCCACCAGGACATTCCTCACGGCAATATCCCTGCAAGGACAGAGACCCTTGGCTGGGGAGAACAGATGAAGAAGGGGTGGAGAAGGAGACCTCACACCTGGACAGCCAGCTCACCTGACTGCAAAAAGGGTCTGCAGCAAAGGATGCTGCCATCCTCCTACTGCCCACCTGCCTGTCCCCACCATGGTCCTGCCTTCCCCTGCCTCTCATGGCATCCTGCCCAGCTCCTTTTCCCTCCTGCCCTACCTGTGCACACAGTTGATGGCCTCCAGGTAGGCCAGGGCTTTGCTGATCTGCAGGGCGTAGAGGATGAGCGTGGGCACAGTGAGGCAGTGCTTGTTCTGCTCCAGGTATTGCCCCAGCTGCAACAGGACAAGCGAGCGGGGCTCAGGGACCGAGCAGGGGCAGGAAGGGTAGCAGGGGCATGGGATGGGCTCCAGCGCTGGGACCCTGCTCACCTCTCCATAGGGATACAGCTCCATGATGATCCAGGTGGGCTCCTCTTCTGCGATGCCAATGAGTTTCACGATATGGGGGTGGTCCAATTTCTTCATCAGCACTGTGGGGAGACCACGTCAGACACTTGGCAATGGGAGGGGGGTCCCCTCCAGAAGCCCCAACCCCTTTGGGGATATACTAGGCTATCTTTGGTGATTCCTCCTGCTCTGTCTCCAGCTTTGTGACAGAGACCTGCCCCGACACCCCAGGAGAGGCGCTGAGGCTCCTGGTTTCCAGCTCTACATCCAGGTGGTGCCCATCTGCTCTCATACAAGGATTCAGCAGCTTTTCTCCAGCCCCAATCCCCCATCCTAGTATCCATCCCCCCCCATAAACCAGGTATTTTGGAGAACAGCCCTGTCACAGGGGTGAAGGCATGGGCCACCTCCCTCCTCCTGCTCTGTCCTGTATTGCAATGGCAATTTGTCCCCAAGCCAGCCTCAGGGGATGTCAGAGGAGGGTTCTGTCTCTAACACCCCACCACTGCAGTGCCACAAACACCACCAGGCCCCCCACATCTGTCCTCTGCCCTGCTATGTAAGCCCCAGGGTGGGGGTTTAGTGGGCTCCATCCCCCTGCGAAGGGCAGCGTACAGCATACCCCCCCCAGCGCACCTGCTTCGCTCAGGAACTTGTCCTTGTTCTCCAGGCTGCAGTCCTTCTTGCAGGTCTTCACAGCCACACTGATACACTCCCCTTTCTGCAAGGAGAAGGAGGGGGGGGCTGTGTTATCTCGCTCCCCCCCAACCGCAGAGGAGGCAGGCAGGGCAGGGAGAGGGCAGGATACTCACTGGGGTGGTGTAGATCCCCTCGTACACCTCTCCGAAGAAGCCTTCTCCAAGGATCCTGCCCAACGTGACATCCTCCCGGGAGATCCCATAGTGCTGGACTTCATGGACAGGAGAGCAGGGCAGAGGTGGCAGCACCAGTGGGTGGGAAGCTGCCTGTACCACCACCCATTCCGTGGGCAGAGCCCCCATGCTAAGTGGGAGATGTTGGCGATCCCTGGGTACCAACCCTCTCCATCACCCCCTCGGCAAGGACCTACAGGTCCTGCCCCGTGGCATGTAGGGTGATCCCAGCTCCTTCAGCCCTTCTGGGGGGTAAGGTGGGCATCACAGTCAAACCTTGTTCCCAGCTTTGAGGGAATTTGTGGGGTTGGGGTAGGACATCGGGGTGGGCAGGAGGAGGTGAGACAGCTTCCTTGAGATGTTGGAACATGGGCAAGAGGGCACCCAGGGGGGTGGCACCTACCTCCAGACCTCGGTCTTAAGGACTCATCAGGGATTTCAGCATAAATATCAGAGTCTAGGGCAAGAAGGAGGTTGCAGGCAGGGATTCAGGCAGCTCAGTGGGCAGGGTGAGCATCCCCATGAGGTCCAGCCACCCAGCCCAGAGCAGTGCCCGCAGGGACCATGGCCATCAGGAGCATGTGGAAGGGACCATGGCCATCAGGAGCATGTGGGATGCCAGCCTGGCCCTCCCCCAGGATGCTCAGCTGCATCTTGACCCCCAGCCAAAGGGCTGGGGGTGTCCAGCTCCACAAAACCCTCAAATCCCTTTGTACTGGTGTCCCACAGCCCTGCCTGCATCCCCTGGGAGGAATGAAGAGAGGAGAAGAGCTAAAAACTCACCGATGCTCACGCTGTCCGACAGCATGGACTGCCTCTCCTCCAGGTGCCTGTGGGGTGGAAGGAGGCTGGAGTCAGGGAGTGGGGTTGGGAGGCAGGATGGGGTTCCCAGCCCTGCTCTGGGGCCAGGCACTACTTACGGGGCCGGGATCTGCGGCAGGCTGATCCTCTTCTCCCGCTCTGTGGAGAGGACAGCAGACAGTCATTTCCCAGCAACCTCCATCAGAGCCTAATGGGTGCTGAGGCCCCCCAGTGCCTCACCCACACATGCAGTGAGTTTGGTGGGTCTCAGCTGGGGTCACTCCAAAGCCACGGGTGATGCTGTGGCCATGGAGAGAGCAGAGAAGCGCTCAGGGGGGCACGGGTGGGGACCCTGCCAGCATCGGTGCTCTCCAGGGTGCTCACCTCTCCTGGGGAAGATGATGAGGGAGGTGTCCAAGTCCCCCTGCAGCCGGCAGTAACCATCGATGAGGTCAGCCATGTTCTCTGCCTCAGCCAGAGAAGCTGTC
Organism: Falco naumanni; assembly: GCF_017639655.2. Lineage (NCBI taxonomy): Eukaryota > Metazoa > Chordata > Aves > Falconiformes > Falconidae > Falco > Falco naumanni. The sequence continues at coordinate 72,864,697 of NC_054059.1, read as the reverse complement.
TTGATAGCGAGGGACTGGGGGAGATGGTAGGGATAGTGGGATGGGTGAGTCCAGAGCTGGGCTGGGGGATGCTCCCAAGGGGTTCCTCCCCCTTCTCTCCACCTCGGGGTAGCTCAGTGACCACCTCCTTGCTCTGCACTGGATCCCAGTTTCTCCAGCATTGCTGTTCCCAGCACCCCAGGATACCATGGCCAATGTGCCTGGCACCAAACCCTTCCCTCGCGGCAGGGGCACTCCCAGGGGAGCTCGGACCCCCTCTGCTTTGGGGGACAGTCTCCCTTTGGCAAGGGCTGGAGGCAGGAAAACTCTGTCAGTGGAAGTGGAGCCATCCACCAAGTCCTGCATAACCTGCAGGGATGCAATGCCACCCCACAGCAAGGTAATCCCCCATGCCACCCACCCCCTCCTCCAGCACCTGGGGTACCCCCGCAGTGCATCCTCACCTGGGGGGTGCCGCTGAGCCCCAGCTGCAGCACAGCCCGGCCCTCCTCCACACTAGAGCACTTGATGGACTTGATGTGCTTGAATTCGGCCAAGCACGTGGGCTGGGGAGAGAGGCAGAGCCCCAGCATCAGCCCAACTGATTTAAGAGCACCCGCCCCTCAGTTCCCCATTTAGCACCCAACACATGCCCGTACCTTGGCCTCCTTGCTCGTCATCTGCCGGATGCCCTTGGGTCCGATGACCAGGTCCACTGTGATGTTCCACCCTTGCTGGGGGAGCAGCAGAAGGAGGATGTAAATTTGGGGAGGGGGTTACCCCAGGAGCCAGGTTCTCCCCCTCAACCTGCTGCAACGTGTGAGACACCTCAGGAAAAACCACCTTCCTGGAGGTATTTGGAGACAGGATAGTTTGGAGAGGGGATGGTTGCTGGTGCAAGGCAAGGAGCCCAATGTGGGTGCTTTTTCTCCTCCTGGCTCCAGAGGGGTTCCCGGTGCTCCTGGTTTGCCACTTTCTCACTCCAAAAGCATTTGGCAAACTTCAGGCACTGGCTTGTACCCACTGGGCTTGGATCCCTTCGTGTGGAAGGTCCCCAGAGCCCCAGCCATACCCCCAGCCCCTCTCAGCATCCTCCAAAAAGGAGACCCCAGATGCTCCCTCCACTCTAGGGAGGGGGAGAGATGCTCAGCTTCTCATCAGGGAGGTGATGCTGTGGGGCTGCACAGGTGATCTGGGGTTTGTGTCTCCCTTGGGGGAACAGTGAGTGATTTCCAAGCCTTGGAAACCCCCTGCAGGAACTAGTCCAAGCTAGGGGCAGCTGAGTCCCCATCTGAATGCGGGGACCACAGCAGGGAGCAGCCCACAGCAGGGTAGCTTTGTCCGTGCTGCCACTTGCAAGCATCCCCGGTCTGTGCTGCTTAAGTGGTGCCAGGGGATGCTTTGAGTGGCAGCCCTCTGCCCTGCTATGCACAGTTAATTAACAGCTTAAGACTCCTGATGACTCCAGTTGCATCTTTAGCAAGACTTTGCTGGGTTTAAGGGCATGGGAGATGCCGCTTCGAACACCAGCTTGTGATGGAGGTTGTCTTCGCCCTGCAGTGTCCCTCCTCCACACTGCCTGGCACAGTGGCCATAGCCAACACACCTGGCCCCAAAGCAACCTGGGCAGGGGGATGTGCTCCCATCCCATCCCATCCCATCCCATCCCATCCCATCCCATCCCAGCCCATCCCAGCCCAGCCCAGCCCAGCCCAGCCCAGCCCAGCCCAGCCAATCCAGAGCACTCACAATGAGCTCGCAGCGATAGCTCTCCTGGTCGATGTTGGCGAAGCTGGAGAGGGTGTGGAGGAACTTGAGGATGCACTCCTCCTCCCGCAGCAGTGCGTACTGCTGGAAGGTCTGCTGGATCATCTTCCGAAACTGCTTGGGCTGTGGGCACAGTGGCTGCTAGAAACGCTGCGCACACACCTGGCACGCAGCGGGGGTGTGGGGGTGCAGAGGCTGTGAGCTGAGCTTGGACATGTGCACGCACATGGACACAGGCACGCATGCACTCACCTGCAGATATGAATATGCACCCTCACCCGTGTATGTCCACACGTGTGCCAGCACGCCTCCATGTGTGTGTGCTCCTTCATATGTACATGAGTGTGGGCAGGTGCGTGTGCACACATATGTGCAAACGCGGCCACGTATGTGCATGCATACATACATACGCATATAAGTGTGCATGCAGGTGCATCATCACATGTGAGCAGTGAGCATACACATACAACACATACATGTGCACGTGCATGCAAATAACACCTTCACATGTGTAAGCAGACGTGCCTATACATGTGTCTGCAAATCCACCTGCGCACACAGGAGCACACATGGTCCTATATGTGAATGCACACACATGGGCAGATACACCTTCACGAGTGCGTGCAAAGCTACAGGAGCACGGGCAGTTGTGCATGTACATGCATGTGCAAACCCACATGTACACGCTGGTGCTCTCACCTGGCCCCATATGTGCACATCTACACACATGCACACGGGTGTGTACATGCAGATACGTCGTCCCACATGTGAGCACAACCACACACGCACGCAATTGCAGGCAGATGTGCACACTTGTGCAAATCTACATGCGCGCTTCCATGCACACACATGAGCACCCACAGCCACACCCGTGCATGCTTACGCACCTTGCACCCATGCACCCAGCCCCACTTCACACACCCATACATGGCCCTCACCTTCAGGTTCTCCTGCATCTGGCTGGGGAAGAAAAGGTCCAGACCCACCTCCTTCCTGGAGAGCAGAGAATTCCCCCCATGCACATTAACAGGCCCGCAGGGACCCCGGCTCTGGGGGCTGTGTGGGGGCCTCCCTCGGGAGCTGCAGCCCAGCGGGGAGGTGATGCACCAAGGAAAGTCGGTGCTGAGGGGCAAAGGGGTGCTACTCGGGGAGAAGCCACCCACGCAGCATGGGGTGAAAGGTTTCCATCTCCCTCTCCATGCACCCTCCCCATAAGGAAGGCTGATGGCTGCAGGAGGATGAGCTGCAGGAGGATGATGAAGGCCATCTGCAGAGCTCTGGCCCTTTGGGACTGGCTGGATGGGGTGGGGAATTTGAGGGTAGGGGGGGTTCTGCCCAGCAGGATGGGCTGTGTCTACTTACTCCAGGAACTCAAAGTTGGACTTCTTATCCAGTGCGTTTTGAGGCATGTCCTTATAAAACCTCCTGAGAGAAGGGAGGGACATCAGAGAGCCTCCCTGTGCTCATGTCCCCCCACCACGTCCCCCCACCAAGGCAAAGAAATAGGTGGAAACTCCTTCTTCCCCTGCAAAACCCTCCATGGCCCCAGACCCTGCTCCCTCGTCCGCCCCAGCCCTCCCGCTGCAGCAGATGAGCTACAACAGACGGAGGCACGTACCTGAGCTCGAGGCAGCCCAGCTGCAGGGCCATGCCTTCGCTCACCTTGCTGGCATAATTCTGCATGTACTCGCTCCGGAGCTGCCGAGGAGAGGCAGGGGTCAGGAGGCGGGGGGGATGCTGGCAAGGGATGCTGGCAGGGGGCACTTGCAGTGTCCACACACTCCTGCATCCTGCACTGGGATGCAGCAGGGGCAGGAGCAGGGTGAAGGGGTTGGGACTGGCTGTCCCTGATGGAGATGCACAGATCCAGGAGCAGGATGGGAGCACAGAGGCTGCCCGTCAGCAGCCCAGGGTGAAGGTAAATGGGCTGCAAGGTCTTGGGGCTCTTGGGAATCATGTTTTCTGGGCTGGAGAGGAGGAAACATCCTCCTAGAGCTGGGGGGTGGGTCAGGGTGGCTGGAGAGCAGACCTGTCTGGGGCTAGGAGACCCCCAGGGCCACTTCTGACCTGCTGGTAGAAGTAGAGCAAGGTGGTCCTGTCCTCTTTGAAGCGTTCCACAAAATCCTCTGGCAGATAGCGGATTTGGAGATCGTACCTGGCAACAGGAAAGCCCCTCAATGAGGACCATGCTGGAGTTTTCCTTCTAATGGGGCTTGGTGGTCCCCATGCCCACCTGGGTTTGGGGACAGAGAGAGATGGACACCACCATCATGAGTCCTACCTCCATTCGGCCTCCAGGTGCAGGCACTCATACTTCTCCTGCACTTCGCCCACCGTTAGGTCCGGGTGCAGCCAGTGGATCTCATCCGACTTCACATGCTTCAGGCGGAGCCCATAGCATTCAGCCAGCTTGATGTCAGGCCCGATGCGGCCGCTCACCAGGATGGACTTGATCACCTCCTGGGGTGAAAAGGAGCAGGGCTGAGACCCCAGCGACACCAGCCAGGGTCCAGATGAGCTTTAGACAGCAGGAAAACAAGGAAGAAATACAACACAACCACAACAGAAATGTTCCTGGAGCAACCACAGCCCCGAACACAGCCACCAGCCCCAGTGGTCTCCAGGTGAAGCCTCCAAAGATGCCTCCAGCTTGCTCTGCAACTACCCACAGCCTGAACATGTCCCATCCAACCTCCCAGATGTATTTTGGTCAGGGATAAAAGCCCAGGTGTGTCTCTTCCACCCTTCCTTATGCTTCAGCTGAGCTATACCCGATGCACGGCATCAGCGGCAAGCAGGCAGCAAAGCAGGCATCACTGCTGCCAGTGAGCTGGCGGTGCAGCTTGTTTCTCTGCTTTCCTCCCCATCGCTGGGGCAGTGCGGGCAGGGAGTCCCCAGGACCTGCCAGGCCTCTGCTCTCTCTCTGCTACCCAACCAGCCAACTAAAACCAGTAGCCAGGGGCAAGATGGCTGAGCTCTCCTTGGTGAGGAGCGGCTGCCTCCAGTTTGCTCCGCTCCTGCATCCTGCTGGCTGTCCTCCCATCCCTGTGTTGGGGACAGCCTGACTGTGGACATTTCATGGTTTCATTCGCATTCCTCCTCCCCAGCCTGAGGAATCCTTTCCTGCTCCAACCACTTCTCTGAAACTTTCTGCTATGCCCACGACCCCCTCCTGGAGATGGGGAATGGGGACAACCCTGTCCCCCTCCATGTCCTACCAGCTGAGGAACAACCCCCAGCTCAGCTGTATTTTGGTCACCTTTGCGTGACTGTTGCAATGCGCTGTCCTGAGGACTTGCCCCAGGAGAAGGCGCAGCATCACCCATTGTCCCCTGGATGTGCATCTCTCCTGGTGGACACCAACCCTGCAGCACCCAAGCACAGAGATGATGCTGGCCAGCACATCCCCAGCATCCACACATCTTCCCTCAGCTAGGAAGCTGCAGGACTCCAGGTAGGAAGGGTGAGGAGCACATTTCCCAGCCCAAAGCCACCATGTCCATGATGGAAAGGCACCAATACCACCTTCACTGTCCTCCCACCTCCATGTCCCCACAAGCAAAGGGCAGGAGTTGGGTGCAGAAGTCCTGGAGGGGTGGTAGAAAAGACCTGGATCCTGGCTCACAGGTCAGGCAGGAGAGCGAGAGGTGCTGCTGGCCCCAGAGCTGGGTACCCCCCTGAGATATCTAGGTATGGCAGTCACCCAAGCAGGCAGTGACACTGCGACATGGCCATGGGGAAATATCGAGGGTTTGGGGCTGTGCAGGTCACTGTCCCCCTCACCACTGAAGACCTGTGTCTGTGCAGGCCAGAGGGCATGAAGGGAAGGTGGGGCCTCAGCTCCTGCCAGTCCCCAGCCTCGTCCCAGCAGCGTGGGCTGAGCCCCAGTCCTGCAAGGCACCATCATGTCCCACATCCACTTGTCCTCTGGCCTCCTCCCATTGTCCCCTGCACCTGGGGATGTCTTCTCCAGGATGAGATGAACCAGGGTCTGGCAAGTCAGCAGCCACTCACCAGGGCCAATCCTTGCTGCCAGAACTGGCAGTGGGGCTGATGAGCCCTCACCTTTTCCAAACTCCCCTGTGCTGCCAGAGATAGCCAGATTTTCTCTCCGTCCTTCATCTTTTGGTGCTTCTCAGCCACAGGCTCTGAGGGCTACCATGCCATGGGAAAGGGTGGCTGCAAAGGAGCTAGCTACGATGCTGGGTGGACAAAACAGCCCTCCCCTGGCCCATCCTCCCCTGCCCCACATACCCGGATCTCTGTTGTCACAGGACATTTCACCAGCTTGAAGTTCTTGCCCATGTTGAAGCTATTGCTGTAGAAGCAGACCTTGAGGATGCGCATCTCCTCCTTGTCCATCTCCAGTGTCCCCATGCTTAGGGTGGCCTCCAGCGTCCCAGCCAGGCTGCGGGACGAGCTGCTCCGTGGGCGACCCAGTGCCTCAGGGATGGCTGACATCCTCACCACACCTGGGGTGCTAGGAGCTGAGCATCCCTTCCCTGCAGGAGACACACTGCATTGGCATGGTGGGGACCCTGGGGATCGGGGGATGGAGGGCAGGGAGAGGGCTGGAGGGATGGGAATGGGAAAGGCAGTGGGGACACCCTGGGGTGGGTGGGGAAGGGATGGAGATATGGAGGTGGGTGGAGGTGAAGACAAAGAGAGAAAATAGAGTGTGACAAAGGGTGCCCTCTCTCCCATCATACACCCCTGGCCATGTATCACCACTGGGTACCACCAGGGCCCTGAGTCCAGCTCCTCCAAGTGACCCTTGTGTCCTTGTCACCTCCAGAGCAATATGTCTGCCTCCTCGGTACCTCCAAAGCAATACCTCTGTGTCCTGGTGACCTCCAGAGAAATACCTCATGTCCCCAGCACCTCCAGAGCAATACCTCTGCGTCCTTGTCACCTCCAGAGCAATACCTTTGTGTCCCCAGCACTCATCATTTTCTTTCCCCCACGAAACCCAGGTGAAGGTTTCAGGCTGCAGCTCCCCAGCACGGATACCTGCAGCTGCAGCTGTGGTTCAACAACGTGATCTCCCAAGTGAGCTGAATTTAGCAGACAGCTTTGCAAAAAAAACAAGTAAGAAGCAAAATGGGGCAAGCAAGACAGGTTCCTTTTCCCCTGGAAGTGCAATACTGATTTATATTGATTTGCTCTTTTATTTTTAGAGGGGATAAAACCCAGAAGCCTGCTCAATGTCATTTGAGCCAGAAGGGAAGTGGCTTGAGTTCTCCCTTCGCTGAGAAAAACATTTAATGGGATATGTGGGTCTTGGGTGATCTGAATGGATCCGAAATTTTCCTCTTTGCATGGCTTTTGGTTTGCAAGCTGGGCAGGGCTGGCACAGAAGAGGGTTTGTTCTGGGTTGCTTTCTCCGCCTCTCTGGACATGCACCTGGGCTGAGGCTGGGCAAACTCAGCACACCTAAGTCCCCAGGAACAAAAGTGTTTGCTTAGCTTGGCCACCAGCTTCCCAGGAAAGCATGGAGCTTTGCAAGGAGCCTAAGCAAGCAAAAAACACAGCCAACACAGCCAGATGCATGGGACAAATTCAGGTTTGAAAAAAGCTGCTCCAAACGGCATCTTTCTGGGGCATGAAATAAGAAAAACCATGGAAGTTCATCCATTAGGCTGCTTCTGAGCTGCAGCCCCATCTGAACTCGGGCCTCAAGTTACTGTTTAAACAGCCGAGAAGCTATGTGCAAACTGGAGTGTTGCAGGATTCATGTGTGTCATTCTGGCTCTGCAACACGGGAAGGTCCCGGCATGGCCCTGGCGGGGCTCCTGGCAGGGCTGGAGAGGCAGAGTGAGAGGCTGTGGTACCTGGAGGGTGTCCCCAGTGCTGCCACGTGAAGGCAAGTGAAGGAGCAGACCTGGAAGATACTGCAAGGAAGGGGTGGGGGGTGTGGGACCGGCTGCGGGACATCACATACATCCCCATGCATGGAGCTGAGGGTCCCGCTCTCTCCACAATACCCACAGGGTAACGCAGGCGAGACAACCACTAAAACGGTAGCAGCGTGGACCAGAGCATCCCTCGTCCCACCTGGAGCATTGCTGCTGGCTGCTGCCTCAGCACTGGAGCAGACGGGGAGCGCTCACGCAGAACCTGGCAGCACCAACCTGGGGTGGAGGCGGCGAGGATGGGCTGTGTCCCCCTCGCAGGGCTCGAGGCAGGCTCTGCCCTACGCCACAAGCCTGAACTGCAGGGCCAGCCTGCAGCCATCCCCCCATCCCCAGCATCTGCAAAACCAAGTGCCTACGGGGGAGCAGAACATGCGGCCAGGAGCTGCCGGCAGGAACCCTTCCCAGTGCTGGCTGCCGAGGTTTTCTCTCCCCAGGCCCCCATTTCCCCTTCCCCACTGGGATTTGCACCATCATTTGCACAGTGCTCAGAGGCAGCTCCACTGTAATTACAAACCTGCGCAAGCTTGCCCGCTGGTGGGACGCTGTGTGCGGCCTCCTGTGAGCTTCGTCTTTTTAAAGCAACTCTCCTGAGTCACTGGACTAAAAATAAGCGTGGTGTAGCCTGGCACTTTCAGGTCCGTACAAAGGGTTTTGCTGCCAGCAGTGCAATGCATGGACAGCTCAGATTTTGTTTTCCAGGTTTCTCCAAGAGAACAGGGAAAGAGATTCTGCATCTCTGCGGCTGTGATGGAGCATTGCTACAACAGCGATGGGATGCTGGGATGTTAACCTTGGACCTGAGCAAGGCAGCGGTGCTGAACTGGGCACCCTCACCTCCAGCACAGGCCAGCAGCAAGTCCAGCCACACCAATGGGCACACGCACATGAGCTCACATGCATTTTTCACATCAGGTTTTGAGGTTTTTTTCTTTCTTTCACAAAAGTGCTCAGGCTGCACAGACAGGCTCTCACAGCATCCCACATCCTTTGCAGAACACCCTTATGGACAGCTCTCTGCAGGTGATGGACCTTAGCCACGTCCCCTTCTCATGCGGGCTGCAAGGGCTGGCCAAAGTGGGGACAACCAGGGCAGCCCCCTCGCCCTGTCGTCCTGTCTCTGGCCATGCCAGAGAAGCCAAGGCCATCCCTGTAGGTGATACCATAGATGCTACACGCCTGAGCAACGCCAGCCTGCAGACCATATCTGTGTCATGTCTGTTCAGCATCATGCTGTGCTGGATTAGTGTTTCCTGCTCAACCACACTCAGCCAGCATCAGGGTCAAGCAAAATCAGCAGCTCCCCTTGTCCCAGCTCTGCAGCAGGTGCAAAAGCTTTGCTTCAGGCTTTGCTACAGCTCTCACTGCTCTGCAGAAGAGGCTGGTGCTCAAAGAAATATCTAAAATAAAGATCTCTTTCACTAAATAACTAAAACCTGAACCTGTGTCCCCTGGGTTTGGGAGGGACCCTCCCAGCATGGAGATGATGGCCCAAGCCAGGCCTCAGGGAGAGGAAGCTCAGCTCTCAGTGGAAAGGGGCAATGGCTGACTTGGGAAGTATTGCTGGCATTTCTCAGGGCCCTCAAAATTACTTCGCTTTGGCTCTTTTTTCCCCCCACTTTTCATTTTCTGCTTTCTTCCTCCAGCCCCATTCCCATGACACATGCCCTCATACTCTCACTGAGCCCACGGGCCGGGACCAGGGCTGGCTGTCCCTTCTGTGTCCCTACCCTGATAAGCAATGCTGCTGGGGAGTGAGATGCAGAGATCACCCTGCAGAGCATCCTGCTGCCCTTGCACAGCACCTCTGACCATCATGGCCAGAGGTGGACAAGGCTGGAGGCAGCTAGCACGAACAAGGGCACATCCCGCGTTTCAACACGCCCCGAAACCCAGCACAGGCATGAGGGATGGCTCTGTCCCTCCAGCTGAGCGCTACGGGGTCTTGCAGCCCCTGCTTGGGTGATGCCCATATGAAATAAAGCCAGGAAGTGCAGTGAAGGCAGTGCCTGCACCCTGCCTGCACCGCGGCCATGCAGCATCCATAGGCACGTCCCCACAGCAGCAGGGGCACATCCCCGGGGCCATCTGGCTGGAGGGGATGTGTCCTATATGGACCTGGCTGCTTAGCTTCAGAGGTGGGGAAGGGGCCCTGGCCACAGCCTGAGCCCCTTGTACCTCCACCCCTGCCCACTCGCCTTCCCTCCGGCATGAGGACACGTCCCATGGGAGCCCAGCTCTGTCCCCAGCAGGGATGTGTGACACAGCTCCAGTCGGGCATCATGGGGATAGAGGAACCCACAAAACAAAACCAAGAGCTTTGCACCACTGCCACCAACATCCCCTCATCGGAGCCTCCATGTCCCTCCCCAGCAGCCCTTCATCACCTCCTGCTGTGAGTGACACCACAAAAGGTCCCGCGGTGCCTCGGAGCCACCTCCCACCCTGGCACAGTCCCAGACCAGGAAGTTTTTCCGGTCAGTCCCACAGTCCTAGAGAAGTTTGGTGCCCCTGTTGCCGTTTGCTCCAGCCCTAGCCCAAACCCTAGACACACCTGGGATGACAGCCACAGCGACAGAGCAAAACCCCACCAAGCCCCTTCCCCAACCCAGTGTGATGAGTTTGCAAGTGCTCAGCCCCCTGCCCACCTCCTTGCACCCCAAGCACCCAGGGAACGGGGAGCAGGAAGCAAGCAGCACTTACGGAGAGGCAGCCATCCCCTCCGTCCCCACGCCGAGCCTGTGCTGACGGAGCTGGTGCTTCCTGCTGCGGCTAACAAGTGTGCGCAGAGGCGTTTGCAAAGCACCCAGGCAGGCAGGGCCCACGCGCAGGCACACTCACGCACGTGCTCAAGCGGCTGCTCGAGCCTGTCATACAGATGGGGAAACTGAGGCACGGCCCAGCCAGCCTGGGAGACCAGCTGGGGTGAGCTTAGCGTGGGGTGGCAGATGCAGGCAGAGAAGGCAGCTCACATCCCCCTCCTCTGCAAAGCCCAAAGCCCAGGTCCCACTGAGCGATGCCACAATCCCAAAACACTTGTGCTGGGGGCGGGGGAATCCGACCTGAGGACCCTGCAGGAAGCAGGGGATGGGGACAACGGTAACACGTGACTTACCCCAGCCACCCAGGAGGGTCTCCAGCTGCCAGACTGGCTGGTGGGCAACATCATCTCTCACGCTGGGACCCAGCACAACCCACCCCGAACCATCCTGCCCCTTCTCTTGGCGGCTGCCAAGTTGGATCCTGGCTCCATCCAAGGAAAAGCCCCAGGAGCAACCCCACACCCATGGTCCCTTCTCAGCACGGGGACCCCAGCCCAGCCTGAGTCACCCTGGGGAGCAGAGTTCCCAGCAGGCAGGGCTGCTCTGCTCCAGGCCCTTCCCCTACCTATCTATGCAGGTATTTAAATGACTCATTACTTTATTGCTGGGTTTCCCCGAGGGAACAGACAAGCTCTCACCCTATTCGGCACCTAAAGCATCACCCTCCAGCCCTGCTTCGGCACTGAAACCAGTGAGTTTCCACCATATAACTGGAAGCGGGGCTGGGTGCTCTCCAAGAGATCACCCGCAGTGGCCTGACCACACTCCCAACCTTATCTCTCATTCCTTGTATCTACCCCCAGTCTGCCTTGCCCAGCTCCCATCCATCACTCCAGCCCTGTCCCCAGTGGGCAGGGGGAGCAGGATCCCGGCTAGGTACGGATGGCTGGCAAGACAAAACCACAGCATGTGGCCTCAGGATGCTGTTGGGACCTCCGTGGTGGCTGGGAGCTGAGCTCCAGCCAGATACAAGCCTCTGCCATGGGGTGTACTGTTGGTTGTCCTGCCATGCCCGTGCCGCAGCCTGCTTGACCACAGCCCCACTGCCTTGCACATCTCATCCCCATCCTTCATCCCCTCCGCTCCTGATCCTGCCCACCCAGGGCATGTCTCCCCTTTCCTACCAGCGAGGGTTCATCCTTGCAGGATTTCGCACCAGCTGGACCCTGGCACATCCCTGGCACAGGCACGACTCTGCCAGCTTGGCAGCAGGACGCAATGGCCCTTGGAGGTGGGATGGTAGTGGGTTAGTGTGGTCCAGTGATGGGAGCTGGCTCGGGGGCACAGTCCTGCTGCCCCTTTTGTGCCCCCTTCCCCCTTTCCCTGGGGCAGGCTGGGGATCAAGGGCTCGTCACGTGATGTCCCCGCAGAGGAAGCCTGTGTTTCGCAAAGCAAAGGAAATGACACAGGCTTCAGCCAACGAGGACAAGCTGCCTGAGGAGGGTTGGAGCAGGTGCATCTCCCCCTGCACCCCATCACTCCCTGTATCCCATGTCCCAGCCCAATGCTGCAACTGTGACCTGCACCAGAACAGCCGGTGGGACGACCAGTACTGGCGACGTGCTCCTGGGGAATTAGAAATAACACCCGGAGAGCTGCCGTCAAAGCCCACGCGCAGCAGCTCAGCTGGAGGGGGTGACTCAGGCACGGAGGAAAGATCTCTGTGTTCCCAGTGCAGAGCAGCACTGTTTATCTGGAGCTGGGGATGGGACGAGGCAAGACCATCTGGGGAGGAACGGCTCACCAAGAGGTGGGGATGGTGGCTCTGCCGGTGGCTGCTCAACGAGGAGACAGCAGGCTGCTGGCACGCTAGTCCCTGAGGTGCCAGGATGCATCAGGATGCTGGTGCAAGGTTCCCCATGAGCCTGCACTGGGGAGGGGGCCTCAGGGACCCCCAGCCCCATTTTTTTTTTGCTGTGGCCAATGCGGTGCCTGGTCCTGAAGACAAAATATCCCCCCTGAGCCCCTGCTAACCGCTCCAAGCCACCTCCTCCCTAGGCAGGGGAGACCTTCAGCCATCCCCCAAGCATTTTGTGAGCTCTGTTGCTACACAGAGGTCACAGCATCCTCCTCCAGAGCAGATCGCCTGGATCACAGATGCAAGGTTTGCTACAACCATCCCTTCTGGTCTCTACCCTGATGGAGGTCTTCCTGCCAAAACTGCCTGAGCATTGCCCCTTGGCTGTGACAGAGACATTGCCTTCTCCACTGCTCCAACTAGAAGCAACTCCACAGCTGCAGGGGGAAAAGCCACTCCCCGAGCAGCTCCAGGCTTTTCAGGAGGAGGGGTTCACCGTAAGTCCCTCGGTTTTTATGCCAGGAGAGAAACAACTCCCACCTGAGCCAGCAAAGCTGCATATTTATACTTCCCTACCTGCTGCCTGCAGCTGCCAGACACAAAAACGATCATGGACCATCTCTGAGATCTGATTTCCAGCCCGTCCTACTAAGGGATGGAGGTCCCCTACCTATGATCCTGTATCACAGTGGTCATCCTGGGGCTCCCATTCATTCTTACAGTTAATTAATGGAATTATCACTTGGTACATGGCTTTTTTTTCTTGTACATCCACAACTAAACATGGGACCAACACTTCTCCGGCCAAGAACAATGAGACTGTGGTGTAAGGAAAAGGGTCAAATGTACCAATAGCTGGGAAAAGCTCCCAAAATCAGGTGGGAGGTGTGGGGGGGTAGGGCGCTCTGAAAACCCTTGAGGGCAGTTGTAAGGGGGATGCTGGAGATGCTTCTTGCTCTGGAATGATGCAGGTGGATGGGACTGAGACAGCATCCTCAGGCCACGGGGCTGGAGTGGGCTGGTAGGGCTCAACCCCACCAAACCAAACCACCCAAGCTCAAGCAATGCTGTCAGGGCTTAAAATAACCCATGAGCAGCACTCAAAGCCTCCCCTCAGGGAGGGGGAACAGCTTCCCAGGAACAGGGTGGGCGTATTTCCCAATAACCTTTCTGTGGGAGAAGGAAGAGGAGCGGGCAAGGGCTTGCAGCATAATTTTTGGCACAGTGGGAAGTGTGCTGGCGGTGGGTCCTGGTCGCTAAGCATCCTGGTCGCCAGGCAACACGTGAGGATCATGGGAGATGCTGCTACTGCTTTGTTTGGGGAAGGGAAAGGAAAATAGAGGGTCTGACGCAGAAACAGGGAGAATGCCCTGCTATGGCACGAGGCTGGGAGGGAGCTGGCACCAGTAGGATGTGGCTGGCATCACCGCACCGAGGTACCTGTCAGGGTCCCTCCTGCAGGCAAGGCATCCGTTTCTGGATGCTTACACTAATTCCACTTATATTCACCTTGGCCTTTATGAAGAAAACTCATCTTCTCCAAAACTCTGGGCTACATTGTGGCTTTTTTGACAGAAATTTCCCGGGGGGGTGCCAAGCCACAGCACCTCCAGCACAAACCCGAGCCCTTCTCCCAGCACCAACAAGGAATTCAAGTCCAGCCACTTCTCCACAACCTGAACAAGCTCTTGGCTGTGGTCACACTGCGTGGTGATGACCTCCCCGGGCAAAGAACACCAAACATCAGCTCAGAAGTGACCCCCAAATCTGGTTTCAAAAGTCATTTTCCTTTCCAAACTGCTGGGCTCCACCACCAAGACCTCTCAAATAAGCTTGGTAGGTTCATTAGTCGGTCCCACGCCACCCATTACATTATCTAGTCCTGTCCTCACTGGCTGCAGCACAGCTTTACAGCCGCCCCTCTGGTCAGGCTCTCTTAAAGATGAGCAGCCCCAGCACACTCAGCTGGGTTTGCAAAATGTGGGACGTTTGCGTTTCCCTGGGGAACTCGGCTGAGTTTCAGGAAAATTAATTGCTGTCATTTGATTAAGCATTTTATTTTTGCGCTCGTCAATCATTTCTAGCGTGCGCTATCGTACTGCTGCACAGGCTTACACAAGACCAGCTCATCACTAAACTGGAAGTTTTTTACCCTTTGCAAAGTTTTCATCCTTTTTCTCAGAGAGATAAACATTTGAAATATAAGTTTAAAAAATTAAATAAGGCAAATGACCCTCTGAGGTGCCTTCAAATCTCTGCCTGCCTGGCCTGAGCTGCAGATGCACCAGCTCAGGCCAAAACATGATGTTTATTCCCCTTGAACTTCCTCAAATTGGGTGATTTCTTAACTTTTTTCAGTGTGAGGTCCCTAGCTTTTGACCTTGAGGTTTTCTTTTGATTTGGGCCCAGGAGTGCAGGTCCCAGCAGAGGGAAAGGCAGCTGCATTTCACATTACCTGGCTCTGCGCAGGGTCAGGGCAGCAATGCTCACACCTATAGAGCAGAGCCGGTTGAGCATCCCATGCTATCTCTGCAAGAGGAAGAGTTTGGGGATGCGGGGTGGAATTTCCCATCTGAAATCCCTCTGTGCTTCAGCCTTTGGAGATATAAACCAGGCAGCAAAATGCCCTGATTTCTGCCAGGTGGAAATTCCCCATTTGCTGGAAGCAGCCCCAGCTGGGCCCCATGGGGACAGCCAGATCCTGGCAACACAGGCAGGTATTTTCCCTCTGGCTGTAGTGGCAGAGGGAGGTGAAGGCAATCTCCCCTCCTCCTCTTCCTCTGCAGTGTGCCCTGCTGTGGGTCACAGCAGCGAGCAGAGCCCAGAGAAGCACCCCCCAGCCCTGCAGCCTGGCTCCCCCCAGCCTGCCAGCCAGCCTTCCCCTGCTTTAACCCAGCAGCCGCAACACCCGGCTGCAACGGGGGAAGGAAAAGCCTCCAGCTGCAGGGCAGGCAGAGCCCACTGAACAGCCCTGCGAAGGGAAGAGGTGCTTTCCTTCAGGTAGGGCTGCAGGGGGTATAGCTGGGCAGGGGGAGCGGGGTGTGCAGCATGGCGGGGTGTGCAGCGGTGGCTGGTTGTGCGGAACGGCGCATTGTGCAGCGTGGCAGGGCATGCAGTGCAGTTAGGTGTGCAACGTGGTTAGGCATGCAGCGTGGCAAGGTATGCAATATGGTTAGGCATGCAGCGTGGCAAGGTATGCAACATGTCTGGGTGTGCAGCATGGCACAGTGTGCTGCATGTCTGGGTGTGCAGCATGGCACAGCGTGCAGCACAGCCGGGTGTGCAGCATGGCAGGGTGTGCAGCTGTGGCACAGTGTGCTGCATGGCTGGGAATTCAACAGGGCATGTTGTGCAGCATGGCACACTGTGCTGCATGGCAGGGTGTGCAGCATGGCAGGGTGTGCAGCTGTGGCACAGTGTGCTGCATGGCTGGGAATGCAGCACAGCTGGATGTGCAGTGTAGCAGGTTGTGCAAGACAGCATGGTGTGCAACACGGCTGGGTGTGCAGCATGGCCGAGCGTGCAGTGTAGCAAGGTGTGCAGCATGGCTGGGTATGCAGCAGCTTGCACAATGCTCAGAGGCAGAGCACACCAGGCAAACCTTGCTGGAGCCAGCTTAGGACACAAGGCTGAGATCAGGTTGCCTGTGGCAAGCTCTTGCCCATGGCAGCACTCTTTCTGAAATGGAAGTTTATCAAATCTGCATGAGTAATTGCATCGGATGGAGGCTGGAAGAGCAGAGCTGGGAGCCAAGTGGGGCAGGTAGCAGGACTCCCTGCCAGGCAGGGGTGAGGGCAGGGAGCAGGCAGAGCTCTCCTGCATCAATTAACAGGGCCAAGATGCTGAAAACCTCCATGGAAATCACCTCCCCGGGACAGGGCACCACTGTGCAACTTTCCAGTCTAAGGAGCGAAGTGAACACTTTCAGGCCACTGTTTTCAGGTTCTGCCTGAGATAAAATAACCGGCACCTTAAAAACATCTGGCTTTTTTTTCCCCCCCCAAGGAGAGCCCTGTTTGTGCCTTCAAGGGGCTTTTTGCTCAGACAAACTGTAGCCTCTGGGAGAGATGGAGCAGCCACTGCTGCGCTGCCTGCCTCCGAATCTGCAGCACTTCCTTCTCTCTGTGGCGCCTTCCTGCACAGCAGGGCCATCCCAGTTCAGCCCAGTGTATCAGCTAGCCTGCCTTGCTGGTGGCTGTAGCTGAGGAGAAGCATCCCCCCACCCTGGGATGTGGCTGCTGGGTTTTTCCCTGCGGAAACCAGAGTTCTGCTAAAAATATTTTTTTAGCTGTTTTTTAACACGAAACATAGCAAACAGCCCCAAAACGAAAAGACCAAGAGTCCTCTGAGGTTTCCCCAGGGGCTGATGGGAGCCGCATCTCCAACATGTCCTGTTCCTGTTCCCTCTTTGAAGATGCTTCCCCAAACAGCTGTGTGGCCTTGCTGCAATGCCACCGCAGCCACCAGCACTGTCCCTCCCTGCCCCACAGGAGCTCTGTCTGGCCGGGCAGCCCCATCCCAGGGGGAAACACAGCCAAGCCAGAAGGATTGCCACTCCTCCAGAGGATTTTCCAAGAGAAAAGTCTGGTTTCACTCCCCGCGGTTCCTTAAGGAAAGGTCTCCCCATGATTTTTGTGCTGGGCACCCCAGGCTTTACCCCTCCTGCAGGCCAGGATGCCTTGGTGGAGGAGATACGGGTATCACATGGGGTCTGCCACCGTTACAAATTGAAATACACGCACAAGGCTTTGCGTGAAAGGTTCCCAGCTCCGTCTACCCCTCATGAGTAATAACTCTGCCAGGGAAAAAGCAAAATGATTCAGATGCTGCTTTCCCAGCCCCCAGCGCCTGGAAAAACCTTTATGCTGAATAGTAATAATAGCTGAGCACAAACACATGAAAATGCAGAGCTTGGGGACAGGGGCACTTGTGCCCCTGCACGCCAGACCTACGTGTGCCCTTGCACACACGTGTGTGTGTCTCACTAGCATGTGCAAAGCATCACTGGCAAAGGTGAGGATGTGTTTCCCATGCACACACACCACTGTGCACTGTGTGCATTCCTACCCATCTTTTGCAGACACTGGGGAGCGTGCAGCTCCTGTCCCCTGTGGCCACTGCTACCGGTGGCACTGCTGCCCCACACTGCACTCCATGTCCCCCTGCTCTCTAATGCCCATGGCTCTCCAGACATGTGCAGCCTGCTCCCTCACAGCTCTTCTCACAGTGACTCTCACCTATGCCCTTGCAGGTAAGGCTGAGAGCTGTAAATCGGGCTGTGGACCTGAATCCAAAGGACAATCAGCATCCCAGGGCTGCCCTTCCCTGCCTAGCACTGGGAAGCTTGTGGGTGCCTGGTTTTGGCCCCTGCTATGAGACTCTGTCACCCACAGCACCACAGAGGCAAACTCACAGCATCCTCCCTGCCTTCACCAGGTGGGTGATGCCAGCGGAGCACTCGTAGGTGATTCTGCCTGTGAAAGCAACAGGTGGGGTTGGGGATATTCCTAGGGTGTCCAAGCCCTGATGCCACCCCTCCCCCACAGCTTCATCCAGCGTGAAGACAGCAAGGAGGGGTCTGTGATGGGTGCAGTAGGACACTGAAGCTGGCTGTCCCCTCCCTGACAGACCTCAGGGCCCTGACGGCCATGTTGTCCTGGAAACAGCCCCGTGCTGGGCACAGTTCCAGGCCAAGATGGTGGTGGAGGACCCCTGCCGCATCACCTTGCCCACAAAGCCCCCAGGACACACCACGGCCAGGCCCAGCTACCAGCACTGACCTCTCCTCACCTCCCTGCCGTAATGCCAGTGCCTCGTCCAGCCTGGTCCCACTGCTGGCACAAGGCACACGCTCAGCCTTCCCCGGCTGCTGCACATCACCACCTCTTTGGGACAGACAACCCCACGCAGCACCTCCAAGACCCCCAAGTCCTTTCCGATCCCTGGCCAAGCATCCCTTGGATGTCCCTGTCCTGGCAGGGACCCACCAGTGGGGCTGCCATTTCCATCTGGGGGTGCAGGGCAGATTTACCCGGCCAGGGCTGGGTCAGGAGGAGCAGCACGTCCTGGGGGAATCCTCTGTTGGGACCACACATCCCCGGCTGCATCAGTCCTCACTGGGAAGTACATGGGGAGTCGCATCAGCCCCCAAGACTGCAACACTCCTGTCTCTGGCTTTCCTCCCCCGTGCCCTCCTGGGTGCCGTGCCGTGCCGTGCCGTGCCGTGCCAGTGAGCGGAGGCAGGCATGTTCGCCAGCAGGAACCGCCCCACCGCTGGGCAAACATTGACGCTGACGAGAGATAGCAGAGCCTGGGCACTTCCCAGTTGCTGGCTGCGGGGCGGGGAGTACTGGGGGAATGCTGCACCCTGCCCTCACGCCCCCAAGCTCCCCGGCCACATGTCCCCCTGTGCGGGAAGGGCTAAGGAAGCTAGCTGCCAGGCGCACTGGGGAATGACACCCCGCCGTGGGCAGGGGAGCCCCTCTCCTGCACCCACCTGAGCTCTCATCGCCTCGGCTCTCCTCCCTCGCCTTCCCCGGCACCCAAGCGTCGCCCTGAGAGTGAGCAGAGGCTCTCACCTTGGCGGAGGGCACGGGAGCCGCCTTCGCCCCCCCGGGCCAGCCCCGGTCCTCACCCTGGCAGTGGCGGGGGCAGGTGGTTGCGTTGCTGACCGGGAGGTTTGGCCGGGTGGGTGCGTGTCCCGTGTCCCGTGAGGTTGTTGGTATGGGTGGTGAAACCACTCCTCTCCACCGCCCGCTTCCGGAAAGGGCTTGCTGAGGCTGGTGGGTGCCGCCAGCACCGGGAAGAGGAGACAGGAGGTGCGGAAGGGCCGGGACCCCTCACCTGCCCACCCAGCCTTCCCTGCCTGGGTCCCTCAGGCAGGTTGGGGCAGGTCTTGGGATCAGTCAGGAATTTAGGCAGGGAGCCCAAGGCAGCCAGCGTTCAGGCTGGTCCAGCTCATACCTGGGAGGAGCTGGCAAGTCTGCCCACGGTTGAGGCCCTGCTGCAGGGTCCCCCCCTGAAATCGCGGGTCCAGGGGACACCCCAGCACCGCGGAAGAACCCGAGGCAGGAAGAAGGATGGTGCAAGAGCTGCCGGGGCCGACGTTCACAGTCACGGGGCGGCCGTCTGGCACTGCCACACCCCCTGGGGCCACAGCAACACCTCCCTACTTCTGGGGTGCAGAAGGCCCCCCTTTAATGCTTGCTTTAACACTCCTCTGAGGAACCCACCCACAGCTGGGCATTGAGGCCAGCCACTCAGGCCCCTAGAAGACCTGACCCTGGCCCCAGAGCTCTGCAGAAATGGTTTGGGCAGCACTGGGGATGCCAAGGGGCCAAGGAAGAGCTGGAGGAGGAAAGGAGCAACAGGGTGCACCCCCTGCACCCCCACCCCACAGCATGCACTGGTGCAGCTGTTGGGGGTTGGAGGTGGTGGGTGGCACCCCCGTGACAAGTGGGAATGGGAAAGCAGTGGGGCAAAGATGGTTGGGCAGTTCCCCAAACCCAGGGCAGGAGCTTGCAGGGTCCTGGGGAGCTGCAGCCCCCTGGGGATACCCCTGACCATTGCTCAACAGGTCCCTGCCGTATCATCCCATCGAAGGCTGCACCCCAAAACCAGCACAGTGGGGCCCCTCCCTGCATGTCACCCCCTGCCTCGGAAAGGTGTTCAGAGACAGGTCTCACACCATCTCCTTTCCATTCCTTCCTCCCCTGCTGCTCCCAAATTATGCCCCCGCCTCGAGGTGTGATGGCTGGGAGGGACTGGTGCTACACCAAGCACAACCTGGACGTGGCCCCTTCCTGCCGAAGCTGCTGGAAGACAGAGCATCCCTGCAGCACGGTCTGGCAGCCGGGCACAGAGGGGCAGCAGGATGTCATTGCACCCCGAGAGATGAGTGGGAAGAGGCACAGAGAGCAAAAAAAGCTTCTGGGCATGAGCAAGACCCTCTCAGGAGCCAGGAGAGCTTTGGATGGACATGGGTCAACCACTGTTACCTCTTTCCCAACCCAGCCCAGCCACCAGCGGTGCCCAGAGCTCCCACGGCAGCTCTCCCACGCATGAAGAGCAGCACTGACAGCCTGCGCCCACTCTCCTGCCCAAAGTCAGCCAAGTTATTTAAATGCCTAAATACTGTCAAAGGGATGGAGCTACATCCGTACACATCGGGTGGGCTGGCATCTCCTGGCAAGTGGCAGGGGGAAGCACAGTGGGCAGTCAGAGAGAGGAGAGACCACCAGCTCCAGCGACCCTTCTGCTTGCTGCCGCAGCTCCGTGGAGCCGAGGAGGTATACCAGCCCTGCACAGCCCTTTCCTCCGCACCCCTTTCCCTCTCTATCCCCTTTCCCCAGTCCTATCTTGCCCACACCCTCCTGAGGAGGTGCCTGGGCTCCACACAAGTTTGGGAGAGACCCTGGCACGCTGCTTCTGTGCCCTGGCCAGCACAGCCCCCAGGGAGCAGGGCAACCCTTTCCCCCTGCTAATCCCTGCCAAAAATGAACCCAAGAGCCCCCTCCGAGCCCCCAGCGGATTCAGCCCCGTGACTTACAGGAAAGCTGGCTGAACAGCCTGCTGAGCCATCCCATGCTCCTGCACCAAGGGTGAGCTTGTAGCTACGAAACGCTCAAGAGAAACAGGTTTCCCCCCGCCTCCCCCCCTTCCCCAAACCACCCTCTTCATTGGCACAGAGAGAAGCGATATAATCTGACGGGATTTATTAATAGCACCTCTCCCATCACTAGGGAGCGATGCTTTGGAAACGGCTTTGAGCATCCCAGTGCAGGGAGAAAGGCACAAACTTACTTTTGCCAGGGAGCAGGGCTGGAGCCGAAGGGTTGTTGAGGTGATGGAGGAGGACACCGGTTGCAGCTCCAGAGCCGCCAGAAGATGTTTGGGGATACCAAGGAGCATGAATAAGTTGCGTCGCGCTGGAGTCATGTAGAAGAAGCGAGGAGATGATGCCAGGAGAGGCGGCTGGGGGTGTTCTTCAAGCCAGGAGGGTTACATGGAGCAGTCCCCGCTCATTTGAAGCGTATAGAGAGATGTTGCATGTTATTGCTGCCATCTTGAGGCCAGCCAGCCCGAGCTGGAGAAATACCCTATGGCATCCTGCAGCACCCTAAGGAGTGTGGAGGTCCCCTGGGTTCTCAAAACCTATAGCAAGTTCCAGCAAAGTAGTTACTATTTACTTTGATAATCAATATTGTTTTCACTTTTAGGGGATGAAAAATCCTTTTGCCAAGTGACTCAGGCCCCAGACCCTTGAAATCAGCAGGAGTAAGGTGTGCAGGTGTCTGCCATGGGCAGCGATGGGGAAACACTGGCTGCAGCAGCGCAGGGTACCAAGCCACTGGCGGGATGCTGGAGCAAGGTTCATGATGCATATGTATGTTTTAAGGTCAGTAGGAGCCAGGACAAGTGCTAGCAATGTGGTACACCCCAACAGATCATCACTGCCTGTGTGAGCACTGGGGGATCCCCAGTGGGGGTACTCCCCACCAGCACCCTGTCTCTCCTCATCCCTCGGGGGCAGGAGGGTCAGGTCCTCAGGGCTGGAAGGGGATGGGGGATCATGCAATTAGGATT
Organism: Falco naumanni; assembly: GCF_017639655.2. Lineage (NCBI taxonomy): Eukaryota > Metazoa > Chordata > Aves > Falconiformes > Falconidae > Falco > Falco naumanni. The sequence goes on along the minus strand of NC_054059.1, from coordinate 72,842,834 downwards.
AGCAGAAAAGCACCCGATGTGGGGCTGGATTTGCTTTTCTTTTGCCATCTTACAGCCCCCAGTGAGGAGACTGCTCATCTCACTGGGTCCTAGAGCTATTCCACCCATGACACCTCCAAAGGGGCCAAGCAGGCAGTGGGAGGGCTAGCTGGGCTATCCTAGAAGCCAGCGCGGTCCTCCACAAATTACCTACTGACACGTGCCTGCTCGCTGACCCCCACTCAGCCCATGCCTACAGACCCTGGGCTGTCCTCCCTCGCCCAGCCCAGCGATCACCCTCCTGGTACCTCAGACCAGTAGAGCTGAGATCCCGCCAGGGGCTTGGAGCAAACCCAAAGCCCTTCCTCAGCATCCCCACTTTGGAGGATCCTTTTCAGTTCTGCCTGGGTCCTGTCCCAGGGATAAGTGCCCTCTGAAAGGGGCTTCCCTGGGGTCCACGCTGGGCATGAAGTAGCTGATGCAGACTTGGAGAGGCATCTGCTCCCCCAGCCCTGGGATGATGATGATGGATGAGTCTGAGATGACCATGTCTGGCCACCTCCAGGCAGCAGGACGTCCAACCCCTTCTTCTCCATCTGGAGCTACTGGTCACCGCCGTAGGGTTGGAAGCGTGGTGACCATGAAGTGCAGAGGAAGAGATCTCCAGCTTCAGCACACTGGGACATCTTCCCTCCTCCAGGCTTTGGGATCTGGTGGCATTGACTATGCTGTTGTCATGGGGTTGCCATGGTATTTGTATCTGTGGTTGCCATAGAGACAGGAGGAGGTTGGGAATTGGGAGGCTGCTGCCAGGGCTGCCAGGATATTCTCCAGGCCCCAGGCACAGAGCAGTTACAGGCCTGACCGACCTGTGGTTCCACAGATCCTCATTCTTGCCCTTCCTGAAGACGAGTTGTATTGCCCTTCCAGGGAAGTGAACCTCCCTGCTGGAATGTTTTCACTTTTAGGGGATGTCATGTACAAGTGTGTCCCCTCTCCTTCCTGGGAGGACAGGAGCCAGGCAGAACCAAAAGGCATCCTCCAAAGGGGGGTGTCAGAGAAGGGCTTTGAAGTTGCCCCAGGTCCCTGGTAAGACCTCAGTTTTCTTGGGCTAAGTTAACCCATCATAGATGAACCGAGACAGGTTCATCAGAGCTGACAAAGGGAGAATCAGAGCTCTGTGCAGTTGCAGGGTCATGATCTCCTGTGATGGGTGGGACTGCATTCCTCCAGTCCCTGCCTTGAGATTCAGGGAACCAAGAGATGGGGTAAGAGTAATTGCCACTGAAAACTGGGGCAAAAAAATTATTGAGGACCTCAGCCTGCTCCAGGTCAGTTGTCACTGGATCTCCTGTCTCATTTATAGGTGGGGTGCCATTTCTTTTGTCTTGATTTTCTGCCTAACATACCAATAATCAGAACCCTTCTTATTCTTCTTCACATCCCTTGCCAAATTTAGCTCCAGCTGTGCCTTAGCCTATCCTGATCTCATCCTTATGCTCCCAGGCAGTATTCCCAGATATTTCAAAGAAGCGTGTCCCTGCTTCCAATGCCAATGCATTTTTTGACCAGGAGGTCCCTACTCAGCCATGCTGCTCTCCTGCCTTCCTTGCCTGGCTCCTTGCGCATGGCAATCAATAGTCCTTGTGCTCTAAAAAAAATAGATTTGAAGAACTGCCAGGTCTCTGCTGCTTTTTTATCCCTGACGACAGTTTCCCAGGGCATCCCATCAACTGATTCCTTAAACAACTAAAAGTTCACTTCCCTCAGGTTTTGGGGAACGAAGGAGTCAAGCTAGTCTGGGAAGAAGACGGAGTGGGGGGAAGGTGGTTTTAATTTTGATTTGTTTCTCACTATCCTACTCCATTTTCAATTGCCAATAAATTAAACTAATATTCTGCAAGCTGAGTCTGATTTGCCTATGACAGCAGTGAGAGAATTCTCACAGAATCATATAAACACCAAAGAGTTTGGGTTGAAAGGTTTTGAAGATCTTCTAGTTCAGTCCCCAGGTCATGCACAGGGACACCTTCCACTAGGCCAGGCTGATCAAAGCCTCATCCAGCCTGGCCTAGAATGCTTCCAGGGATGAGGCATTCCTGGTCCAAACTGAAATCAAATGTGTGGAGGAGCACCGGGGGGCAAGCAGGGCCAGATGTGGATAGCAGAGAGCACAGTGCCCACTGTGGCAGCAGACAAGCCACGTCCACCCGATGTGTGGTTTGAAGGCGATGCGATCTTCCACACCATGGCGATGGAAGCTCCGGGAGCACTGGCAAGAAAAGCCACCGTGACAGCTCCTCAGCGTGGATGGCAATTGCATTGAGAAACGCCTGAGGCAAGTTGGCAGACCCCAGTACCCACTCGTGGAGGCAGGGGCACTTCAATAGGCCGTGCTGTCCCGGGGCCCATGCTGGGATCCCTGGTGCAAGAGAGACACCCTGGTGTCCCTGGCTGGCGCGAAGCTGTCGTGGTTTAACCCTGGCCGGCAACCAAGCACCACGCAGCCGCTCACTCACTGCCCCTCACTCAGAGGGATGGGCAGGAGAATTGGAAAGGAATGTAAAAGTCAAGGGTTGAGATAAGATAGATTTAATAATTTAAACAGAATAAAGAGGTAAGAAGAACAATAATAATAATAACTAACAATAACAGTAAGAATAATAATAACAAAATGGAAACGTGAGGAAAAAGGGTAAAGCAAAAGCTGTGCACGCAAGCACCGCAAAGCAGGGAATTCATTCCCCACTTCCCACGGGCAGGCAGGTGCTCGGCCATCCCCAGGGAAGCAGGGCTCCATCACGCGTAACGGTTACTCGCAAAGACAAAAGCCATAATGCCAAACGTCCCCCCCTTCCTTCTTCTTCCCCCAGTTTATATACCCAGCATGATGTCATATGGTATGGAATACCTCTTTGACTAGCTTGGGTCACCTATCCTGGCTGTGTCCCCTCCCAATTTCCCCTGCCCCTCCAGCCCTCTCACTGGCAGGGCCCAAGGAACCAAACAGTCCTTGGTTTAGTAGAAACATCACCCAGCAACAACTAAAACCATCAGTGTGCTATCAACACTGTTCTCACATCGTAGCCAAAACAGAGCGCTGCACCAGCTACTAAGAAAGAGAATTAACTCTATCGCAGCTGCAACCAGGACAGAAGCCATCAGCCCCTGGGGGTGGGAGTGGGGGGCTGTTGCCAGGGCCACCAGCAGGTCGGTTCCCCAGGCTGCCAGAGCAGCCCTGGTGCCACCAGGACCGGGTAGCCATCACAGTGGCCCATCCTGGCCTGGGGCCAGAGGCGGGTGACCCAGAGGGGTCTTCCTTGCCCGTGGCCCCACAGGCCCTGGGCTACATCCTGGGGCGCACTGCCCCCCGAAACCCTGACACAGGGGCTCTCTGGGGAAGCTTCATACTCTCCCACACCAGCTCAGCCCGGGGTCGCTGTGGCAGCTGCTGCGTATGTGATGTCACCATTGCATCACAAACGTTGCCCCTATTTCAGCGGCCGACAGGGAGGTTCAAGCACCACTTTGCTCGTGGGCCAGCAAGAAGCTGGACAAGAGGGTGAAGAACACACCAGAGGTGGGAAGGAAAGCAAACATGCAGGTGGGAACGGGGTGCTTCGGTGTCACTCCAACACCTCCTCCCCTCGCGGGAGGGGGATCTCGCCGGGTTTCTGGGCTTCCCCAGCTGACCCCTTTGCACATCCCCTCGTCACACAGAACCTCTTGAGGAGATGCTGGTATTCCCTGTGCAAGATGGAGGAGTGGAAGCTGACGCTGGTGATCTTCACCTTCAACATGAGCCTTTGGGCCTTCTGCAAGCTCGTGCTGCCCTGCATCCTCAGCGTTCTGGCCATCCTGGATCTGGGCATCTTCATGGCCTGGTGGCTCCTCAGCATGGACAAGGCAGGTGTCCGTCTTGGCCTGGCCCCAAACACTCCCTGGGCAGGGCTTAGCCCGGGACACAGCCCACCCCCGGGGTGCTCGGGATGGCCCCTTTTGGGAGGGAGCAGTGAACGGTGGCCATTGCCCACCCAGCCCAGGCCCCTGCTCTGGCAGGCACCGAGCCACCTGCGCTCGAGCACCAGGCTTGGGGGCGGGGACACTCCTGTCCCTGGAGCTCCAGTTACCCTTCCCAGTGTCCTTGTTTGCCAGGCAGGGGCCCTCCTGGCTGAGCCGAGGGGAGACCCCCCGGCACTAACCTGGGCCTTGCTTGCTGGGGGCAGGGGACCTCTGCGGGGAAGAGCTCTTGGAGAAGCACGAGGAAGGAGCCGTCGGGTGAGCAGCCCCGTCCCAGAGCTGTGCCAGGCTGCGCAGCCGCTGGCGGCCAAGAGATGTCATCGGAGCTGGAGCGCCCGCGACGGCTGCCCTTGGTCACTCTGCCCCCTGCCCTAGGAGACCGCGTGCCCTGGGAAGGCGTGATGGACTCTACAGCGTGGCTTCGGAATCCTGAGTAAGCAGAGCCCTTCCCTGCCAGGGGGCTGCCCGGGGAACCCACTTGGGGGTCCCTCTGCCCCGTGCAGCTGCCACCTTGCCCCGGGGAGGCTGCGGGTGGGCGAGAGCAAGATCCGGCAGAGAGCCAGGGCCTGGGGTCGCCGATCCCCACGAGGAGGCCGAGGAAGGGGTGGGGGGCCAAGGCAAGGGGGGGCGAGGGCCTGGGGAGGGCCAGGGCAGCCCCCTGCGGGGAGGGCAGGATTCCCCTGCTGACACCCACCATACCCCCTCCCACAGAGGTCACCGGTGGCCGCAGCGCCCCTCTCTGTCCTTAGCCCCCGGCCTGGGCTGGCCTTTTCTCCTCAGGATGGAGGGCACCCAGCCCCTCGCTCTGCCGGCCTGGGCTCGCCCCATGTCCCCAGGAGCCCACCTGAGCCACAGCATCCCAGAGATGGCTCCGGGCAGCTGGCAGATCACCCAGCCGGTCAGGAGAAGGCAGAGGGAGGGTGCTGGCTCTGTCCCGTCCCACAACAGCCCCCACAGTCCAGCTGGTACTTTCCCCCACAGGCGGATGGTGGTCCTTGGAGGAAAAGGGGGGGAAAGCAGCAGCAGCGAGGAAGGAGCCTCTGCAAGGGAGCTCCCCGAGGAGGCGGGAGGCATGGCTCAAGGCGGGCCTCTCAGTACTGACACCAGCTCCGAGCACCTCAGGAACTGGCCCTCCTCCATCGGCAACATGCAGGAGCTCGCCAGATCCCTGATGGCGTCCCTGGACATCACCAAAATCTGCCGCAACCTGCTGGAAGAGCTGAAGAAAATGCGGCACAGCAGCAGCACTTCAATCCCACCTCAAGCCTTTCAGGAAGAATATCGCGTCTGCCTGCAGTGCTGTCGATGCCTCATCAGCACCTGCCCGCACTGCAGCGAGCCCGCGGCAGGACAGGACCTGCCCACGCTGGCCATCACCCTCCACAACACGGACATCCTGGTGCACGAGGAGGACCTGCAGCTGGACCTGCGGCTGCGCTTTGAGCTGGCCATCGATGGGGAGCCGCCCTACGTGTGGGACACCACCCAGCGGCTCCCCGAAATAGCCCCTGAGAGGTGCTGCAAGAACTGCAACGCGCCTCTGCCCAGGAGCCCTGGGGACAGACGGAGCTCGCAGGCATCACACCCCGTCCTCAGGCCCCGGAGAACACAGAAGGGACGGAGGAGACGGGACAGGCAGGATGCAAGGGCTCCTCGGGCAGAACGCAGTGACACCAGCAGCACGGACCTGCATCCGCATGGCCAGGAGGACCTTCTCCCCACCGCGGTCCCCACGTCTGCCCCATCCCTGTCCTCTGCGGTCAGTGCGCCAGACCCCATGAATGCCCTGTTCGTGTCCTCGGCAGACCTGGAACCAGTCCCCACAAGTGCCCCATCCGTGTCCTCTGCGGTCCTGGAGGGGACGCAGAGTGTTAAGAAGCAGGCCCTGCCCCACACGGATCAGAGGGGCCTGCGGCAGAGGTCTGCTGTGCAGCGCGTCGTGCAGTCCTGGCAAATGCTGAAGGCCAGCATGCAGAGGAACATCGGGGATAAGGTGGATGAGCTGTTGGAGCCAGAGAGCCCGGAACCCAGCAGCACCACGGAAGGCAAGCAGAGGCTGACATTCAACCTCTTGTCTAAGGTCGACACACTCTTCCACGCTGCAGATTTGGAGGACTGAGGAGCACCGGCAAGAAAAAGTGGGATGGGAGAAGCGTCGACAGAGCTAGCACTGCACGGGAGGATGGGGATGGTCTGGGCTGCCTTGTGCAGCTCTCACAGCTGTGTCGTTCGGGAGGTGTTTCTGTAGGACAAGATACTGTGGTCTGGGAGCGTTGGGATGGCGGTGAGAGCTGCGATGGCCTTTCACCGATGCTTGGTGTGGGCAAGAGGAGACGGCCCGCTGGGCACCCACCCAGTGCAGATGGCAGACGATGGAGAAAAGTGCCTGGGGCTTCCCTGCCCAGCAGCTGCTCCTCACATTCCATGCTGTCCCCAGTCATTGCTGCCTGCCTGCCTGCTGCTGTCCTGCCCAGAGGGGAAGGCAGAGCAGCCATCAGGGGACCAAGGATAAGAGAGGCCCTCAAGCGCCTTGTGCTCTGCTGGGATGGAGCAAAGATCATCCTGTCATCTCTGGAGGCCTCCAGCAGCAGAGAAGCCCAAAGAGCAGCCGTGAGCACTTTCCCCAGGAACGCGACACCTTGGCAGAGGTCGGCTGTGAAACTAAGCTTTTATTTGAATAAAGCAGCAGTGTCCTTAAAACGTCTGTGAGAGCTCTTCATGTCTTGAATGAATGGGAGGGGGGGGCGGGCAGTGACCTCCAGGGCTACGAGGGTGTCAGTGACAGTGCTGGCAGTAGGAACAGGCATTGAGGCAGCTCTGTGCCTTGTCCCCACCATGGGGGAGGCTGGCATGTCCCCAGCTGTCCCCAACAGCTTCATGCCAGGTCCTTGCTTCATCCTTGTTTCAGACTGTCCCTCCAAGGAGCCTTTTGGGAGCACTCCTGTAGCTCCAGCCATGCAGCCCCAGTTGTCCTTCCCCTTCCCCTGGGGCCAGGGGCTGAGCTCCCCACCAGGGCACTGCCCACGGCCCCAGTGGGCACAGGGCTCTCAGACTGCCAGCCTGGGCAGTCCTGCAGTAGCACCTCTGCCAGCCCCGGTGAGGGATGCACAGCCTCGGCATCGACACCATCCTCTAGCCCATTTCTCCAGGACTAAAGCTGCAACGGAGACCCACAGATGAGGCATGCAAAAGAGCAGCAACAGCTGCAGCAGCAAAGAGGCTTGAGTCTGCCAAGTCCCTTGAGGCTGCCAAAAGGCTGCAAGGAGAAGAAAGGCAGGGCGCACAGGGCACCCCCCTTTCCCCAGTCCAATTGCTCCCCACCAGCAATGGGCCCCTCCTGAGCTTTGTTGGGGACTGGCACCCAGGGCCTGTGGGGATCCTGGCAGAGCGGAGACGTGCCTGGCACAGTAAGGCTGCTGGGCATGGGGTTCACAGCGGAAGGAACGGCTGAGGAGAGACTCTGCAACTTGCTGACGTCATCCTGCTGATGGCATGGAAGCAGGGCTGTCTTCTGCTGAGAAGTCGCTTGTGCTTTGGCCCTGCACCTGCAGCTTTGGAGAACGGGGAAGCTCCACTTGGCATGATCCCTCCTTCCCACCCCCTGGGCAGGCCACCTGGGGTCAGGGTGGGCTACCGAAAAACGTGGGCTTGCTCTTTCCTCCTGGTCTGGGCTGCTGGCTGCAGCAGCCTGTCATCTCCTGATCTTCCCCCCTTGCTTCACTTTGGTTCTGTGTGACTGGGCTCCAACAGGTCTGGACCTCGGACCTGTGAAGCTGCTGAGCCAGCTCAGGATGGGGTCTCATTCCAGTTGCCCACCCCAGACCTAATCCCGGTCCCGAACCCGCCTTGGCGATCAAATTCCGTGCTGCCGCTGGCTGGGATGAAGTCAGCTTTCGTCCTGGCAGCTACCACTTTGTACCACAGTTTGGCTACCACTGAGTACTGGCTGGTACGCCAGTCCCGAGAGACTCTGGCAGGCGGCAGAAATGGGCTGACAGGAACTGCATGAAACCCAACAGGGCCAAGCGCCGAGTCCTGCACTTTGGGAGGAACAAGCCCAGCAGGTCGTGGGAGGGAGAGGAGGATAGAGCGCCTGAAGAGAGATGTATGGCAGGAGGACGGTGAACTGCTCTGGCAGGAGCTGAGAGAACAGCTGGCTCTTGTGAAGGAAAGTAAGGAAGACGAAGGCGGTGACGTAGCAGCGCCAAGGCGGCCGCAGGGCTCCGGAGCTGTGGAACTGCACCAGGGGTCTCTGCCCGGAGCTGCTGGTACACACGGCTGGGCTGTGTATCCGGGCTCCGAGAGACAAGTACGAGCTCCTCTGCCCAGCGCAGTGTCTCTGGCTGCCCCGCGGCCGCAGCCCGGGCCTTCGTACCCACAGGGGCCGGGCCCGGGTGGGCTCCAGGGGTCCCTGCCCAGCCCCCCCGCCCCGCGGCGCGGTGACCGGCAGCGCGGGCTGCTGAGCCGGCCAGGCCCGGCGGCGCGGCGCAGCGGCGGCGGGACCCAGCGGGTCTCACCGCGGCGCCGGTGACGGCAATCGGCCCCCTCGGCCCCCGCTCTATCGGCCCCGGCCTCCGGGCCCGCCACCCGCCCAGCGCAACGGCCGCGGCGGGCGCGCCCAGGGCGCTGCCAGGCGACGGCGGCGGGCGCGCGGCTCCGCGCATGCGCGGTGGCTCCGCTGCGGGCGGGCCGGGGCCGCGTGAGCCGGGGAGCGGGCCCGGGGCGGCGGCGCCGAGCGGGCGGGGCCCGGCCTCCAGCGACCCCGGCCCCCGGCGACCCCGGCCCCGAGCAGCGCGGCGCCGCCCGCCTCCGTGCGACGCGCCGGTGAGAAACGGGGCTCGTCCCCAGCGCCCCGGCTGCGGCGGCCTGCAGCCGCCTCGGCTCCTCAGGCAGAGCCGGGCCCGGGCCCGGGCCCCTCCCTGCCCCGCGTCCGGGCCCCGCTCCCCAGAGCCCCTCGCTGGGCACCGCTGATCGGTGTTTGCCCAGCCCGGCACCGGGGTGCTGCCTCCGCCCCCGACTGGTGCCAGCTCCGGGTCCCTCACCCCAAAGTGCCCCCAGTCCTGAGCCCCCCCGGGCACCAGCACAGGTTCAGAGGCCATCCCCAGGGCTCCGAACACCCCCTGCCGCACACCAGCACCGAGGCCGGGACCCCGACCACAGAGTGGCGGGGGGCAGGGACCTGACCTGGCCTTGCCCAGCCTGCATGGGACCCAGGACCCCTCCCCAGACTGACCTTGGGTGAGGGACCGCCCTCAGTCCTGAGCTAGTCAGGGACGTTCCCTACTCCCTGCCACATGGCAGGAGGTCGCAGGCCACCTTTCCCAACCCCAGCTCAGCCCAAAGCCAAGGACATCCCTGCCCTGTCCCCAGCCCGGCACCGGCACAGCGATACCCCCTTCCCCGAGACGCTGCCCTGCCGTGGACCCTCTGCCCCCCTGGACAAGATCAGCACCAGATCAGTGGTGTCCCGGACCAGGCCAGTGATGTTCACCAGCAACGGAGCACACCTCTCCCCAAAGCAGGACTGGACCACGGTCCTCTGCCAAGCCTGTGCTGTCCCTCCAGGCCGGGTGGGATCAGACCATGCAGGGGCAGTACCCTGCCACCCTCTCCTGAGCTGGGGCTGGGTCCGGCTCCCCGTCTTCCCCCAGGCTGGGGAAAACTGGGGCAGTAGCCACCATCTCCTCCCCAAGCTAAGAGTGAACCTCAACAAGGTGCCTGTGGACCCTGCCACCAACTCATGGGTGCAACCACACCTCAGTCATTAGCATCCGCTCCCACCCCCGCAGGCATGTTTTCCCCTTCCTGGACCCAGAGCCTTGCCTTTAGGTCAGACTGATGACTGATCCCAAGGAGCTTGCATGGGATCAGTGCCAATGCTGAAGTGGCTCCAGGCAGAAGCTGGCTGTCCTCATGGCCAAGCAAGGGTCCCCCACAGTCACCTAAGGGCTTCCCTCAGACAGCCCCTGTCCCCTGCCCTCCTCCCTCCAGGAAGCAAACAGGGGCTGAGCCCCTCAGCTCTGTACTGCAGCAGTAACCAGCCCCGGGCTGTACTCCCAGCTCCAGAAAGGGAACCCTGGACCCTGTTTTCCCTCAGGGTGGCTGTCCCAGCCTTTCCTGTCTTCTTTCTGTACCTGTGGGGTCCTCCTAGCCTGGGACGAAACCTACTGAGGGGAAAAAAGAGCAAAGTTTGCTGTGCTGAACTGACAGTCTGGGCTGGTATCCCAGATCCAAGAGCACCTCCGAGCATTAGGAAGATGGTGTGTGTTTCAAAGAACGTCTTCAGAATTTCTTAGTGATAAAGTATTTTTTATTGTCGGCGCCGGGCGTACGGGGGATCCTTCCACCAATCGTACACACCCAGAGGGGCAGATTATCTTATATTTATATAATGAAACAATGAATATTCCATTAACGCCTATACATATTCATTACCTGAACCTGCCTACCCTCGCTTCGTATGCTAATTAGCTTATCAGTCTTTCACACTCGCGCAGATTCTTCCAAAAATTGTGGGCCGGGGTCTTTAGAATGTGGGCAGTGGTCTATGGGAGGAAGGCTGTAGGTCTTCCTCATGGTGTACTTTTCACCTTTTGCTCATTTGCAGTGTTCTTATCAGTCTGAGGTAATTTATGCCCTTGCTGGCCATCTGCTTTTCTTGTTTAATTATTTTTTTTACCCTTATCTGTCCTCTCCTGCTGAAGTGTTCCGCTAAAGTTTTAACACAGAAGGTCAGCAGATAGGCGGATGTCTAACAAAGGATAACAGAACAGACACCACAGGTAGATGAGTAACATGTGGCGGTACATGATATCTACAATTGTTACAGTGGCTAACAAACATAATGTTTATTCTTTAATTCTATTCTAAAGTTCGTTCACATTACATCACTTTGAAGCATATGCTTTAGTTATTCTAGAAGCAGTAGGTTTCCCTCCAGGTCTTGGCCCTTCTCTTTGCTTTCACTGCTGTGTTTCAAAAGTGATGAGTTGGCAGACTTGTAGAAAGCTTTCCCAGGGTTTTTTTACAATACCCCTTGTAGTTTTACTCAAAGACATCCAGCTGTCCCGTTATCTCCTTGGTAGGGCAGCTTGCTTTGCAGATAAGGAGGACAGCTCCCCTTGCAGAGATTTGCAACTTTCTTGTCCGAACAGTCTATATGATCTTTCAGACATTTTAACCCCTTTGTCGCTATACAATTACAAGCCTGTTTATGCATTACAATGAATATTGGTTTATGAATACAAACTTGACCATATTATTTACAGCTTATTCACATCATGTGGTATAAAATGTTCTGTCTTTTACCCTCTTCTGCCCAGGGAGGCCCTTAGAGAACATGCAAAGCTGAAGATGGCTGAGGAGGAGGAAGAACAGAGAATGAGCCACCAGCAGATTGAGGAGAGCAGGCAGGTACGCCAGTAGGACAGGAAGGTCCTCTTGTGACCTCTAGACATTTGGCTTTACCCTTCTTTTAGTTTTGTGCAGTGCTTAGTGGCATGAAGCAGCATTTATGTGAGAAGCAGGAGGGACAGAAACTCCTCAGGACTGGGTAGAGCGTGATTCTTGAGCTGGATCCTGAGGATGTGATTTCGCTGTGACAAACAGCCCATGGACTGGAAGGATCTGGGACTGATGCTGTGCATACATACCCCTAGCCCCATCCACATGCACAGGGGATGCAAAACAAGAAGGTGCTCTGAGCCCTTTCCTCTTGATGCTGGGGCTTTCCAGGGGAGGGAGGACCCATGGGTGCATTGGAGTCCTTGCAGTGCTTACCAGTCCTGCCGTAGCATTGGAAGACAGGGCTTATAGATCCACACAGGCACCTCTGCATGAGGATAGGAACCAGAGCCTGGACATGCATAGCAAGAGTTCCTCCAGTATCCTTCTCTCCAGAGGTCAGGTCTCTGGATGTGAGATGTTTATCACCTGTTTCACAGAGGCTGGCCAAGCTGCTCTTTGATGGCACGCAGATGGTGACAAATATCCAGGTGACTGCTGACTTGAGGGAAACACAGAGGAGAGCAGAGGAGGCAGAGCTGAAGCTGCAGAGGTAAGAGACTGTACAGTGGGGAGGAGCAGTGTAGATATTGGTGTGGCTTTCTGAGGACATCCTAGTGCTGGTCATCCAGGAACACTTAGAAGTTGGGGCTAAACTGAATTTATGTTCACAAGGAAAATTCAGGCAAAGAAAGAGCCTCCAGGCCCCACCTACCACAGCTGAATCTTATCAGAGCTCTGCAGGTCAAGGCTGGTAGGCTGGTTGCTTCCCCAGGTGGCACTGCAGTACTGTGGATGTCTGGTTACTGATCTCATCCAGACTCATCACATCTTCAGTTCCAAAGTGTGAGAAATGCAGCTGGTTCTTAGCTTTTTACCAGGAGCCTATGCCATGTATACCCATGGTCTCCTTGCTCCAGAAACATAGGCACAGCTGCCCTCGCATTTGGCTTTCCTAGCAGGTTTCCTGAGCCTGGAGATGAGACCATGGTGGAGAATGTGCTACTTGTGCTGAGAGGTGGCTCAGTAAATGGCCTGTTTACAGAGCTTGCCCTCTAGTCCTGGAGATAGGGGTAGTTATTGGCTATACCGTGGGAATGCACCAGGACAGCCCCATCAGGCTGTGTGTGAGGAGTGGGAAGAACGTGAGGCTGTGCTAATTTGAGAAATTGGATATGAAGGTCTTTGCAGTCAGAGTGGTGAGATGCTGGGTGAGGGGCCCCAGATGTAGAGATCTTCCTCCTTGGAGATACCGGGCACGCGCCTGGACAAGGCCCTACGCAACCTGCTCTGACATTGAAATTAATCCTGCTGTGACGAGGAGCCGGAGATTACCCAAAACTGTTTCAGCCTCGATTATTCTTTGACCCTCTCTGTGTGCCTTCCTGCTCCCCCAGAGGAGCTGGGCAGTCGCCAAGGGGGGACTAGCTTTTTCAGCCCTGTCCCCAGGACTCGGAGATCCGCTAGGAAACACCGAGTCCTTGCTTAATCCCTTTAGAGGGCACTGTAAGAACAGTTTCTGGGAGGCTGGCTGCATCAGGTTGCATGTCCCTTGCTCGGCTGGGATTCCCACTGGGAATCTCCTTAAGGAACCAGGTGCTGTGTCCAGGACCTGCCTGCAGAGCAGATTTTGGGGTGGCAAAGGTGGTGGCCGCTGTTCAGCCTGAGCCGAGGGCCATCTCCAGAGCATGTTGGATGGTTTAGGAGAGGAAACAGTTTTGTAATATGGAACGCCAGCTGTTCAGTGCCCTTTGGCTTTAGGTGGAGTACAGTCTCCGGCCACATTGGCTTCCAAGTCTAGATGTAGCTGGGAGGCTGCTGGGCAACACGTGTCCATCACCTTTTGCCCAGAGCCAGCTCGTGTGGCAGAAGGACTAGTGCTCTTTGCAAAGGTGACTGCTGCTTGAGCTGAGCTCTTCAGTCTTTTCTCCTCGAGCCAAGCGGTTGTTAGATCACTGGGCGAGGGCAAAGCTGGGGAAATACCTGCCTGAGGAGGAGGGCCTGCAGAATGCCGGCTCTGCCCTTGTTTGATGCTCTAACAGCACTTGCAAAAAAAGCTGCTGTCCCACTGGTATCGTGATGCCACTTTGAATTCACATTGGGTTGTGCAGGAAAGTGCTCCTGCAAGCATGAGGCACTGTACCATGCATGAAGCACTTGCTGCCCTGCCCCAACTCCCCATCTGCCATGTGCTCCTTACTGCCTGCAGGGTAGAGAAGCTGGAGAATGAAGCAGAGTCTAGCAGATGCAAGTTTGAGGAGATCACCTCCAGGTGGGCCTCGGCCAAGGAGATGACAATCCCGCAGGAGCTGTGGCAGCTGCTGAACCAACAGCAGCAGCAGTGCACGCTGCTTCTGGAGGAGAAGAACAAGCTCATCAGCAAACTGCAGCAGGTAGTGTGGGGACCAGGCAGGGACAACTGGGAAGGATGGGGGGTTTCAACTTCTGGAGGATGCTGTTCTAAAGCAACAGGCACCCCTCTGTCTGGCTTTTCAGTCATCCCTCTGTCTGGATCTTCAGTCCACCAGTACGCAGTACGTGGTAGGGATCTGTGTAGTCACAGTTGGTCTGGGTCAAAACATTCTTAACAATGTATACACGTATCTTAAGGCAAGTGCCAAGAGGATGGGGTCAGGTTCTTTTCAGAGGCTCCCAGTGATAAGATAAGGGGCAACGGGCACAAACTGCAGCACAGGGAGCTCCATGGGGAGAGCAGGAAAAACTTCTTTCCCTTGAGGGTGACGGAGCACGGGGACAGGCTGCCCAGAGAGGCTGCGCAGTCTCCTTCTCTGAAGATAGTCAGAACCCACCCGGACTCGATCATGTGCAACCTGCTGTAGGAGAACCTGCTTTAGCAGAGGGTTGGACTAGATCAGGGGTCCTCAAACTGCAGCCTGCGGGCCGGATACGCCCCCCCCAGGGTCCTCAATCTGGCCCCCGGTGTTTACAGAAACACACACCCCCCGCCCCGGGGGTTGGGGGGGGAAACCAAGCAGCCGCAGATGGCTGCCTGCCACTTCATCCGCGCGCTGGACCCCTGATTAAAAAGTTTGAGGACACCTGGACTAGAAGATCTGCAGAGGTCCCTTCCAACCCTAACCGTTATGTTGTTTGGTGGAAACTGTGCCAGGAGCTGCAGTGCCAGTGTCCCAGTGTGGAAGATGAGATTGGGTGTCCTGGCACCAGTGTGCAAGGATGGGCACACGGGACACTGGTAGTAGTGAGACAAACTGGCAGGTACCAGATTGCACAGTAATAAAAAAAAGGAAAATGAGCAGGGTGTGTGTGGTGGTTTTGTATGTAGAGGGAAGAAAACCTTCCCCACAGCAGGTTACTTGACCCCCAGAGAGAGAGTGGTGTGTCTGCAGGCATGTCACCTCTCACTCCATCTCATTAGTACCTTTTGGCAGTGATGATCTGTCTCTCCTCCCATCTTGCTTCCTAACTACCTCTTGACTTTCTGGCTTTTTGGTCTCATCACCTCTTTGGAAAAGGCTGCATCTGGGTCTTACCCTTTCAGTTAGCTCCTGAGGATTCCTGGTCAAATACTTGTCTCTGATTTCAACATCTGCTCTCTTCCTCCAGGAACTGAAAACCAAGGATGAGCAATACATGCAGGCCATTAAGAAGCAGTCAGATGATATCCACCTGCTTTTGGAGAGAATGGAGGAACAGATCAGGATCATGCTGAAAACTTATCGTCACAAACTCCTGCAGATTGAGGTAGCCAGTTCATATGGTGGAGGAAAAGTCCAATGAGAACTTGCAGCCGCTTACCTCTCCATATGTATGGCATAAAGGCCTCAGGCCCATTGCACTGGCTGGATTGACTGCTGTCCAGAGCCGCAGGGCTGATGTCTTGGTCAGTGAGGCTGAAATCCAGCCGAGCAAGAGCACTGAATGGTGCTGAGTGCTGAAGGGCTGGTTTATACTGTGCTGTGAAAGAGTGTGGTTCAGTGCAGAGCAACTTGGTGGCATGTGAAAGCTGTTGCTGCTTGATGGCTGGTTATGGGTCTCTCTAAAAGCCAGAAGGGAGCACTGTGTTTCTTTAACCTTACCTTCTGCAGAGCACAGAGTTCCACCTTGCAGATCAAACGTGTATTTGTTGCTGAGTGAGGGCATCTCTCCCCATTTAATGTCTCCTAAGGTGAAATCAGGTGGCTGGCTGACCAAGCTCCACTGATTACCCTTAGGCAATGATTTCTAGTGAACTCGCAGAGCTACCCCAGCACCCAGACCATCCCTCCCAGCTCTGGGTGGCCGATAGCAGCAGGCCCCATGGGGTCGCAGTGTGAAATCTCTGCCAGTGGGGTTGTGACACTGAGAAGAGAGATCAGGCCAGTGTGTGTTTGACATGATGGTGAAGGGCTCTGTCTCCTTCACAGAAAGCTTTTGAGCTTGAACGGCGAGAGCTGCTGGACAGCAACAGGAGGAAGTGGGAGGAAGCCATCCAGGCCTGCAAGGCACAGGAGGTAAGGTCCATGTGAGATGTAGAATCATTTAGGTTAGAGAAGACCTCTAAGATCATCAAGCCCAACTGTTAACCCAGCACTGCCAAGCCCACCAGTAACCATGTCCCTAAGTGCCACGTCTACACGTCTTTTAAATCCCTCCAGGGATGGTGGTTCCACCACCTCCCTGGGCAGCCTGTGCCAGTGCTGGACAACCCTGTTGGTGAAGCAACTTTTTCTGACCTCCAATCTAAATTTCCCCTGGCACAACTTGAGGCTGTTTCCTCTTGTCCTTTCTCTTGTTACCTGGGAGAAGAGACCGACCCCCACCTCACTACAACCTCCTTTCAGGTAGCTGTAGAGGGCGAGAAAGTCTCCCCTGAGCTGCCTTTTCCTCAGACTAAAGAACCCTGATTCCCACAGCCGGTACTCATCAGACCTGTGTTCCAGACCCTTCACCAGCTTTGTTGCAGTTCTCCAGCACCTCAGCGTCTGTCGCAGTGAGGGCCCAGGAGCCGTGCTGCTCTCCAGCTCTGGGCTGCCTTGAAAAACATGCATGCATGCAGGCAGCTGGTTCCTCAGGAGTGTTGGGAGGCAAAAGGGTAGTTTTTCAGCCTGTTCTGCAAGGGAATTATCCGTGCATGAGCTTTCTTTGGGCTAGCCAAAGGAGCTGTGATCACAGGAGGAAGCTGTCACCATTGATGGGTGATGTTCTCCTTTTGCCTGTAGCTGGAATACCTGCATGCCCGTGTGAAGAAGGTGGAAGAGTTTGAGAAACAGCTGAATCAGCTGCGGGTACAGGATGAGGAGGAATATAACAGCATGAAGATGCAGCTGGAGAATGACGTGCAGGTACAGAAAAGGCTGGTGTGTGCCATGTGGGGAGGCAGTGGATCAGATCTCCATGGGATTTTCTGCGTGTAGCTGGCTCTGTGGAGCAGCTAGAGGGTATGAAAGCTACAGCTGGTCCCTGGTCACCTCAGCTCTTCAGCATGCACAGTCCAGCCCTGTGTCAACAGAGTGATGGAGCTGTTCTCTCCTCTCCATGGGTCCTGTACCACAGTGTCCATCTGTCTTTGGCTCTCAGAGGTCTGTAGCACATGAACTGTAGCTCTAGGACGTATGAAGCACCTGGGAGGGTCAAGGTGTTTGCTTCTGGCATCATGATTGATAGGATTGGATAGTGTGAATGTCCTGACACCACATCATTTCAGATCTGGTTCAGAACCCAGTTTCCTCCTTTGTCAGGGTCTTGGCCTAGGAAGTGTGAGCTTTTTCCTCTGACATCTATCCCCAGACCCATGATTTCTCTATGGATCATGAAGACCACTTGGTGTGAGAATTATCATGAGTTTGCCCTTACTGAGCTGGGAGGACATGTAGTGGAAGAGCACAGCCCTGGCACACAGCTGGCTGAACAACCACCAAGGGCTCTCACAGCAGATCCAAACCTCATAGCCACGGCTTCCCTGAGTTACAGATACCTTTGTAGTGCACTGCATTCTCTGCAAGTAGCGATGCCAACAAAGCAGTGCATCTGTGGCTCTCTGTAATCCTCCTGGTCCCCTGGATGACAGCCCTGGTGTTGGCCCTGGGCTGGCAGGTTTGGTTTTCCCCAGCATCATTTAGCCTCCTCATCTCAGCAGAGAGCCCCGCTGCCACTGACACCTTCCCCGCTAGTTGTTGTGTGTTGTTTCCTGGGCTGCATGGTGGGAACAGGACATTTTGCATTTGGACTTTAGTAAGATTCATTGTTTGTCCCATGGGATGTCCTTCTAGGAAGCCCAGGGAAATACAGGCTAGCGTTGCTCTCTAGAAGTTTTTGCACAACTGTGGGTGAAATACTACTGTTGCAAGGTCCCTGTCAGCCTGAAAGGGCATGTCCAGGGGGACAGTTCTGACTCTGTGGTTTCTTCACCTTCGTCTGGATAACCTGGAAGGTGACACAGAGTATGTGACTTTCCAGATGGCTTTGAGCCATTGGAGGGGGGAGGCAGCAGCGTGCTGGAGATCAAGGTTCACAGACAGGAATGCAGAGCTGTTGTGAAAACACACTCGCTGCCTTTAGCTGTAGTTGTGGGAAGGTTTATATGTAACGCAGACATGGTGATTACTCCTCTCTATCTCTGTGTCCTTGTCCAGGTTTGGCAGCGTGCTTGGGAACAGGGAAGAAGGTCTAGAACAAACCAAGCAGACAAATGACTGCTAAGAAAAGATTAAAAGGCTGGGATTGCTTAGACCAGGGAACAGATTTCTGTAGGGAGGTGACGAGTCTACAAACATGTACAATTCTGTATGATGTGGGAGGAGGATGACTTGTTCTTTGTGTCCACTGTAGATGCAAGAAAAAATCATGGAGCTGAGTTTTGGTAGGAAAGATTTAAATTGGCATTCAGATTTAGGGTTCACATTTCAAGCTAGCAGTGGCAGGGACTTGCTTGGTCGTTAGCTTGAGTGACTGTGCCCTTAGTTTGTTGCTCTGTGACACAGGGTTTTAGGAACACCTTGAATCAAAATCTGCTGGGACTGATTTGGTGAAGTTTTCCCTCTGTGGGGCAGAGGGATGAATCAGATGTCCTCCTGGTTCCCTTTAGCACTGCAGTTGCACAACTCTAGAGCACAGACTTCATCCTTCCAGTTCAGGGAGAGTAAGAAAAAAGAATTTGGAAATACCTCTTTTCCTGACTGACCTGTGATATCATTCTCCTGAGGTATCCCTGGAGCAGGAGCTTAGCCAAGACCTTAATGATGAAGTCTACAGTTTGGGGGTTATTGAGTACTCCCCGGTTTTACTAGACGAGAATCAGCATTTTAAGCACAGGGTTTGAGCCATGGCTTTCCTCCATCTGCTTTAAGAAGGTCCCTTGGCCCTGCTGGGATTTACCTGCATCTTTTCTTCAGCTGAGCTTTGATCTTAGCCAGGTGGGACTGCTTCTGGGTGTCTTCCCAGGTGGTTTGTACACTCTCTGTTGTACATAGGGCTACCTAGGAGAGCTCTGAGCCAGCTAACTCAGGTGCCAGTGTCTTCCCCACTTCTAGCCTACAGCTCAGGGCTCTTTACCTGCCCCCAAAGATCCCCGTGGCCTGAGAGCAATCCTGAGCCCCTGACAGAGACCCCACTGGCTCTCTCTGCTGTGCAGATTCCTGTGAACAATCAAGCCTGTAGCTGCTGGTGTAATTTGGGGCCATGCAGCATCGTAATGCCAATCACTTCCTATCACAGAAGAAATCTTTATAGGCCTCACCAGCAAAGCACTGTGTTATGAGTTTTTGTCAGTATGAGGTTTCTGCCTCCTTTTGCACATGGAAAACACTTACACTAATGAATTAAACCATAGGGCCCAGGAAGTGGCTTCTCCTTTCCCTCAGCTGTCAAGCACATGGTATGCTGGGAAGCTGGCAGATGTCTCCATTGCAAATGTCTCCTCCATTGCAGCTGCGGAGCAAAGGAGAGAACTCTCTGCCTCTGCTGTCCCGCAGGCTACGCAGCAAGATGCTGCCATCACAAATGCTTCGGTTATTTGTTTTGTCTGCTTTCTTTAAGAGCTGGAGTTGGTGTGGTCACTCTATGTGTCCCTTCCTCCAGCTCACCAGATAACTTCTGAGCCTCTTGGTTAATTCACAGATGTGCAATTCCTAAAACTGACATGAAAATCAGCAGCTATGTTGAGGAGAGAGGCCAAAATTAGTGCCCCACTGGGTGAAAGTTGGGTACAACTTTGGTCTGTTCTCCCTTGCCCAGACATGACCCTGTAACATGCACCAATGGACAACATCTCCGTCGCTCACCCATGAGTGATGCCATGTGGCCAGGGGTTAGCTGTGAAAATGTGCATGGAGAGATGGGGTTTGGAGATGCAGGATCAGTAGGATCCAGGCTTCAGTGTGGCCTTTGCTCAAAGCAGGGCTTGTTTTCCTGTTTTTTGAAATGCCAGAACCTGGAGAAGCAGCTCCAGCAGATGAGAGCCGTCTATCAGCTGAAGCAGGAGAAGCTGGAGTACAGCCTTCAAGTGCTTAAGAAGCGGGACAAGGAGAACACCATCATCACATGTCAGCAGAAGAGGAAGCTCAACCGGTAAAAACTCATCCCCAGAAGATGGGCTCTGCCTTACTTGCCATCACCACCCATACGTTGTTCTTTGTGGAGCTCATCACCTAGAGCAGGCCAGCGAGCTGTGTCCCAACCCATCCCTGGGCAGGGCCATCGCCAGAGCACTTTGAAGAGGCTGGCCATGGCCAAGGAGTGCCAGCTGCATCAGGGTTGATCGGGCCCTGGCACTGAGGAGTCACTAGTATATAAGCAGCCCCAAGTGCCAAAGCCTTCATGCATGCTGGGTATGCCTGAAGGTGCCTCTTTGGGAGTACCCAGCTTTGCTGTCCTTCCTCAGGCTCCACAGCTTGCTCAATAACCTGAGAACAAAACTGGCCAAACAAGAGAAGCAGTTCAGAGAGGAGAACCAGAGCCTGGCAGCCAACTGCGAGCACATCACAGGGCAGTGCAAGGAGGTGCAGAGGAGGATGAGGTGGGGTGTGCACGGGCATCTGCCCACGATGAGGCCTCGGAGCACCTAAGTGAGGTGCAGGGGGAGCTGGCTTGTCATTTTGAGTCATGGAGCCTACTTCCATGGACCATCTCCCTTCTGCACAGGCACTTTGCTGTCCGTGATGCTGAGAAGTTCACAGAGGTCTGGCTTATGAACGAGGAGGAAGCCAAAGGGCTGATGCGGAAAGCCCTCAATGCGGATCGCATCATTCACACCCAGCAGCTGGGGCTGCCCTGGGAAGAGCCTTGTTACTGGTTCCTGAATAATGTCGGCCCCCTTGGGCATTACGAGGAGAAGAGGTTGGCAACGAAGCTGGCTGCAGAGGTCCTGACAGGTGGGATGCACAGCCCTTGTCACACTTTTGGCACTGGGAGACCCTCACCTTCCTCCATAACAGCCCCGCCTGTCACTCCTTCCCTTGCCATTGCAAGGTGGGACCTTAGAGGGATGACACTGCGAGCCCAGGCAGGGGCTGTCCCCAGCCCTGAGCTGGCTCATGCCAAGCCAGCTTGGGGTTCTTTGCACTGTCCTTTGCCCAGTGCTCCCAGTTCCAAACAAGCTGACCAAGAGCCAGCACGTGTCCCGAGATCCTGGGGGTGCTTTGCAGGTTGCAGGGAACAATTGTGGTTGCCCTGCTGACCCCTGCAGCAATGTGATGGGGGAGCACAGCCTGCAGAGCACAGTTTAAGCACAAAGGCATTTGCTCACCCTTCGTGTTTCAGGAAGAAGCTCTGGGGGACAGGAGGAGGAAGGGAGAGAGAAGGGGAGGGAAGAAGTGGACAACGGAAAAGGAGAAACAGAAAACACAGTGAAGGCTGAGGATAGAGTCACACCTCTGCGAAATATTTCCAAGAAGACTGCCAAGAGGATCCTGGAGCTCGTGAGCGACGAGTGGGTGCGTGACGATGTAGCACGTGCTTTGATCAGGGAGCAGGCATACTGTGCCCTGGTGATTCCAGCTTGCAGTGGATCTCTTCCAAGCTCCGTGTCTTGGGGTGAAGGCTCCTGCTGCTCCGCCCAGCAGCCTGTTGTCAGAGAGCTGCCCCAGGGGCTGTGAGAGGATCCCCAAGTCTTTCCACTGTGTGTGGCACATATATAATGCTAATAAAAGGTATTGGCAGGCATGGCCCCAATGTCCCCATCCGCAGCTCCCCAGGCTAGAATAAGCACAGGCAAACCTGCTGCATCTAATGCTCCAGGCTATTCCCCATCTCCGGGGACAGTCAGCAAGAGCTTCAGATCATGATGTCCTTTTGGCATCACCGTGTTGACAACTGTGATCTTCTCTGTCTGCTGGGTGGCTCTTCCAGCCTCATGGTGCCCAGCTGCTGCCCCTCCATAGCACGGTGTGGGCAGGGACAGAGACGCTCGCTATTTCTCTGCACTCTCTTCTCTGCATGTCTCTCAAGGGTTTCCTCATCAAAGGCAAGCAGCTGAGGCCCCTGCACGCGCTGGGGAGGCATGAGCGTGCCCTTGTGAAGCTCGACTCCATCTTTGCGGTGAGTTGTGGCTTGGCCCAGCAGGGGCTGCAGGAAAGACTGGTGGTCACGAGGGAAAGCCTTCTGCCCCGTGTCCATGCAGTGTAGGACTGAACCACCCCAGAGAAGTGCAGTTGAGCTGCTGGGGGGGAGACTAGGGCAGCAAGGGAAGGGGAGCATTGCCAGAGGGTGTGAAGCACTGTGGCCAGATGCTTCTCAGCTCAAGGCCATCCTGCTGATGAATTAACATCCCCAGGGCCTGTCCAGCCTGTTCTCAGACTCTCCGAGCCACAGATACCCCCGGCTGTCCCACGCGAACCACTTCTTTCCACCTGCTCCTGCCTTGCACAGCATTGCTAGAGAGGCACCCTCTACTCCTGAGAAATGCTCTTCATTTCACTCGCCCTCCCGTGATGTCTTTGGGGGACACTAACATGGTTCCTCTGCTCTCCAGGCCCTCGAGATCGACAGTGAGGATGACCTGTACCAGCTGATGGATTTTTTCCTGAAGTACAAAACCCAGGAGGTGGCTGTCAGCCAGGTGGGACCAGCAGGCACAGCGGTGGAGACAGCCTAGCAGAGGTCGAGGGAAGGGGTGGTAGAACATCTGCTGAACAGCTGGGGAGGGCAGAGAGGGGGACCAGTGCGTTGGCCCTGAAACGTTTCCCTGTGACCAGAAAATGGAGGTGAGCATGCCAGGGCTGAGGGGTTGTAATCTACTTCTGTCAGGGCTGAACAGAGGCTCTTGCACATTAATTTTTGCTTCAGCTGCCTAAATTTGCCAAGGGACAAGGCTGCAGGCAGCTGGAAGCTCCCAAGGGGAAGGTAGCTCCTGGGGAGGAGGAGGGGATGGAAGGCACAGTGCCCAGCTTGCTGGCCTTCCCTCCAGAGCCGGGGCAGTCCAGGTGGAGAAGATGTCACGGATCCGGCTAAGGACAGAGAGGACGGTGAATCTGGTGCCCAGAGGGACGAGCTCAAATCCCCTTGGAGTTTGCTGGGCTCCCTTCCGTCTGTGTACATCCACACTGATGACGTCCTAAAGATCCTGAAAGCATTTGTGCAGGATTTCGACAAGCTGAGGTAGGACTAGGGGCAGAGTGGTGCAGTTGTCCCTGGGAGGGGGCCAGGCTGGGGCACAGAGGAGGTTTGCAGGTGTGCAGGTGGCTGCCCTGGCTGGAGCGAGAGCTTTCCCTGCCTGCCCTGCAAGATTACAGAGGGGTGAGGAGGGCAAGGGGGTACAGACAGTGCCTGAGTGAGGGATGGCTGGTGACAGCCAGGCAGGAGATGACCAGCAGCCCAGGGAGGGAAGCAAAGCCGTGGGGCAGGCAGGTACCAGCTGTGGGGTTGTGGTCATCGGTGTGATGATGGCAATGGTGTTCAGTGCAGCTGAGGGGTACGGGGCTGTTTGTCAGGCCTGAAGAGCTGAGGCCCAGGGCTTTGTTCTCTGTCCCCCAGGGAGGACGGATCGGTAAAGGAGGTGCCACAGGTCCGGGACAGCTCCAAGGATGGGGAGTACTGGGAAGCCCTGGCACATGTTATCCCTGAGCCAACACTGAAGCTGTGGGATGC
Organism: Falco naumanni; assembly: GCF_017639655.2. Taxonomy (NCBI): domain Eukaryota; kingdom Metazoa; phylum Chordata; class Aves; order Falconiformes; family Falconidae; genus Falco; species Falco naumanni. The sequence continues at coordinate 72,819,290 of NC_054059.1, read as the reverse complement.
GCTGGCAGTGGCGCTGGAGGAATACTAGTGAGTGACTGGCAGTGCTGTTGGGGACAGGGCAGGCTGGTGGCATGGCTGGGGGAACCAAGTGGCCATGTCAACCCTCTGCCCTCCTTGCCCAGTGAGGTGCTCATGCGGAGGGCCAGCCTGCTCGCTGAAGCAGCTGTCCTGCGGCAGCAGAACTCGGAGCTGTGCCTGCTGCTGGAGGAGTACGTCAGCGCCGGGGTGAGTGGCAGCATCCTCCTCCCCTGGGCTCTGGGGACACCCTGCCATGTGTGCCCCACGCAGAGGTCTCAGACACGGGAGCCACTGCCTGGCACCCATTGCTGGCAGGCTCAGGGTGCTTCTCCCCGCAGGTGAAGAGCAAGTTGCGCTCCCCTCCCACACAGCAGATGGACCTGAAGCTGTCCTGCCCCAAGGAAGTGCGGTGAGTGCCCAGGGCCAGGGCATGGCTTTGCTCTGCTCTGAGCTGAAGCTATGGCTGGAACCAGGGCATCCCGACAGGCACTAATAAACCCTTCCCAAACCTGGGCTGTCAGCGTGTGTGTGGCCTGCCAGGGGCAGCCGTCTTGGCCCTGAAGGTGCTGGGGAGCTGCAGCCAAGCGCCCCCCCCACCAGTACAGGGAATTCGTGGTGCTGGAGTAAAGCACTTCCTCATGAAGCAAAGCCATGTGCTCCGAGTCCTCCCTTCCCTCGCGAAGCCAGGCCGGACCCTCCACCTCCCGCAGCTCACCATCCCCACCACCTGTAGGTATCCTGGCTTTGGGAGAGCCCTGGTTTTACACCTTATTCCCCACTTTTCCTTTTGTTGCCCCAGAATCTTTTCTTCCCTCAGATTCCTCCCAAACAAAACCAACACGCTTCCAATTCCTTTTCCCTCATCGTTCCCAGTACTGCTACATCTGCATGCACCTAAACTCTTTGTTCCTAAGGCAATAGCATCCCGAAGCCATGCTACTGGCACAACTCTCGCCAGGAGGGCCGTGTTACATCCCTGACTCCCTTCCACTGCTCTGGGTCACACCTGTTGTATCTCATTCCCAGTACAGGCTTCCTGGCCAGCCTGGCTCCCCGGCCTCACACGGGCGCCACTTGAGTGATTTCTCATACCAGAGCAGGGTAACACGGGTTGGTTTTTTGCTCGCTGCTTCTCTGGGCCCTTGAATAATTTTGATTTTTCTCCTGGTTCCCACCAGGGGATTCAGCCAGCTGGGAGGGCTGGCGATCCTGTGGAACGGCTTGCTGGCTGTAAGCCGGGGTGCAGCAGGATCCACAGGGCAGAAATGCAAACCAAAACGCCAGGATTGAGAGGGTGGCAGGCAGGGAAAGGGTTTCGGGGCAGGGAAGGCGGGGACGGGCACACTGCCTGGGACAGGGGCTCCTGGGACTGCCGCGGCATCGGCTCCCGGAGCTGGGGGATGCCCAGGAGCACCGTTCCCGGCAGACGGGAGCCAGCAGCATCCAGCTCCCGCAGGGGAAGGGGAGCAGGCGGCTGTCAGCGGTCCCAGCCCCACGGCGGGGGTCGGGAGGGCCCTAAACCCCGCGCCCCACGCGTCGGGGGTGGGGAGATGCCCCCAGGAGCAGCGGGAGGGCTGGAGCCGGGCGGCCAGAGCCACCGCAGCGGCGGCGGTGGGCGGGGCCGAGCCCTGCCGAGGCCCCGCCCCCCAACTCGCCCCGCCCCGCCCCAACGGCCGCCGCGGCCGCCGTCAGCACCGGACGAGGCGCGGCTGCAGGACGCTGCAGATGCCGCCGCGGGTGCCTCGCCGCCAGGGCCGCCAGCCGGCCCCGGCCAGGTAGGGCCCTGCCCGCTCCCCCGGGGCACGGGGCGCGCAGCGTGGAGCGGGCACTGGAGCAGCGCCCAGCGTGGGGCACCGGGGCTGCCCCGGGCGGGGAGTCCGTGCAGCCGAGCGGAACCCCGAGGATGGGGGTCCCGGCCCTAGAGCCGAGGGAGAGGCGCGGGGATCCTGGTCCGGAGCAGAGCCTGGGGGTGGGGGTCCGGGGGAGAGCCGCGGGGGTTCCGGTTCGGGAGCGGAGGGAGAGCCGCGGGGGTCCCGGGTCTGGGGGCCGGAGCAGAGCCCTGGGGGTGGGGGTCCGGGGGAGAACAGCGGGGGTCTCGGTCAGGAGAAGAGCCCTGGGGGTGGGGGTCCGCGGGGAGGCACGGGGGTCCTGGGGCTGGGGCAGAGCTGCGGGGGTTCCAGTCCGGAGCAGAGCCCTGGGGGTGGGGGTCCCGGCCACAGGGGAGAGCCTTGGGGGTCCCGGTCCAGGGCCCGGAGCAGAGTCCTCCTGGGATGGGGGTCCGGGCCAGGCAGGGGCCGCCCCCAAGCTGGGGGTCCGGGCGGCGGGACAAACCCTATGCGGGGTCTGGCTGATTCCCTGGGGGCTGGAGCCCACCCACCCTTGGCAGCAGCCAGTGACCCGGGACCGGGTCAGGCATGGGGGCGCCAACCTGGGGAGGGGGCTGCAGGGGGAGTCACGGGCAGGGAACCGACTGCATCAGGAACGGGGCTGTTTCTGCAGCTCGGGCTCCCAGACAGCCCCGCTCTGGTCTCCCTCTCTCCATCCCTTCTCCCCCAGCGCCATGGAGAATGGAGCCAGCAGCCTGGTGACCTCATCCTCCACGGCCACCTTCAAGGAAGAACTGCTGTGCCCCATTTGCTATGAGCCTTTCCGGGAAGCCGTGACACTTCCCTGTGGCCACAACTTCTGCAAGGATTGTGTGAGCCGTTCCTGGGAGCACCGGCACCACCTGTGCCCTGTTTGCAAGGAGGCCTCCTACGACAATGACCTTCGCGTCAACCACACGCTCAACAATCTGGTGGAGATGGTCCTCCAGGAGGAAGAGCAACAGCAAGGTCCGGTGGCCGCCCTCTGTCCCCTGCATCAGAAAGAAGCCACGTTCTTCTGCCTGGAGGATAAGGAGCTGGCGTGCTGTGTCTGCCAGAGCTGCAGGCAGCATGAAGGGCACAAGATGCGGCCGGTGCAGGAGGTGGCGGCCAACTGCAGGGTGAGGGATGCTCCAGAAAAGGGAGGGGGACCACTAGCACGGAGAGGCAGCCCAGCATCTGGAGGTGTGCAGCTGGCGCACGCCCTGCCACAAACTTGCCGGCACACGGCTCTGGCTCGTGCGTGGCGTGCTTGTACCCGCCGGTGTGCCAGGAGGAAGGGTGAAGCCACCACGCTGCGAGGGTGGGTCCCCGCGGCTTTGCTGGCCCATGCTCTCCCTGCCTACTAATTACCCAGTGCCACCCTGTCCCCTGGGACATGGCGGTTTGCCCTGCGGGAAATGGGAACAGGGGGATGCTCCAAGGGGTTTAGAAAGTGGCCCCATCCCCACATTTCCTTGGCTTGTTCCTTCTCAGCTGGGCTCCATCCAGCCACGCTGGTTCTTAGAGCAGCACCTCGTGGCTGGGAGCATGGTTGGGATGGGGGTTGCACAATTCCCCCGGCCAGGGAGGGATGTGGGATGAGGAGGCAGCCCTGAGCCCTGCGGGGGCAGGATGGGTCATGGCTGTGTGAGGAGGAGGAGGAGACTGGCTCTGTCCGGCAGCTGGGCAGGGTGCCAGGATCTTCTGTGTTTCCCGGCCAGGAAAGCAGCGTGGCTGCTCTGACTCAGCCTGCAGGGATGAGCCAGATTTCAAATGTCGCGGGGCAGGCGCTGGGCGGCTGTTTGGCAAAGCTTGGCAGGGTGGCAGGGTACCCCCCATGCTGAGCCTCCCTGGGTGGCTGCTGGCAGCACCGAGGCAGGCAGGAACTTGAAGGTGCGTCACTAAAAGGGCTTCAAAACAGAGAGGAGGATTCACTGCAGAGGAAAGCTCCTCTGCCTCACTGCTTAGGGCTCCGTGCAGCGCCGGCAGACCTTGGCTGCAGGAGAGGAAGGGGTGGGCTGAGCAAGGATCCTGCGTAACCTCGCCCTGCTGGCTTTGGGGCTCCTGTCTTTCCACGCTGGAAACGCTGGGCGTAGGCTTGGGGAGGCTCTGAAGGTGTCTCATCCCTGCAGGCCAAGATGAAGAACATGGAGACCTCCCTGCGGGATAAGGCGAGGGATTTTGGAGCCGTGCATCGGTCCTACGAGGCCATCTTGGGACACAACGAGGTGCGTGATCCATCCTGCCAGGGACACAATGGGCCTGATCCTGACACATGTGTGTGCAGGTGTGCAAACTCATGCATGTGCCCTGGGCAGGGGGCAGGAATTCAGCTGGCTCCGGGACGGAGCCTGGGCTGCTCCATCCCTGGGTGAGGAGGATGGTGCTGAGGGGAGGAAGGACTCAGATAGGGAATCGAGGACTGGCATGATGGGACTGTGCCTGCCGTGGATTTTGGGAGGGCAGCATGGTCCCCGTGGGTGCCCAGCAAGTCCCTGAGCACTGGAGCTGGTTGGAGGGCTCCAGAGGAGCGTTTAGGGGGAGGGCAGGGGCAGCCCAGGGCAGCTGGGGGCTCCAGAAGGAGGTGGTGACAACCCCACGCGGGGCAGGTGGAAGCGGTGCGGCTGGAGGCGCGGATCAAGAGGGAGTTTGAGAAGCTGCACGAGTTTCTGCGGGGCGAGGAGAGGACACTGCTGGCCCGGCTGCAGGAGGAGGCATGGCACAAGCGCGGCTTCATCGAGGACAAGATGAACCAACTGACGGAGGAGAGCCGAGCCCTCCTCGACGAAGCCCACCGGCTTGAGGCAGACCTCGAGGGGGATGACTGCACCTTGCTCCTGGTAAAGCCCTGCTGGGGTGCTGCCCTGTGCCCTGCAGGGTGTCACTCTTGCTGTGGCACCCTCCTGCCTCTGCTGGGGTGCGAGCAGGGTGCTGGGTAATCCTTTTTGCAAGCCCCTGTGAGCCCTTACAAGTGGAGGGTCTGATTCTTGGTCTCTCCTTCTCTTCCAGAGTCACAAGACCCGCAAGCACAGGTAAGTCCCAGTCCCCACTGCGTCCCCTGCCCAGTGACACAGGGTGCTCAGGGTGGCTGAGTCTCCACATCCCCTCCCTGGGGCTGAACGGGGTCTTCTGCCTGGCTGAAGGTAGTCAGGTCTCTGCCCCGGGTGAGTGCCTGTACCCATGTCCCCTCCAGGTCTGGGTGCTCTGGCAGAAGAAGGTGCTGGGGGTCCCCAAGGCCAGGCAGCACCCCTGGGTGCCTCTAAGTGGGATAGGGGGGGCACACACGCAGACACAAAGCAGTGTTTCAGGTCTTGGGGGAAGCATTAAAACCCTGATGGTCAAGGAGATTTGGTGCTGGGACCCTCCTGGGGTGATTCACCACCCTCCTGGGGTGAGAGCAAAGTTTGGCAGATATGGGGTGCTGGTGGGGAAGCTCCTGCCGAAACACAGGGTGCCAGGAGACCCAGCCCAGTCCCTTCCTCCATCCTTGACCCATCTCCATTCTCTGGCCCTGCCCTAGGATTGCCTGCACGGCTGAGGAGCCGGAGGCTGTGCCTTTGGGGATGCTGCTTGATGTTTCCAAGTACCTGGGCTCTCTGCAGTACAATGTTTGGAAGAAAATGCTGGACATCATCACCGTAGGTGAGGTGCTGGGTACTCCCTGCAAAGGGTGGTTGTCCCCGGGCTAAAGCAGCCTTTGCCTGCAGCAGCCCCAGGGGTGGTGGATGCTGGAGAGGAGCGTGGAGTAGCCATGCCCACAGCTGATGGCCCTGGGGAGTGGAGTTGGAGAGCAAAAAGGGTACTCTGGGGCACTTGCACCCCAAAAGGGAAGCCTTGGAAGGTGCATGTCTGCATGGTGAGCTGGGTTAGGGGTGGGTGGATGGATGGATACCTGCAAGGCTGTGTTCCCCCCATAAGCTCTTTCCTGCAGCCAGCTGGCTCCTAACACACGTGTTCCCACCACAGTCCCCTTCAGCTTTGACCCCAATTCTGCAGCGGGATGGCTTTCGGTGTCTGAGGATCTCACCAGCATCACCAATGGGGGCTACGAGCTGCGGGTGGAGAACCCTGACCGCTTCACCTCGGCCCCCTGCGTCCTGGGCTCCTGTGGCTTCTCCACCGGCTTCCACACCTGGGAGGTGGACCTGGGCAGCATCATGAACTGGCGGGTGGGGGTGGCCCAGTGGCGTGGTGGCACCCACTGGACCTTCCACCACGATGCTCGCTCCGGCTTCTGGTACATCTACCGCCTGCCTGGGAAGGATGGCGAGATGTGCCGAGCATCCAACGCAGCACGTTCAGAGGCAGCACCAGGCAACGTGAGACGAATCCGGGTGGAGCTGGACTGCGATGAAGGGGAGCTCTCCTTCTACGATGCCGACCGCAAGACCCACATCTACACGTTCCATGAGAAGTTCAGTGGCACTGTCTTCCCCTACTTCTACGTGGGAGGTACACCCATGGGGATGCTGCCTGAGGCGCTCCGCATCTGTCCTCTCCAGGTCCGTATCTGCGAGGACGTCCCTGTCTAGTAGCCACCATCTCCTGCTGCCAGCACCACTTCTGCCTGCCTTTGGGGTTCTCCAGGTGCTTTTTCATCTTTCCTCAGGAAAAAGAAAAAAAAGAAAAAAGGGAAGAAAGAAAGAATATGTGTATTTTCTGCCTCTTTTTAAAAAATCATTAATAAAGATTTTGTATTTCTGGTATAGCACTGCATCTCTCTGTGCCCAAGTCCTTTCTCTGTGCCAAGCTCCTTTCGTGACCCTCTCCACCATGCATCAAAGCTGGAAAGGCTTCAGGAAGAAGGTATCTCCCTGCTGGGGGTGCTGTAAATAGTAAATTAAACCATCTGGGGCCTTTTCAAGCTTTTACAAGTGCTGCAGCTTGCAGTGCTCCAAGTTTCCCTGCTGTGGGCGAAGTGGGGGACAGTGGCCCTTGCCCCGGCACCTTGGGACAGGAAAATCCCATGCTCCTTGGCTGGATGCAGACAGAAGCATGTGTTCCCCCTCGACAAGAACAACCTTTCCCGGGGACACCCTTGAGAGTAATGACCCATTTCCTCTGGCCCTTCTCCCCATGACTTCACGTCCCTGAGGGGCTTTTCCATAAATCCCTAGCTCTGGGAGTCAGGTGATGATGTGTTGCTGGTATTTGGAGGTGGAAGAGGCTTAGAGGTGGGCTGGGGGGGGAGACAAAAAGCACCCTCTGCACCCCTGTGCTGGGTCTGGCCTGGCATTCATTGTGTCAAAAAGGCTTTTCCCCCCCACCCTGGTGAGCCCTTGGGCTTTAAAGGCCCTGCCCTGGGGAAAGGGAGGGTGCCCAGCCGGCCTCGGCCTCGATTCCCAGGGGCAGCCTGGCTGGCGGGGACCTTGCTGGCAGGATTGCTGACATTAATGAGTGGTTTCCATGGTTTCTCATAATTTGCATAGGATGCTCCTTAGGAACAAGATCTGGTGACTGAAAAACAAGAGGGAGATGTTGGAGGCGTGCAGTGTGGGGGCGACCCCGGGGGTCCTCTGCCTGCCTGACGTTGCCTGATGTTACCTGTTTCCAACTGAGCATCCCTGGGTACAGGAAAGGAGGAAAATGGGCACGAGCATCCCATCTCCTTCCCTTACACCATACCCAAGCACAGCCCGAAACCCCCAAAAAAGCTGGCACTGCCTGGAAATCTGGTGTCCCAAGGGCAATTTAGGCACAAGTAAGGCATTATATGGGAGCAATAAAGAGCCGGTGAACCAATGTGAGTTGCTGGGGCTGGAGCAGGATGAGGCGTTTCTCTTTGTCAGGCCCAAAGGCAGCATTTCCCTCCCATGGCTGTGAGTGCCAGCGCAGGTGCCTGGCCTACAAACGGCAATGCAGGTTACATGAAGCATCACTTTGGATGGCGCAACTGAAACATTTTGCCTTTTTTCCAAATCATTTGGTGAAAAATCGGTTTGCAGGAAACAATGTGACTTCAGGAACTGGTTGGCTCCTCAAGACTCTGTATTTTTTAGTGTAATAAATGGTACCTGCTTCTTTCCCTGAGCTTAATTTCATTCCCACAGAGGTAAAGAAACGGCTTGAAGTGGAAACCTCAAAGCCTGCAGCAATGATTGATGTCTCCCTGGGACTGAGCGTTTCCTCACGCACACAGAGGGCAAGTTTAGCAAAAGCTCTGGTAAGGTGCAGGCAGGTTTTGTGTGGGACCCTCATCCGCAGCCATTGCATCCTTCCCTGATGCCTGAGATCCTGCCTGGGACACGCCAGTTTCCTGCAGGACCTTTTCCAAGCTCAAACCTTCCTACTTGCAATGATTAGAACAGGGGTCCTCAAACTACGGCCCGCGGGCTGGATACGGCCCCCAGGGTCCTCAATCCGGCCCCCGGTATTTACAGAACCCCCCTGCCCCCCCCCCCCTCCCCCGGGGGTTGTGGGGGAAACCAAGCAGCTGCAGATGACTGCCTGCCACCTCATCCGTGCCCCGGCCCCCTGGTTAAAAAGTTTGAGGATTAGAAGGATCTCGTTTATTATTATTAGCAATAGTAATTATCTTTTTAGCATCATTTTTGACTGCTCATGCTGAGGACAGGGAGGGATGGGCCCCACTACAGGCTGCGGGGTGCCTGGGATCCCGGTCCCCATCCATCCCAGTGAGGGGGGGGTGGGCACCACTGGTTCACTCGTGGGCGTGGGGTGCGAGTGGGGCTCCCCGCTACCTGGGAGAGGAATGGGGGGAGGGGGCATCCAACCGGGGGAGGGCTGGGCTCGCTGCAATGAAGCCCCCACCCCCATCAGTACTGATACAACAGCCCCCCACCCCCGCAACGTTCCCCCAGTTCTAGGGCCGGGCGATCTTTCGGGGAAGCAAGCGGCTCTCCCATTGGCTCGCAGCCCGGCGATGATGTAATTCCTGCCCAATCCGGGGGAGGACAGCAGCTTTTCCCCGCCCCCCGCCCTGGGTACCAGCCGGCGCTGGGAGCGGCGCATGCCGGCGGCGTGGGGGGCAAGCGGGGACCCCCCCCAAGGGAGGTTTCCCGGGGTGTGCCCAGCCCTCGGGCAGCCTGGGGGGTGCAGGGTCGTGGGGATGGACCCTGCACCTAGATGCTCAGCGCTGGGGCAGGCGGGTTGGGGCTGAGCCTGTGCGCCCCGGCGGGGAGGGGCTGGATCTGCTGACTGCTCCGCTGGCTTTTCCCAGGGCCACGACTCCTCGGGGAGGGATCAGACCTCTGGGTCTCCCCGCTGAAGGATCTGCGGATATGGGACCTTTTGGGGTGAGGTGGGAGATGTCCTGGGAGGGGAATCGAGAGGATGCAGAGCTCACCTCCAGCCCTGCAACCCTCCTGAGCGTGGCTGGAGGATGGGAAAGGGCTCAGGGAAAACACCACGGATGCTCTCCCCATCCCTAGCATCTCCCCAGGAGGCCTGCTCTTGGCAGAGCAGCATCCTGGGATACATGGACTTTCCCGTGCGGTCATCCTCGTGAGAAAGAGCACAGGCTGCAGATGGGTCCCATGTGCTGTGTGGCCACAGCAAAATGTTTTTTGCCCTGTCTCTCCTATCCCCTCACCCCGTGCCCAGGAAGGGTTTGGATGCTGGCACTAGGATGCCAAGCAAGTTTCCCTAAGCCAGCAGGCTGTAGCCACAGAAGGAAGCCAATCCTTTGCACGGCACTTCTCCTGTGGCCTTCTGTGGCTGCTGGGGTTCTTTCTTCCCCAGAATCAGCCTGATTCCACAGCCAACCTCTCCTCCAGCCCCCTCCTGTCATCTCCTATGCTGGAGATGCTCCCATGCCAGGCTGACCCAGGGGAGGGTTTGTTGAGGACAGTGTATGGGAAAAGGATGGTTCATGGCAGCCCACTGTTCCCATCACCCTGGGCAGACCCAGATCTCCTTGGCCTCCTTTTTCAGTGCCTCATGTAGTTGAGAGCAGCCTATGGTGCTGGAGAAAAACAGTTCCCAGTGTGGGAACAGCTGGAAAGCTTTGCAGGGCAGAGGGTGACAGCCCTTAGTGGTGGCCATCAAGTGTCCCCAGAGCCACAGCCTTAGACAGGGGCTCCAGGAGCTGAAACCAAGCTCTGTCCCCACAAAATGCTGATTCTGTGGAGCTGGGGGACAAGAAGGCACCTCCGATGTGACCCCTCCCAGGGTCCCCCGCATCTCCCCTGGCTCCAGAAAACGCAGCCAGCTGCGCAGCTGGACTGTGGCCACCAATATGGGGTGGCAGGGAGGGCTTTGTGCCCCGAGCCTGGACCACAGGGAGCTCAAAAGGGCATTTGAGCAGAGCCTCCTGCACCGCCCCACCACACAGCCCGGTGCCAGCCACAGCAGGGACTGTCCCACAGCCATTGAGTCCCCAACAAGGGCTGTTTGTCCCCCACTTGGCCACTGCATCTTGACTCTTTCCTCCCCTTGGCCCCTCTGGCTCAGGGCTGTGCTCCATCCCTTCTGCAGCTCCTCGCACATCCATCCTGTGGGCACCCTGCCCACGGCACCCAGACCTGTGCGGGCGCCCGAGCCCCATCAAGGCAGCCAGGCTCCGGCACAGAGCTCACACATCACCTGGGCATGGCAGGAACTGTTGGGAGAGCAGCAGCAGTATGCTGCTGAGTTTCAGCTGGATGTGTTAGACACTGAATGGCTGAGCTGCGGTGTCACACAGGATGTCACCCCTGTTTCCAGCTGGGTCACCCTGTCCTTCCCCATGTCCTGAGGGCATGAGCTTTGCAAAGCCACCTTACACGTGTTTTCCAAGGGGAACCACCCCCCCTACACACAGCTGCCCTGATGCTCATTGCATAACAGAGGAGACCGGTGCCTAAATATACCCACATGGTTCCCCCGAGGTTCTGGGCTTGCGATCCCTGTCAGATGCAGCCGTCACAGGTAAATAGGCCAGGGTGAAGCGGATCTGGGGGAAGGAGACTTGGTTTGTAGGAAGGGCACAGCTCTGCAGAAGTGTCCCAGCTCTGCTGGTGCTCCCTGGCCACCTCCACTCGCCCCAGCAGCCACAAAAATAGTTTTGGGATCTGGGACTCGGCCTCTCTCAGCACCCGTTGCCCAGGCTGTAGGAGGAGCGCAAGGGACCCTCACGTGCCTTTGGGGCTGGGAACGGGTCACGACGGGCTTGTGCCACATCCTGGTGCCGAGAACCCCCCATTGCTTCCCCGCGTGGAGAGGGCACCCCATGGCCCATGCTGGAGGGGGGCAGGGGCAGTGGGGCAGTTTGACCCCACTGGAGATGCCACCAAGTCCCCCTCAAATCCCCCGAGTCCCCTTTTGTGTCACTGTCACCCTCCAGCTTTGCCGGGCTCTAACAGCCAGCCAAAGCCTCCGCTCCTCCAACCCAGCACCCCCAGCACCCTCTAAAAACCCTTTTTCAGCCCAAATCGAGCTCCTTGCCCCCCCCCCAATTCACCTCCTCCTTCCCTTTGCTTTCATCATTTTTCCCCCTTTAACGTTGATTTTCTTTTAACACCCCCACACACCTTTTTTTTTTTTTTTTTTTTTTTTTTTTTTTCCCAGGCCCAGCCCGAAAATAGCTGCTGGGCGTGACGTCACCGGGCTGGTCCCCGGTTCGTACCGGCCCTGGCCAATCAGCGGCGGCGCTGGGGCTGGGCCAATCGCGGGCCGCGGAGGTGATGTCATGGGGCGCTGGGCCCCCGGGGATGCTCCGCGCAGACCCCGCGCCCGCGTTAAATGAGCGCGGAGAGCGCGCGGCGGCAGCGCAGGAGCCGGCGGAGGGTGAGTGTCGTGGGCGGCGAGGGGGGGCGTGATGTGGGAGGGGGTGTTTTTTTGGAGAAAGTTTTTGGGGAGGGGTTGAGGATTTTCCCAGGAGGGTCGCCCTGCGGCGACGCAGCTCTTTGTCCCCCTGCTCTCCTCTCCCCCCGGCCGCCCCCGCTCCTTTCGGCGCGGTGGCCCCCGACCCCGACCCGAGCAGGCACGGATCCCCCGCGACGGGGCGTTTTCCATTCGCCTGGGCAGCAGGAATTAGCCAGGGGGGTTGCTCCCCTCCCGCCTGGGAGAGCCTCCCCACGCCTCCTTCTACCTCCCTCGCTCCGCACCGCGGGGGGCCTCATCCTGCCCTGCCACGCGGGGCCGTGGGGCAGCCCACGCCCAGGGTGCGGGGGTGCAGGGATGGGGCTCAGCATCCTCCATCTCGCCTCGCCCCAGCATCCCCAGGCGGGCCCGCACCCTCAGCATCCTCCAGAGCCCGAGAGGGGTGCGTTGCCTCGCCCGAAGCCCCCCCTTCTAAATGTGGGCGCAGGGACGCGGAGCCCCCCCGGAGGGCAGGACGAGGCTGAATTATTGATGGTGGCAGGATGCTGGTGGAGGTGACCTGCTCTCAGCAGGAGCTGAAATATTTATTTCAGGGAGGGGGGAAAAGCGAGGGGGGGGGGGGGGAGGGAAGGAAGGCGGCTGCCATCCTGCCTTCCCCCCCGGAGAGGGGGGGAAGAATCCATTGCATCCCTTGCTTCGCAAGCTTCAAGGGAGGGTGTGGGGACCCCCCTCCATTCCTCCATCTCCTCCCTCTATTGCTGAGTGCTTCTTCCAAGGAAGGGGATGGGAGATGCGGAGATCCACCCTAGGGTCTCCCTCATCTCACCGGATCTACAGTGGAGATCAGGGTGTGAAAGCCGGCTGCAGCCCTTTGGGCTTGGATCGGGCCCCTCCCTGCCACGTGTGCCTCGCTGGGAGTGGGATCATTCCCACAGCCTCCCCACACTGGGGGGTTGAGCGAGGTTTCAGCCTGGGTGTGACAGCAGCAACAGTCCATCCCACACACACACACTCCACTTGCTTTTGGCTGAATGTGCGGGTTGGGGGGCACCGGGGCTGGGAAGCAGAGAGAGAAAGGAGCTCAGCAGGGAGGGGTTTCCCTCTTGGAGGAGCCTCCAAACACCTTGAACAGCATCTTCATCCAGCAAGGAGGTATGGGGCTGGCAACCCACCTCCCCCCCATCCTTGGGGATGGACTCCATCCTCCTCCCTGTTTTGGGTCTGATGGGTAAGCTCTGCATTTTATGCTCCAGCCAGGGCATGAACACCATGCAGGGTCTGGGAGAAGGCTTTCTGTAACATGAAATGTATCCAGGTCCCCCCACAAGCCTAGGGAAAATGAGGATTTGGGGTGGTCATGCTAGGAGCAGGGAGGCACAAGGAAAGCAAATGCTTTTGGCTGCCTGCTTGCATGCAGGCAGCTTCCAGCCAAGCTGTCAGAGCTCCAGGCACAGCCTCATGTTGGCACATGAGCCATCAGAGCATCCCCACCCTGCCTTGGCACTGTGCTTGGCGTGAGCCACCTAGGGCAAAACCCTTCAGCCAGCTGAGGAGGAAAGCCCCTAGTGGGGATACACACCTAGGTAACCCCCAACCCCCCCCCAGCCCTGGCTCTGGGCGTCACCTAAAAGAGGGGAGCATCTCCAGAGAAGGTGTCTCCAGCAGGGTGTCCCCACATTTTGACCTTGTTCCACACCCTGGGCAAGCCCTGGCAGCTATGGGCAGGTTTTTTGCGTGATCCCTTGTGTCAGATCCCAGCAGGATGGGGGATGAGGGGCTGGGATTTTTCAGGAGCCCCTGTGTTAAGCTGGGTTGGAGTGTGTTGTGGCTGTGAGAGCTGGCAGTGCCCTGACAGTCCCGAGATGCCCACAGTGAGCATTGCCCCTTTCCTGGGGGGCTGCCAGGATTTAAAAGTCCCTATTTTAAAGAAGGGTTGGTGTTTTTTTTTTTTCCTTCTGAGAAACAAAAGCCATAAATAATTCCAAAAAACAAAGTCAGCCGTGGCTTTGGCACAGCTGGGAAAGGTATTTCCACTGGGAAACCCCTCTGATGCCATCAACACCCCATTTGTGTCCCCCAGAAGCCCTGTGAAAGGGGGATAGCCCCAGCTTATGTGAGTATTAATGAGTCTCTGGGTGTTGCCACCCAGTGCCTGATCCTGTGCTCACTCTGGGGCTCTGCACCCTGGGGATGAGTGGGGGGTCCCAGGGATGCCCCCACACCTGACCCACAGCTATGGAGACTCCAGAGAGGATTGCAGGGGGATGCGGGAGAGGGTCCCAGTGTGTCAGCCCTCTGCGTGTGGTCTGGCAAGGGGTGAGCTGAGGACTGGGGCTCTCTAGACACAAGTGGGGGTGCCCACAGGGGTGGGCTTGGGTCACAGCAGAGGCTGTGCAAAGGGGTCACACGTCTGGGGGGGAGTGTGTGTGCATGCCACTCCTGGCACATGTGTGCACACATGTGGCTTGCACAGATGTTGGGCAGTCTGGAGTGGTGGGGGAAGGGCTGTGTGTGCCAGGCCCACCCCACCAGCTGCTGCCACTGTTCCAGCGTGTGCCCATCGCACCTCACCAGCGTGTGCTGATCACACCAGTGTGTGCCCATCACATCGCATCATACCAGTGTTACACCCATCCCAACAGCACGTACCCATCATATCACAACATGTGTCTACCCCCCTCACCTCCTAGGATGTCCTCATCACACCAGTCTATACTCGTCTCAACAGCATGTACCCATCACATAACACCACATCTGTGTGCCCATCACACCAGTGTGCCCCTCACACCACACCAGTGTGTGCCCATCACACCAGTGTACATCCATCACACCACACCAGTCTGTGCCCACCCCATCACTGTGCCCAACAGCATGTACGCACCACATCACACATCTGTGCCCATCGCACCAGTGTGTTCCTCTCACTGCACCAGTGTGTCCCTCATGCCACACCAGTGTATGCCCATCACACCACTGCGTGCCCACCTCATGCCCCCAGCATGTGTCTACCACAGCATACCCTGCATGCGTGTGAGGCCATGTGTGGGCAGCTGTCTCACAGGGGCCAGGCAGGGCCAGGTGATGTCCCCAGCCCTGGGACACCCAGCTCTGATCCTGGTTCTTTCCTCCCCCAGGCCCCAGGAACACTCTTGCTGTAGACGCCCAGGAACCTCTACGCCATGACTCTGGCTGGTATGGCACCACCGTGGGGCCACGTGTGGGAACAGGGGACAGCACGGCTTGCCTGGCTTCACGTACCCAGCCCCAGCATCTACCCCATGCTGCAGCACCCCTAGTTTGAGCGGCACCCCCTCCAAGCCACCACAGGGATGGCTGTGCCCCAAGCATGCTCCCGGCGTCCCAGTGGTGACAGCCAAGGGCTCATGAGTATTAACATAGCAGGACTGACATCACCTGTGTGGCCACCAGTAAAGCACCCCACCGCTGCGTGCCTCAGTTTCCCCTTTGCATGTCTTGCTCCCCCCACCCAGATCACCCTGCTTGCAATATCTGTACAAACTTCGGTGCCAGCCACTGTCGCCATCCCAGCCCTTCCCTGGCACATGGCAGCCATTGCCGCGGAGCCTGGCAAGACCCCCCCCCATCTCTGACCCTGATCCCACTGCCTCTTCCCAGCTTACAAAGAGAAGATGAAGGAGCTGCCTCTCGTCTCCCTTTTTTGCTCCTGTTTCCTCTCGGATCCCCTGAACAAGCCAGCGTACACGTATGAAGGTAGGAGCCTGCTGCCCACCCGCGGTGGAGGGGTGCATGAATGGGAGGGGGCTGTGGGAGGCTTCAGACCCCCACCTTGGCATGACCGCGGTCACCCTCAAACTAAGAGAGGTGGCTCCACAGTTTGCTGGAAGCAGGGAGCCAGGTTGGGGTCAGGGGGTTTGGGCAGCCCCATAGCCCAGCCCCCCTCCGCCAGGACTCCACAAAGCACCAGGCGTGGGCTCGGTATTTTTAGGCAGACGGTGCCGGGTGAGTCAGGCTGATTCATGTCAGTGGGTCCGGAGGCAGCAGCCATGATGGAGGGGGATGCCCAGCCTTGAGGGGCTCCTCCTGGCTAGGTGCAAGGGGATCCGCAGTTGGAAAGGGGTTTCATGGTCCCACTCCCAGTCCCCAAAGCAGGGCTGAACTCTTCCCTGTTTGCTTACCTCTCCCTTGGAGGGATGCCCAGCCCCTCAGCTCACCCAGATATTCCCAGCTCAGCCCCCTGGATGGGTGTCTTGGAGTCCCTACCCCAACCCATGATACTTGGGTTGAACCGCAGGGGTGCATTCACAGCACAGGGATTTGGGTGACATACATGGAGGTCAGGGAAGGTGGTGGCCTGTTGGGGAGGCTGCAAGTGTGGGACCCCAGGATGGTTTGCCTGAAGGGGTGGGATGCCCCCGTGCCAGTGGTCAGCCTGTGGCCCTCTCCCAGCAGACACGGTAGACCTCACTTGGTGCGTCATCTCTGACATGGAAGTCATCGAGCTCAACAAGCGTACCTCGGGGCAGTCCTTTGAGGTCATCCTGAAGCCCCCATCGTTTGATGGCATCCCCGAGTTCAACGCCTCCCTGCCCCGGCGGCGTGACCCATCTCTGGAGGAGATCCAGAAGAAGCTGGAGGCAGCAGAGGAGAGGAGGAAGGTAGGTCTGGTGGCTCGTGCACGGCAGTGCAGCATGGGGACACGCAACCTCGCACTTGGGGTGCTCACCCAGCGGGGTACATTCACCTTTGGGGATGTCGCTGAGTTTGGAGAGGGTGGTTTTGGCCAGCAGGGGAAGGGACCCATGGTCCTCACGGCTATCATGTCCGCTTTGCCTGGGCAGTACCAAGAGGCTGAGCTGCTGAAGCATCTGGCAGAGAAGCGGGAGCACGAGCGGGAGGTCATCCAGAAGGCCATCGAGGAGAACAACAACTTCATCAAAATGGCCAAAGAGAAGCTGGCGCAGAAGATGGAGTCCAACAAGGAGAACCGTGAGGCCCATTTAGCGGCCATGCTGGAGCGCTTGCAGGAGAAGGTGAGAGCCCGGTGAGGAGGGAGGGGGGGACATGCTGGGGCACCGGTCCAGGAGGGTGTCACAGGACATGTGGGTACCTTGTGTGGCTTTTGGGGTGACATTACCCCCTGGGGACACCACCAAAGTGGGGGGCCCCTTCTTCCTTCCCACTATGCAGCAATATCCAAACGCAACATCCCACCCGGGGTGGGGATTCCTGCTCAGGGACCCACCGAGCCTGGCATGTCTGTAGGCTCACAAGTGGCTGGCGGGTGGAGAGCTGGGACCCATCTCTTGTTCAGAGACATGCAAAGCCTTTGCTTTCCCCATGTCCCACTGTGATGACCTTGACCCACCACTTGTAATCTTTCCACCTCCTGGGTGGCAGATCTTCCCCATGTCCCTTCCCCAGAGGCTGTGGAGCCATCAGCTCCCCGGCAGAGCTGGAGGGGTCCATGCTGCCGTGCCAGGAGATGCTTCCACCTTGCCAGCCTGTGCAGACCTCTTCTCTCTCCCCGAAGCAGGTCTGTTCCCAACCTCAGCATGGAAGGTCCCACCCTCACCACCTCCAGCTCCCTCCAAAACATGCCTTCTGCAAGGAGCTCGCCCAGTGCCCTTCTCCAAACGCCTCAGCTAGCCTTGGGTCAGAGGCAGAGAGCACAAGATAATGAAGGACAATCCGAGCTAACCCCATCTCCTTGGGGCTCCCGGTCCATCCCGTCTGGTTGACGTCTACCTCCTAGCTAGAGGGCAAGGACAATCTGTCCCTGAGAGCCTCCACAATCCTTAAAACACCCCAGGGGAGGAGAGGATGCTGTTGACCCACCGGTGGTGTCCCTCGGGGGATGAACCTCGCAAACGCCCTCGTGCCTTCGAACCCCTCTGAAGCCGCTGGCCTGCCCGTGGGGACCCCGAAGTCCGTCCAGCTAACGCGTGTCCCCCCCCTCCTTCCCTCCTACCCCCTCCCACAGGACAAACACGCAGAAGAAGTGAGGAAAAACAAGGAGCTCAAGGAAGAAGCCTCCAGGTAAAGAGGCGATGGTTGGACTGACAGCTCCGGGGAGGTGGCAGAGGCTGCCGCAGCGCAAGGTCGGATGGTGGAAGGGTGGACGTTCCTCTGCTTTCTTTGTTCGTGAATGTAAAGAGTTGACCAGTGAAGCCATCCTATTCGTTTTGGGGAGGGTGGGGAGGGAGGAGAAAGGAGGGAGGGTGGGCGGGAGGGTGCCAGCTTCAGGATGCCCACCTCCTTGGTGGGTCTCGCATGCCACCCGTCAACCAGGTCTGGAGGAGACAGCTGAGGGCTGGCAAAGCGGAGAAGGCGACCCCCCGGGGAAAAGCTGGGGGGGGACAGAGTGGGTGGGGAGGGAAGTGAGGGGAAATGTGCGTTGTGTGTGACTTTAATTTGGTGCTGGGCAGGCAGGGCGGGCAGGCGGGCATCCCTCTGACTTCTTTCTTCTCCTCCATCCCACCCCACCAATGGGCAGCGGCACCTCTTGGTGTCCCTCCCTCCCTTTTTCACACCTGGACTCGGGGCTTCTTGCCCAGAGCGGGTGTTATTTCCCCATAGACCTTACAGAACCATTTTGGGGAAGGGGGAGAAGAGATCCCCCCATTGGAGGTGGTCAGAGAGAGGCTCACTTGCTCCAAATGCTTAATCCGGCTGTAGGAGATGCTGATGATCCTTTTCAAGAGTGAAATCGAAAAGCCCCGTGATTTCCCAAAGATCTTTTTTGGTGTGTTTTTCTTTTTTCTTTTTTTTTGTTAGAATCTCCTGAGAATTATCTTTGTGGGAACTCGTGGATGAAATCGGCTTTTCTGCCGTAGAGCAGCCGGAAAGCCATCGGCTTTTAGAGGTGGCAGCTCAAATGGTTATTTGAAAAGGGAGAATCACCCCCATGGAGAGCAAAAGCAGGAGAGGAAAACGGGGCAGGGCTGTGGAAACTGTGATGGAAGGGACAGGGAAAAACAAGAGGGAAAGAAGAGCTGGGGAAACTGAGGCTGGAGAGCCAGAGGTGGGATGGAGATGCCTCTCCGGAGAGCAGGAGAAGACAATGGCCATAGGGAGCCCCTGGGGATGGTGGTGGCACCTCCTGTTGACGCCAGGGCAGGGGAAGACCAGTTTGGGACCCCACCAACAGCTGGTGACCAGCCCAGGAGGTGCTTTGTGGGAGCTGCTGTGCTATCTCCTGGGTGATCTGTGCCTCCAGGGAGGGCAAGCGAAATGCAGAGCTTACAGTGAGATCCTTCAGGGTGGGAGAAGGAGAGTCTGCTTTCTGCCAGGGGGTGGGGTGGTACGTCCCCTCCTCTCCCAGTTGCCAGCAGACAGTGGTCCCGGCGCTGTGATGCCTTGGCACCTCACCAGCCTCCAACCCTGATGCTAACAGAGGGCTTGGTCTCCGCTGTGGCCAGATAGGGCTTTCCGAGCTCGGATTCAGATCTGGAGGCAACCATGTCTCTTTACCTGTGCCACGAGATGCTCACCCGCACCCCAGAGCCCTGGGGGGGACCAGCCCAGGGAGGGGAACACGGGAGAGGGCAGCGGGCAAAGGAGACGGAGTGGGCTGTTCTAGCTGTGGCATGAGCTGTCCTTTTTTTGTATACAATGGTTGTAAATAAACTGCCTTGGCATTTCTTTGGTTTTCTCATTACCTCTGCAGTGTCTTGTGTGTGGTTTGTTGGTTGTTTGGGTTTTTTTTTAGAGGGGAGGCATCCCAGTGCCACTTACACTGGGATGGGGAAAGGGACTGGGGGGAAACGAGGGTGGAAGGCAGCTTGTGCATCAGGGAACGGGTCTGTTTCACCCCCATGCCTCAAACACCCCCAGCCCGGTGGGATTGCATTAGATTTGCACTCCTTTGGCCCTCCAGCACTACTGGCCCCTTGCACCCAGCCAGACACCCTGGGCTCGCCCTGTGCACCCCCGGGGGCATGCAGCAGTGATGCTTTCCCACCCCAAACCTGGAGCAGAGAGCTGGAGCCAAATTTCAGCCATGTGCTGGGAGACGAGGAGCTGGCGAGGAAGCATGGGGGTAGCTGGACATGTGTTGAGGTCTGCGCTGAGGGCAGATGACCCATCAGTCTATCCATGGAGCAGGCAACAGCAAAACGTCGGTCCTCAGGGCCAGGAGAAGAGCCAGGGGATTTCTTCTCCAGCCCTAAGGAGCAAGTGGCACCAGTTCCTCTCCTGTCTTTGCTCAGTCTGAAAGAGAGGTGATGGCAACAACATTTAGGACCAGTATCCCAGACAGGCCATGTGTCCATTCCTCCTGGGCCAAAGAGGTCCTCTTTGACCTGATCCTCTCCGATCTGAGATAAGGAGCCGCCCTCTGACCCTGGGAAGCTTTGGAAGATGGGTGTCCAACCAAGAAGCTGGTGGTTCCACAGGTGTGGGATTTGGTGCCAACATTAAGACAAATCCCAGGAGGGGATTCAGACCTCCCTGTGAACACAGCAGCCATGCTTAGGGGTTCCCATCGTGCCCAGGTGTAACAGTGAAGGGGCCATATCAAAAGGGACCATGCAAAACAGGACATGAAATCAGTGTTGAGGTAGTAGAGTCCACCATGGTCATACAAACTGGTGGGACTTGAAGTGGCAACCCCCAAATCCAGGTGAGAAAGGACCTGGGGAGAGCAGAAGAGCTTGTTACACCTAAGAAGGGACGAGAAGCCACAGGCTCAAGAAGAAGGTAACATCATACATCTAGTACAGATGATCGCAACAGGAGTCTTGAGCCTGACCATCAACAGACACGTAGGAGCTGGGTAAACCTGCAGCAAATCAAAGACTGGTTCTGTCAGGTAGATTGTGTTTGAATAAACAGAATAATGAAATATGTTGTTCTGCCCTAGGGCTCTGTGCTGTAGCCCCACAACAGCACGTGCATCGACATGGGTGTGAAGGGATGCAGGAACCATGACACTATCGAAAGGGGCACCCAATTTAGGCAAAGAATGAACAAAATGCTTTCCTCCAAACAGCTTTAAAACCCACCCAGAAGCTTTGAGGAGGGTAGCAGAGAAATGGGGAGCAGATCCAGGAGAGCACAGCTCTCCCTGGGAACGAGCCAGCCTGGTGGTGAGGGGGAAAATGGGGCACCAGGGGAAGAAGACAATGACGGGGGCAGAGCTGGTGGCACCAACATTATCAGGAGAAGACTGTTTGGAGGAGGCCCTCCAAAGAGGCTCAGGCAAAACATGATGCTGCTAGTGTCAAGGATGCACATCCTAAAAACTCTTTACTCCAGGCACCTGGAGCAGAAATGATGCAAGAAAATACAGCAAGAAACACAAAACTCTGCTGCAGGCAGGAGCTGCACAGATAACGGGAACCATCCACACGGGAGCAGGAGCCTCACTGTCTGCGGGAGAAGGTCTGGGGCTCGGCCCCCTCGGCACCTCAGGAAGGGACAGCCAGCACAGATGTAGGTGAGCCCAACAAGAATGTAAATAAGGAGCCTTCTGGCAAGGACCTGCTAACTGCTAAAAGAAAACAAACTGCTGAAGCGATACGACTCAAGGATACCAGGGTAAAATAATCATGGTAGTGGGAGATCCCAACCTCCTACTCATGGTGGATCCCCCGCGTTCGGGGATCATGTGTAGTGAATTTAAAATGAACCGTACCTTTAAAGTGAAGCAAGAAAGCAACTAACAAATAACTAGTTAGCAGGTGTAGACTTCGGGTGGAACTAACCAACTTCACTGTAAAAATATGTGTTGTGAGTAAAATTAGGTGTGCAAGTTAGGAGGAGCGACCCCCCTCGCACGCGGCACCACAGCAAACACACCTGCTTTGTAACTCCCCTCCAGTCGTAGAGTTTGATGCCGCACATCAGAAACCCATCCCACCCATAACCACCTGCATCTCAGATCATCCTGCTCCATGGCCTGGATCCCCATGAACACGGTCAATGCTCCAGCAAAGTTTCAGGGACTCATTTTTCTCCCCTTGCTGACGAGGGGGAGAGATAATGATGGCTTAGGCTGGATCTTCTTCCTGCATCCAGCTTTTCGCCCATCACAGAGGTCCACCTCAGATAATCCCCTCACTAAACTGATCAAGTTTTAATCTCTTTTCCAGTGTTTTCAGCACCGTGATTTAGAATAGCTAATGTTTAACTTCCCTCTTATCCCTCTCTGGCTCGTTTTCTCCATCCCCGCCATGTTTGAAGATCCAGCCCTTTGGCCATGGACCCCTCCCCAAGGATTTTTTGATGACCATCACGCCAGTAGCCCTTTCCTGCATTTTTTCAGTCTCAGTTCAGATATCTTTCCCAGCCATGGGACTGGAGACCTGTGGAGCATGGGCTGGTGGCCCTCACAAACCTTCTTATCCCCAGTAGAGACATTAGGTCCCCGTTATCATGCAGATGGGAATCCTTGCATCGACCTAACATGTCAGGTGGAACCTGTCCTCAGTCCTTCCTCTGTCTTGGGTAACTGTGAGCCAAAACAATGCCAGGTCATGTAACTGTTCTCCAAGCAAGCCCCTGCTCTGCAGCAGGATTGTTGCATGTCCACACGCGCAGGGCTCTGCAGGGTTGTCTGGTCAGTGCAGCAAGGCACGGGACCTGCAGGGTGTCTGCCTCGCAGCTGCGCTCGGTGAAGCTCTGTCAGCACAATTTCCTGCCCCGTATCACTTTAGACAGCGCTATAATGGGGTCAGCAAAATTAATGAGGCAGGGGTTAATTTGAGTGTGAAGGGGAGGGGTGGAAGAAGGAGCCAGGCTCACGGTTGGTCGGTCGGGAGCCCTGTCCTGGGGGGCAGTCAAACACGCTTTCCTCCCCCAGAGCAGGGCTGAGTGTACGGGCTCATTTGATGGGATATATTTAGATTCTTGTTTAGCCACACGGCTGGGTCTTGCCTGAAGCCTGGCACCCAGCAGATGCCTGGACCAGGACCATCACCTTTGTCCAGGGGAAGTCATCAGGGCTGTCAGACCCTACAAGGGGACAGGCAGGAGATGTATCTCCATGTCCTGCCTGCTACAAGCTACGGGGCATGAGCACCCAGTAATCCAGGCTTGGCCTTTCCTTCCCACCGCAGAGCTGCTTTTGCAGGTGCTGGCCCCACTTCTCCTCCCTGGCAGGAACTCAGAATCCTCTGGCTGGATTTGGGGCTTGTAGTGATGAGACTCAGGCTGCTCTTAGCCTTGCTGGGGTACCAAATACCTTCATCTCACCACGCAGAGCCGTTTGAGATGCTCCCAGAGTTTCCCACCTGGTTCCAAAGGGCCCTGTGGATCCCATGTCACCTCTGCCTCTGATAGCCCATGAGTCTCAAATGTCAGAAGACACCTACATCTGGATGAGGGGTTGGAGCTCAGAGCCTTGCACTTGGGCATCCTGTACCAAACAGTGGAGAGAAGGTGATGGAGAACAGGTCCTTGTCTACATGGTGGAGTCCTGAAGCACCATCTTGCGGGCACAGCCAGGACATACAAGGGGAAAACACAAAGCAAAGGTTTGGTGCCTTCAAGAAACCTCCCAAGGAGACATTTCATGGCACTTGCCAGATTCTCAGGGTTGAGACCTGGACAGACCTTCCACGTGTGATCCCACCTCTCCTATTTGAAAAGCCAGATGCAATCCCAGCCCTAAATCTCAGCCCAAGCAAGACCTGTGCTGTGAGCTGCACCTCCCAAACATCAGAGGTTGCCTGGGTGTCCTTCAGAGCAGACGTGACGGGTGCCGCTCAGTTGCTGACCTGCACATGAGGAAACAAGTGCCCATTGCTGCAAAACGACATGTAACAGATCAAAGCACCTACAGAAAGAGCATCCTGGAAGTGCCTCCAGGACGCCAAGTAAATACATTAATCTTCTTGCCACCAACCCACTGCCGGGCTCTGGGAGCTTTTCCTGATTTCTCCATCATCACTGCTGCGCAGGAACTGTTCTACCATTTGGTGTTCTTCCTCCAGCCCATAGCCTCGTGTTGGTTTCTCAGAAATCATAAATTTGGGCAAAGGACCAGCCATTCATTCATGGGAAGCTGGTACTGGTGAGCAAGGGGTGCAACTGGAGCATCAGGCATCATAACTAGCTGGGGCCTCTGCAGGGCATCAGGGGAGTTATTAAAACCATTCAAGGGCAAGTATCATACAATCACAGAATCATTTAGGTTGGAAAAGACTCTAAAATCATCAAGGCCAACCATTAACCCAGCACTACCAAGCCAACCACTAACCCATGGCCCTAAGTGCCGATATTACACATTTTTTGAACACCTCCAGGGATGGTGACTCCCCCACCTCCCTGGGCAGCCTGTCCCAGTGCTGGACACCCTTTCGGTGAAGAAATTTTTCATAATATGCAGTCTAAAAGGATGCTGTATGAACTCCAGACCAGTATGAAAATCACTTTATTCTGCTTGCTCCTCCAGCATGCAGACTATGTGTGCATGAGAAGCTTTTTGGACAAGGTGGAGGAGTCATGGCTGAAGTAGGACAATTTGTCTTAGAGACTGTACAAACCCTGTAAGTGTAGGGAAGCTTTGGGGTGGAGAGTCTTGCAAAG
Source organism: Falco naumanni (assembly GCF_017639655.2). NCBI lineage: Eukaryota > Metazoa > Chordata > Aves > Falconiformes > Falconidae > Falco > Falco naumanni. Next base: position 72,795,153 of record NC_054059.1, on the reverse strand, counting down.
CCACATGTACGCAGGCAGTATCAGTAATGCCATGGAAGGCCAAGATCGCTTCAGTCGTGACATCAGATATAACAAATTTGAGTATGGGTATAGCAAAACTCTGACCAGTAAGGGGGGGACGTGGGGGGACGGACGGGGGAAGTCATTAAGGGCAGACTAGGGTGAGAAAAAGAGGAGCAAAGGTAGAAATAGAAAACCAAAAGAGGAATAAGTTATGAAGCCAGGTGAGGAACACAGGAGGATGAGATCTTTCAGTGGTTGGAGGATGGATGCCTACAGATGGTGGTAACACTGACCTGGGTACCCAACAGCATGAGATGTCCTTGGACAACTCACTGGACTCTCCATCAGGGCTATGTCCAAAAGACTTAGTGCAAGAGGGTAAACAGAGAGACACTTGTGCCCTGGTATGAAGAATCGTGTGAAGGGAAGGATGCTAAAACTGTAATTCAGCAGCAGTAGTGTGGCTACATAAAGTTTAAGAATGATACATTTATCATTGTGTTTAATAATATGCAAAATATGAACGTAGATTAATAATGATAATGTGATCATTGATTAATTAAGTTGTTGCTTATTCAAGTGATTTATCAGTCTCTTAGTAGGGTATTCCTTAACATCATGGCCTTTGGAATACCTGTAATCTAGAAAGGGAAGGCATTATATGAGATGCACATGCCGTGAGGCAAGAAAGCTCTCCTCCCACTGCTGGTAGTGCCCAGATGTTCATGGCAGGTGGTGGTAAACCAGCAGCATAGAGCAGCCCATGGCAGCTCCCAAACACCATCAGATATGTCCTGGGAACACCCCTCAAGGAAAACTACCAAGGCAAACCTAGCGGAGGGAAAGGCAAATAATATTGGATTCTTATCTTGGGGATATTCGTTTGTAGGATGCTTGGCAGGTAACTTCTCCACTCGATTTGCCCATGAAAAATGAAGTTCTAGGGAAAATACAGCCCGGAATAGCATACAAGCTACAGAAACCATCAGAGAGCCAGCAGAGCATTAAGCAGGAGACAAATAGTTGGGAGGAACCGTGCTTTGCCTCCAAGACATCAGCCTTTCCCCTTCACTGAACCTTCTTTGAACTCATCTGTGCACATGAAACAGGAAAAAGGTGATTAATTAAATATCCACCATCAAACACAGGAAGGGCTGAGACCAAGTCCCAGCCTCCATCTCTCGAACCTGCAAGGAGGCAAAGTTGGGAAAAAAGGAGGGTGTCTCACTGCAACTATGAATGGAAAATTCAAAGACAGCAACCATGAATTTTCTTAATCCAGGGTAAGGCAGTAAAAAAAGGGCTTAAAATCATGTCTGATCATTCCTGAAGCCCACTTTTAGGGTGGATAGAAAAATCATCCAAAGTTCTTTGCCAGAGAAAGGATGGAAAGGTGAAAACTGAATGGAAAATGGAAAACCTTCCACATTTTTTATTTTAAAATCTTTTCAGTTGGAGCATTATTATCTCAGCTAGCTAATGTCCACGTGTGTAGCATAATCCCTGCCAGAGGAAGCAAGGGCCGCTGCAGACCTTCCTCCTTGTTTGCCCATGACACCATCCCTGAGCGATGCACGCTGGCTCTCCTAGCTTTCCTGGGGGCCATCTCAGCACCTTGGAGCCTCCCTAGCACATCCCTGCGGTGGTGGACCTTCAGTACCAAATACACACATGGTGATGTGAACGGAGAACCTCTGCCAAGACCAGGAGATGCTCATCTTATGGCACAAAAAGTCCGTCACATCCCATGCGGAAAACTCATACAGGATTGCTGGTTCTTTGCTTCCCTCTAAAATACTGTTGGGTGGGTAGCCAGAGCACCCAGCACCTCCATTCAACGGAAAGTCCAGCCTCAGTGTGTGGCTGACTCCCATCACCCAGTCAACTGGATTTAGTCTCAAGCCTTGGGAATGCCCAAGCCTGCCAAGGACTGCTGCTACCTGGTGAAACGGCAAGCCACATGCCTGTCTTTGCAAAGCCCTTCTCAGCAATCACATTTTCAAATCTCCACATTTTCAGGAGAGCTTTCACCACGCAAACACTTGTTGAAGGTCTTGACACCTCTTCTGTTGGTTCCATTCTTTCAAAAGCAAGCAGGCAGCAACAGGCATGGTGGCTCAGGACCTCCAGCATCAGTTTTTGCTCACAGCAAACTATTTCCAGCCCTCTGTTCCCAACATTCAATGTAAAGTGAAATGAAGAACATCTCAGGCTCCTTCATGGGGAGAGGTGGGGCCGAAAAGTGCGTGGTCGAATCATCATGACCACTTTCCTCAGGGAGTAGTAGTCTGTGTCCTTCCATGAGTACCACACAATACCATCTGGCCCCAGGACCTTGCGGTTTTTAATGGAGTATCGGCCACCCTGTGATGCAGAGAAAGGATGGTCAGGCATGGGAAATGCATGGAAGGGTCATCTAGATGGGAGCACTGGGGAACTGACTGCTCTGAACCACTGGAGCGTAACACAAAGAGCTTAATGACAATGTGATGAAAAGAGCATCTCAAGCCACACATTTTTCAAATGGTCCCAATGGAGTTGGCATCCATCTGTCTCACACCACACCACCCACACCACGGGCTTCCTCCATGAGGTCTCAAACCCCAGGTTGCAGACGTGTCTCAATACTTGTGTCTGGCCCATGGCACTGAGAAGGCTGGGCTACCTTGGTGCCCAGCACTCATTTTGTTCCCTCCCTGGAGAGCAGAGGCTGCTTAAACCAGGAAGGACTACTGTGATGTGATGTGAGAACCAACAGCCTCCTCCCAGCCCTACACCTCATGTGCTAACATCTGTATCCTCATCCCTCCACCTTACCTTGTAGTAAACACCGTTGAGGTTGGAGAAAAAACACTGGTGGTACCACCAGCCTCCGTGAGAAATCTCAGCGCAGATGTTCCCCGAGTCAGGTGTGCTGAAGCTCCTCTTGTTGTGGTACCAGGCAAAGGAATCCTCCACTGTCCCACTGAACCCATCCACGTGCAGGCGGTAATAGTTTGCCTCGTCCTCAATGCTGCAAGCAACAGAAATGGAATTATTTAATGGGGAGTGTTTGAGCCTCCTTTCCAAGCTGGATACTGCATTCCCAGTGTGGACACCTAGCAATCATTGATCTGCTCTGGCCAGCCTCCCTGCTATGATTCACCACCTCTAAAAGCCAAAGATGTATTTTTCCCTTCTGTGGGATGTACATGGTTTTGTCATGACTCAGGGTGCTTGTCACAGGGCTGGACTGGGCAGACCGTGACTCTAAAACCACAGTAAAGAACTGCAGCAGCTGTGGCAAGACAGTCCCTCTAATTATACAGCACTGCCTCCTCTCCACGTAACAAGCATCCTGCTCTTGACCTGAGCAAATTAGTAATCTGCCCCTGGGTTAGCAAAAGCTAAAGGTCACTGCCATTGCGCACAACATCTGATGAGAAAAGTTGGGATGACTATTCAGAGCACACATTTGCTGGTGGAGGATGCTCTGTGGCACATTCAGGCAATGGGTGGTTTTTTTCCCCAGCAGTTTCAGCAGTTTTGGGATCTACTCAAAGCCTTCAAACTTCAAGAGTCCATAAAGTGTAGTGCTCCCTTGGACATCCTCCCATGGCAGATTACTCCACAGTCACCCACAAGCATTTCCAGTAGCAACAGGGAAGGCGTTCATCTGGGACAGTCTAGACAGACCTGGTCACCTCTGATTAAGAAAGAATGTGGCTGATATGGTATGTGTAAATAAAACACCAAAGGGACTCTAAAGGACATGTAATATCTGGCCCAGCAAGTAAAAGCCACGTGTAGAGAGGGTGAAACTCCAAACATGACTCTAAACCAGGGAGATGCTGGAGGACCTGCCCAGCAAAACCACAGGATTCAAAACTGGTTTTTTGACATAGAGCTCAATTTTGGCAGAAGAAATGCCTCTAAACAGCAGGGGACTGTCCATTGTGTCCTACAGCTCCCTTCCCCTGAGGCTGTGGATGTTGGCTATGGCTAGATGACACTGCACATTTACTAGCCCACACCCAGGCTTCAACTCAGAAAAAAAATTGGTGGACAAATCCAGGTGGGGAAGAAAGGATAGGCAGCCTGGGCCCAATCTGAAAAGCTCTGTAGACATTCTGACCTCAGTGGGGTTCCCATGCCTGAAAGTCTCCAGATATTGAATCAGTTACATCTATGAGAACCAGGGAAGGCCATCCCACTTTCTACCTGAAGACCTGGTAGAAGGCATGCTTGTGCTTGTTGTTCCAGTCCTCCAGGTCGATGCGCAGAGAGTAGTCCCCTTGGTTTGTCATCTTGTGGATGTTCTCATTGCCCAGCCAGAACTCACCATTGAGGTCCCCAAAACCCTCCTTGTACTCATTCCAGGTCCGGTTGAAGTCAACTGAGCCATCCTGACGCCTCTGGATGACTGTCCATCCCCCACCTGCCAGGAGAGAGATAACGTAAAAGGGGAGTCTCCACAGAGCATTGAGGGGGTCCCAGACAGACCCCTTAGTGGTGTCACCTCTGAGGGTCCACCTGCAGGTCAGCAAGGTGTCTGCTTGTCATGTCTCCTCCCATCAAGTGGCAAAATACAGTGTTGGTTACTGCATGGAGATAAAAAGCGATGCCCATCATAGCTCACGGAAAAGAGCTCCCACCTGTCCCATGTTGGTTCATGACTATGTTCCGCTGTTGACTGTCCCAGATCATAAGGTGGTTTTACATGAGAGGGAGATGGTAGTTTTCAGGAGGAAAATGTTTTGGGACTGGAACAAACTAGGGATCCTGGAGTTTCGAGGTTATTATGTACTGTTCCTGCAGCACCGTGGAGGCACACAATCTCTCCCAGTATTGTCTCACTGACTCCATCTGCTATTCCATCTGTCCAAATCCTTCTCTCCTCGCTCATTTTATTCCAATATTGTAAACTTCAGGGAGGGGGGGGGGGGGGGGGGGCAGGGGGGAGACAGGGGACTGGGGCCATCTTTTTATTTGCTGTTTGTACAGCTTGTCACTCTACAGTGTCCAAGATTGTGTTGCTGGTCATGCAGATAATAGTAATGATGTAACAGAGACCACATTGAACAGCCTGTTTCTTAATGGCTATGTGCATCCCAAAGCTGCAATCGCCTGTAGATCCTCCAACAGAGGAGATGCCTACATGTGAGGAGCTGAACCCCTTCCTCCAGCATGGGACGTGTGGATATGACACATCCATCCAGGCTGGAGCAGATCCGTAGGGCAAGGAATTGACAATCCACTACCCCATTTTCTTGACAATTTGCATTATTCTTCCAAAACTCAAGTGTTGCAAACTGATTTTGTTAGTAAGTTTGTGCCTTGGGATGACAGTAGTGCACGCCATACAGATCGTTAGACAGCAAGGGTGTGGGAGGTCACCTGCTCCCTCATTTACACTCCAGAATAACTGTGGGAGAGGATCTACCTACCCCCTCCTCAATTCAGCATGGCTACAATGAGAGGTTGCCCACACATAGCCCTCAGCTACCCAGGGATGCTCCAGATACCCCCCAGTGACCAGCTGCTATGCCAGAAGGGCTTCTTTTTCCCTAAGCCCTTTGTCATATCCACTAGTGTGTTGCAGATATCTTGGATGCATGAGGACATCTCAAAGAGCACTAAACACCTGTATTTAGGCAACTGGATTCTAGCCATAATGTCTGGTTTGAACTATTCACCCAAAGCCCTTCCACAACCAGCAGAGAGGATGAGTCCTCTGTCCCTAGATCTGCTCTTGCTGGCTGTAAAGCAGCCTCAGAATAAATCAGATTTAAGAAACAATTCTCAGGTTAGACCATTCCCACCCAAAACTCAGCTGGAAGATGCTGTAGGTGCCTCCCAGAGTACCTTCAGTATCCATCTCACACAGCACTTCAACAGGCATCCCGCTGACCGAGGGCATGATGCTGTATATCCCAGAGCGCCGGAGCCCGTTGTAGTAAACGGAAGCACAGTCGATGGGGCAGTTCCTGGCGTTCTTCACCTCTGGGCAAGAAAGCAGAGAAACGGCCTTTAGTGCAGAGCATGGAGCCTGCTGAGGCAGCCTCAGCCAGTCCTTAGAGGTTTCTGCAGAGGGCAGTTCATCCTGGTTTTAGGTGGGAGAGAAGAGCCACTCTCCCTGTCTCCCTCCATCATCTACCAAAGGGGCTCCTCTGATCTGTCTGCCCTGAGCCGCACGGTGATATCTGAGGTGCCCTGGGGCATCCTCGCTGGCTTTCAGCCATCCTATGCAGCTCCTTGCATGTATCTGCCAGGCTTATGTGGATGCCTCAGATGCTCTGGAGTATTTTGGGTGGCACTAGGTGTCAGCTGAACTGAGATCCTTGTCATACCAGTGGAAAGAGCATGCCGAATTGCTCTCGGTCAACACACTGTTTGCCTCATCATTTTAAATCTCCAGCTCATGTGAGGACATACGCATGTAGACAACCAACGTGAAGCATCCCCAGCTGTGAGCCAAGCCTCCCCAGTGGGATGAATCCCATCTTCAGAAAGGCACAAAGGTAACTCACACAGGCAGCTCCCCTTCCTTTTACACACACAGCTAGACCAGCCTGAAGCACAGCCTGGCCTGAATACCAGACTGGGACACTGGGAGAACCAAGAGCCTGAGGGAGGGAAGAAAGCATGCACGGGAGATGGCCCTTCCATGAGGCACACAAAGGATGAGACCACGGGACTGGAAGATGAAAACTCCTTACAGATGGGAATGTCATTCCAAGGGGAAATGATGGATAAAGAGTTGTAACATCCCAGCCCACCAGCTGGATGGTGTGGTGGCTGGGAAGTCCCCTGCAGGCTGGTGACAGACCAAGGACATCCTTTGAGGCTGACATCAACCGGCAATGCTGCTGCAGGGCAGCATGTGGGAGAAAACAGTTGTGTGCAGCAGGCAGAGGTCAGGGAGAGGCAGCCTGGACCCAGCAAGCATCTGGAACAGTGGGCAGAGCCCAATCCCACCTAAAGACAGTCAGCTAAAAGTACGGCATCAAACGTCTGCACTTGGGCTGGCACGCTCCAGGCTGGAGAAGTCACCATCCTGGTCACATCAAGTTACTGAGGTTGAACCCCAGCTCTGGTTTGCAGGTGGTGGTCATGGGTGTAGACATGAACTCTGACGTGCCGATTTTGCACGGAGCATTTCTTGCTCAGGGCTCAGAGGCACCTGAAGCAGGTACCGATAGAGCTGCTTATGCTACCTCCACCATGAAGTGGATGGCCAGAAGAGCTTTAAATGAGGGCACTGGCAAAGACTTAGACTAGATCGTTCAGAGGAGAAGTAACATGACTTCTCCTGTGACATGCCCTGATGTCACCAGCTTAAATCAGGTCAAGGTTAGTAGGTGAAAGCCATCAGCAGTTCAATTGCGCATTTCACCTGAGTCATCCCATCTAGCCTGCTCCTCGGTGGAGAAAATAGACACTGTCTCTACAAGTCCCTCAATCAGTGTTCACCAAGGGCTGGAAGACTATTCAGAAGTATCGCTTCGTCCTTCTCCAATGCTCCTCCTGGACATCTGCTGTGGGACACAGGACAGGGGCATGGGAACCAGACTGGCACACCTAGTCTTGTCTTCTTGGAGATTACCACCCCCTTGCCACAGACCTGGAGACTCAAACAAGTTGCAAAAGCAACTCAGTTTCCCTTCCAGCACCTCAAGGTTGAGCTTTGAAGATCTTGGCTATGCTGGGCCCCAGTCAAAATGTTTTCATGGCAGTGGCAGAACATTTATTTGGCAGAAAACGGTGGTTTAGTCAAACTGAACCTTGAATTCTTTACTTGAAAGTTCCCATGTTTTCTAAAAACCAAAGAAAAATTTCCAGGGACTAACAGGGAACACAACCAAAAACCTGGCAAAAATCTTAATGCATTTATTAAAAAAAGAGCGTGTGAGAAATAACAGAAAATGGTTGTTTTTCAAAGCTGAAGAGTTGCACCAAAGTCCTAATTTCATGCTGTGAATTTCTGGGGGAAAAAAAAAAAATCTAGTTTTTTTGGGGTGGAAAAATAGTCCCTGGATCTGGAAGGCAGGCTCACGCTGCTGACTGCAGGTGGGGTGATGGTGGGAACAATGCTAGCCTGTTTGTCAGAGCTGGTCCCTGTGAGCATTTCATACCATCCATGTAGAGAGAAAGGAGGCACTGGGGGACAGGACCCTTCCCCTAGGCAGCTTGGAAGCCATTCTCAGAGATGCCCGTTGCTCTGAGGAGCCCTCCTGGCTGCCTCGGTGTCCTGGTTTCAGCTGGGATGGAGTTAATTATCTTCTTAGGAGATAGTACAGTGCTGGGTTTTGGCTCTGATGTGAGAACACTGTTGATAACACGCTGATGGTTTTAGTTGCTGCTGGGTGATGTTTATATCAAGCCAAGGACTTTTCAGTTTCTCAGGCCTTGTTAGTGAAAAGGCTGGAGGGGCAGAAGGGATTGGGAGGGGACACAGGCAGGGCAGCTGGCCTGAAGTAGCCACGAGGTATTCCATACCATGGGACAGCATGCCTGGTATAGATCCCTGGGGGGTTGGCTGGGACCCAGGATCGTGGCTGGGCATCGGTCAGCGGGTGGTGAGCGGTTGCATTGTGCATCACTTGTTTATGATTTCTCCTTTTCCCGTTGGATTTTATTCTCTCCCACCACCCTTTCATTATAACTGTTATTGTCATCATTGTTATTACTGCTCTTTCATTTTTGTTCTGTTTCAGTTATTGAATTGTTCTTATCTCCACCCTTGAGCTTTACATTCCTTTCTGATTCTTCTCCTCATCCCTCTGGGCTAGGGGGGAACTACCAGCCCGGGTGAAATCACAACACTTGGAAACACAGCTTGAGTGGGATCAGACTCCTGGCAAACGCCAAAGGGATTTAAAGCAGTTTTCCCACAGCCTTTTCCTTCAGTCCCCCTCGAGAGATGGTGTAAAAGTGAAGCATCCCTCCCCCCACCAACCCCAGCAGCTCCCCATCACCTGGATGGTGCATCTCCTCCTGCAGCCTCATCTCAGCAGGGCCGAGGCAGGTGGGATTGCGCCAAGCCCAGTCGGTCAGGACGGAGATATTGTTTATCTGGGCCTGCATGTCATAGAGCAGCGTGGCCTGGATGTGCTGCAGGGTGCTGGCCTCGCTGTACCGATGCTCCAGGTCCTGCACCCGTTGAACCAGGCTGTGGTTCTGGCTGGCTGCCTCCTCGTGCTGTGGGAAGGGAGAAAGGTGGGATGGGGGGGATCCCTGGGGACCGGCACGGAGCCGGGGACATGGCCCCAGGACCCCCTAGGGAAGGGCAGGCAGGGGAGAAAGAGGGCAGAGGAACACTCACTGGGTGCACCAACTGGGTGCACCAACAGAGACTGAGGATCTCAAGGATGGTGCCTGCACCCTCACGCTCATCGCCAGTCCCGTACCAGCCCCCAGCCAACATGCAAGCCACAGGCAGCTTGATATTCCCAGGCTGTGTGCAGGCAGGGCATGCACAGGCAAACCTAGGGCTGCAGGAGCAGGGCAAGCACGCAGGATTCCTCTCCGAACACCTTTCAGTCTGCAACCTGTTGCAACATGGATGTGGCCACTATGTATTCAGCAATGCCACCACAGCTGGGTTTTCCTTCCAGAAAGTTGTCCAATCTCCCCTTGAACCATTTCATATCTTGTAACATCATAAGGGGCTCCACAGCTTATCAGCACATTGCACGGTGAGCCACTGAGGTGCCGGAGCGTGTCCAGAGAAGGGCAGTGATGCTAGGGAAGGGGCTGGGGCACCAGTCTGATGGGGGAGGGGGGAAGGGGGTTCAGCCTGGAGAGGAGGGGGCTCAGGGGGGACCCGATCGCTCCCTACAGCTGTCTGGGAGGGGGCTGCAGCCAGGGGGATCGGTCTCTGCTCCCAGGTCACAAACGACAGGACAAGGGGGAACGGCCTCAGGTTGCACCAGGGCAGGTTTAGGTTGGAGACTGGGAAACATTTCTTCACCGAAAGGGTGTCCAGCACTGGGACAGGCTGCCCAGGGAGGGGGGCGAGGCACGATCCCGGGAGGGATTTAAAAGACATGTAGATGTGGCACTTAGGACCATGGGTTAGTGGTGGGCTTGGTAGTGCTGGGTTAACGGTTGGCACTGCTGGGTTAACAGTTGGACTTGATGCTCTTAAAATGTTTTTTCCAGCCTAAACAATTCTACGATTCTGTCTCCTGCATTCGTGCTATGCAAGGAGCAGGTGTGATACAGGACACTAGTCCCTTTCATGACACTTTTGCCGCTTGTTTTTAGGACAGCCAGTCCCTGATCCTATATAAAATGTGCATTCAAGCTGCCTGGAGATGCCCACAGATCCTACCAGGAGCTGGGCACACCGAGCCTCACCGGCACACATCCAACATGCCCCAGATGCAGTCACCGCTCACCTCTCTTGTTCAGTGCTCCCTGTCCATTAGATGGCAGAGCAGGCCTTGAGCAGCACCTCCAAAATCCCACAGCCGCCTGGGAACACCCCTTCCCTCCCCTGGGCAATGCCACAGCTCCACACCGGGCTCCTCAATCCCCCTCCGGGGTCTGGCAATCCCAGACCGCCATCTGCGCCGGAGGGATGCTGGTTCTCCACCAGCACCGCCCTTCCCTGTCCCCTGATGGGGACATCTCTTCCCCTGTCTCCTGCTCAGTGTCACTGCCTCAGGCTCACAAGCCACTCCAAGACCCTCAAAATTTATTTTCTCACCTCCTTGTCCCCGGTGTCAGGGGCAGATCTGGATTTTTAGGTGTCCGTGCAAGTGTGTGGTTTATTACACGTCCCTGGGGACACAGAGGTCTGGCACTTGACTCATCACTACCAGCAAAACTGCTGAGGCTTGGGGATTTCCTTCAGCTGGAAGGGGTTTGCGTGCCCAGAGTTTGTTTTCTTCCCTTCCAGCTGCTCCCAGGACCCCACTCGCACCTTGGTCCCCATTCCTGCCAGTACGCATCTCAGCTTGCTGTTCCCAGGAGCATCACCACTGCTGGGTTATTGTCCCAATAACTAACGGCAGCTCTATAATATCCTTCCCAATGCTGCTTGAGCATTGCCTGCGTGGTCCTGCTGAAAGCCCATCAAGCCTGTCCATATCTCAAAATCCAGAGCAGCTAGACAGGCAGGGGCAGCAAAGTGGGAATTACGACATGTAACAACACGGTGCTTTCCTTCTCAGGACTGCAGTATCTCTGGCCCTACCATATATCAGCCGTTCCCCCGACCTGCTCTGTGAGCTGTGACTGATACAGGCTTCCTCCAGCTCCCTTCACCCACACATCAGCTCTCCAAGTAAACGCCATGATGCTTTCACCCAGACAGTCCCCTCCTCCACGGCTGATACCTTTTTGTTTTCCTGCTGCTGATTAAAACCAGCACAGCCAGACCACTGTGACAGTGCCTTGAACGCTGCTCCCTTCCCTGCATCCCTCTGCACTGGTGGGACTGGGTCTGTATTTTGCACCGTGGGGTCCTGCTCTGTGCATGCCCCACTTGTGCAAAGTAATAGGGCTGGAAATGCATGGGAGGGCTGGGTGAAGGGGGTCCTTCTTGCTTCCTAAATTGCACTGAAAGGAGGGAAACATGGCAGGGATGGGGTCAACCCATCTGACCTGATTTGGGTGTCCCTGTTAGCTGGAGGGGAGCTGTGACCTGGAAGGGTCTGTTGCTCTCGCCCAGCTCAGAAAGGCATGCTGAGCTCAGAGAGACGTCTCCGCGTGGACAGGCAAGCCCATGCTGAGCTCCCGGAGAAATACTGACAGCAGACCCCAGGGATACCAACCAGCATCAGCCAGCAGCTGATTTGTAAAGATGGATTAAAGGAGCAACAACTCCTCTGTGGGAGGAATGGAGGCGGAGGAGAGCTGCCCAGGCTGACACAGCAGAGAATTCAGTAAAATCCTGAGAGACACGAGGGGATGCAGGAGAAAAGCAGCTTCCCAGGCTGGGCACAGGCACTGGGAAGTGGCCAGACCAGCACAGGGGGAAAATTCCTTACAGGAGAGTCCCAAAGCCGACAGGGAGTGGAGGTGAGCAGCTTAGCAGCTGTTGTCTCTGCTTTGCTCCCTTCACACAGCATGCAGCTTCGCTTCTTGCTTCCCCCCCCCACCTCTGGTGCTTGGAGGGTGACAGGACACACTCGTTGCCATCAGCTAAACTCTCCAGGTTTTTATTTCCTTCTTCTTCTGGGCCTCCCATCTCTTTGTTTTTTTTAGACTCATGAGGAAAAAAAAAGAGCTTGAAAGACATGGCTGGAGGTCTCCAGCCCGCTCCCCTGCAGAAGAGAGGGCCGGTTTCCGAGCTGGATCTGGCTGTTCAGGACCTTTGCCAGTCGAGGCCTGAAACTCTCTGCAAATGATCTCAAAAGATCTCAGAGGATGTCCCCTTTCTGAGTGCAGCAGTATCTCAGTGGCATAAATGTTACCGGCACTGTCCCCTGGATATGAACCACTTGGAGACACCTAGGTAGGACCTGGAACCTGGCTGCTCCAGGACAGCTGGGTGCCCCCTGTGTCCCTCTGCTCTCCTCATAGGGTGAGGAGCCCAGCAGCTCCCCGCAGCAGGCACATCTCCTTCAGAGCTGCTCACCTGGACTCTCACTGAGGAGAAACAAGCTCTACCAACTCATCGCATCCTCCAGGAGACAACTGAGGGGTCCTAGCAGCATCTATGTCTGCATTCACTGCTCAGATCTCTATGAGATCAGCTGGATCCCATAGAGACCCTTGCATGGCAAGCATCAGAGTCAGGTAGGAGGAATCCCACCCTTTGCTGCTGCTCCAGAAGCATCCCTGTCCACCAGCTTCTCTCCAGCTGCCAGGCACGGGCTGAAGTGCCAGGGTATGATGTGAGAGCATCTGCTATCTTTCCAAGGATGATTCAGCACCAAAAAATGCCAAATAATGGGGAAAGGGAAAATAAACTAAGCAAAACAACACAGAAATTACCAGGCAGGTGATAAGGGACACAGTAAGGAAGAGCAGAAGCTTCAGCCAATGCCGGTGGGTCAGGAAGGGACCTGCTGGGACATGGCCTCGAGGAGGGGCCACCTGAACCCTGCAGTTGGCTAAGAAGGGGGAAGCATTTTTATAAGAGGTATTACGGGCTTGTGGGACTGTGCAAAACTAATTATAGGATGTTCAGGGGAAAGTCTAAAGGTGGGGAAAGGAGGATGGATGGGATGGGGGCTGGGAGTAGGAAAATTGAGAGGTGGGGGAGTTTGAAAGGGCTGGACATACATAAAGCAGCTGCCAGCCAGTGCCCTTGTCCATCTGAGCTTGATCACTGCAGTCTTTTTTCCCTTCTCATGCAGCCCTTTCCTTAGCTTATTTTTTTCAATGCAATCTCACTATCTCCTATGTGTGAGTGCTGCAGGGTCTATGTGCCTGCAACTAGAGGAACATGAGCCACGGGGCTCACAGGTCTAGGTCAGGGTGTAGATGCATGTGTACATCCATGTCCATATATATGTATACGTGTATGTGCATGTGTACAGGTAAGTGCAAGTGCTTGTATGAGGGGTCTAAACACCAGCAGCTGGAAAGACCTGGGAATGTTTGTATTTCCCTAGTAAGTTTAATTGTGTGTATAACTCGCCAGCAAACTTCAGGCTGGACCAGCTGGCAGGCAGGAGACCAGCAGGGTGAGGAGGCGCAGGTTCTTAGATGCATGGATGTTAGATGGACTGAGAGCCTGTGCTCCACATCTAGTTCCCTCGCTGGAAAACCAAGCGTCCTGTTCAAGGCCATCAGCTCAGCTCCTTCTACAGCCACCACCAGGCAACCAGCATCTCCAGAGGGAGATTCCCCTTCCTCTTCTTTCTTACTCAACATGCTCAACATGACCCTGCAATGTGTGCTCAGCCCAGAAAGCCAACTGTACCCTGGGCTGCAGCCAGAGCAGCGCGGCCAGCAGGTCAGTGAGGGGGCTCTGCCCCTCTGCTCCGCTCTGGTGAGACCCCCCTGCAGTGCTGCGTCCGGCTCTGGGGTCCCCAGCACAGGAGAGACACGGAGCTGCTGGAGCGGGGCCAGAGGAGGCCAGGGAGATGCTCAGGGGCTGGAGCAGCTCTGCTGTGGGGACAGGCTGGGAGAGCTGGGGTGGCTCAGCCTGGGGAGGAGAAGGCTGCGGGGAGACCTTAGAGCACCTGCCAGTGCCTAAAGGGGCCGGCAAGAAAGCTGGGGAGGGGCTTTGGGCAAGGGCAGGTGGCGATGGCACACGGGGGAATGGCTTTACCTGAGAGAGGGGAGATGGAGATGAGAGATGAGGAAGAAATTCTTCCCTGTGAGGGTGGCGAGGCGCTGGCCCAGGCTGCCCAGAGCAGCTGTGGGTGCCCCATCCCTGGCAGGGCTCAAGGCCAGGCTGGACGGGGCTGGGGGCAGACGGGGCTGGGGGGAGGGGTCCCTGCCTGTGGCAGGGGGTGGGACTAGATGACCTTTGAAGGTCCCTTCCCACCCAAACCATTCTGTGATTCTATGACTCTGAAGAGACCCTGCACAAATGCCATAGAGCAAATACCTCGCCTTTAGATGGGTCCTTTCAGAGTCCGGAAATGAAAAATGGGTTAAGAGCATGAAGACTGCAGGGAAATATTTAGTGTGTGACTATCCATCTCCCTCCTGGGCTCCGAGCTGGAGAGGTCAGTGGAAGAGCTGTACCTTCAGGTAGCACAGAAGTGTGTTTTGGGGCCAGTGTAGGGAGCTGGGATCAGGGAAGGACAGATTAAATAGTCTTAAGGGACAAAATGTCACCAGGGCATCCATGTAGGTAGTTGGGAGACCAAAGACCTATTGCACCAGCATGTCCCAGTACAAGTGTAAGGAGAAAATGGGAGAGGAGCAGTAGAAAGCAGATGAGTGGGGACAGGGGCCAACATGGGAGGAGTAACCTGGGGCATGGGGCACCGAGTGGGTCTGCTGAGCACGAGCATCCATCCTGACTCACATGTCCCCCTCCCTTCCTCCATCACACCAGGAACAGCTCGCTTCCTTGGAGGCACCCACAGCACAGCCACCTTCCCAACAGCACAGCCACCCAGCACTTATGGCCTTGGGGCTGCCCAAACCAGGCTTTCCAAACAGGGAACCCAAAGGCAAGGATGAAAGGAAGGCAAATAGAGAATAAATCACCCCCAGAGCCCAACTGTATCAGATCTCATCTCCACCAAGAACAAAGACGAGGGTGCTGTTCACCCGGCAGTCTCAGGGCTTTTGTATCTGACACCAGTACGTTGCTGCTGGTTCTTCTGCACATCTCATTTGCAGCCCAGTGAGACATCTTAGCTGGGACACAACTCGTATGGCCAGCAAAACCACACCATGCTCCCTCCTTTTTCCTGGCTACAACCCTGTGCAAGCACCGACACCGAGGGCCAAGCCAGGTGTTTACCAGGCAAAACCATGGGGCAGTGCCAAACATCTGAGAACTTCAGAAGTGCCAAAGATGGAAAAAATATATTGGCATGAAGCTTCAGGCTGTGGGGCTGGTGAATTGAGCCAGGGTGGAATGGACACCAGAAAGGAGGTGGCAGGAAGGGTGCTATGGGCTGGAGGTCAGGGCTTCTGCTCTGCTGTGGCCACCAGAGATGTGGTCCTTCACCAGCCACCCAAAACTCCAGTCTGGGATCCTGCTATGGGCAATGGGATGGATCAGCAACGCCTCCTAGGCAGGATGAAAGGTGGAGGAGATAGTACAGATAAAGCACTGAAGGCTTTATGGCTAATGTTAAGAAAGATCAGCCCTGGAAGGCTCCTGAGCCGTCACAGTAGGAGCAGCTGGGGTTTAATGGATATCCTAGCCCATGGACAGAACAACACTGCATGCTTCACTGGATGTCCTCCCCCTGCAAGCTGCTGGGAGCTGGAAGGGACCATGGGGAGGGGGCACCCATACAGAAGAGATCTGCGAAGAGCGGCCCTTTACCTGGAGCTCAAGGGCTTTGATGTGGTGCCGGTGGTTCCTCAGCTCCTCCTGTAGCTCTGAAATCAGCTCCCGCAGCTCCAGGACCTGCTGCTTGCGCTCCTCATTCTCATGAAGCCAGTAGGACACCTCATCGGTGCAACGGAACATGTCTGGGCATCGCTGCTCGTCCCCCTGTGGCAGCGTGGCCACGATCTTACAGCGGCCGTTGGGCAGCACCTGGTTGCTGTACTCCCCGCACTGGATCAGGCCCGTGCCCTCCTGGGGACCCTCGTGGTCTCTGTAGGCTGCGGGCAGGGATTTCTGCAGCGAGGGGCTGCTCAGCGTGGCCACAAGGATGAGGGAGAGCAAACCTGCCCTGGTGGAGCCAGTGCTGGGGCAGACTTCCATGGGGCCAGGGAGGATGGTCCGTGGGGATAACCCCGTGTGTCTCATCATAAAACACCACTGGGGAGGAAGGTGGCAGTCCCCAGGGCTCAACACCAGGTCTTCTCCCCAGAGCTAGTGGGTGAGGCTGCAGCTATACAGGAACAGAGCATTCATAGGGATCCCAGAGCTCCTGGCAAGGGGGTCACTGCAGACCAGGGACTTGCCTGTCCCCATAGAGCATCCTCCCTTGTGTCACCTGGTGGCCACCAAGCTGGAATCACCTCCGGTGGGAGCTCCTCTGTTCTCCTGGCCAGGCTCCACTGGCTTTGTGGGCTGTTTCCTCTCCTGCAGAGCTGCTGGTTGGCTTGGAGGCTGCTGAGTTCTGGCCAGGGGCGGTCAGCCCCCCGGGCAGAGCTTGCTGCCCATGCAGGACCGTGTGGGGGAAGGAGCTGGCTCCCCTGCATGGGGCATCCTGCTACGTCGTCACTCCCTGCAATGGGAACCAGAGCAAGGAGATGGGTGATGGAGAGGAAGGATTAAACAACCAACGCTTCCCACCTGTAGCAAACTGACTGGCCCCCCCACCTTCCTTGGCCCACCCCAGCTGTCCCCATGGCCTGGGGATGCAGGGCACAGATTTAGGGCTCTCTCCATGTTCCTCTGTATGGCTTTTTCTTGGCAGATGTAACTATGGAGTTATCAAGTGAACGGTGGCCACCTACGTGGGGAGCGCAGCCCACCAGCCCGCCCTTGGGCAGGGTTAGACCACCAACCCATCTCTGGGGCACTCTGGATGGACCCTGACTGTAGGCTGAGGTCCAGAGAGGCCTAAGGTCCAAGTGGGGATGGAGGGCTAAGGTCCAAGGTGGTCTGGCCACCAACCATGTGAGACAAATATGTGACTTGGTCCCTTTTATCCAGAGGAATCAGGCTCCCCTTGCAGCCAGAGCTGCTGTCTGATCCCTGTCCAACACTGGGGCTCCCAGCCATGGCATCAAACCCTGGGTCTGCTCCCAGGTTTTCTCCTGACCAAAAGCCATCCCTGTCCCACTCTGGTGAGGATGGGGAACTGGGAGGGATGCCACGGCTCCCCAGCATCACCCCGCCTCCCAGCAAGCAGCACCCTAGTTCCTGACGTACCTTCAAAAGTCCTGGCCAGGCTCTCCGACGGTGAGAGCAGAGAGCAGCGAGCACCAACTGGCCACGGGGAGCAGAGTGTGATTTAGGGGACACTGAATGCTTATTCCCCCTGATCCTATCACTGCACTATAAATAGGGCCAAGAAAGCCACCAGTCTCAGACGACACACGGGAGGGAGGAGCAGAGGTCCCAGTGTGACCTTATCAGTTTACGGGGATTAAGTTGGTGCCTTGGCAGGAAGGCATGGCTCCCCCTTACTCAGAACCCCCTGCCCCACTCTGGGGATGAGTTTTGGGGAGAGGGCAAGTTCATCCAGTGTGCAGCGACCTGTTCCATCCCAGCAGTTTCAGAAGGGGAAGCTTCTCAACCTGGCCATGGACAGGGGTTTGGGGCAGGCAACAGCTGTCATTTGTTTTATTCACCAGCCCAGGGCTTCCTCTGTGCTTTTTCAAGTGAGTAATGCCAACGGCTTGCTTAATTACATATGCTAATCATTCAGCCACAGGAATGCAAGCTGAAACCAGAGACGTCCATATTAGACAAAACCATCAGCTGTTGGGTTTTCTTCCCTTAATGTGAAGAGTTTTCAGAGATGCTGCCAGAATGAGTCCCACAAAGGAGATACTCAAACTAGCTCAGATGGTCTCCAGAAACAGAGGAACTGCCCGGAGAAGAGGAGCTTTGTTAGCAAACATCAGCTCAGGTGGTTTGGAGAGGCATTGGACCTCATAGGTCCTCCAGAAGCTATCCCAGATGGCCACATGAGTGTCCTTTGGAGGACATGTCACCTCCATGGGCAGGACCCTCCTGCATCACTGGTGACCCCCAACAAGCCTGGAAGGAGGCTGTGGGTCCACACGTGATAAGGGAAGGATACGGCTTGCATGACACCTGAGCATCCAGCCTTGTACGGAATCATAAAAACTCTGAATGGTTTGGGAGGGGAAGGGACCTTAAAGACCATCCAGTTCCCACCCCCCACCACGGGCAGGGACCCCTCCCCCCAGCCCAGGCTGCCCCCAGCCCCGTCCAGCCTGGCCTTGAGCACTGCCAGGGATGGGGCACCCACAGCTGCTCTGGGCAGCCTGGGCCAGCGCCTCGCCGCCCTCACAGGGAAGAATTTCTTCCTCATATCTAATCCCCATACCATGGTGGGGCCATGTCCTGCCCTGCCCTCCCCACAGCCAGATCCGTCCCAGCAGATCCAGTGCCTCTTCCCCTGGGAAGGATGAAATTTGAGTTTAGCTCTAGGGTTAAGCAGAAGAACTAAAAGCCCAACCAGATCACCATCCCACAGCCAGCTCCCAACTTTGCTTCCAGCTTGTAAAACTGTTGGGCAAAGGGGTTTTACTGGTTTTCTTTGTCTTTGCAGGGAGTTGGTCAGGGCAGAGCAGGGGGATGTGCTGCCCCTGATTCCTGCCAGCTCAGGACACGGTGCTGTGCCCCTGGGCTGATTCCTGCATCTTCAGCACAGCAGGCATCTCTGTGTCTGTATCCACCACCCAGGCTGTCTTGGAGAAGAGGGGACCCAGCAGCAGCTCTCCTGTGCAAGCAGAGCCTGCCCCAAGCTCATGCACACTAATGAACAGCCCAGGGAGGGAGCAGATCACCCCAGCTCCCCCCAGCCTGGAGAACCTCCTGAGAACACCTCGTTTTGCTGGGGCAGGGACCCAGATTGCTCTAAAAATCACACTTCTGCATGCACGCTGCCTCCAGCCAAGCTGTCCTCTGCTCTTGTTCAAGTGTGGTTGCACGTGGCTTCAGCAGACACTTGTGGGAGAGAAAAATGAGGCTGAAACATCCTCCCCGGAGCTTGCAAAAGCTGGGCCAGTCCAGCAGGCAGTCAGCCTGGACAGTAATGCTGGACAAAACAGCAGGGAGAGGGACCCTGAGATCAGCCTGCAAAGCTCTGCCATGGGGGACAGTGCTGTGTGAGGGGACACCAGGGGCAGAGGATGGGAAATCAGAGCTGGGGGCAAGGGTGAGACAGAAAAGGGTCATTGCAGGGACAGGAGGAGTTGCAGTCCATTTGGATGTGACGGATGTGAAGACCTTTTGGTGCTGAAACTACTCCTTGGGCTGGATCCCACCACTGCACCAGCAAACCCCGCTCCACCACCACAAGAGCTGTTCCTCTGGGCAGACACAGACGTTTACCCTCCAGGCTCATCCAGACCCACGCTATGGCCAGTGGAGAGAAAAAGGGTGCGATGGTAGATAACAAAATGATAAGATGAATTGTACCCCACAGATGGCTCTTTATGGGGCAGTACACGGGAGGGGGTGTATCGGGGAAGGGGGGGAAAGGGAAAATCTTGCTTTTGAATCCTAGCCAAGAGCTCCTCCAGCGCGATTAGCTAAAGACCAGCTTTCTCTTATTGCACACGAGTGGATAGATATTTAACATGCTTGTCCATAATGAAATCCATTATCCTCGTCTTTCGCAGAGGCTCTACAGTCCTGGTTCTTCCTTTTCATGACTGTAGGTGGTGGGGGAGAGGAGGTGGAGGAGGGATGGAGCCAGGTACAGCCAGGCCCTTTGTGTGGCCACTCAGGAGGCACTCTCCCCATAAATGTTTGGGCTCCTAAATGGATCTGACCTCCCCTCCACCAGCCCCTTTCCCTTTCATTTTCTTTTCCTCATTATTCTTGGAAAAAAAAAAAAAAAACCAACAAAACCACAACCCCACAACCCCTGTCCGGATCATTAGCGTCAGAGGCGGAGACAGGCGCTGAGAGCCACATGGAAGAGGCGAACATACATTTCGTTCAATGCCCCTCAAGTGGCGTTTTGCTCAAGGCTACTCCTTCACAAAGGGAGATGTGAAGAATGGTCCCCGCTGGCAGCTTGCCACCAGCTGCCCTGACAGGGCTCGATGCAAAGCTGCCTCTTCAGGGAGACAAAGTGCAGCCATTTCTTCTGCCTTCAATTGATGTCTGAGTTGTTTGGGGAGCATTTAGTGAGGAGGGGAAAGGGGAGGGGGCGGAAATTCAGTGGGAGAGCCTGGGCAATGCTAATAGACATAACAGCTCTGAAAGACCCAAGGTTGAGTGCTTGGTGTTTGGTCTGCCCATCTTTGGCATCCTTCCCTGCTGTCTGGGGGGATATCATCTGTGACTCCTCCAGCGGTCAGGGATTAATGGAAGCCAACATCAGTTGGCCCAGGTACCCCTCAGCCAACTCTTTTCCAAGTCATAGATTCCAATCACACCCCCTTGCCAGATTTCAAGCATCCCAGTGAGTAGTTGTTGCTGAGCATCCATTTCCCCAACGTGCTGTGGAGAGCAGAACCGTGAAGCCTGTGCCACCTCCATGGTTCCCTGCCATAAGCACGTCTTCTTCTGCTTCCTTCTAAATGCAGGAGCACACATTTCCATGGGCATGCAACTTCTTGTCTTCCCATTGCCTCCCAAATCCCACTCCGTCTGCTCCCCTCCCTAGCTTCTGGAGGTAACAGGATCCCCACCGCAATTATCCAGGCGCTGCAGCCTCTCCTCGAGCCTTCAATGGCTCACATGCCCTCAGTGTGTAAACAAGTCACTGTCTCTTGCATCGTCTCTCTTTGAGGGAGAAATGTCCAAAAAATGCAATCCTTTTTTTCCATTTTCTCATTCCTGCCCAATGGAGTGAAGAGACCTCCCAGGTGTCCCTGGATAGCTCTTCATCCCTGACCTTGCCTTGGCCTCCTGGAGGAAAAGACAAACTAACCCAACTCTACCCACCCCACTGATTTAGGATTGCAATGACCTGAAGTAGCTCCCACCACTAACGCCAATAACCAGTGATTTGCTATAAATAATCAGCAGTAAGAGGCAGTTCAGAGATTCCTGAAGACCAGGGAACCCCCAAATCAGACTAAACTTCAATGCTGCTCCACTGCTCATGGTCATGCTCCACAAATATCAGCAAAAACCATACCCTGAGGTACAGGTACCATGGGTTTCCAAGCCTCACACTCTTCACCATCCCCAAGCCCTGCATGGAAACCCACCCTGGGTAAGCCTTGTCCCGGGTAAGCCCTGCCTGGGGAGGGTAAGGGGGGGCTGGGCACATCAGATGGAGATTTAGTGTCCAGCTGGAGCTGGGAAGCTGCTTGTGGTCAGTAAGGCACCGCAGGTCTCAGGGCTGCTTTGGGATCCTGCAGGGATCCGGCTCTGCCTCGGGGGCTTTGCTAAGCGCCTTCACCCTTAATCCTCCCCAAGAGCACCGGCCCTGGGCAGAGGCAGCATCTTGAAGGGGCAAGTGATGCTGTTCACAGCCCTTGGGGCTGCTCCTCTTTTGGCTCCCTGCAGCCTCCCAGATCCCCCTCCCATCCTCTCTTCCCTCCTGCAATTTCAACGTGTCATTTAAAGAGGGTTGAAGTTGCAGAAAGGAGGAAAACAGGACACGGCTGAGTGTCGGTAGGGCTGGGTGCAGTTATCGCACCCCGAAACACAAGGTGAGCTCTGGGTTGCAGGAATGAAGTCCCTGCTGGGTTCCTAAACCCTGCCGAAAGCCGGCTCCCCTCCTAAGAAGCTGTAATCCCTCTTAGGGGAGCAGGCAATAATCAGGGATTTGGCTCTGGGTGTGCAAAAGTGTGTGTGCACAGCATGTGCCTGTGTCTGTGCGTGTGTAACTGGCTCAAAAAGCAGAGAAAGGCAGCGCCAAGTAGGACAGAAAATGCTGAACTGGACAGTTTTGGGCTCCTGACCCCACTGCTCCTGTTGGCCCAAGGATGGCTCTGCCTGGGGCTCACCCCCCGGGCCAGGTGCATACCTGTGCCAGGCTGGAGGGGGTGATACACATCTGGTGCCAGTCCCGGAGGGAGGGCAGGATTTATCCTCAGCACTTTTAGCCAGCTGAAAGTCAGGCAGCCCCTCCCAGCCCACGGTCTGGGCTGGCTCTTCTGTCACCAAAGAAGGAACCACATCCTTGCAGGAGCTGTGTGTCCTTGGATGGGTGGCAGGGACCCGATGAGCTTCTCTGGGCAGGAGGGCTGCCCCTCTGTGGGGACAGAACACTCCCTGTAGAGGTGCGTGGCTGCGCCCCTACCCTGGCCACAGATATGCAGGACAATTTCCAAACCCAGGAGCTGAAATGAGATTAGTTCAGTCTAAAAGCAAGGTGCAATACTTGCTCACCGTTCTTTTTGTTACCAGCAGCTGTAATTGAGTGAGAGGTGCACCTCAGGGAGGGTTTCCCATGCAATGTGCTGCCTCGCCCCCAACAGCCACTTGCACGGCCAGCTGGAGAGGCATTGCTCTCTTCTTGCCCTCCCTGGCTGCTCTGAGCAGTTTCAAAACAGTCTACAACCAAGAGAGCTCAGCCTTTGCAGAGAAAACGGACTTATTCCTACCCAAACCATAATTCCCTGCTTGGAGTTACAGCCCCAAAGCCCTTGTGACCATCCTGCTGCTCCTACAGCATGCTCGCTCTGGGACATCCACGTCTTTCCTGTACCGAGGATGCTCAGGGGTATTTTTGATTTCCTGCATTTCCAAGAAAAAACTCAACTGCATTTCCCTCAAAAACTCTTAAGGAAGGAGATATAAATTGCAATGGATGGGGGTCAGGACCCTTAGTTTCTGCATTGTAGCTCTGTGCTTGCAGGAATGCTGAATGGGGGGAATGGATGGCGTTGTGAGCCCTGGTGATGCCAGGTGATGCCTGATCTGGCACACATGAGAAAACCAGGTGCACTGGAGAAAGGTCACAGGAATATTTGCCCGTTCACTGCTGGCCAAGGAGGTTGGTGTTGGGGGAAAAAAGCAGGGCAAATTAAACCCCTAATATGCTAGGCTCATGGCTCATCTGCCAGAAGATCAGCAACTGCAGCTGACAGCCTTTTCTGAGCCATCTTGGTTGTCACTAGGAAATGCCATCACCTTGAACCCTTGGAGAGATCCAGGAGGAAAGACTAGCATAACAGGAATAAAGCCTCAGCCCTTCAAACAGTTCAGGTCAGGTCAGTTGCGACAGCCAAGATGAGCCTGACTCCAACTGGTCCAACAAAGGCATGGAAAATCAAGCTGCAAACTCCTGTCTTAATTTCTAAAGGGATCAAGACAGAGCTGCAGGACAGGGCTTCCCGGAAAGGATTTGGGCAGTTGGAATGAATTTTCTGGAAAAAATCACGATGAGAGAGGCTAGGAAATTCTGGAGGTGCCAGAACATGTTGACATTTTCCAGCCTATCAATATTTGGGGAAATTCAGCCACAACAGGGGATAAATGTGCTAAAAATGTGCTCAAAGACTGAGGTACAAGCCAACACCTTTCCTAGAGAGAAAAATCTGTGGCCTGAGCTGCAAATTCCAAATTACAAGCTGGCTTTTGAAGGAAACTTTGAGGAAGGAAATTCCCTTACCTGCTTTTCCAGGCTGCCTTGCTACATCTTTTGGGGTCATGCACACCGCTTCCCAGGTGCAGGCAACCTTTCTCCTCCTGTTTTTGGCTCTGCTCAAAATGTTACATCTTCACCAAGACCAGACACTGCCTGGCAGCATCCCTAGACATTACATCATGGCCACCCAGACCCTTTTCACTTCAGACAGGCTCCCCAAGGCTCTGGGTCCCCATCATACCCTGCTTGGTGCAAAACTGGTGCCACACACCCTGTCCTGGTGCAAGATGTGCAGCTGGTACCCACCAGAGCATCATTTCTGAGGGAGATCAGGGTCATGAAGGAGGATCAGGAGCTGCTAAGCAAGGCAAGCATCCTTTCAAGCACTTGTGCCATTGGAAATGCTGCTCCTGTAATTAAAAGTGAGGCATTTCTTCGCAGAGCAGGGAGATGGGCTGTGCAGTTGCCAGCTGAGTGATGCTGTAGGTGCTGAAAGTCGATTGGCTTCAAGGGAACACTGGAAAAGATTGTGAAAAAGAAACCCATGGAGCGTTATTAAACACCACGACCCACAGATTGCTCTGGGCAGGCGCTGCTTATCAGCCTCCCCTCCTAACCAGCACAAGTTGCTGCAGTGAAGATGTGTCCTTCACCACGAATTCAAGAGCAGCAGAAACAAATATCAGGAAAAAGATAACACCAGAAAAAACCTACAAGCATAAATAGCAGTAGTCATCCCAGAAAACACCTACAAGCAAAATTACCAGAGTGACATCATCCAGATCCTCAAACGCTTTTGTCTGTTCCTAGGGAAGTGCCCAGTTTCAGTTCAAAACAGAGAGAATCAGGCACAATTAACAGGTTTTAGCACATAAATAGTGCTGTGGTAAAGGCACTGGCATCAGTAAGTTCAGACAGAGCAGCAATGAGTACCATGAGTTCACATGCCACACAGTCATTTTGTTTTTCCTTTTTTTTGGTCTGATCCTGCTTTTATTAAAGTCAGTAGGAAAATCATTTGACCCCAGCAGACAGGAAAACGACTCCCCTCTCTGCAATAAAACTCATGTGTGCCACATCCCAGCCAAAAAAAAAAAAAAGGAATTTTTTTCTACCAGAGGCTACCCTGGGCTGCTCATGCTGAGGAGCTCAGCATCTTCACATGAACTTTAACCTGGTCCCACGTGCCTGCTCCGCTGAGGACAGCGGGGGGATTCCCAGTCCCTAACTTCAGAGCTGTTCTTGCTCCTACAGAGAGGCTACAACCAAGTGTCAGCATTTTCCTCCAATAGCAAGGTGCACGGCTTGCATTTCACAGCCTGCCGCAGGCACAAGGAAGGCATGAGGGGGCTTGGAAGGTCCCCCTTCATCAAAGCCAGCTGGAAACCAGTGCTCCGGGTGTGCACAGGTGTGATCACCTCCATTTATCCACCCAAAAAGGCTCTAATCCTATGGGTCATCTGCCAGTCTCTGGCTCCAAGGCTCAGATTTACCATCAGTAAGTCTATTCTGTCTTGAAAATCTCCAAGCGGTGGAGATAGATAGTTTTATGGTGGTGATCCAACTGTCTTTTCATCTGGATGTCTCCTAGGTCCCTGCTTGCCATACCCTCCACAAGTCCTTCATGCAACTGCCTTGCGGATCCATCCTCATCCCATTTCACCAAGCACGAGATGAAGATGGTTCAGATGGAGCAGGCTCCTCAGCGCTACGCCCCACTCCACCAGGGCAGGAGCAGAAGTGGGTGTGGAGCCCAGGAAACCTGCTGAAACAGAGAACAGGTCAACTGTCTGCAAAACACCACAGGAAATCTGCCCTGAGATAACGGGGAGAGGGACTGACTCAGCACCCAACGGAACGTGGCTGTGCTGGGGGGACGTGGGTCCTCGGACAGACCCACGCAGACATCACAAGATTTTTGCAGGCCCTGTAGCACCTCTCAGCTCCGTGACGCTGGTGTTTGTTTACAGCCCAGCAGGATGGCTGCCCCATGTCCCGTGCCATTTGAGCACAGCCGTGACATTCGCAGCCAGCCCCAGATCTCATTCACACCCAGGTGCAACCTGCTCTCCAAATTAAAACGGAAAAGGCCAGAAATCACGCGGCTAATGAGCCCGTTCACCCATGGGTGCCTCACTCCCACGTCCAGCCCTGCCAGGAAAGGGCTGCCTGTCCCGAGCGTGTGGCTCTTAAGGGAACAACGTCATGATGAACCCACCAGATCTCTTTCAAGGCACCCCTAAAGTGAGGTCGTCGGTTTGGGGTGAGGGCAGTTTGCTGGAGCAGAGACCTGGGGGCATGTCTTGCTGGTGGCCATGCTCAGAGCCAGGCACTGGGAGATGTAAGCACGTGTGCAGTGTAATGATGGTCCTGGATGGTCTTCAGGTCTCCCCTGTTCAGGGAGAAGAAAGAAGAGGTTCCCCCTAATGGGATTTCGTCCCTGCTGGAGAGTCCTTTTCTTGTCGTCTTGGCTTCCCACCACTCCAATTGATCTGCCTGAGAGTTGGCTGGATCCATTAATCATTTACACACTGGAGTCTCTTTGGAAAAAAAATTAAAATAAAATAAGCTCTGTAACAAAATATAATTAGTACCCTACTGTCACACTGGGAAACAGCTCTGTGCTGGGAGGGGGAGCCAGTCACTCCAGCACCCCAGTTGCAGGGGTGGCATTCCTGCATCCTTCCAGAAGTGCTGGGGCACCAACATCCCTGGAAGATGCCACGCTCCCTGGCACCGGGAGCAGGGAGGCTTAGCTCCGGCAGCGGTCATATCCAGGAGGGAGGACTGAAAGCACCAGCTGAGAGGCCAGTGAGCAGGAGGCATCGGGCACGAGCTGCTGAAGCTGCAGCAGAGGATGCTTCACCTCAGCCCCTCACCTGCAGCCGGTCAGCTCAGTGAGGTTTCCTAAACAGATTTCACATCTTCCTTATAAACATAAACGGCACAGATTGGCTTAACGAAGATGGAAGGGCCTTTAAAGTGGGAATCATAGCTCCAGTCTGGGCCATAAAGTATCTTAGAATAGCTCTCTGTCACGGAAAAATATTGCACATTGGGGAATCCGTCAGGGAGGATGGAGGCAGCTGACGCAGTTGTGGGCGCTGCAAGGAGATGGGGGTGGTTTGGGGATGGAGTTGGGGACGACAGGGGTCTGCAGAAGGTGTGAATCAAACTGAAATGCTACAGAGGCTATTCCTCAAACCGCTGGTCCTTTGCCTCTTTAGTAACCTGCTATGGAGGGTTTCATCCTGTCCCAGCATACCTGGGGGGGAATCTGTTACACCCCAACATCCTTTGGCAAGGAGCTACATAGGTCTGCAGCTGCTGAAGGGCAAACCATCCACTTTTTGTTTATTCCCAGTCTCTTGTCTGGCTTCTGGAAAGAGAGGAGGATCTCCAGAGGAAACGTCTCCGGGATGGAACATCACCAGCCTGAAGGAGATGTCTGGATCAAGTGGCTCAACCACACTCTGAGTCCCTCCATCCCCAGTGTCCTGCTTATGGGCTGCTCTCCCAGGGAAGTTGCCTTTGGGGTGGCTTTTCCCTACAGAGGACTGTGTTGAGTTAAATAGGAGCAAATCCTTTGCCCACCCAAGGCAAGACCATGTCTGCTGGTCAGACCACAGGCAAACCTCCATGAGTGGCTTTGTTGTGCCCTGCAGTTTGTCTTCTCCTAAGCATTGCAAATCAAAAACTGTGCTTCATACCAGCTGGCAGGAGGAATGCTCACAGCCCATATCTAGCTCTTGCTTGAGTCCAGACCAAACAGAAAACATTGTTCGGTGCCCCAGGAGGATGGTTCAGCCTTGAAGAGCCACCTTGGCATTGCATCCTGGGGATGGAAAACCCTGATGCAGATGTGTTTCTTCACCTGGGTAAGCCCAGAGTTGGAAAACAAAACAAAACAAGACATTAAAATCTTAAAATCATCCCCTGATCTTGATGCACAGCTGAGGATCAGTGCCATCACCCTGGGATGCTTGTGGAGAGCAGCCAGCAGAGGTGCTGAGCAAGGTCAGCGGCAAATCTGCCTCAAGCATATGAGACATGGGGTGTAAAAGGCTATGCAAACCTTGATGAACCAGCTCTGAACACTATTCTGCTGCTGTTAAACCTCCCACACAGAGCCTGACAGGGTTCCGGGATGTGCTTTTACCCCAGATCACCCCAGGGCAAAGCCACAGCCATCTGCAGAGGTGGTTTGCACGTCACCACCTTCTTTTGGGTGGAAAGAGAGTTGAGCACTCCAGGCATGAGCCAGCTGACTGGGAGGGCTGGAAACCTGGCACCAGATGAGTTTCCCCATCGCTCCAACCCCCTGGG
Organism: Falco naumanni; assembly: GCF_017639655.2. Classification (NCBI taxonomy): domain Eukaryota; kingdom Metazoa; phylum Chordata; class Aves; order Falconiformes; family Falconidae; genus Falco; species Falco naumanni. The sequence goes on along the minus strand of NC_054059.1, from coordinate 72,767,098 downwards.
AGCCCCATCACCCCCGAGCTCCTTCCAGGCTTGTCCCAAGGTGCTACCCTGCACTGAACACATTGTAGAGGACGGAGCATCCCTCTTGCTCACCCATGCAAGGCTTGGCTAAGGTTCATGAAGAGGCCTCCTGGAAGCCACCACTGCTCTGACATACAGAGTAGCCAAGGTTAATCCTATAGGTAGTACAAGTTCTACTGGGCTTTGGGCTGCTGTGCAATATGGGAAGTGTCTGGAGCTGAAGCTGGTCCAGCTTGAGTGGAATGGAGAGGCTGGGGTTTGATGGACACAGAAAGGGAGCACTGAGCCTGGCCAAGCCACGTAACCCTCTCCACGCTCTGGAAAAGCCACCCCCAGGCTAGAAAATGCTCTCTCACTACTTTTGCACCCAAAGCCAGTGGCCGCAGGACTTGCTGGCCCATCAGGCAGCACTGCCTGCTGCCTGCACCCACCTTGCCCAGGCTGAGGAGCCGCTGCTGTCCTGAGAGGTTTGCTTTAAACCAAATCCCTTTTTATCCCATGGAAAGACAACCCCAAATCCTCAGCACCCATCGGAGCACGAAGCCCTCCCACGCCTGAGCCCAGGGAGTGATGGATGCTGCTGTCCAGCATGCCAGTAATAAACAACCCATGCCAAATCCCCCACCGCCTGTGCCTGCCGGTACCTGGTGAAGGACTTTCCATCCAACCCCCCCAGCTCCAAAGCAAATGCAATTAGCAGCATCACCCAGAAAACTTTTCTGGCTGTGGTTCACAGAGAGATGTTAATCCCTCCATCCGCCACGGGGCCGGATCCCAGTGAATGCCTGTCGCTTGCTCATCTTTTGTTCAGTACCTGGAATGGTCCCCCCTCTGCCCCCCCCTTCCCTCCAGCAGATGCAGCGGATGCGATCATCGTGGGGGGATATAAAAAGCCACCGGGACCAGTGGCCAAGTGGCAGATGCTCTCCTGGAGTGTGCGGGAGAGGGGGACAGAGGGCGTGCGGTGGCAGCGCTCGGGCTCCCACCCCAGCCACAGGTAAGCCCCCCAAACCCAGTCCCCCAGCCCTGTGGGTCTACCCAGTGTGTGTTGGGGGTGCTTGGGGAGAAAGAAAGTTTGGGATTGATGGATGGTGGGGACCAGTCACCGCCGGGGGTGACACGCTGCGATGGATGGCTGCTGGGTAAGGATTTCCCAGCCAGGGAATACGGGCAATAAAACACACCCTTCCCTCCCTGCCCCGGCTTATCGCCCTCTCGCCTCCGTTTATTGCTGGGTTTATTTGCATTATGGCATGTTAATGTGTTACAGAGGTGCTGCCCGCTGCCACCCCAGACTCTCAGTGCTGCTGTGTTGGGGAATCCCTGGTGGCAACAATTCAGGAAGGCAGAATTTAGTTTAGATTTGATCTGCCTCGCTGTTTAATTCTGCCTTCCCGAACTGCTATTTGCTGTCATAACTATCAGGTTCTTTTTCTCTCTGCTGAAGAAAGTCCCCCTCCGTCCAGGCTTGAGCTGGCAGCTCTGGAAAGGGTCAGCTCTCCCCTCCAGCCACACGTTTGGGCCAAAATTGAGGTTTTTGTCCATTTTCTTTCAATGTGGGATGGGGGTTTCCTCGCATAGAGCTCCCGCAGCATGGGGGAAGGTGAGACGTGTGAGTCCACACTGAGTTAAATACGGCTGCTTGGAAAGAGTTGGGGTTTGCAGAGGGAAAGCAACCCGGGCAACCCTTGGGGACCCTAGAACCAGGTCCCATGGGTGTCTGGGAACCGACCCCAACCTCATCCTTGGTGGCAGAGCAGCAACAGCCGCTTGAGCCCCCAGGTTTCAGCTGGATCCTGGGTTAATTTTGCAGCCCCTGGGGCACGCCGCATCCCAAACACCACCAGCACTTGCTATAGCCCTTCCCAAAAGCCAAGCAACAGACTTCAACATTATTTAATTAATTTCAGATTCACATCAAATATTCATGTCTTACTCTTCTAATCCTAATTCAATATTATTTACAGTTGTGTCTCCCACCACGCAGGAGCTTTGCAGCTGCTTGAGGGGCATCGCAGAACAGGTTAGGAGGGAGCACATATTTTTTTTTAGAGGACTCAGCTTGCAAAGCCGCAAGTGGTTTGTAAAGGATGAAACCTGAAGACAGCTGCCTGATGCTTTCCCCTTGCAGCATCACTCATATTTATGGGGTTCTTAGGAGACAGCAGCAATCCCCGCTGACCGTGGCTGTCACTTGCAGTAGCAGTGACAAAAGACCTGGGCTCTGGAGAGATGCTTTTTGGTTCAGAAAACAAAAGGAAGAGGTTGGGGGGGGGAACGTTGCCCATTTTTTGGAGTGGCTGAGCCGGGGCAGAGTCATGCGAGTGCAGGCAGGGAGGCAGCTCAGCTTTGGGGGTTGCCTTCCCTTTTCCGTGCCTTTCAGCTCCTGGGGTGTAGAGAGGAGCATCCCTTTGCAGCACGCTTGAAGTGGGAGGAAAGCTTTGCAGAACGAGGGATTTGCTGCACTAATGCACCTGCGGGAAGGGGCAGGGCTGGGGGAGGCAGGAGAGGACCCCGCTCCTGCAACCCCAACAGAGACAACTTAGAAAAGGGACAGGGTAAGATGGACGCATCAAAGAAGGCATTAAAGAATCTCCTGAAGGAAAACAACCAGGGTTGATTGTTTGGATGTTTTTTCCCCTCCATAGTTCCTGCACAGTTTCTGGGCTCGCAGCCCCTTGCATCCCTTGTGTGAGCCCCGTCTCGCGCCCCCGGCCAGGATGCTGAGCGTGCTGTGGAGCAGCCTGCCCGTGGTGCTGGGGCTGCTGCTCTGGCACCCTGCCGGCGCCAGCGGCCCATGCTGGGAGAGCAGCAAATGCCAGGACCTCACCAGTGAGGCTGGCATTGTGGTAAGCCTGGGGATGGGGATTGTCTTCCAGTTGCTTTGGTGTCTGACCAGCCCCCTCTTCCCCACCAGGGATGGGCACAGTGGGCTGGGGAAGGAGATGCTGGGGATGCCGACACTGTGGAATGACCCACATCAATGTGTGGTGATGCTTTGGATCCAAAGATCCACAGGTTTCGGTGAGCTTGTGCCTGCTGGCTTCATGCCGGCGTGCTACAACAAATTGTTGAGCTTGCAGCATCCCTCCTGCACAGGATGAGCCAGCAGTTTGGGTATCGGCTTTACCCTGCACCCAAGGGTGCTTGTAGAGGGTGGTGGTGGTCAGATGGTGCAGCAGCTCACCTTGTGTGGGTGCCAAGTATGCTTGAGGGACCCCGCAGTGGGGCTGTGCCCCCCCCCCCCCCCCCCCCCCCCCGTTTTCAGCCACCTAGGGCTGGTTTGATGCCTGGGCACGATGCTCCAGCCTCAGCCCTCAAAGGTCCCCACCGAGGGGGTGGCACCCACATCTGGGGCCCTCCGCAGGGCACAGACATGAAACCACGTTGTGAAACATCCCGCTGGGTGCAAGCAGCCCCTTGCAACACCCCCACCCGAGGTTGCCCGGCCACGTGCTCACCCTTCCTGCATCTCGTGCCCCCGCGCAGGCATGCGCCGCGGTGTGCAGAGCTGACCTGTCGGCCGAGGCGCCGGTCTACCCTGGGAACGGGCACCTCCAGCCCCTCTCCGAGAGCATCCGCAAGTACGTCATGAGCCACTTTCGCTGGAACAAGTTTGGCCGGAGGAACAGCAGCAGCGGGGAGCACAAAAGGGAGGGGGCAGCGGGGGGCAACCCACCACCCGCATCGCTGCCTGCGGGCCCGCCGTCCCGCCACGAGGAAAAGCAGGGAACTGGGCTGGAGCGGGAGGAAGGCAAACGCTCCTACTCCATGGAGCACTTTCGCTGGGGAAAGCCGGTGGGTCGCAAGAGGAGACCCATCAAGGTCTACCCCAATGGGGTGGAGGAAGAATCGGCTGAGAGCTACCCGCTGGAGTTCAGGCGGGATCTGCCGCTTGGCAGCACCAGGCCACCACCCGAGGAGGAAGAGGAGGAGGAGGAGGAAGGCCAGGAGGAGGAGAAGGCGGCTGGTGGCTCCTACCGCATGTGCCACCTTCCCTGGCATGTGCCCTTGAAGGACAAGCGCTATGGGGGCTTCATGACCTCGGAGCACAGCCAGACCCCTCTAGTGACTCTCTTCAAAAATGCCATCATCAAAAGCACCTACAAGAAGGGGCAGTGATGGGGGAGAGCCTGAGGGGCCTCCTGCCCCCGCCGCCACCCCCCTCGTAGCTTTAGTGTCCTGCTGGCATGTGTTTCACTTATAGATCACTCGTTATGTCGTTCTTAATTAGTACTCCAAAGGGGTCTGCTCCTGGATTTCACTGGGTGGGAACAGGTTAGGGATGAAGACGTCAACTGCTTCGCTGCACCCACCGGACGTGCACGGGGACAGGGGCTGACGCCCAGTTTGGAGCATGCCAGATGATTTTCATATTTTCACTGAGCTGTACAATACTGTAAATGATAGATTAAAAGGATTCTAAAAAAACCCCAAAACTAATAATGCATTTTTTTGCAAGCTAATGAGGTGTCGGCAATGTCTCCAGGGGTGGCTGGTGTTCGTAAGGGGGCAGAAAAAAATACTTGCGAGGTAAAATCCTACAGCTGGAGGGTAAAGAGACATAGCTGGGACAGTGCTGGGGGTTGGGGTGGGGGAAGAAAGAACAGTTCTGCACCTCCAGCTTGGGAGCTTCACGAGAGCTGGCTGTGGGGCTCCAGCAAGGCTGGGCTCACGGTGTTTTGGCAAGGGCCAACTCCTGCACACCCCAGCAGCGTGTTTTGGTCCCGGAGAGGAGCCCTACACTGACATGACACCAGATGACAGCATTTGCTGGCAGCTTGGGAAAATGCAGCATCCTCTGGGTGCTGCCCCAAGGAGCAAAGGGACCAAGCCAGGCTCCCCCAGCACCCACCACCCAGGCAAACTCATTCATCCCCCGTTACACGATGGTGCCGAAGAGCCTGGGTACTGGTAAAAGCTTTGTTAATTATAAAGCAACACTGCTAAGTCACATCGTGGGGCGCAGGCTGGGGAGCGTGCCTCGGGTCGGTGTGCTCAGGAAGAGGACAGGTTTAAAACCAGTTTCATGTGGAAGCAAACCTGGACCAACTAACTCCTTATTGCTGTGCAGCCTTGCCCATCCCACCTCCTACATCCTTCCCAGGCAGCAAAACCAGCAGCGCTAATATTGCAATGCTGGTCTCACACACTGGCTTGGTGCTTCCCACCACCTCCCGCTCCACCCAAGGATGGAAAGCTTGTGCTGAAAAGCTGCAGATGCCCTCAGTGGGATGAACCCACCACCATCCAGGCCCTCAACAGGAAAGGCTTTGGGGACTGGGATTGTCATACATGGGGTTGTGCATCCTTGTTTACTTGGTATAACATGGTGGAAATATTGGTAAAGGCACAGAGGGCTCGGATTAGTGGTTTTCCCCCCACTCCTTCACCAAGAGATGTCCTTGATCAGTTTAACCCAGTGAGAGCTGCTGGCGCAGCCCACGCATGGCTGGAGCACACGTGGCACGGTGTGCACCGTATACATTCCAGCCCCTCAAATAGCTATCCTGGTGTTTTATTTTCCAGTTTGGCTTTGGTGAGTGGGTTTGGGCACGTTCCCACACACTGTGAGCAAAAGGCCAGGACCCTTCCCCATGGTCCCGCAGGACAGGAGAAAAATGGAGGAAATACTGAATTATAAAAGATGATAAAGATGAAGCCCAGTTTGGGTCAGATCGCAGGCACAGAGCTGGGGGAACAAAGCTTGTCCATGGCCGAGGCCATCCTCCTCCTCACCCCATGCCTTCCCTTCTCCAGCCCAGCAGCAACTTCGATTTTTCCTCTCCCAGGGGAGGGAGATGGCACCCAGCTGCCATCAACATGCCAAGACAGCAGAGCCCCTAAGGTGACAACATCAACATTTATTTGAAAAGGGCACTAAGACGGTGCATTTGAAAATATCAACGGCTTCTTGGCCCTTTTAACAACTCGTTCCCCCCCTCCCCCACCCTTGGCTACACACAGAAATGCCACAGTGCTCTGAAATACAGAGATGGAAACGCACACATGCACCTAAACCGACGACTTTATAGAAATATACTTTGTCATCTATACGTACACAAGTATCTAAACTAAACGTGATGTACAAACAGGTCACTTACACCACAGGGGCGGCGGAGGGTGGACATTTACAGGTGGAGTTTGGGTCCCAAAAATGTGGAGGGGCTGTGGTGAGACATGCTGGGGCATGAAGCCAGCCGGGAGGTGATGGTCCTGGCTACGCTGCGCTGTCCCATGGAGCTGAGCAAGGGAAAAGTGTTGGGACTGGAGGATGCTCCACAGGGATAACCCACAGTCCAGCTCCCCAGAGCAGGGGCCAGGGGTATTTTCTGCCCTGAAAGAATGATGTGCACCCCAAGCTGTGCCGTGTGGTGTCCCTGTGTGAGCAAACCTTGTGCTCATCTTCCTACCTTTGTGGTTTTGAGAAGTTTTGCAGGTGTTTTTCCCACAGACACGCTATTTGGGGATTAATACTTTTTCCTACTGTGTTTTGTTAAAATTTTTAGTGCTTTTCATTACAACAGCCATGGGAGCAAAATGCTCTTCCTGAAGCAGTCGGCTTCACATCCCCACTGCCGACCCCAAAACCTGCCTCAGCCAAAAGTCAGGCTTCAGCAGGACCAGGCACAACCCAGGGAGCAAAAAGGGCTCGGGAACAGGGGACGGAGACACACGAGGACCCTGAGGAGCAGCAGCAGCAAGGGGAGAGCCTCAGGCACCAGGCAGGGCTAGCACAGGCAGAGGCACTCTGTGAGCGGGGCAGTGCTGTGATCCACTCAGGGACCAAAATAAACCCTTGTTTTTCCTGTTCTCTTAAGCTAGATCATTTCCTAAACCCGGATTACAGCACAACCACACAAACAAGCAGTGACCTCAGAGCAATCATGAACTGTATCTGCCACTGAGGGGAGAAAAAAAAAAAAAAAAAAAAAGAAAAAAAAAAAGGGTGGTGGTGGTAATGTGTAATTACAGCTTAAAATAACTGCCTGAAGATCTGCAGCAAGAATTGGCAGAGAACTGGGTCATGGCTGAAGCGACCCAGCCGAGCCCGTACAAATGCTGAGCGGCTGCGATCACCTGCCGTTCCCTCCACAGCGTGCAGAAGCAGCTCCCACATCTCCAGCTTTAGCCCTTTCTGCGCTCTTCACGTGGCAAAGACAGAAGCAGCACGTCTGTCCAGATGGGAAGGGGCTGCCCGAGCTCGCAGGAGACCCCCAGGCTGCTCAGGGGGCGACAGCAGGGAAGCGGCAGGCAGCGCACCCAAGTTCACCTTGCCAACAGCGTTAGCGCAGTGGCACTTAAAGGCATTTGGGAGCAAGGCAGACCCTGTGAACATCTGAATACACCCAAGGCATCTTTCCTCTCCATCTCACCTTGACGTTGCAGTTTTGGTTTGCTAGGATGCAGAATTTCCTACGACATGTGTCTAAAGCAAAACTCACTCTAGCCTCATCTGTCTCCAGCCCAAATCCAGTTTTATCCTACTGCACAAGAAACGCAATCCATGGCCTGCCAGGTGCAGGGTCTGCAGGGTGGACCCTCTAAAACACCTCTTATCACCACTATGTCCTGCAGCACTGGGGTTTCTTTGTGATTATGATTAAGGTTTGAGTTTGTCAAAGTGATTCTGCCAAATAAAATAAACAACGATCATTTCTTTCTTTGAGACAGGAACCCCACAACTGTGAAAACCCAACCCAAACCCCATGAAACCAGTGAGTTAACACATTAATATTCCCCAGCATGGTGGTTGCTCGTGCCTTGTGTCACCGCTCCAGGTGCCCCACTGCACGCCCAGGTGTGCTGCCTGCGATCTCAGTCGTGTGAGCAGCCTGCCAGTGACCCGAGCAAGAGGCATGGCTCTTGTGGATTCTGCCAAAAAAAAAAAAAAAAAAAAAAAAAGGGGGGGGGTTCTCCCCAAAAAATCATGTTTTCAAGTGACCTGGAACCAGCCAGGCTGCTGTGTGCCCCCACACTGGGATGGGACGATCAGCACTCTCGCACTGCACTGGGCAAAGCCTCCATCCAGGGCGCTGGGGCACCACGAAGCGCCCAGGGAAACCGGCCACGCAACAAGAGGGCTACGGGAAGATGCAAGCTCACAGGCTAGGAGCTGGATGTGGGGACCCTACCCCTCTAGCAACCTGCCTCAAGCACCAGCTCAGGCAGGCTTTGGTTTTGGGGCTGTCCCAGGCTCCAGCACGCCGCACCCCAGACCCCCTCCTGCCTTTTACAGCCTCACACCCTCCAGGCTCCAGCCCTGCCCTTGCCAGGGGCTCTCCACGTGGTGGGGAGGGATTCCCCAGGGAACAGGTCTGCTTTATGCCGGGAAGATGTACATGCCCTACGTGTTGCGCCTGGAGACAGGGCATCTCCTCTCCCCTTCCCAAAAAATAAAACCAGAGAGGGTCACAGCTAATCCCCACCTCCCCGTGCCAGCTGTGCCCTGAGCCTTCTGCACCACCAAACCGCTGCAAAACATCACTGCGGAGGCAGAGGGTCACAAAATAAAGTACGGGTTTGTGGTGCCAATGAATCTTGGGGTGGCCCCAGTGTCCTTGTCCCCACCCGTCCTGCAGGAGGCTGCTCCCCTCACAGGGTCAGCAGTCTCTCCCCAAGAGGTCCTTTGGTGCGAGCTGTGCAGCGGTGGCTCTACCCTACCAGCACAGCCACATTCAGTACACACACAGGTCCGGGAACTTCATCTCGTACACTGGGATGGAGTGGTTTTGGGGCTGGCCATAGGCGGCTGTGATGGTGCCGGAGGGGCTTGGCGGTGGCCTGAAATGCAAGAGATGGAAGGAGGTGGTTTTCAGACAGGTTTGGGGAGGAAGCAAAGCCTGGTGCAGAAAACATGCATTCCTGCAGCATTGCAGGGTTCCCCAGTGCCCCCGTCTGGTGCAAACCAACCAGAGGCTGCTCCCAGCAATCCTTGCCCCCTCTTGCCATCGCCAAGGCCCCCAACCCCAGGCTGGCACCCATCCCCAGCATGAGTCTCTTTGACAGGGGACACACACGGCTCCCATCACCCCAAAGCCAGCACTGGCCTGCTAGTCAGGCCCCCCACGCTTGGCACAGTGTGCTCAGCTGTCGCCCGGACTCACCGTATGGTGATCTCGAAGATCTGGTTGAGCTTGCTCTGCAGCAGCGTCGCCTGTAACACACAAAGGTTGTATCAGTGCGGCTGTACCCAGGGACCACAGCAGGGCAAACGGGACAAACACCCCAGGCACCAGAGCAGGGGAACGACAGCCCGGTAAAATTCAGAGCCGTTCATCACCATCCGCCTCTCCCGAGGAGAGCAGCCACGGGGATCTGAAGTGCCACAGCCCCAACTCACCCGGGCACCACAGTGGGCAGCGATCTCCTCGAATGGGGCTTTCTGGAATTTCTCCACCACTTGCCGCCTCCGTTCCCGCTCCTGCTCCTCCACGGCAACACTGTCTACTGAAGCAGAGGGGAGATGGCTCTCAGCTGCTCCCCACCCGCACAGACCACCACACCCCCACCTCCCCAGCAGACAGCATGGATTTGGGCATCACTAGAAAGCCAAGGAGAGGGTCTTCAGCATCTGGCTTTGGGACCAGCCCCTCACAGGGTCGGGCAGAGCTATGAAGCTGCCCAATCACCCTGTGACCCAGGTGCCATGCTGCCATGGCGAGGTGCTGGGGACTCGTCCATCCGTGGCACGCACAGATGGATGCAGGGGTGACAGCACTCAGACACACACCTCTCCCTACCATGGCCGGCTCCCTCACTTACCTATTGCTTTCTTCAGTGTCTCATATGTGATTTCTTCTGCTGGTGCTCTCTAAAGGAAGGGGAAAAGCAGGTGAGGCTCAATGCACAGCACGGACACTATTCTGGGATCACAGCAACCCAGAACCAGTGTCCCAAGCTGTATTCTTGCACCAAAACATAGTCTGCCCTTAAAGATCAGTGACACCTTTCCTGGCAAACTGCACCTTTAAAATGTGTTTTTTCCAGCTGGACTAGCCAGGTCTTACACCTCACCGAAGGCTCCCATTGCTAAGAAACACGCACCCAGGGAAAATAAAGATTTGCCATCCAAACAGTGGCGGGAGACCCTTCCTGCCGTGTGGCCCTCCTTGCAGGCTGGGACCTGTTTGCACCTGGAGGGGAGCACTGGGGGGAGCTGGGTTTTTTTCTGACCATACTTGCTGCCAGACACACTGGGGCTGAGTTATGGGCCCCTCTGCTTGAAGCCAGAGGAGCAGTTCCGCCTGCAGCCAAACAAAGGACTAGAGAGGGTTTAAAGGCACACTGCCCAGCTACCAAAAGCATGTGCAGTGCTGAGGGAAGGAGGCAGCCTCTGCAGCTCCGGTGTAACGCCGTACCTGCTCTCGCTCAGGACTGTTCCTCGACTCCACCTCGACCTGCAGGGAAATGGTTTCGCCAATGCTCTTCCTCTTGGACAGGCGATCTTCATCTGGGAAGGAAGAGAAAGGGCAGAAGGACTAATTGCAGTCGATCTGGGGCCAGTGGGGTGAGCACGGGCAGCCCCCCAGGAACACGTGCTGGTGCCCCATCCCCAGGATAGCAGTCCACCTAAGCCCTTCACCTAAATTCATCCAAACCAGCAGAACCGAGGACTGAGCCAAGCCCAGTGGGCCTCATGGCTCCTTCCATCCAGCTAGCCATGCATGTGGCAACCCCGGAAAGTTCCCAGTCAACCGCTTTATGCCTCAGTTTCCCCAAGGCTGCACCTCTGACAGACAGCAAAAAAACTCCAACAGGCCCATGTGTAGGACAAGAACTTGACACTCCCATAAGTGTGTAGAGCACAGGACCAGTTTCCTCCCCTCCCATCTGTCCAGAATGCCCCAGGGTGCTGCATACCCGTCAGCTGGGGGATGTAGGGTGTGCTGAGCCGGTCCGAGTTGTAGCCGCTGCCACCCAGCACCTCACTGATCTTGCTCTGCCAGAAGAAGACCTCTGGGCCCAGGCGGTCAAGGCTCTTGCTCAGTCTACGGAGACAGAGAAAAACCAGTGGAAATGGCCGCACCTCCCCTGCTCGGAGAACCATGCCAAGAGGGTTTCCAGTCCCTTCAGAGCAGAGGGCTCTCATGGCTTCACTTCGCACCAGCACAGCCAGACACACCGTGCTATTCCTGCACACACCAGCACAAAGCCAAAGGCCCAGAAGGGCTCTTGACCCACCACGTGTACAGATGTGCTCAGGGAGGACTACCCTGACCTAGGGAATGTCTCGAGAGAGCAGAGGCACCCACTGGAGGCAGTGTCTCCATAAGGGACCCCCACCACCAAAGGTGACCCATGCCAAATGTGCCAAGGCTATGCCAGCAGGAATTAGAGAATCACAGAACGGCCTGGGTGGGAAGGGACTTTAAGGACCATCTCATTCCACACACCCTGCCACGGGCAGGGACCCCTCCCCCCAGCCCAGGTTGCCCCCAGCCCCGTCCAGCCCAGCCTTGAGTACTGCCAGGGATGGGGCACCCACAGCTGCTCTGGGCAGCCTGGGCCAGCGCCTCGCCGCCCTCACAGGGAAGAATTTCTTCCTCATCTCATCTATATCTCCCCTCTTTCAATTTAAAACCATTGTCCCTTGTCCTGTCACTACAAGCCCTACTAAAAAGGAAGAAACCAGCCAGCCTCGGCCTGGGGATGCTCAGCACGCATCCTTGAGCTGGTGGCATGGCACAGCAGCGGGATGACATACCAGATCTGCACCTATCCTGCTGCCAGAGAAGGGGAGGGATCAGCCTGCAGAGCTGATCCTGGCCTTTGGCTGGCTGTGAGCACAAGCTGTGGCAGCCACCCCCTTCCCTGGCTGTGCAGGATCCTCCCCAGGTTCTGAACAGGCTGAAAACCACTTGATCTCCTTCCCACCGTGCCACCCCCAGATGAGAAAGGAGACAAGCACAGGCAAGTGAAGGGCTGATAAACCCATTGTTGCCCACGATCTTATGGATGCCAAACCCTCAGGAGCAAGTAGCAGGGAAGAAGGTATTTTCCAGGCTCTTACCTGGGTTTCTCCACAAAGACATCTTCAGGGAGCAGATAGGGAGCTTCCTTCTGCCGCATTTGGATGACCTGCAGAAGACAAGCAAGGAGCTAAGCTCAAACCCTATGGGTGGCCAGGAGAATGGATGCCAGGATTGCCACGGACAAGGCTCCAAGCCTGTTCCCAGACACTCCCTCGCATCGCACCTCATGGATGTGCTGGCAGAAGGTGGGCACGGTGGTGAGCTGGCTGATGAGGTTCAGGTAAGCTGCACCGAGGGCAAAGAGCGCGCACCGGTTGTATGCTGTCAAGTTATCCTCGTTGATCTGGGCAATCTCCTGCAGCAGAGACACAGCCCAATGAGATAAGGATGGACAAGGCACCAGGGTGGTCCCCATCTACCTCGCGGCATCACCTGCCCTGCAAACATTGCAGCTTTTGGAGCCTGTGTTTGCAGCGTTTCAGAGGCCAGCAAGGGGACTGAGGTCTCTCCCCAGCGTGTTGCTCTGATCCCACTATGGTGGGAGAAGCTGAAAGCAGGTGAGCCGTTTGCATCCTGCTCCCTCAGAGACCGGCAACTCTAAAGCACACCCCCTCCCAGAGGCTTCTTCCCATCACACCACCGCCTGCCCCACAGCAGCACACCCAGCTCCCCCCTGCCTACCTGCACAGCCAGCACCAGGCGGATGAGGTCCACTACAACCTCCTCATTAGCCAGCTCGATGCTGATGAGCATCAGCATGCTGTAGAGAGCCTCGTAGTGAGCCTGCACATTGCTTTCCTCCTTGCATATCAGGTAGATGTGCCGGTAGAGCTGCTGGCCATGCTGTGGGGACATGGAAGGATGTGGTCACTTCCTGAGCATCCCCTGTGAGCCACACACAAGAAAAGCAGCAGGGCCCAGCAAAGGAGCCTCCATCCATGTAGGAGGGGGCAGAGCTCCTCCTGTCACCAAGCACACAAAGAAAGCCCCAGGCAGAGGGAGCTGTGACTCTTGACAGGGAAGGGGGCACCAGCAGGTCCAAGAGCAGAGGCCTGCAAACAGCAGTCACAGCACCCAGCCCAGGGAAACGATGCCTCCTGCAGAAGCATTATAGAAATCACGGTTCTGACCACAGTGTTAAAATAAAGCCCTGAGACACACTGCTTGAAAGCAAGGCATGGGACAGAGCAGGGCACATGCTGGCACAAGGGAAACTCAGCTCTGCGACACTTTTTGTTTCGGGGACTGCATTGCTGCTCCCTGGTGTGCACAAGGCAAAACTGATCCCATCTTGGCCTCAAGTTAGCTCCAGAGGGCTCTGCACCACCCTGGAAGTGTTTTAAGGAGGCAATGGGGGCAGGGGAATAAAAATAGATAAAATCAGGCAACTTCAAAAGTCACTTGACAAGTAGCTTTTGGGATACCACACATCCTGGGGTACTCATTCCTTGGGGCAAATAGCAGACTTAGGAGTCTACAAAGGTCCATGCATGAAGTGCTGATGGAGATTGAATCCCATTGGCTTTTCCCAGGGACATTCCCAGGTTTAGAGGCATTGTGGTACTCCAAGACCCAGTGTGACTTGGGGAAACAGAGGCACAGTCCTCACACTGGTCTGCACAAGGATAACTTGACCCAGACCCCGACACTACCTTCTTCATGAAGACAGTATCTTGGCGCGAGCATTTGTCCACTTTCACCTTCAGGACTGAGATGTCACTAATGGTGCTGCAAGGGAAGGCCAAGAAGAAGGGAAAAACTCAAAGAAGAGGAAGGGAGCCATGATTCCCACACACCTGCACAGCCGCTGGCCAGGAACAAGCCCTCTGGGAGGAACCAAGGGGCAAAGCTAAAGGTGGCTTTTAAAACCCATCCACGCAATTCAGGTATTCAAGAGTACGGAGCCAAATCACTACAGGCTTCCAAGGCAGCGGCACTCGGGAACACAACGGTAAGTCAACAAAGAAGCATGCAAGCCAAGCGGATCATCAGGACCACAGCAAAACCCATGGAGATGGTTCCATCTGGGATGACAGTCACTTCTGCCAAGGTAACGCGGCACGGACAACACAAGTGCCCAGCAGGCCTATCCGTGGGGATGCAATGCCCACTCGAGGCAGTTACTGCTCCCGCACATCCTCCTGGGACCGCTGCCTGACCAGTTACGTTCAGCAGCATGGTCCCACATCCCTCTGGGCACAGACTCTCAGAGAGACACTTCCCCCCAGCTGGCTCTTAGCAGACCACTGATCTGCAACATTAAATCACCCCAGAGCTGGTACTGGATTTATTAATAATCTGGTCAGTGCTCCCAGCCCTGTTGGGGAGCATTCCAGGGTCTGCAGGTCCCAGCCCTGTTGGGGAGCCCCTGGGATGTACCTGATGGTGGAGAATTTCTGCCGGTTCCCGTGGCGATCGATGAAGCTGATGAGAATCTCCAGGACGAAGAGGCGGATCTCAGCATCTTCCATGAGGGCTGCAGAAAGCAGCCTGTCCAGGAAGGCGCTGGGAAGGGCTGTGAGCATGTTACTGCACTGGAAACCCACAGAGACCTGCAAGCATCAAAGAGAAATGGGGGCAATGTGACAGCGTCACTTGGAGGGTTAAAACACACCAATAAGAGGGGATGCAAGCAGAGAATGCTAAGCACAGCTTGAACACTTCCTAATCCACCTCAGGGGAGAGAGGGTCCATGAGCTCAGCTCTGCCATGCCAGCAGCTGGGACCTCACAGGTCTCGTGGGGGCTGGATGCTCTGCAGGGATGGGGAGACGTTCATACCTGCAGGAGGGACTTCAGGAGCATGATCTGCGTCAGCCGATTCCGGTTCTCTCTGCCACAGAGAGAGGAAGCAAATGGTAAAATCCAAGTGAAAACAAGATAACCCTCCTCCCATACCCAAAGGATGGAAAAGCCTCAGAAAAGGCAGGACCAGTTAGTTTCCCGAGGGTCACCACCACAAAGGGCCATGCCGTAAAGGTCTCCAGCAAATGAGCTCCAGATTTAACAGCCAGCAAAAAGGCTGCTAAGCAACTGATGTGTGTCTGGGGTGGGTTGACCCTGGTGGGACACCAGGTGCCCACCAAAGCTGATCCATCACTCCCATCCTCTTCAGCTGGGCTGGGGGTAGAAAATGTAAAGGCAGGCTGGTGGGTTGGGATCAGGGCAGGGAGCGATCCCTCAGCGGGTACCGGCACGGGCAAAGCAGGCTCTGCTGAGGGAAATTAGTTTTATTTATTACCACTTAAATCAGAGTGGGATAATGAGAAACAAACCCAAACCTGAAGACACCTTCCCCCACCCCTCCCTCCTTCCCGGGCTCAATCTCCCCCCCACCCCGATTTCCCTCCCTCCTGCCCTGGGCGCCACAGGGGACCAGGAATAGGGGCTGGGGTCGGTCCTGCACCCGCTGTCCCTGCGGCTCCTGCCCCCCGTGGGGAGGGTCCTCACCCCCTGCCCGGCCCCAGGGGGGTCCCCCCGCGGGTCACAGCCCCCTGCGGGCACCCCCTGCCCCGGGGGTCCTGCCCGGGCTGCGGGGGGGAGCTGCCCGGCCGGGGGCTCCATGGGCTGGGGGCACGGCCTGCCCGGCCGGGGGCTCCCCACGGGCTGGGGGAGCCTCTGCTGCAGCGCCTGGAGCCCCCCGGCCTCCCCCTGCCCCGGCCTGGGGGGCTGCAGGGCCGCGGCTCCCACCTGTGCTCGCTCCTCTCTCCGGTCCCACCTGCAAAGGGGGTTTTTCCCCTTACCCCAGGGGCGCTCCCACCATCGCTGGTGGGTCAGCCCTTGGCTCCACCTTGGAGCCGGCCGGCATCGGCTCCATCGGACACGGGGGAAGCTTCCAGCAGCTTCTCACAGAAGCCACCCCTGTACCCCCCGCTGCCAAAATCTGCCTACACGTCCTGCCATAGGCAGCAGAAACAAGGCAGCACCTGCATGTCCAGGCAGGCGCAAGCTGAGCTCAGGATGATGAACCATCCTCTGGATGTCCCCATTCCATGGTGGCTCCCAGTGGACACCAGGTGCTGGCTCTGAACAGGCTCCTCACTTTTAAGCAGCTGAAAATTGGCGAGACTAAGCCCAACGCAGGCTGCCCACAGAGGTACCCCTGCTCCTTGCTCCTGTCTCGCTTCCCATCATGAACCAAATTTCTACCTCAGCAACATGGAAGGGTTTTGTGTGGAAAATAGGCAATCTTGAATCCTCTGCTGCCTGCGCTCAGTCTTTCATAGCCCTGCGGGAACACAGGGAGCTCCCAAGGGATTTCCAGGCTGTCCCACCACATGCGGCCTGTGCTGCCCACCCTGGCCAGGGGCTGAGCTACACTGTGAATGGCAGCACCGCGATAAGCTGAGCTGCACCTCCTCTGCAGACTCCTGGTTCACCTACACACCCAGAGCAAGCACCATCCCTCACACAGCGTCAGAGGAGATCAAAAAACTCTGCCGGAGGAAGCTCGTGAGCTGATAAAGGAGCAGTGACAAACAGCCTGGCACAGCCAGGCTGAGAAGGGACAGCCATCCCGAGGCAATGAGCCCCATTCTGCTCCTGCAGCAAGGAAAGCTGCCCTGGCGGAACAGCAGGCAGCCCCAGCGTATCTCCCAGCCCGTGAATCGGGATTGAACGCAGGCATCAGGAACTACCCCATGTGAGTGAGGAGCAGAGCGTGTCTTCCATCAGCCAGCAAAGCCTCTCCCATCACAGACAAGTGGGAAGAGCCTGACCGTACTTTGAAGATAAATATAGCATGAAAATCTGTTTGCTCCTTACCTACATGTTTCAGCGCTGATACCCTCGCTCCAAATAGCTCTCATGGTCTGTTCCCACACTTCTTAAGCAATTATGTTTGTTTGGGTGTTTTCCCTTCCTTCTCTTCCTCCACTGCTGGGTATAAATACCACCTCCCGCTCAGCGTTAATAAAAGCTCAGAGGCAGCTCAGAGGGGCCATGTGCCAGTGGTGGGAGGCAGCAATGAGCAGCCAGTCCCACAAAGTCAAACATGAACTTCTCAAAAGTCCCCGGCAGCCCTCACTCACCAGTGGCCACCTCGCTGCCCTGAGACATCTGAAATCACTCCCCTAAATGTTTTTTGTAGTTCCCGGCTAGTTCTGAATGACACCCCAGGATCGATCTCCTGACAGCTGGATCTCTCAGCAGGGACCCAAAGAAACGCAGAGTTCAACTTCCTCTAAACACCTTTTCCTCTCGATGCTGCAGTATTTCAAGGGGCCCTTGTCAGCACAGTTGCAGCAGGCAGCAAAGCATTTTAAAGAAGGATCGCGCATTGCTCAGCTTCGCTTGGAAGCTCTCAGCGCTTGGCCTTCCTGTTAAATGTCCCGGTCTATCCCCAAAGACCACCTGAGAGTGGTTTCAGGAGCTCCCCAGCTCTGTGTTCAAAGCCTTACACCCCCCCGCTCCATGGGACAGCGGCAGGGAGAGCAGGGCAGGGGAGAATGAGGAGGGAGGCAGGCATCCGTTCTCACCCAGCTTTGCCAGCCTCGATGGACTGCTGCGAGGAGGGTAGTGGCACCTTGTTCATGATGAAGACCATCACCTCAGACTGCTGGTAGGTGGGCAGTGTGCTGGCAAAGGACCCTGTGGGGACAAGAGCAAGATGGCAGTGTGTGAGGCGCAGCCCACCACCCCCAGAAGCATCCCAGTGCTGTGGGATCTGCCTGCCTGCCCTACTCCAAGCCTGGACCCCTATAGCCAGGCTGGGAAAGGACAAGGCCTGCCTGGATCCAGCACCTGCAGGCAGCTTTTCCTTCAGGATGATTCAAGATCCATCCAAACGCCTCTCAGATGGAGCAGCCCCAGGCCCAGGCAGGGTGGCGCTGAGAGATGCCAAGCCCTGCCTCTACCCCTTCCTTTTCTGGGGCTGGTACTTCCCCATCCTCAGTGGCTGCAGCAGGTTGATGCCTACCTTCTTTCCCCCCTCTCCTCCTCTTCCTCAGGGTCTCCTACCCGGGGAGAAACACCCAGCTCTGCCAGGGATGGCTGAGGTTGCAATGCCACCTGCTGATAACCCACTGCCACGCTGGCGGTGCACCGCAACAGATAAATCTCATTTCCCATCACTGCTTTTAGGATGAAGATGACTTTGTTTCACCCTGGGTAATGCTGCGGATGCACAAGGCAGGAACCCACCACACAGGGGGTGACCCACCAGCACAGCCCGCACCTGCACCATAGGACACATCACCTATAGTTTTAATGACGGCCTCCTGGAACATCCTCTCCTCGTGCTCCTTGATGATCTTGGTGCTGACACCGGTGGCGCAGTCATAGCTCCCCGTCAGCGCGTAGTCAATGCTGAGCCGCAGCTGCCTCAGCAGGGTGTTAAATACCTCCAGCACCGTGGGGCCTGGGGTGGCAGGAGGGGAGAGACAGTGGAGCATCACCAGGAGGAGAGCAGCACTTTTCCCCGTGGGGATGAAGGCCGTAGTTTCCCCCAGGACAGTACAGTTTACGCATCCCATCACACCATAAACAGATTGAAAACCAGTTTGGCCAGACACACAGAGACTTTTAACACCCACCAGCTTCCCCAGTCAAGACAGGAAAGAAATGCCCTTCCAGGAGCACCATCACCTCAGCACATTCACATCAAGCCCCTGAAAATCCCTTGTCACAAAGGCAAAGGCTGGCATTGCATCCAGCCCTCTAGGTTTCGGTTGCTGCATGTGGGCACAGGTGGTGTGCTTGGGAGCACTGAAATGGCACAGAACTGATCCCCAGCATCCCTGGCTGCTCCA
The DNA here is from genome assembly GCF_017639655.2 of Falco naumanni. Classification (NCBI taxonomy): domain Eukaryota; kingdom Metazoa; phylum Chordata; class Aves; order Falconiformes; family Falconidae; genus Falco; species Falco naumanni. Next base: position 72,748,354 of record NC_054059.1, on the reverse strand, counting down.
GACTGGATCCCTGATCGTCAGCTCACACCTGGGTGCACACCAGAGGCCAGTCCAAACCTCTGGCACCTTTTCACCGTTCCCACCACAATAAAAGGGCGAAGAGATGGACAGAGAGGATAAATTTATCTGCTTACCGACAGATCCAGAGGCTGCGATTACCGCTGCCTCTGACAGGACCTCTACGATGCCCGCACGCACGGTGGCCGCACTTTTGCTATTGGCATCCAGGTGCCCCAGGAGCTGCTGGATCACAAGATGGGAGTGCTGCGGCTGTAAAGAGAGCATGAACGTCAGTCAGCGCAGGTGCTGCATGCACAAGGTGACAACCCATTTCTGTAACCTACATGGCCACCAGGGACAAATCCTGCACATGCACCCAGCTGCACCAAGTCCCTGCCCAGCTCTTTCCAAGACAGCTCTGGATGCAAAATGACAGGAGGCACCTGGAAGAAGCCTGTTTTAAATAACTGAGAAGAGCTTGGAGCAATTTGCACGGGGAAAAAAAATCTGAAGAGCTGTACAGACCTAAGGAAATCGTGACAATTGATCCTTGGGATTTCAGGGATAAAGGATTTGATTTTTGCTAGGGTTTCCCAAAGTCGTCTATACTTCAAAAGGGTCCTGCTGTGACCTTACACCTCCAATATACATTAACAGGATTTTATAAAATTTAGTAGCACTGTAAAGGGTTTTAGGCAGTTTACAGGATTAAAATGTGGGGAATTTAAAATTCATTCAAAAAGAAATGAAAGCAGGGGACAGCGATCTGCTTCTCACTCTAAGAGTTCTCCAAGCAGAGAAATGGCTTGGCTGAGTGCAACAGCAAAGCAAACTCCCACGGGGTGAAGTGGGACGGCAGGTCTGGGACAGCCTCAGCACGGTGGGAGAGGGTGGGAAGGCAGCACTCATGCCAGCAGAGCTTCATTCAGATCCACACGGAAAAAGAAAATAAATGGACCTTTACCCATCACTTTGGGGGTTACCTAAATGGCATTTCCAAGGCCCCCAGTGAGAAGGGAAGAGCCTGGCAGGGTCTGTCTCTGAGCACCCCCATGCCTCAGAACAGCGATGCTGGGCTATAGGCAATGCCTGGTTTGCCTGGGGCACGTTTCACCCCAGACAGCTCCTCTCCTTTTCCGCAGGGCTGAGAAGCCTGGGTTGATTCATACAGTGGTGATCTGGAAAGAGGCAGCTCTCCATCGGAGCCCAGCTGCTTCCTTTGGAGCATTTCACAGCACACCGCTAGCCTGTCGGATTCAGCAGGGCTTTGCTTTCCACTGAGAGGAAGGGAATCGCTCCCAGGACTGAGATACAAGCCCCACCAGCAGCATCCTAAAATACACACAGCCGGGATAACTAACGCCCATCGGCATTTCCCCACATGCCCACGCTGCCGTACACCCGGGCTGTGCTCATCTCCAGCCCGTTTTGGGGCACACTTGGTGGCCAAGCTCACTGCGCCGGCATGCAACAATGCAGCGGCGGCTCTGGCTCAGCCCAGCCGGGGAGGCAGAGGTGGATGCTCCCAAGCGTGCACGTGTGTCCCCAACCAGTGGCACCAGTCAGACAACTGGCACCCCGCCAGCTCCCCACCTGGATCGAGTACATGATGATCCGGAAGCAGCAAGTGGCAAAGATCTTTGGCTCCCAGAGCGAGTGGTTATCCAGGTGGCTGGGGAAGAGATGGAAACGGAGGGGTAAGTAACTGGCAGTCCCCCAGACCCTGCAGGGGCGAAAGCAGCACCAAGCACCACAGACAGCCAGAAGTAGCGGGGAGAAAACGCTGCAGGAGAGGACTGGGACACAAACTCCTCTCCAGGGTGACTTTTCTCAGCAACAGCTATCTATCCCATGCCATCTTCCTCACTGCACTGAGAAATGAGAGCTCAGCCTGAAACCCAATCCCCCTCTCCAGCACTGTGCCAAAGGGAGCCAGGAGCCCAAGCCTTCCCCCCAGCTCCCTGCATTTGCTGTTTCCCTGCCCCTCAGTTCCCCTTGTGCCAAAAATGAGGGATGCTCGACTTACATGAGGACGGGTTTGATGGCGTTCTTGATGTTGCCGTACGCCGCTCGGCCCAGCAGCTCCCGCAGACACCTCTCCGCTAGCTCTGTAGGACTCTCCTTCTCCTTCTCGGTGGCTTGCAGCGGGGAGGGGGAGCGGCTGCGAAAGCAGAGGAGGGTGATGAGCACGGTGCTGAGAATGGTGCTGAGTGTGTGGCAGCAGTGGGGGAGAAGAGGCACAGAACCCGGCCAGGGAGGGCTGAAACAAAATGGTCGTGGCACCTGCCTGCAACCCGTGCTGCATAGGGCCGTGGGCTGCCCCACACGCAGCCCACAGCCACCCCACACCATCCGAATGTCACCCTGCCAGGCAGATGGGGTAGCTCCATCCCAGCAGAGCCCAGCGATAAAGCGCTGCTGGATTTGAGCCAGATCAGAGAGCAGCACGGGTGCATGGATTGCAGAGGAGGGGGGCATGCCAGGATGGCCCTGTGTGCAGCGCCAGGCTGTGCCAGGCAGCAGGGACAGCCCCTGCATCCCTGGGACCAGGAGGACAATTGCGGTGCTCAGTGCTGGAGGCACAACGTCCTCCCAGGGTGGACACAGCTTCCCAGGGCAGGAAGACCAAAGCCGTCACGGCCCGGCACTAGTCACCCTGAACAGACACACCCCAGAGGAGATCCATCCCCTTTTTCCACACTTGGACTCATTTGGCATCACACAAACACCACAAATGTTTTTATCGCCTTGATGCTTCAGTTTGCAAGAAAAAGGGAAAAGGCATTTAGCCAGAAGCCAGCTTCCCAGGCTGATACATCTCTCAACCTTCAAAAGGAAAATCTCAGGAGGAATTCATGCCTGCTTCTCTGCTCTGCGCTTCCCAGCTGAACAGCTCCCCTTGGAACACCCAGCTGGTGGCCAGCACGCAGCTGGTGAGGGGTGACACCTAAAGAATGGAGGGGCAGCGAGCAAAGGCATTTTTCACTTCCTCTCGCCCGGCTTTAAAATAACCACTTCAGGAGCATTTAAGCAGAAACCCCTCACAGAGGCCAGCCCCCCCAGCCTTTGCAAACAGCGTGCCTTAACTGCAGGGAGAGCGCAGGGAGCTCTCTGCTCCGCAGGAGCCCTGGTGCCCTGTGGTGGCCAGGACAGCAGTAACCTTGAGAGCACCCACCGGGTGACACGCAGAGCTCCTGCCACCTGCGTCATCCTTCAGTGAGGCACTCACAGGGTTTCTCCTCTGGCCGCTCACCACGTTTTTCACGAGCTGCAGGCACAAATCAGCCTGCAACGCCTCTGCCCTGCAAAACCTTGTCAAAAGCAGCCCCGGGGCCTCGAAGGTGCTGGTGGAGCAGGTGGGTCATGGCAGCACCGACCTTTCGGCCTCCTCCACGTGCTGTAAGTTGAAGAGCAGCGAGGGCACAATTTTGTCCATGTGCTGCGGGTCCCAGATGTTGGCTTGGAGCTCATCGTTCACCGTCTTCCTCACCACTCCCTGCAGGCCTTTAATGCCAGACATCCGGATCCTGGGGGAACAAACGGAGACCAAAATGCTACGTATCTATATAGCATACATTGGTTTACATTTATACACACAGACATACACGGGTGAAACTAGGCAAAAAGTTGGAGAGAAGACAGTGATTTCCGCGCCACTGGAGGGGTTCAGGCAGGCAATGCCCCAGTTCCCCTGGCATACCCCAGGGCAATCCTCCTGCCTTGCATCCCCGAGAGATGTGGCTTCCCGCAGCCTGACTGGCACGAGCGGGAAAGGCTCTGAACCAGCTAAATCCATCCTGGCAGCAGCAGCCGGCTCCCATCCACTGTCCTCCCCAGGAGGCCCCTGGGCAAGCAACAGCCACGCGTCTCCGTGGCATGTGCTAGCCAAGATGGAGAGGGGGCACCGGCAAGCCTGACCTCTCCAAAGGATTGCGTTTGGCCCTGGGAAGTCTCCGTTCTCCAGCTGTGGCATGTGTGGAGGGTTTTCCTATTTCCTCCGTTCCCAGCAGCTGCAGAGCTGAGCTGCACCCATGGGGATGCTGGATGCTAGGGAAGCCCAGGTGCTTTTTGACACCTATGTCCCTTCTTGGGCCAAAGATCCTGGCTCTGCTCTAGTCAATAAAGTCATCAATGAAAATTTCCCTGCACACCAGGATTCCCAGGTCTGAAACCAGCCCCTCAACACCCACTGCTAATGCCAAGAAAGACAGCACGTGCTTATCTGCAGAAATAGATGCATCAAATAACCTGCTCTGAGGTCTCCCTACCACATTTTGCAGATGTAATCAAGGCAATAATCTGACCAAGACACAATCCTTCAGGAGCTTTGAGCACGACCAAGGGCCCAGGAAAGCAGTGTGCTCCTTTTTAATTACAGGAGCCGCAGAATTTCTCTCTTCCTGTCTCCAATGCAATTTAGCCAGTGTCACTGGTGCCCTGAAGGTCAAGTGGAAATAATTAGCCTTCTGCATTATTTCCTTATTAAGGAAAATAAAACACCCTTGAGTCCACAGTGTGAAAAGGGGACAAGAAGTGGCAAGCCTCAGGGCTTCACCCCTCTGCACGGCAAGCGGTCACCGGTATAGCAGCTCCAGGAACAGCACCGACACGATGCACTCAGACGCTGCCTGACATCCAGGCTCTCCTCAAAACTTGTCTCTGGCAGCAGTGGCCTCCTGCCCAGAGCTTCCCAGTGAAAGCCACCGGTGCTACGCCACCAGTGCCTCCCAGGGCCATTCCAAGCGCCGGCTCTTTTTAAATACATCACCAACAGGCCTGGCGTCGGCAGCAGTAAACAACATTAATCTGTCTGCTTTAGTCGTAATTAATCCCCCTGGGGTACGTTTCCCATCACAGCAAAACAAGTCAGTCCTCAACGCTGTCTAGAGAGGTAAGTGCCTCTAAACACGGAAAGTAACGGACCACACGGCTGCAGGAGGCACATTTGGAGTGAACGTTCATTCTGCCGAGAGTTGGGGGCCTCTTCCCATCATCATCATCATCATCCTTCCTTTTGGGGCCAGGATAAATTCCTTACCTCCTGCTCTGAGCTCCGGCAGTGGAGCAAAGACAATAAATGCTTAAAGATGCACCGAGGCAGCCCCATGATGGGCAGACTCCAGGTTTTACCTGCTCGCATTTTGCCCAAAGAAAAGAAGTCTGAAGCCCAAGGGCACGTTTGTCCCTTGTTCAGCCACCGGCTGTGGTCAGTGAACACAGCTGCCCTGCTCTCAGGACAGCAAATACCCATCAACTTCTCTCACACACATCTAACGCTGCACACAAATATCCCCCACAGCCACAGAGGCTGGATACGCACTAGACTGTGTTTTCTAGGCTCCTGCTTAATCCTTCCATACAGCCAGCTTGGAAAACAAGGGAGGGCAGAGCACTGAGCGCACCCAGCTCTGGGGAATCACAGCAAAAATCAGTCTGTGCAGCCTGCATCCAACCTGCCCTGGAAAGCAGGCGCTTCCGTAGGAGAAGCAGAGGCTAAGGGCACAGGGAAAGCCCCCCAGGATGAGTTCACAGAGCCAGCAGGGTCAAGGACACCCCTCCGGTGGCACTCACTTGGTCCGGATGTCCAGGTCGTCGTGGCTAGAGTGGCACATCTCACTGAAGCGGGAGACAAAGAAGTCGTAGCTGCGGTGGTAAGATGGGGTGTCCTCTTCTATGTTGGCAAACTTCACAAACTGGGGAGAGAAGAAAGAGGGGGTCAAGCCCAGAGGGCACGGCAAAACAAATATTCTTAAAATTCCTCTCCAAACCAGCAAACGCTTGTGGGCTTCGGCAGCATAACACAGGGCTCGTTGCTACAGCAGCTGGGGGGGTGCTCGGGATGCCAAGCCAGGCTGCCCAGCTGCACCCAGGACACGGGGTCGCCGATCAGGTACGTGCCACCGCATAGCCCCACTGAGCTCCAGCAGCACCCAGGCCTGCCTCTGGACACTGCAAACATCACCACAAGCCCCCGCAGTCCCGGCAAAGGGCATTTAGAGGTGCAACCCGGCTCTGAGTCAGGGATCCCTCATATGCAGCACACACTAGGAACAAGAGGTAAATTTGCCCCAGCTCCTTGCCATCCTCCCAGATGGCACAAAACCTGGCCAACATCTCCCAAGCGCTGCTGCAGGGAAAACAGCCTTGGAAATGCCGGTGGAGAAACCAGCTGCAAGATGCTTATTAACCACATCCCAGATCTCACCCGCAGCACCTGCCAGCACGAGGTCCCATCACTCCCTCCCAGCGTGGCCAGGCCAACAGGCACGGGGCTTGCCAGAAATGCCACCAACTGAGAGCTGGCTGTTTAGCTTTCAGGGAGAGAGTTAAGGAGGAAGAAAGGATAAACACATCTCCAAGCTTTCCTCTGAATTCCGAAATTTATTCATGAATAGATGGGAACAAAGGGTCGGGCAGGAAGGGGGACCCTCAACTCACCCACTCATGCTGACAGGGGTAGCTTTAAACAAGGGAAAATAAATAAAACCTCAATAGCACAAGAGCTGCCACAGAACCCAAAGCGTCAGCTCCTGGCTGGAGCATACAGAACATTCAGCCTGTATCCACCCAACAGCTCCTGGTGCTGCGAAGGGACAAGGTTTATCCTTGGCCTGGGACAAGCACCGTGCGATACAAGTCCCCATGCTTTATCCTCCCACTCAGTGCAAGGGCGCAAGCAGCAGCTGCCCACCAAGATTTAGGCAGAGAAATCTGCTGGCTGCTTTTGTGCTCCTGTGCTGCACCTGCTTCATCGTGCTGCGAAAGCTGAGGCCATTTGCATGGGCATGCGATGAAGGGAGAGGATGCTCGCTCTCCAAGCAATCCCCCAAACCATCCCAGCTGTTAACTGCTAGCCAGCAACACTGGGAGAGCACCAATGCAGTGCCGATGCCGGTGCAGCCCCAACAGCGTGGCATGAATCTCTGCAGTTGCACCGAGCAATCCCATGTCACTCAGGCAAGCTGTCCTGGGCAAAGGCATCAGGACCACTGGGCTCTTTTTCCAGCTGGAAGGACCTAGCCTATCTCCAAGGGGCCATCCGTCCACCTGGTATTTCTTAGGATGCTCAGCACCCTCTCGAGATGCCACGCTGCACGGAAGCTCCCCTCTTTACCCTAACCCCACCTGCAGGCTTTTCTCACTTTGTGCTTTCTGCATTTGCTGGCACACAGCCCCGCCAGGAGAGCAGCAGGTGAACCGGCCCACCGGTGCCCCTCCACAACTGGCAGAGCCAGGCATTCTATCGCAGCGCATCACACCAGTACCGATCAGCATGCACCCGCTGCACCGGGCTATTAATAACGTCAGCTACAAAGGCTGGCTCTGCGCAAGCAAAGGAGCTGGCTCAGCCCTGCCAGGAACTGTTTCCAGAGTGCAGGGACAGGCTCCAACTGATAAACTCCTCTTACTCACCAGAAAAAATGCAGGGCTCTTATATAAGAAACCTCTGTACCAGGCAGCTCACAAAGTGGTTTTTTGAAGCTCATGGCAACTCCACGTGCAACCAGAAGCAAGGGCAGTACGCAGAGTGAGCAGCAGCAACAGGGCTCCCGTGGCAGCTCCAGGGGAGCCGTCCCAAGCATCCCACAGCTACAAAGCATTGTGAAATAAAGCAACGAAGCGGTTTCTTGACAGCCAGGATCTGCAGGTATCAAGCCACCGCCACACAGAGGTCGACAGCTCATTCCATGCCATCAGGCAACCAAACAGGACTCCCTCACCAGTGCTCCTTACTCTGGAGCTGCTGAAGCCCCAGGGATTGCCAGCCCGCCCATCCACGCCAGCAGCACCCAACTTCAGCTCCCTGCCCCAGGGCAGCTCCCCAGCCCTCTGCCAGGCAGGTGAGCCCTGCCTGCCTCTGTCCTCAGGGGACAGACCTAAACACGTGACACCACCATGCCCGGTGACACTGGATGCGTCATGGTGCTCACATCTGCCAACAGCTAGAGGCTGCTGCCCTCCCGGCACCCATTTGCAGCTTGCAGCCTCCGGCAGGACCAGAACTTGTAAAAACCAGCCAAGAACAGAGAAAAATCAGCCTTGAAGCCTCTCCTTCCTCCAATCTGCCACTCACTCACGGACTATTGTGTTTTTTCCAAGACTTGGCTGCCCCTACAAGGGTGCTGTACCACGCAGCAATTATGGGGGATGTCCATCCCAGTCCCACTGCCAACCTGTGCCCAGTGGCAAAAAGCAGCACCAGGATACATGGAAATGACCCAGCAAGAGCTGGGTCGGCAGGAAAGGAGGCATCAAACTTTCAAGGAAAGCGACTTATTTTCACTAATGGCCACTGCAATCCAGCCCAAAAGCTGCTTGGCAGCTTCACGCTGTGTTTCCACTAGGAAAACTGTTTAAAACATTGAAATGCAACACTATTTCTGCTGTGGTTTGAAGGGGTGCAGGGCTGGGAAGCTTGGGGTTCCTGTGCTTGAAGCCCACAAGCTCCACCTGAAACACGACTGGGATGACTGGGGAGCAAGCACAGGGGAAACACAAGGAGCGCAGCTGCCCTGGAGAAGCAAAACAACGGCTGGGAAGGGATAACGCTGCCACCTATAAATACATCAGACATAAATACATCAGACGAGGAACATCAAGGCGGGGGAAGAGCTGTTTAAATGAAAGATCAATGCTGGTTTGAGGAGAAATAAAACAGGAATGACATCGAGCTGGAAATTAGATGGTTCCTACCCAAAGCAGGGAGGTTGCCCAGCAGCCTCCTAACAAGGATGAGAAACCAAAGTGGATTGAAGCTGCTGCTCCATATGTTCATGCCGGGGATTATAGAACGGGGTTAGAGTGATCACAGGACGCTGGATTTTTGCTGCCACCTCCAGTGCTGCAGCCGTGGAGCCCAGTGGGCTGGTCCTCGGGATCAGCCCCTCCACAGTAGGACACCTTGGCTCTGCGCGAGGAGGGAGATGTGTCTCAGGCAAGATTTCACGCCGCGGAGAATGACTCACTTGGAGCAGGTTTCTATAAACAACCTCCTCCCGCCTTTGCCATCAGCTCCATTATTGTGAAGACTGCTTGAGACAGCACCCTCTAATTAAGCACGAGCCTGAGGCACATTCCTCATTAGCAGATATAGGAAGAAGTGTCTCATTATCATTACTCACTTTTCTATAAAAGCACGCAAGTTTTCTGTACTATTTGCCCTCTGAATGCTGCCACACTTGAGAAAGCCAGGAAAAAAAAATAAAAAAAAGCCACCAAACCATCATTCCTGAACTGGACTCCTCATTAAAACACCTGCTCCCAAGGATTCCTGACTGCAGTGACAGCAGCGCTAAGGAAACACCTTATTCTCTGGTCCAGGACCATCTCTCCTCTCCACAGGTGCCTGAACATGGGAGGTTTGCTCCACACAGGCAGGAAACATGAGGCAGGGCTCCATCGTCCTTGTCCCAGCGCCTCCCACTTGAGGAAGTCTGCGTTGGGGCCAGTATGCTGAAGCATCTACCATGGCATCACGAGGGCTGTCCCCTCCCCAGCTCCATGCCCCACGCCAGTGGTCCCTCCGATTCAAGTCTCCGCTCGGGCACCAAGGACCTGAGGAGTGGCCATACAGCAGCCATGAACAGAGGGATGCTGGCTGGCTTGAGCTTTAAACCCTACCTCTAGCGCAGGTCCCTCAGGACCCTGCGACAACCCCCGTGCTTCCCAAAGAGCTCAGGAGCTGGGCAAGGGGACATTGCACGCGTTTGCAGGCAGGGCTGCGCTGCCACAGAGGGTGTTTGCTTAGCAAGCGACCCAGCTGCTTGCCACTGGGCTGGATCCAGGTTGCTCCAGCATATCTCTCAAGAGGTTTGGACACCAAGTGGCACCTCTCTGGTCTCCCACAGGCCACCCTTGCGCAGAGGGACATGGCTGCTGCCTGGAGACCCTGCTCTCATTGCAAAGGGCTTTCCCAAGCAGCCCCTGCAGCACACCCAGAGCTTACAGCAGCATCACTGCACTGATGCTGACAACAATAAGCTGTTGCTGGGAGTGGGTTTCAATCAAGGGATCAATCCTCCCACTTCTCCAAGGGCTGTGGATTAATAGGTTTGCTGATGGGCAGCTCACATCGCTTTCAGCTGGGAGCAATTAGCTGCAAGGGAGAATGGGGTGTGAAAGGTCTCCGCTCACTGCCCACGCCCCAGTGGAGGCATTTACAACCCCACGTCTGGGATCGGGCCGGCTCCTGGAAGACAGAAGTGTCACTGGACGAAGTGCTACCCGGCCCAGGAGGTGTCAGCAGAAACATTAATAAAGTCCCTCTACCCATCACAGGTGGCAAAGACCTAAAGCACAGAGCTGAGCTGCCTGTGTGTTTCCCAGGCACTGGAGAGCAGAGTCAGTCCACCCTCCTGCCCACAGGATGCTCAGCTCCATCTAAACCCCCCCTCTTAAAAAGCAGCAAGGAGAGATGCTGCTTGTCTGAGCCATGCTACCAGGCACAGGCAGAGCCCTCACAAGCCTGCGTGTTAAGATACACCTAGTGTTCCCAGTGAAAACCAGCAGAAAGGCCATGCCCAAGCAGCTGCTGCCTGCCAACCAGGATCAGCAGTCTGGATGCTGGGAGGGCGTCACCTTTGTTGATCCATGATTCTCCTTTCCCCTTGTTTTATGTCTGTGACCGACACATCCCCAGTCCAGCTAAGCCATTTACTGCAAGCAGCAGCTCTGTTTAAACCAGCCCTTATCTGAGCACAAATAGTTCCCAAAATCCATGGGGATCACCTCCTAAGTTGGTCTATTGTCCGAAACCGCTGACAGCCCCCATGTTCTTGGGCTCGTTTAGAAAAAGCTGAATTCAAGAGCAATGATCACAGACCAGTCACAGACAGCAAACAGCAGGGACAGCACACAGGCAGTGCAGCCAGGGTCTTGGAAACCTCACATGTGGCAGGACACAAGAGACGTGACACCATAAATTCTCCCCTGCAGCCGCTCACTGTCCTTTCCCAATGAAGTTTCCTGCCCTGGCTCTGTGCAGAGACGTGGGGGTGACAGACAGGGTGGAAAGCAGAGGGCAGGATCAGCAGGGAGCTGCTACCTCCCGCTGCGCTGCTGCTCACCGAGTTAGTTCCCAGGATCTGCAGGTTGGGCTTCTCCGACTCCAGCAGCTTCGCCACCATTTTCAGGAAGCTCTCCACGAAGAGGTTGATGCTTTGGCAGTGGCAGGCCATCAGGAGCTGGTCCAGGGCCTCCATGGCAATACACACGTACCTAGGAGTGGGCAGAGGGCAAGGTCACTCCCCAACAGCAGCGTGGGCCCGCCACCATCCCCCCCCCTTCCCTCTCCCAAACCAGCTGGGTGCCCACCAGCAAAATGCCAACACCCTGCCCTGGCCAACCCAAGAAGAAAAAGCGTCACCATCTAAAAATATCCCCAGGGTATTTTGGGGTGTATTTGTTGCTCACAGCATTTATCTTCCTAAGCAAAGACCCAGCTGCCCCGGGGCCAAGGCTGCCAGCAACACCTTGCATCTCCCCCCGTGCTGCTTGTGGGCTTCCCTTGCCCTGAACTGGTCATTGTATTCCGTGAGGGAGCACTGGGCTTGGCACTGGGTGGGCTTAGCGTCACCGGCAACCCTTCCTGCAGACCCAGCTGGTCCTGGCCAGGGAGGAGGAACAGGATGGGAACACAGAATTAGATCGACGTGCCCCAGAAAAGCTGTGCTTAAATGCACAAAGCAACCCTGCAAAGCGTATTCGCATCACCCCAGGAGTTCCCAGGGGTGAGCTGGGTGTCCTGCGGCAGCGTGCAGGCCAGGATGCAGCATTTCCCACACCAGGATTACTTCATCCCCCATCCCTCCGCGGATGAGGCTCAGTCACTCAGTCTCTCCATGCTGAAGAGGGACAGGGGATGCCCAGATCCAGATTTCAACACAGTAGCAAGAGGGGATGCACCTGTGATGGGTCCCTGAGCTGCCCAGGGGACCTCCCTGAGCACAGGACATCCCAACCCCCCACGCCACCCCCCACCCCGCCCAGGCTGAGCTCACCCACAGACCACCCTATGGCAGCTGGCTTTGCTGCAAGCTGCCACAGCGCATCTTCCAGGCTATACATTAAACCAGTCCTGCGACACTCCTGCCTCTGAGAGGAAACTGGAAAACCTCATGCCCAGTGATGAATCTCCATAGGGTGCCCATTACAGTGGCAGCCAGCTCATCACACTGCAACTGAACAATTTGTCAGGTGTTGCTTCATAGTTTCAAGGCAAATTGGGCTGGTTGCTTGAAGTGGCTCTGGCGATCAGCATGGAGCATATGGCAGCACTTTCTGCATCGACAGCATCTGGTTCGTTATCAGTGCAGGGGCTGGGGCCTCTGGAAGGGCTGCTTGTGCAATGACCACACGGACCTCCAGCTGCTGGTTGCCCACTGCATGCACAAAGCCCAGCGGAGAAGCAAACTCCGGCCACTTACCACTCTGAGCAGGCATTTATTCCAGCTGGAAATACCCAAAATAACACAAAAAAAAACCCCAAATGGTGATTGCGCTGTGTTTCACAGCTCTAGCTCTTCTTGCAGGACCTCTGAGGTATCCGAACACCTGACACAGACCTGGTACCAGGACACTGGGAATAAAACAAACTTTACAGCTCCTACCACCTCCCTTTGGCTCCTGCTCTCCGTGTGGCTATGAATCTTTGCACCACAGCAGCTCACATCAAGCCCAGATCTCCTGACACGGCCGAATGTCAGAGGCGGCAAGCCCAGATCTCACGATATCAAGCACAATTTCTCCTTTAACCTCCATTTTTCAAGCCAGCTCCTTGCACGGCTGGATTCGCAGCCTGAGTGGCATGCAGCAGCCACCAGCTTGTGCTGCAAGGGGGAAACCCGAAAGCCCCGAGCCTGGCAGCAGTGAGGTGGGCAGGAGCTGCCCCTCTACTTGCCCCAGCCCTGCCTGCACACAGAAGGGCAGCTGGGGAGGCAACTGCCCTCTCAGGGAAAAGGTGGTGTCTGATAAACCCTGGACTTCCAGGTTGCAGCTGGTGAACCACAGAAAGATCGATCCCTTCTCCTGAGGCCCCCAGAACTGTTGAAATCTGGCTCCAGTCTTGAGTAGATTCTCTGGTGTCTTGTAGCGTGGTTGAGCTCACGCTGCAGCCTTTCCTTCAGGCACCATTACAGCTCTTCCAAATACTGCAAAAATAAGCCACCAACTATTCCTGGATCTGTGAGTCTCCTACCCATCTGTCAAACTGGGCTAAAACTGGCCCAAGGGATAAAAACAGTATGAGACGACTGACGATCAGCATGAAGCATCAAGCTCCTTCCTCATAGGAAACAAGGCTGAAAACAACATTCTGTGCCAACTATGACTGCAACAGCATGGCTTCTCTTTTGGGGTCAACTGGACACAGGCCACCAAGAGGGGAAAGGGATGCTTGCAGAATCAGAGTCATCACCTCTGACCTACCCCAACCATCCTCTTGCAGGGGGTGGGTTGCATTGCTGCGAACTCAAACAAGAACACTCTCCTTTTAGCAACAAAGTTGACAAAGTGATAACACCCAACGGGCCTGAAAACAAGGCCACCTTCACCTCACCTGCCGGAGAGGCACCCACATGCTCAGCGGCTCTTTCAGAGCCTGGCCACAGTGCCCGCCGCGGGGCGAGCCCTGCTGCTCCAGTCGCAGCGCCCTGCAAACGAAAGGCTGATCCAAACCCATCTCCGGCATTTCAAAGTTAGACTTTGAAAATTAGCTAGTGCTCCAACCCAGTTATGTGCCTATACGCACAGGCGGTGGAGGAGGGAATATATTTCACCCCCACCCACCGAGGCTTGTCATTAGATGTCAAAAATCTCTGAGAGCTTTTCTTTTCCCAACATAGCAAGCAGAGCCTGTTAACAGCCACTTAAGCGTAGAACATCAGGCAGAGCTTTGAATGTCCTGTCACTCCCGATGACGGGTGATGCAGATGAGGCTTTGAAGGTTTTCCAACTTTAACACTTCTTAGGCAGGCTGCCGGCTTCTCTCCCCCCAGGATAAAAGGCAGGCTGAAGTTCGCACCACGAAGCTGAGCCGTGTCTGTCTGCTGCGGCTTTGTTTGGGAGACAACAAGAAGCAGCCCAGGAGCTATTCCAAAGGGAAGGAGCCCTCCCGTGCTCCCCCAGAGTTTCTAATTAGGGCACTCAGCTATTTCCAGGTGGGCACCGCTCTCCTTGCAGTAAACACAGCACAACCTTGCTGGAAGCGACACAGGGAGGGAAGATGGAGGGGAAGGGGGCCCAGCCAGGACCACGCAGGTAAGCTGGACACAGCAAACCCAGCAATCCCCATCCAGCCCAATGCATCCCCATCGTGTGGCTCTCTGGAAAAGCGTCAGTGCTCCTGCTTATGCCACATCACCGTAGCTCAATAGAGATGTGCATTGGGTGCAATGCTCCCAAGCTGAATAACTCCCAGCAAGCTACAGCCAGGGCCACCCTGTTTAGCTGCTTGCCCACACCTAGCCAGACTTCCATCTGGCTCTGGAAGAGCCACTGTGGGCTTTTAAAGGCCAGGAGGGTGCCACAGGCTCCTGACGATGGCCCAGAGGGATGATGACAGTTCTGCTGCTGGTGACAAACACCATACACACACAGACTCCTCAAGCAGGGACAACACGATGCCACGGAGATACTATGTGGCTCCCAGCTTGCCTGGTCCCTTTGCAAGGATTTTGCACATCCCTGCACACTTCCACGTCTCACTTTCTGAGGCAGGACATGCTTGGGTCTCTTTGCAGCATGCTCACAGCTTCAGGACAGCTTGGAGCATGCAGGAGCTGTGTACCTGCAGCTACATCCCACCCTGTGCCTGGACCCCCTCTACTATCTAGCGTCCCATCGTTATTCCAATCACTGGGATGACTGAAACAGTCTCCCAGCCCTTACCCATATCGGTGCCGGCTCACATCTCGGATGAGCCGCTCGGAGAGGTAGGCACCAATGCGATCCAGCTTCTCTGGGGCAGACAGGGCATAAAACGTCAGCTTCTCCATGTTGGTCTTCACCAGCCCATCCTGAACAAGAGCAGCACAGGGCGTCACGGCCTCACACCCAGACCCAGCAAACATCTCTGCAGCAAACCTTGGCAGCAATGCCAGAGGTCTGGAGCATGCCAGTCCCATCCCAGCACTTCCCCACACGTTGTACGCCAGGGAAGCCAAGTGAGGATTGCATTCAGCCTCAGCTGAGGGCTCTCTGAGGCACCACAGCCAGGGGTGACCCCAGCGCAAGCCTCTATCAAGCACCCCACACCGTAAACACAGCAAGAACCATTTGCCAGCACCTAGTAATGCACCAGCACCAAGGGAGACAGGGGCAGACAGGGACATCAACACCTCTAGGCTGCTGAGGCCAAACGAAACAAGCACGCCAAGCTGCCAACCCCAGTCCCCTGCAGTGTGGAAAACTGCAGTGCTTTCCCCTCTCCACGTGGCTCGGCAGCAGCCTCTTGTTCAGCTTCGCTGCCAGCAGCATGACAAAACAAGCGTTCACCACCTCCCTGGGTAATCCCAGCCCTGCTGCCCCCAGCTGGGAGCCCCTCTTCCTTTTCATCTCAGCTGTGAAAGGGAGACAAAGAGGCTGGATTTTGGATGCTCCAGACGCAGCTGGCAGGGCATCCCCCATCGCCAGTTCAGCAAGGCAGAAAGCAGGGCACCAGCTTCCCCGCATCATGGAAGCGTAAGCAGTTTTTCAGCTCAAAAGCCTGGCTGAGGCCTCAAGAGACCCCCACTCTCAGAAGCTGATTCTCCCATCCTGCAAAGAGAAGGACATACGCCTTCAGGTCCAACCCCTACCCTCCCATCCATCCATCCTCAACATCTGCCTGGCACCTCCGGGAAAGGAAGCCTGGCTGGAGGAGCTGCTGTATTTCCACTCCCAAACAGGCTTTAAAGGAAAATCCAGCCCTCCAGGCACAGCTTTTTGGAGTCAAAGCATCGCCTGCCTCCCGGGAGCTGTTTCTGGGCAGGTCACAGCGCGTCCCTGAAACCCAGGGACCAGAGCTTTGGTGCATGACACACCACAGCAGAGCTTCGGCGTGCGAAGCGGAGCCTCGTTTACCTCTGGGTCCTCAGGGAAGATGTTGTCGACAAGTCTTTTGTAGCGAGGACGCAGAGCACCGCAGCAGCCGCACACACCTGGAAGAGAGGAGACAGAGCTGGTCAGTAGGGATGAAACCCTCAGTTCTCGGGCAAATCCTCACGTGGAGGTGCCTTTAGTGGAAAACATATCCTTGGATTCAGTGGGGAGGCGCAGGAAGAGGACAGGGCACCCAGCTGATGACATCCCAGAGTTTTGCAGCCAAAAAAAACCAAGGGGAGAAAACTGCAGCTGAGAGGCAGGGAATTGGCTAGTGACCAGCATCATTTGACACAGGACTGCAGGGTTATCTGCTTTTTTCACCCAAGAAAACATCCCCCAGAGAACAAGATGTCCAAAGTTCCCCTAAATCTGTGCTTCTCTGTCTCGCAAGATCCCCTTTCGCAGACCCTCAGATTACGAGCTCTTTTGTCCAACTCAAGGACACACTACTCACACCCTGCCTCACGCTCTCCACGGAGCCAACAGCGATAGAGAGCACAGGCTGCTGGGGACAGCAAGAAAGAAAACAGAGAGAGAGCATCTTATGAAGGCTATGAAAGGAAAACAAGTTTTCCTGTTTGCAGCTCCAAAGCTGAGCTGTTGAGAAACAACAAGCACCTTCGATGCCCCTTTGGGCAGCCTGACCACAGCCTTTCTCCCCCGAGGGGATCACCAAGTGACCTGTGTTTCTCAGGTCACCACAACCATACCCAGCCCCTCTTTTTGAGGGGCTTCAGACAGAGCAGCAGAACATCCCCTATGATGCACCAGCCATGCCCTGCGCAGCCTCTCTGAGAGCCAAACCCTCTCGCAGCAGCAAGTCCACAGCCCAGCAAAGAGCGGGCACCGGCCGCATCCCAGCTCGGAGCGAAGCGATTAGCCCTAGTTGCTAAATATCCTAAACCGGGCTGCGATCCCCTGCTCTGCTTTTGGGGAGCTGCTGAGGGAGGAAGGGATCATTTGCAACCTGGATATTTCTCCCTGTGCTATATCCTGATTCTCAGGGCCATGGCACACCCTCCGCAGCAGCCAGGGATCCCCCCCGTCTTCAGCCTGGGGACAGCCGGTGGTCCAGGTGGGTTCTCGAGCATCTGTTGTGCTCCCACACCATGCCCCAAGCATGGGGACAGCTGCAGCACCAGAGAGTTCAGCATCCGCGGCCACCTCCACCATGATACATCACCCTGCATAAAGCTGTGCCAGTGCTGCCCTGCCCACCAGCCGCTGATGAATATCTGTAGACTTTGTTTATTTAAAAAAAAAGGGGGGGGGGGCGGGGGGAAGGTTGCTTGACATGCTACCCTTCCCAGCACCGCTCCAAGGGCTTTGCACACCAGCGTCCCCTTGCTCCGTTCGGCACAATGCATTTTTTCCCCGGGGCCCAGCGTTCCTCGGATGCTGCACCCCACAGAGGAGGCTGGTGTCAGCCACCCCAAAGCACCAGCCTTTGTGAGCCCAGGGAAGCGTGAGTAATTTGGGGCTGGTTTTTGGCAGCCACTGCCTAGAAGCAGAAGCCGGGGGGACAAAGGCTGCGCCGGTGGGAGCCGGCGACCGCTCCTGCTGGAACGCATGAGCTCACGCCTGCTCGCGCCAGCTCCCGGCGCTGGCACCGCTCGCTTCCTGCAATGTGCTCGCTTGCTTCCCGAGCACATCGCCTCCGACGGCGGGTGTTCACTGGGAGGGGGAGGCAGCCTGCACCTCCCCTGAAAGCTGCCGCTTGCTTTGGGGTCCCCTTTGGGGCCCAGTGCTCCCAGCAATGCTGTAGCGGCAAAGAGCTCCTTCCACCTCTTGTGCTCTCCCTGCCAACCCCTCTGCACCTCCCCGCTTTCCAATATTCTGTTTCTAAGTCTGGTATCTGCTGCTCTCCCTCCTCCCTCATCAGCTGCCCTCAATCGATTTCGCTTTTTCCAAAGTACCTTTAATCTGGCCTCTTAATAAATTCTCATTTGCCATTCACACAAACAAGCATCTGATGATCTCCTGAATCCTCTTAATAAATTCCTCTCGCCCAGGACAGCCTAGCCAACGTGACTTATCTCACCTTGCTGGGCCATGCATCCCTGCCAGTGTCCCAGCACAGGTACGAGCTCTTCCTGCAAAACAGCTGGAGAGTTCCCCCGTAAGTGATCCTATTAGCCAAGAAGCCAGGTCCCCTCCACTCCTGCAGCCTTCTCGACAATTATCTCACCTCCAGAAATGTGACTTTAGAGTATTTTCAGGATTAATGCACATTCCTGTCTCTGGAAGAGGAGCAAAGAGCTCAGCCACGTTGCCAATCCACCACCCTCATCCTGATGAATGAAGCTGAAGAGCAGACACAGCACAGATCCCATCAATAATAATTGCAGAATTAAATATAATGCCTTCCCTCTCACCTAGCATGACTTCTTCTTCCAAGAGTAGAAGATTTTTAAGGCTTCACCTAAAGAAAGCAGCAGCGGGAGAGAGACGAAGACCTGAAGCACCTGCCAGGAGAGGGGACCCGGGTGCCCCATCTGTCCCACGTGGCAGGACGGTGAACATGGTCCAGACAGGGAAAGCAGGAACATTGCTCAGCCCAAAGTACATCAGGTCACCAGTGGGTAGGACCCCACCATGGCCCAGCAGAAGGACAGGGCTTCCTACAACGCAGCGCCCCTGGGTGAAACTTCTGATGCCTGGTATGAGGGCTGAGCTCCCTGCAGCTAGGCACAGAAGGGGTCTCACTGCTTGCATGAAACCAAGAGAAACTTTCCTGCCCCAAACCACTGCCCAGCCCAGACCTACACAGGCACAGACAAGGAGACCATAAAACCTTAAAAAAGCCCAGTAAAAATGACAGATCTTGAGGAAAGGCGAAGATTTTCCCTTGTTTTATTTCCCTGCCCCAAGGGCTCTCCCAAGAGCCACAAATCCAAGTCTGGTCCTGATGCCAGGGCTGAAATCAGCCTCATGTTTGGTCTATATGGGACCCCCCTGACCCTCACAGCATCAAACCCCAACGCTGGGACTAGCAACACCCCCCCCAGCCAGGCTAACCAACAAGGGTCTCAGACATTTCTTTTTCCAGGCACCAGTTTCCTTTAGCACCCACCACACCGACCCCATGCACCTTGTACCCTCACACCGGCACCGCAGCCACAGCTCCAGCCGGACCAAGGTGCCCACCAGCAGCATCCCCCCCACGAGGACAAAACCTCGCGGCTGCAATGCATTCCTCCAGCCCAGGCTTGCACGAGGTATTTAGAAACACAAAACGATGACACCTGAAGGTCACCAGCAACGCCAGCGGCTTTGCCCTCCCAGAAGATCCAACCCAGCAGCCTGGGGAAAAGCCAAGGTACCTGCTCCAGCCACGTGCAGCATCTCCCAGTCGCTGGCAGGGCCGGCGGCACAGAGCCGCAGCGCGGGGCCGAGAGCCCAGGTGGTCAAAGCCATCGCGTCCCAAGCAAACCGGGGGACTTGGGGTGCCGGGGATCGTTCTTCTCCCCGCCGAGCGGCGGCTGAGGCCGGCCCAGCGGCAGCATCGCTGCAGGGGATGTTCAGCCAAGCGGGAGCAGCCGTTTAAATAAATAAGGGAGCTTTCAGCACGGCTGCTGAGTCACCGAGGCGGCTCCGATGGCAGCTGGGAATGGCACCGGCTTTGCTCCGCCGGCGTCTGCACCGGTATGCGGGGGCGGCCGGCAAGCCGGGCATTTCGGAGGGCCCCGAGCGGGTGGATGGACAGGGGTGGTTCTTCCAGGTCCCTTGAGCCCAAAGCTCTCCCGTTCGGCACATGAATCATCATTCATTTGTGGGCAGCCCTAACGAGGGGGGAGGCTCGGCGAGTCGGAGCTGACCCCGAAGCAGCACCCAGGGATGCAACAGACACGCAAGCAGGGACCTGCACGGTGCGTCGTGCTCTCCTCCTGCCGGCAGCCCACGGCTGTGGGAGCCAAGGACATGGATTTTCTTAAAGATCAGGTAAATCGAGGCATGGAGGAATGTGAGCTGACCCTCTCCCTATGGAGGGAATAAATTGGGAAAGGCAGGAGCAGCACCGGCTCGCACAGCTACCTGTGATATACGAGTGTCACCTTTGTCTTGCTCCCACCTGGGGCACCTCAGTGGCATTTATTGGGCTCTTTACCACCACTCTCAGCCACAGCAGGTCACATCTGCGCTCTCATGGCGGGGGGGGGGCGGGGGGGGGGGCGCAAAAAAGGGCCTTTTGCTTTGCTAGCTCTGCTCCAAGAAAGTCTATCTAATTGGGGGTAATTACAGTCTTTCAGTCCCAGCAACTCTAGCTTGCTAGCATAACCCCCACTTAGCTGCTCTGACAGTGGCATGAGCCCCGAGGACCTCTGATAAACTCGTTGCATGTGTTTCCAGGAGTGGAACTGGTACCAGCTGTAACTGGGGTTTTTAGGATCGAGCATGGCCAGCTGCGAACAGGACACTGGCCCAGCTCACCTCCCGAAACAACCACGCACTCTCCCACCAGTGCTCTGACCATAAGGCTTTCCTCGTTAATCCCCTACCCTCTCCCCATTTTAATGGCATCCTGGAAATAAGCATGGCTGGGAAACCTTATGGCCATATTATTTGAGGCCTGGAATTTACTTAATAAGGGCACTCCAGCTGATCGCAAATAAATCTTAATTAAATCACACAAAATCCCTCATTAAACCTAATATCTCATGAAGGTCGCTCCCTTAACCCCAGGCAAAACCACCGGCCTGAAGGCAGGGGTTGTACTGCCAGTCCAGCACCGTCTTCCTCCGAGCCCCACACCGAACCAGAGACCTTTCCCTAATCTGCTTACCAAAATCTCATTTATGCAGCCGACGTGACAGTCTCCGTCATACCCATCCTCTGACTCCCTCAGCACTTTAGCACCCAGTGGGTGAGCCTGCCCAGGGAATATGGTGAAATCTTCCTGTTACATGCTAGAAATGTCACCGAGCAATATTCAAGTTGGTCCAGAGACTCATTAGCTCTGTTTTCCATCCACCCTGTGGTGGACAGAGGGATGGAGCGAGAAGCCCCAGCCCATGGGAAGGGAGAAAAAAAAATATCAGGGAAGGCAAGAAACCAAGTGATGCTGGCAGACAGAAGGGACAGACAGTGCTGCAGGCACTGAAAGAGATGTAGGGCACCACTTGCACACCCTCTCCTCCCCAGGAGCCATCCCCAGGGGAAAGCTCAAAGCCATGAGCAGGCATGGCTGAGCTTTGCTCAGGTGCTCCTTCGAGTTTCTGCAACCAATTTAATAGCCAGCAAAATCTACAGTAAAAATCCAGCTCCAGCGCCAGCCAGCCTCCATTTGCCTCTGCACCCCTATGGCGCCAGGGCAGATCCCAGCGTAAATCAGCACGACCCCACAGGCCTGCAGAGCTGTAAAGCAAGCCAGTAAATCTCTTTCTAATCGCGTTTAAAAGAGCCAAATGCACTGGGCACCAATTAAAACCACGGCCCAATGCCCTCCTCACAGCATGCCATGCCGGGAACAGGGCAAGGACCACAAGGTGCCCCGTGCCCTGGCAGGGAGAGGCAACAGCAGCCCTCAGGCCAGGAGGGGATCTGGATCGAGCAGTTCAGATCAGCCTGGTGCGAAGAAGAGTTGTTGGAAAAGAGCGGCCCTGGAAAGATGGGGGACCCTGGGTGGCTGCATTAGACTCCCACCATCTTCCGTACAGGAGGAAGTAGTGGGGAGGTGGCCAAATCCAGCTCCCCCCCGCCCCCCCCCTCCCCCCAGCTCCATAGTTCAGAGCAATATCCTGATGTTAATTAATAGTTCCTGACCTTCCTCAACAGTTCAGGCTGCACGGCTGCGGCTTGCTCCCTTCCACACTTGTTAATCGCCACTCATCCAAGTGTCTTTCGGTAAGAGTCACCATCTGCAAAGGGATGCTTCTAAAAGCTGACAACTCATCTGTGAGCAGAGACGCTTTCGAGGATGTTGCAGAAGACCCAGACTGCCAAGGGCAGCACAAGGCAGCGCCGGTCACAGGGAGCTGAGTCTCTTAACGCCGGCACGAAGGGACAGCAAAATATTTTGAGGCACTGACAGCAAAGGAAGAGCAGAGATGCCCGGGACTGGCAAGCCAAGGCTGTTGCTGCCAGGACGTATTTCTCATGTCGCTGAGTGGGATGGACAGGAGCATGCCAGGGAGGGAAACGCTCTCCCAGACGTCGCCTGCAGCCCGCTCAGAGCCATCGGCGCAAAGCCTTTTAGCTCAGCAATTAAATTCGCAGCTTCCCCCTGGCATTCCTCCACGTGCTGCTCTCGCCTCGCTCCCACTGACGCAGCCAGGGCTTGCCGGGGCAGGCACTGGGGCGGGGGGCATGAAGCAGCTCCATGCAGAGCCCCAGCACACAGCTTTGTGCCAGGACCCGTGCAGTGACCCCCAGATGGGAGCTGCTCCAGAGGCCAAATCCACACCGGTACCAGCATGTCTGAATCCCACCTGGATTTGCCAAAACATGCTACTTCCCATCTCCCCCCTGCTTCCAAATCCTGACAGCACAAGGCACGCAGGCATCAAACGCAGCTCTAACAACTCCGTGGTGAGTGGCAGGACATCAATCAGCCTCCCTGCGAGCTTACACCAGCGGTGGATCTGGCCCTCCATTATTTACACTTCACTGCTCAGCTGAGCCTGCCTCTCCGACACCGCAGCGCACGTGGAAAGCTTTAATAGCAGCCAGATTAATTAATATTTCACAGCGGTGATTAGATTCGGGCATCAAGACCACACCAGCCCCTTTGCATGGGAAACCACCCATTAAGGGCAAAGCTGTGCGCCAGTAGGCTTGCATTATGTACCTGGTGTGCCGGCAGTGCCAGTTTGAGGGGAGAAGAAAGGAAGTTAAGCACCTTAATGGATGCCTGGTTTCATTATACAACACACAGCAGAGCAATTGCTAGGGGGGAAGAAAAATCTTAAACAGCAGGAAATTCACTCAAACTCTGGCCCCGAGGCAGCTCCTCGATCATGTTCACCAGTTGTCGCATGGACGTGGTGTGTCTGGTCCGGACCATGTAGGTAGAGAAGCTCCAGTGGAGAATGAGGGTCCACCCAGCATCAGGGCCAGCCTCCCAAAACTGCTTAATTAAGAGCCAGGTTCATTTTGCAAGACCTGGCATTGCACAGAGCCAGATTCAACAGAATGGCCAAGGACATGGGAAGGCTTCAAGTCTGAAAGGTTTTAGAGAAAAAAAACCATGCAACATCCCTGTCCTGTTTTGCATGTTCAACAATAACAAAAAACCCCAACACAATAAGGATCTTTTGAGATGCTGACCACACGTTTCTGTGGTTTCCTATTTCCCCAAGATACGCTACATCAAAGCTCACGGCCAGATCCAGGTTTTGGCAGAAAACTTGACTGAAGACCCTCATTTACTGAGATACAGAAACGTGATGGGACCAGCCACGGCTGTGCTTTCTCTCCAGCCTTTCTGGCTTGTTTGCAGCTCCTCCGAGGGCGAGCAATTCCAGCTGCCAAGGCAGAGCAACCTGTGACGGAGCTACAGTGCCTGCAAAGGGATCAGCCTAGAGCGGAGCATCTCTGCAAGTGCATTCTCTTATGCAATTACTGATTGCGCAAGCAATTACCAGAGCCTTTACGTGGTCGGGCTTGATGAGCTTCGAGGGGAGAAATGCCAGCTCTTGGCCTGGCACAATCCCCTTTAGCATTTGCTCCAGGCAGAAGAGTCCTCATCTTCACTGCAGGGGTCAAATCCTGCCTGGACACAGCAATGTCGCCTGGAAGCACACCAGGAAAAAAGCCCTGGACTTGGCCACAGCCATCGAGGTTTAACACAAACCCATATGAGAGCTGTGGCAGGGTGGATCAGGAAAGTCCCCTGCACTGCTGGGACCACAAATAGCCCCTTTTCCTCTATAAGCACTGAATTAATTTGCAGATCGTTTTAGTTAAAAAGCAATAAAAAAAAAAGCAAAAAAAAAAGCAAAAAAAAAAAGGCTTAATTGCATTTCACATTCCCCTGCTGAGCCATCCAGTCCCACCGAGCACTATTTATTTAGTGCAAAACCCATCCGCTTGTGCGGCTGCTGGCTGTGACTCAGTGGCACGCTGGCAGCCCCAGACGGCTTGCAGGGGCCTTGCTGGCACCCACCACCGACAACGCCTCCTCCCTGGGTAGCCGAAAAACCTCATTTTCCCTACTCCAGCTGCTGTTGAAAAAAAAATTTAAAAAAAACTTAAAAAAAAAAAAAAAAAGAAAAAAAGGGGAACCTTCTCTATTTCCAGCTCCGCTGTCGTGGGAGGAGACTGCTCGTGCTGGCGAGCAGAAAGCAAAGTGAGGGAGCGTAAAGGAAACAAACCGCAGCGAGCGGTGGCAGGGCTGGATGGTTGCGATGTGGCTCGCAAAGGCTTGCCACGGCCGCTCCGACACACACTGCCATCCCAGCAGCTGCCAAAAGTATGGGGGAGGCCTGCAGATAAGCCTTACTGGGAACCCCCCATGGAAACGTGAACCCCATCCCGTCTTCACAGTTCCCGTGCTCCCCTCCATGCTCTCCCTACAGCCAGCTTTCAGCCCAACTAACTCACACGGATTTCTGAATCAAAGCCCAGGCTCCTGGAGATGGCAGTGAAGCGGGATGGTTGCTGGCAGCTGGGTACACAAAGCACTGGGCTTCTCCCCCAGCCAGGGCCACCGCACAGCCCCCCATAGGGCAACCGGGCTGTCCTGCCAGCTGAACAGCAGCACCTCAGCTCCGGTGGTGCAAAATCTCCTGTTGGAGCAGCTAAGCCTCAAGCCTGGCTGAGGACAGAGAGGTCCCACCGGGCATCAGGGACACCAGCCTGAAGGCTCGGCTCACAAACCCGCCGTTTGCACAACTCCAGCCACCCAGGCCAGGTGACAGCACAGCTGGGGGCAAAGCTTGCCTCCCCCATTTTCACCGGTGACTGCAAAAGGAAACTGAACCCGAGCTGCAAAGGGGCGCAGACCCCCAGCAGCCCTGCTCCACGCACACGGCCACCGCACCACATCACCAGCCACGGGGGCCAGGTACAGCCGTGCCAAGCACGACGCTCTTGGCTCACACACGGGCACCAGCTCAGCACAAGGTGCCAGCACTGCAGGATTAGAGGGGATGCAGAGGGCAGGAGGGTGGCCTGTGCCCCCTATGTTGCCCCTCTGACCACCTCCCAGGGAGGCAGCAGGTCCTGCACCGCTTCATGCTTTCCATGGAGAAAAAAACATCCCCAGTCACCCGTCCCAGTTCCCCCAGGCCAAGAGACAGTTAAAAGAGAGATTAAAAAGATACCAATAATCCTGTGCATTCCTAATGCACCTTTCATCCAAAGTATCCCACAGAGCTTTCCAGCTCCTGGATGCTTTCCAGGACCACGAGCCGCAGCAATGCCTGGCCGTGAGTGCTACCGGAGAAGGGACTGTCCCAGCTTTTGTCCTCAAAGTCACATTCAGGTCCCCAGAGATGCTCTTCCCTTCCCCACCCCAAGGAAACACCAGGTATTTCAGACCAGCGGCTCCCCCAAGATGCTAGCAGAGGTGTACCCTGCGGGTAAGAGGAGCTGTGGCCCAGTGCGGCATTGCCATTCCCGGTGGGCAGGACAGGCTGGCCACTGAGCCAGGATCTCAGGGGACAACCAGAGCATGTCAAACCCCTCGAGCCAGATCATAAAACCGACACCAGGAGAGCTGGTGGGGCTTTAGGGACCCACGACTCAGCTCTCCCCCAGGTCTGCAGCGGGGCTGGGGTCCCCTGCAGCTCCTCGGCGGAGAGCATGATCACCTGCTCCAGGCTGCTGCAAATGGCTCGGATGATAACGGCTCCATGCAAATTCATGTTTGCCAGCAGCACAAATCACCAAAAGAACCCCCTCCTCAAAGATCAGCCCAAGCCCCAGCGTGGATGCACAAGCCCTGAGCGAGGCAGGGAGCTCAGACGGAAAGAGGACCAGCAGGAGCATTTGGGTATCAGGGCCAGTTGTCCTGCAACAAGAGGATCACCACCATCCCATGCCAAAGAGAGGTCCCATAGTTGGAGCAGGTGAGGAAACCCCAGTGTGGTGGGGGGCTGCAGAGGGGCCACATCCCCGGGGCACTGCAGCAGCTGTCACCAAAGAGGGAAGCATCCCCCTCGTTTTGCGGGTGGAAAAATACCAGCTGGGAGACCTGAATGACTCAACCGAGGCCACAGAGGAGTCAGCACCGTGACGAGGAGAGGAAAGAAACGGAACCCATGCATCCTGCCTCAGCGCCCCCCCCCCGCCCCGGCCCCACTAAGTAGAAACCCACACCCCAAGCCCACCACTTCTGCTCCTTTCCCCACCGGAGGCAGGTGCTGCATCCCAACACATCAGCCCAGCGCACCTCAGGACCTCCCATCTGTGTTAACCCCACTGAGCCCCAAAGCACCCCAGCACCCATGGCCGGGGTAAGGAAGGGGAGAAAAGGAGTGTCACCACCCTTCCCACCCATCTCCCTCCTGCCACATCCCACCACGCACTCACCCCTGGCACTGCAGTACCTCGCAGAAAGGGGGCTCGGCCCCCCACACCAAAGTGACCCCACAGCCCTTGGGGTGGGCTGCGAGCCCCCAAGGCAGGACACTGGTCAGGGGCTCTCTCCTCTGTAGCGCTCGCCCTGCACTGACAGCCTGGGGAAGGATGATGCTTGGGTACCAAGGATTTAAGAGCCACCCGGCCACCCCCTGGCCCTTCCCAAAAGCTCCCAGCAGCTTAGCGCAGCCACTGCCCGGGGCGGGGGGGGCGGCCAGCTGCTCTGCCAGCTGCTCCCCATTACGCACTCGGCATCACCTCACCACGCTCACTGCCCGGCTGGGGACACGCGACCCCATATGCCTGCCCCGCACAGGAGTGACACCAGTGACAGCATGGGGGTCAAACGGGGCGGGGGGGGGGGGGGGGGATGGCATCCCCAAACACCTCAAGCTTCAGGGGCCTATATGGGATTGGAGTCTGCCCTATGCCAGGGACCAGGCAGCTCCCCAGGTGGCTGGTCATGTATAAGACCCCTGATTCTGGGGTGGGGGTGACACTCCCCCCGCCCCCCAAGTAGCCAGGTGGAGCTGAAACACCCCATATAGCACCCAAGTCTTTCCCAGATGCCCCAGCAGCATGGGGGTCACTGGTCCCATAGAGAAGCACGGTCCTCCCAGTCCCGGGGAGCAGGTGACTCCAGGAAGATGGGCTGGGGTGGGTAGGGGGTGGTGATTAATGAACTGTAGTCCCCCAGGATGGGGGCAATACCCCAGTGATAGAGGGGGCATTTGCAGCCTTTTCTGGGACCACAGCGTGTGTCCCAGCCCCAAAGGGGTGACACCCTCCAGAAACTGGGGGACGCACAGCCCTGTAAAGGACCAAGGTGCCCCTCCCCAAAACCCAAAGAGGGGCCACCCCCCAGTAACTAGGGAGATGCACACCTCTGCAGAGGACCAAGTCCCCCCAGTAACTTAGGGGCTGCAAAAGATCAAGGTCCCCTCAACCCCCGAGGGGGGCTCCCCCCAGTAAGCGGGGGGCGCACAACTCCGTACAGGACAGAGGCTCCACCCCCCACCCCCAAAGAGGGGTCACCCGCCAGGAACGGGGGGCGCACAACCCTGTAAAGCACGAGGCCCCCCAGCCCTGGAGGGGCGAGCCCTTGGCCGGGCCCCGGGGGACGCACCGCGGGGCGGGGACGAAGCCCAAGTCCCCGGGAAGCGCGGGAGGGGGAGGAGGGGGGGGTCGCGCACAGCCCCGGCCCGGCCCCGCTCCCGGCCCGCCGCGGGCACTCACCGTACATGGCCGCCGCCGCTGGCCCGGCCCGGCCCGGCCCGGCGCGGCTCGGCGCGGCTGCAGGCGGCGGTGCCCGGCCCGGTTCTGCCCCACCGCGCGGCGCCGGCCGGGGGCGGCACCGGGGGGGGCGGCACCTGGGGGGAGGTACCGCGGCGGCTCCTCCCGCCGGCGCGGCCGCAGCGCCCGACCCGCTCCGCCCGGCACGGCACGGCCCGGCAGCGCCCCCCGCCCCCATCCCGGTGCCACCCCGCCGGGCATCCCGGTGCCACCCCGCCCCCATCCCGGTGCCACCCCGCCCCCATCCCGGTGCCACCCCGCCGGGCATGCCGGTGCCTCCCCGCCCCCATCCCGGTGCCACCCCGCCCCCATCCTGGTGCCACCCCGCCGGGAATCCCGGTGCCACCCCGCCGGGCATCCCTGTGCCGTGCCCCCGCAGCAGCACACCCCGCCGGGCACCCCGGCCCACGCGGCGCCCCCCGCGCCCCACCCCCCCACACCCCCCCCCCCCCCCCGCGGCGCGCCCCAAACCCGGCACTGGGCAGAACCTGCACGTCGGTGCCCCCTGTCACCGGTCCACCCCCCCGGTCCACCCCGAGCATCCTTCCTCCGCGGTACACCCAGCGCTCTCCCCCTGTGGGAGGGGATGCAGCGTGCGCCCCCCGGCCCGAAGCCAGCCCCACAGAGCCTGTGCCCACCTGAGCTGCAACCTCCAGCAGCGCCGGGGCTTGGCCCTGCACCGCCAGCCTGGTGACAGCCCCACCAGGCTGCCCAAAGGGTGGCAGGGTGTGCTGCTGCGGGGGCACGGCGCAGGGAATGCGGGCAGATCCAGGTCAGCTCAGCTGCTTCTGGAAAGTTCTGGAGAGTGAGACTAGGGGGCTCAGACTGCCCTGGGGAGACAGGGATGCAGTCCCCAGTCTTTGGGCTCCACTCAAGGATGAGCCGGAGGCGGGTGGCATGAAAGCAGGGCCAGGACATGGGGAGGTGTCAGGGCATGGAGGCCAGAAGGGCATGAAGAAGGGTATGGCACGGTATGGTACAGCACAGCACCGCGTGGTACTGCACCGCGCAGGACAGTACGGCACAGCTTGGTTCAGTGCAGCACAGCCTGACACAGGGAATTTGGCATGGTTTGGCATGGCCAGCCCTGCACAGTGTGGCACTGCAGAGTACTACACAGCAATGACCTTTTCTCCTTTACATTTACTTTTTTCCCACCATTTGGACCCATTCCACCTCTTTTCCCAGCTGGCCAGGCTGACACTAGGGGCCTTTGCGCTGGAGCCCCTCATGGCCTGGGGCCCCACACATCTCCCACGGCCACCGCATCCCGTGCACAGCAAAACCAACCCAGCCACAAAGCCAAAGCCCTCCCTGTGCCAGACCCTGTCACAAGCATGAGTGACACAGCAAAGCAAAGATGCTGCCCTGGGCCTTGGCTGGGGACAAGGACAAGGCTGGAAGTGACAGGGCACCTTGGCTGGTGAGGTGCTGGCACCAGACTGTCACAGATCTCCCCTTCCCCAAGCTTTTCGCTGCATCTCTTCCCACATGGCAAAGTCCCTGGGTTGGATCATTTAATTAGGCAATAGCTGGTGCCACACAATCTTCCTCGCAGGAAAATTACGTTTTAATTAAAACATTTTGGGAGTTAATCTGTGTTGCAGATTCCCCAGGTGGTGGAGCAGCCACATGAAGATCCGTGTCCCCAGGGGACCGGAGGACTTTCACAGGGGGACATGGCAGCAGTCACAAGTTGAGGGATGAAGCTCCTGAGTGTCCCTGGCCAGGCCCTGCCCCCAAAACAGTCATAAAGTCCTTTTTATTGTAAATTAAAAGCCTCAGAGTAAAACCTGATGATAAGAACCTGAAGCAGATGTAGCAAGCCCCCCAGCCCAGGAGCCCTCGTCCCTTTGCTCACAGGGATCTGCAAGGCCATCGGCTCACCACAAAGGGACACCGTGGTCATTGGGACGGTACTATGGTGCAGCCAAGGAAACAAGTCCTCCACAGCCACTTTAGGGACCTGGGGACAGCACCCACATAGATGCTAGTACCAACCCACACCACCATCAACAAGCCCTGAGACCCCCCCAGACTATACGCAAAACACATAGTGCTGGTTTGAACCCCAAAAGTTGTTGCTACTGGAAAAGCCTGGTATAATCTCTGCCCTCAAAGAGTATGAGTGGACATGGGCATCCAAGGAGGCCAGCAGCACCCTGGCTGGTGTCAGCGATGGCGTGGCCAGCAGGGCCGGGGCAGGGACCGTCCCCCTGCGCTGGGCACCGGTGCGGCCGCCCCTCGAGCCCTGGGGTCCGTTCTGGCCCCTCACTCCCAGACAGAGCTTGGGGGGCCGGAGCGTGTCCAGAGCCGGGCAGGGGGCTGGGGCAGGGGCTGGGGCACCAGTCTGATGGGGGGGCTGGGGGGTCAGCCTGGAGAGGAGGGGGCTCGGGGGGGACCCGATCGCTCCCTACAGCTGCCTGGGAGGGGGCTGCAGCCAGGGGGGTCGGTCTCTGCTCCCAGGTCACAAGCGACAGGACAAGGGGGAACGGCCTCAGGTTGCACCAGGGCAGGTTTAGGTTGGAGACTGGGAAACATTTCTTCACCGAAAGGGTGTCCAGCACTGGGACAGGCTGCCCAGGGAGGGGGGGAGGCACCGTCCTGGAGGGATTTAAAAGACGTGTAGATGTGGTGCTCGGGGACATGGGTTAGTGATGGGCTTGGCAGTGCTGGGTTAAAAGTTGGACTTGATAATCTTAATGGTCTTTCCAACCTAAATAAGTCCGTGATTCTATCCCTGCCTCAGGCCAGGATGGATCCATGGAAGCTGGGGCAGGGGTCCAGGCCACCTCCAGCATGTGGCTCCTCCTGAATTCATGGTGCAAGACAAGGGTGGAGATGAGGTAAACCCTGCCCACCACCAGTGCTGCTCCTCAGCCCCTACCTGTCACCACCCCAAGGGACATCCCAACATGCTCTAGGCTTGCCCAGAGGGATCCGAGCGCGTCTCTGCTGTGGCACAGCACAGTGCCCCTCGTCGCTCCAGCAGGCAAGGGGAGATGCCAAATCACCTGGGGTCTGGGATGCTCTTGGGACACATGGCTGCATTCCTGCTTAGGACTCAGAAACGCTGTGCAGAGCTCAGCATGTCAGGCAGTGTGGGCATATGGGGCATTAAGAAGGACTGCTGTGCCCCGAGCACCAGGATCCCTCTCCAGGATGGCTCAGAGGGAGTTGGCTGGTGGGTGCTAAGGGAAGACAACGACCTGGTGGCAGCTAGAGCTGTAACAGTCATGCCGGGAGGATGGCAAGGAGCTGCTCACCCTGGGCACCTCCTTTGTCAGACACGTCCATCCCAGGTCCATCTGCTGCCTCTCCTTCCTTGCATCCCCCCCGCTCTCCCGCAGCTGTTTCCATGGCCACGGAGCTGCTGCAGCAACCGCAGCAGGGTCTCCGGCATGAGTGTGCATCCCTTCCCGGCCATGGAGCCGGGACACAGCCAGGCCCAGGGGTCAGCCGCCTGTAGCTGCTCCCACACACCTGTGCTCAGCCTTGGGGTGTTTGCACCAGCTCGCACGCACCCATGTCCGTACTGGTGCCAGCACTCCCCATGTTGCTTGCATGATGCCCGGGGACGGGGTCTTCCTGTGCCCTGAGAGCTCTTGCAGGCAATGTGCCACCTCTCACATGTCTCTGCGTTACTTGTCACATGAGGATCCATTTCTTGCACATGTGTGGCACTGGAGGGAGAAGGACTGGGAGAAGGGACGCTGTCACGGCGCAAGGCAATGCTGCCCGCGCACGAATCACTTGCAGTGGACAGAGAATCTCTGCTGAAAAGCCAGGCACTGCCCTCCCTCCCGCTGGAAGGGGTGCACCCGTGGGCATCTCTGCTGCGAACACTGGTGTTTCCAGGAGCTCCGGAAGGTGCTGCGGGCAAATCAACAGGGCACCTGAGCCTGAGCCAGATCTCCTCGATGCTCTGGGCTGACATGGGGCTAGCTCCCTGCCCCATCTCCCCAGCTTTTGCAATGCTGCAGAGAAGCTCCCTGCGACCTTCAGGGAGACCCTGCACTTGTGCTGGGGGCTGCGAGGGCTACAGGACTGTCCCAACACTTCCTGGGGCCCAGACATCCACAGATGAGCACGGTGGTCCTTCTGCCCCAACACAAAGTCCAAGGACCCTGCACCACCTCTCCTCCCACACCACCACCACAGCATGCCACCACCCTGGCTCAGGGATCGGGAAACTGAATCACGCTTTGCCTCTCCTGCCCAAACACCACTGGTTCTTTCCCCAAGCCCAGTGGTGCTATGCACACCACAGGAGCACTCCAGGGGACACGTGCAAGGTTGTCACCACCACAGATTTACGTGCACACCTCATGCACAGTGCTCCAGACCATCAAACACAGCAGGGTGACAGTGGCAGGGCCAGTTCAGTCACGGAGGTGAAAAATGCAGCTTCTGCCAGCCAGAAACGTTGGTTACACCTGCACAAGCAACCCAAGCTCAGCACAGACACACTGACACAGGCAACCCAAGGAGCACCTTGTCCGGGTGTTGGTCTAATGGAGATGGTGTTGCCTGCATCCCTGCAAAGAGCCTTGGTCTCCCTGTCCAACCTACTGCTATTCCCCCAGGCTACAGACATCTCCAAAGGACTGTACCCATCTTATAGACCCAGTTTTCTTGGAAAAATGCAGTTCTGGCCAACAAGCCAGTCACAGTGACCACCTTACTGCGAAAGCTTTACATCTCCTTACAGAGTCAGCAGGGAATGAAAGGCTGGTGATCAGGAGACACCAAAGCGTGTATCCCTGAGCCAGGACTGGGGTTTGCGTGTGAAGGAAATCCCTTTAGAGCCTCCGATATGTGCCCTAATCCCTCAAGGGATCCTATCATTTCATAATGCACCCAATAAACACGCTGGGACAGCACTTGTGTGTGGCAGGAATGGTTGTGTACACTCACAATCTTTATATTCTTTTGTGGATATTGACACTACGTATACTTTATCTACATTAGTTTATCTGTCTATCTGTAACTGTACCTTAGCTGGATGTGATTTTAAGTATACTGCCCCAATTATTGCTTGTCAACTATACCCTCCCACCTCTCATCTCTGATGGAAGAGTTTTTGCAGCATGTGGCCTTACATTGACTACCGAAGCAGGGGAGGGAGCAGGCACAATAAACATTAATACCTGTCCACCACAGGTCACACAAATCCTGGAATGTGCTCAAAAAAAACAGTTACATGTAGCTGGTGGGAATGCCCTTTAGGGTTGTCTCCCACCCTTATGGGAATATCCAATGTCTTTCTTCATCCTCCCGTTGTTATCCTTATTTTGAGCCATTTCTTACTTGTTTTAGTCACCTCGTTACGTATCAGCACTTGGTTTTCAGCCTGCACTATTCTGATGTAGCCCTTAATCACTCCGTGGCCAAACTCCCCTCCGTGCCTGACACCCCCAAGGGCAGAAGGGGGAGGCATCAACATGAGTCTTGGCCTAATACCACCACGACAAGGCGGTCACCCTTTCCCCCACCAAACAAGGGGTGATGTGCAAGGCTAGCGTTGCCTCACACATTATTTCCAGGCCCCAGAACCGGCGCAGGAAGGGAGCAGAGGTGAGACGTGGTGGTGGGTTAACAAGTCCAAACGGTGCTTCTGAAACACAAAATTAAAAAGAACAGTTCCATCAGGGAGTTTGGGATTACCCAAGCCAGGTCGGTCGGTCCAAGTCGCTCGTCCAGAGATGAAGCCATGCCCTGCTCCGTGCCTGCCTGATATCCACAGTCGTGTAAGTCTCCGCACACCCGGATATTGAGTCTAGCCCCGTATTAGTGAATTATTGGATTTGCTGTCATTATAACCTGGCTAATTGCACTACTGATCTGTATTTATTACTGTACTGTTTCTTAGAAATAAATTGTTTGCCCCTAAAGCTGCTGATCTGGTGTCTGTTACCACGACCCGAACCTGTAAGTCAGCAGGTCTGCTGTAAGCCCTTACGATGCCCAGACTTGGTGAGGAGGTTGGCACGGAGCTAAGCTACCTCCCCTTGTCCTCCCAGGGCTCTTTTCCTCCCAGCCCAGAGAAAACCCCACGGAGGGCTTTCTAGCTGGTAGCAAAACAAAGAGAGGGGGAAAATTACCTTCTTCCTTTTTCCTGTTTTCCAAATAAACTAAAGGACACACTTGGCCCAGGATGAACTGTGCAAAGAAAACCCCAAGCTCATCTCTCCCCTGCTGCTGGGATGGGGGCAGGGCAGTGCTTGCCTCCTGCATGGAAGTGGGAATTCTAAGCCCATTCCTATGATGCTGCTGGGCAGATAGGGTCTCTGATGGCTTGGGAGAGGGGACAGTGCCACAGGCCAAGGCGAGGAGCTGCCCATAGATGTCCTCACCAGCATCTCAAGGAGGAAGGGCTGAGTTCACCAAATCAGTTGCCAGATGGACTTGTAAGAAACAATAACAACCATCTGACCAGGAATGTCTGTACATGGATGCATAGGATCAATGGAGGGTTAAAGAAATCAGCTTAAATTGGCACAGAGACATGTGCCTGGTTTCATCAAGCCACCAGACAGTGGGAAGATGAAGAACAAGCTGAAGATAACAAAGAAGAACAAAGCTAAAGATAAGGTGACATGAAGATGAAGAACAGAGCTGGGGTCATAAAACACCCAGAGATGGATAATGGCAGGGGCTCTTTTGGCGAAGATTTATGAGACCAGATAATGAGGCAGAAGATCCCAAACAGCCCGTAACAGGCCTGTCAAAAAGCAGCTTCTTGTTGCCAGTCAGGAGGAAGCCAGAAGAGGTGTTGAGGTATTGATAGCCAGCATTCCTAGCCCTTAGCACGTGCTAGTGACCCCCTCCTCAACACCCACTTCTGCCGCCCTCGCTTCCAGTGAGGCCTCTCGCCAGCCAGGCACATGCTCCCAGCAGGACATGGCGGGGGGTGTCACAGGATCCCTAAGCTTAGACCATCTCAGCTGAGAAAACCTGCTCCCATGTCCATCTCTAGCTTGACAGCAAAGTCTGCAGAGAGCTGAGAGATGCCCAAGCCACGTGGGCCCTGCCCGAGGATCTCCGTGCCAAGGGGCAGCTGCGATCCCCCTGGGAAGATGGCCTCAAAACTCCCAGCCCTGTGTCCCCTTCTGGGACCTTGTCTTTGAGGCACAACACAAAGGTTCTCCTTCCTGGCAGGATCTCCCTGGGCTGCAAGGAGCAGATAAGGATGTTATTTGCCATGAGGGTCCCGGTGCGTGGCCCTGCTCCGTGGTGAGCCCCTCTACCCCTGTCCTGGGGTGCCATGGGGTCACTGCCAGCTCTCGTGTCACCTAAGGCTGCCTGCCTCGTGAACCTATTTCACGAGGGGGTCATCCTCGAGGAAGGCACATTTTCCCCTCCCCAAAACTGATTCAACACCAACCCAAACAGCTCCTAACCGAGGCTGAACCAGGATTTTCCATCCCAGCCTGCACAGGAAGGTTGTGAGCTGCACCCCGGCCAGCCTCCCCAGCCTGGCCCATTCTCAGTCCTACAGGGACCCAGGCTGGGGGGACAGCCCTGTGGCAAGTCCCAGGGAACAGGCGGTGTAACTGCTCCATCTGGGGCTCCCCGGGGTCACCCCCCGCCCCCGCCAGCTCAGCACACAAGGACAGCAGGACGGCCTGGGCCCGGCGGGACAATGCTGCGTGGTGCTGCTTTTGAGCCCCTGGAGATGGGGCACAGGCCAGGGCCCGTCCTACTGAAAAAAGAGGTGGAGGGCAGGCCTCGTGCAGGGCCACCAGTCTGTCCCTTCCTACAGCACCTCACTGCTAACCCCCAGGGTGCACAGGACGGGCAGGGCAGGGCAGGGCGGGGTTTTGCAGGCAGGACAGGACAGGGGGAGAGCAGGAGGGGCAGGACAGGCAGGACAGGGGCAGGGCAGGACAGAGCAGGACCAGGGCAGGGGCAGGGGCAGGACGGGGCAGGCAGGGCAGGAGCAAGGCAGGCAGGACAGGGGCAGGACGGGGGCAGGACCAGGGCAGGGGCAGGGACAGGATGGGGCACGGCAGGACGGGGCAGGGGCAGTGCAGGGCAGGCAGGGCAGGCAGTGCAGGGCAGGGCAGGGCAGGCAGGGCAGTGCGGGCAGTGCAGGCAGGGCAGGCAGTGCGGGCAGGGCGGGCAGGGCAGGCAGCGCCCCGGCCCCCACCGCACCGCTCTGCCGCCCCCTGCGGGGCGTTGACGGCTCCTGCCAGAGCGGCGCGCGCCAACCTCCTCGCCAAATCTCGCGAGAACGTCGGGCTGCGGAGCGGGAGGCGGGCGGAAGTCTCGCGCGAGCTGAGGCGCGGGGCGGTGGGGCGGCCCTGGGGCCGCCGCGCTCCTACCCTGGTTCCGCCGCCTCAGCTTGGCGCGGCTCGGCCCGCACCGCCCCAGCCCGCACCGCCATGGAGGCGAATCCGCAGAAGCGAAAGGAGACGCGCAAGTCGCTGCGGGTTAAAGTCATCTCCATGGGCAACGCGGAGGTGGGCAAGGTGAGGCGGTGCGATTGGCGGGCGGGCGGTGGCGGGCAGGCCAGCTATCCAATAGGCAGCCGGGTGCAAACAGGCGGCCGAGCTGCTCGTGAGGGCGCGGATTGGTGGCTGTGCCGGTCTCTAGCCAATCGGGAGCAGGCCGCTCCGTGCTTTGCGTGGTGGGAGGGTGGGACGAGCGGAGGATTGACAGCTGGGGCGGGGCCGCGCGCCGTAACGCCGAGTCTTATTGGCTGCGGGACGAGGGGCGGGGCTGCACGCCTTGGCGCGCAGCTGGTGGCGGGTGTCATGGCGGTGTCTGCGGTCCCTGTTGTCAGTGGCCTCCTCCGTGCCCTGGGCCTCTGCTTACCCGCCCCCCTCGGGGCAGGCCCAGTGCGGGGCTCGCGGCACGGCACGGGCGGGCGGTGGGCAGGGTGCGGCCCCCGGTCCTGCTCGGGGCCTGCCCCGTGGGCCCAGCGGGCCGCAGAGCGTTTCCCCTCTGTGTGAGGTGGGTCCCTCCGTGATCTGGCTGCCAAGGAACAGCCGTTCCCCTGGACGCTTCCCTGGGAGGGAGCCTTCGTGACCGTGCTCCAGCTGCAGATACCACAGTGCAGCACCTGAGGGCAGAAAGCATGGATCCAGCCCTTAGTGCCTTCTTCCAGGGCATGCGGAGGTTGCCAGACCCCCTCCCCTGTTTGGCTTTAATCAGGGGTTCACCCAGGACCCCCCCTTCCTCCTGCTGTGGTGACCCAGCTCTTCTCTGGGGTGTTACTTCTCCCAGATAGGTTCTGTTCTGAAGCGCTGCCTTTTTTTATTTGCTAAGTCAGTGTAGTTGTACTATGCTGCTGGCACAAAGCCTCCCTTGGGGCAGACAAATGCCTCACTGGTGGGAAGAAAACCCAGAAGGATCTTGCCGGACAGAGTGGGCAAAGAGGTGGCAAGTGACATTTATCCTTACGATATTTATGTCTTGATGGATGATAGCAGCTACCTCCTCTCCCTAAACAGTATCTATGCCAGTCAGGGGCAGAATGGAGGCTGGAGGGACCTAGTGTGAGGCTGAATGTGCTTCTCATGCTGCCTGCTTGGGCTGCCAGAGTGTTCTTCATGGCTTTTGGGGAGCTGACTGCCCCCAGGCAATGAACACCCAGCTACTCCAGGGTGGATGTTTTCTGTAGGGGAGCCATAGAATCACAGAATGGTTTGGGTGGGAAGGGACCTTAAAGATCACCTAGTTCCAGCCCTCTGCCACTGGCAGGGACACCTTCCACTAGACCAGGCTGCTCCAAGCCCATCCAGCCTGGCCTTGAACACTGCCAGGGATGGGGCACCCACAGCTGCTCTGGGCAGCCTGTGCCGGTGCCCCACCGCCCTCACAGTAAACAATTTCTTTCGCTACATGCCCTTGCCCAAAGCCCCTCCCTAGCTTTCTTGTAGGCCCCTCTAGGTACTGGAAGGTGCTTTAAGGTCTCCCCAGAACCTTCTATTCTCCAGGCTGAACAAACCAGAATGTGGATAAATCAGTTTCTTGGCACTCCGATCTCCAAACAGGTAAGGAATAAATGACACCCAGCGGCTTTTCCTGCGTTTTGCAGAAGGAAAACTGTCCTGGTAAAGATTTGTCCTTTGGTTGTGGGTTAATTAGCTAGTTTAGGGACTTCCTGCAGAGTTGATGTCTCTGAAGCCATCCAGGTGGCTGGGGGCTGTCAGTGAATTTCTTATTAATGTGAATATTGCGGTGTATGGTGCCATCCTGCTGAGACCCCCTTTCCCTTTCTCCCAGAGCTGCATTATAAAGCGTTACTGTGAGAAGAGGTTTGTTCCAAAATACCTGGCGACTATTGGTATCGACTACGGTGTCACAAAGTAAGTACCTTCATGGTGAGGATCTGCAAGTGCTGGGAGAGTGTGATGAACTGTGCTGTCACAGATGGCAGGCGTGGGTCTGCCAGGGCCTGGGTGAGGTGTCTGCTGTGGGAGCTGCTGACCACCGGGGAGACAGCAGTGGGGCTGTCTCATCTCCTGCAGCTCCTGAATGGCCACACTGCCTTGAGCCAGGTGTACTTGGCTCTGCCAAGACTGCTTAGTTTCCATAGCATAATCTGCATTTCTGCTTTAATAATAAGATAATCTGCCTAATGAGTCTTCTCTGCTAGCATAGCTCCCCATTACCATGTTGTATCCAGAGCTGGTGGTCTCTTCCTTGTTTGCCTGGCTCAAGGGGCAGTTTTCTGGCCATTAAACCCAGGTGCTTGGAACTTACTGAGGTTTCTGCCCCTGGTCACCCAGCTCTTTCTCTGCAGAGGGCTGGCAGAGATAAGGGGTGTTCTTGTGGGGACGCAGCCTGCACAAAGGCTGAGGGAGAGCCTTCTCAAGCATTTCATACCTCTCTTTCAGAGTGCAGGTCAGAGACCGAGAGATTAAGGTGAACATCTTTGACATGGCAGGACACCCGTTCTTCTATGAGGTAAGGCAGACCCGGCTCCAGGCAGCACACCAGCTGACCTGTCTCAGAACTGTTTGGCACCCATCAGCTTTCCTCAGATCTGCCTGAAATTGGGTTTGGGGGTGGGAAACTTGAAAATACATTTCTTCACTGCAGTACAACCCCTTCTTTCTTGCTACGGATACCTAATGCAGACCAGCACTGGAAACCCCTGCTGCCTGTCTGCGAGCAGTGACTCCGCGCTGCTAGGGGTTACTGAATCCAGGAGCCTGAAAGAGATGAGGCTGCTGCAGGTCCGTGCTTTGAGGTCCAACCGGTAGTGAGGCTGAGTGTGTATCCCTGGTAGGCACACACAGGCCCACCTGTACAAGACATATATACGTCTAAACATGGCTGGCTGTACAAATCGACACAGGAACAGCCAGCACTGGCACAAACAGCACCAGTGTCCTCATCCTGGCCTGGTGTCTTCTCTGGCTGATCAGAAATAACTGTCCTGTATCTGGCCTTAGACACTCTTCCAGCAGCTGTCCTGGGGATCCGCGGTCTCCCCAGTTGCTGGCCCTGGGCATACAAGCCCTGGAGGCTGCATCCTCCATTATGCACACCCACATGCACGGACAGATATCCTGCAGGTTCCTCCAGTAGCTGGGCCGAGACATGCAGTGGCTGGCCTTGGATCCTCAGTCTGTCCCACTGCCTCACACACAGGGAAACACACACATGCAAATGGGTCTCTTGGTTGACTCCCAGAGCTTCTAGTCTCCTCGGGAGTCGGTCTGACACCTTGTCTGCCCTTGAGCCTCTGCTTTTTTGTGCATGTGAAGATGAATCTTTTATGGGCAAATTGCTCTCCTGTGATGGGCCTGGGGACAGTGTGGTCAGGGTGTTGCATGGGTTCCCCTGTCTATCCTGTTTCAAAGAATCACAGCATGGTCAGGGTTGGCAGGGACCTCTGGAGCCCACCCAGCCCACCCCCTGCTCAAGCAGGCTCTCCTACAGCAGCTGCACAGGATCGCATCCAGGTGGGCTCTGGACGTCCCCAGAGAAGGAGACTGCACAGCCTCTCTGGGCAGCCTGTCCCCGTGCTCCGGCACCCTCAAGGGAAAGAAGTTTTTCCTGCTCTCCCCAGGAGCTCCCTGTGCTGCAGTTTGTGCCCGTTGCCCCTTGTCCTGTCGCTGGGCACCGCTGACAAGAGCCCGGCCCCGGCCCCCTGACACTGGCCCTTAAGGTACCTGTGTGCATCGCTCAGGTCCCCTCTCAGCCTTCTCCTGCCCAGGCTGAACAGCCCCAGCTCCCGCAGCCTTTCCTCACCAGGGAGATGCTCCAGCCCCTCATCAGCTTGGTCACCTCTGCTGGCCCCTCTCAGTATTTCCCTGTCTCTCTGGAACTGGGGAGCCCAGCACTGGACCCAGCACTCCAGATGCATCCTCACCAGGGCAGAGCAGAGTGGAAGGACAACCTTCTTCAACTTGCTGCCCACGCTTCTCTTCATGCACCCCAGGATCCCACCGGCCGCCTTGGCCACAAGGACACACTGCTGGCTCATGGGCAACTTGCTGCCCACCAGAACTCCCAGGTCCTTCGTGTCATCTTTTTCCTGTGATCCAGGTCTTTTTCTGTGATATTCTGTTTGTGTGGAGATGAGATTTTTACCACAGAACCAGATAGGTGCCAAGTTAATGGTGATACCCAGATCTGCCAGGCTGTGTGCTCTCAGCCTGGCTATCGCTGGTGCCAGTGCCCTACCTTTGTCCCCACAGGTGAGGAACGAGTTTTACAAGGACACACAGGGGGTCATCCTGGTCTACGACGTTGGACAAAAGGAGTCTTTTGATGCACTGGATGCATGGCTGGCTGAGATGAAGCAGGAGCTGGGCCCCCATGGCAACATGGAGAACATTGTCTTCGTTGTCTGTGCAAACAAGGTGGGCTGTAGGGGTGAGCCAGGCTGCGGCATAGCCCTGATCTCTGGCCCTCAGGGCTCACTGTGTTCCCAGCTTGAGCCCAAGCTTCTAAGCTCCAGCTGCAACAAGGAAAATGTTATTGGTTGTAGGGAAGACTTTCTAAGAGTCAGATCTGTGTGTGGGAAGCACTGGAGACCACATTTCAATGGGTTTTTGAGAATGTGGTGGCCACACATGAGG
The DNA here is from genome assembly GCF_017639655.2 of Falco naumanni. Taxonomy (NCBI): domain Eukaryota; kingdom Metazoa; phylum Chordata; class Aves; order Falconiformes; family Falconidae; genus Falco; species Falco naumanni. Next base: position 72,707,417 of record NC_054059.1, on the reverse strand, counting down.
AAGGGATCAAGTAGATGTTGCACTGTCTCTGGACTAGGTAAAATCTCAAAGGCCTTTTCACTTGAATTTTCTGTGCTTTCTTTCCACGTTGCCTCCATTCCTTCAGGATAAGCAAAAAGCCTCTCCAGCCAGACAGAACCTTTACCCACTGTTAGATGATCGACCTTGAAGCTGTGTTCCTCCAGCTGCTGCTGCAGACCCTGGCTGGGCTCTGATCTCTGCCTTTTCTCCTGGTCTAGATTGACTGCACCAAGCACCGCAGCGTAGATGAAAGTGAGGGGCGGCTCTGGGCAGAGAGCCGGGGCTTTCTTTACTTTGAGACATCAGCACAAACAGGAGAAGGAATCAACGAGATGTTTCAGGTAAGGTGTAATGAAGGTGATGAGGGCACAGACACCACACTGAGCCAGGATTTGTTGGCAGGATATCCCCTGAACTGCCTGGATCCCACAAAACCTTGTTGGGAACTCTGCCCCAGAGGTGTCTTCCCAGTGAAATGTCACCCTGAGAAAGCCGTACCTGTTTAGCTCAGGATCAGTATTAGTCCTTCCAGTCCTGAGCTGGCCCTAGCATTGTGTTGCTCAGAGCTGATGATCCCCCAGGCTGCTGGAAACATAAAGCAGGGATGCCCATGTCACCTGTTCAGGTCTAGCACTGAGCTGAACTGAGTTTGAGGTGAATGCGCAGCCTGGCCTCCTCCTCAGTCTGTCCCATGGCCCTTGCAAGGACTGGATTGCCCCCAGACTAGGGTATGTCAGTGCCCCATGGCCCAGGCAGTGGGCAGTGAACATTCAGCAGTTGTGCAAATGCTCCCCCATGCTTCGGAGCATGAGCCCGCAGCCAGCAAGGGCACTGGGGTCTCCTATGCAATGCCACCACCTCTGGGGACTGTTCCTTCCTGCTGACTCCTTCCCGTGTCCTCAGACTTTCTACTCTGCCATCATTGACCTGTGTGACAACGGTGGGAAACGCCCTCCTTCCAGCATGGGAGTTGGCTTCACCAAAGAGCAGGCAGATGCCATTCGCAGGATCCGCAACAGCAAGGACAGCTGGGACATGCTGGGGGTCAAACCCGGAGCCACAAGGTGAGGGAGACTTCAGCATGTGCCTGGCTGTCTGTCATCTGTCTGACCTGGCAGGCTAGTTGGATCTGTGATCATTTAGTGACCTGCCTGCTGCTAAGCTCACCTCGGTTTATATAGCATCTGGGCATAAGCATCTAGTCACAAAATTGCGGCAATGCAGAATAAACCCTTGGTCCTGAGCACCAAATTTGCCCTTTTAGCAGACGAGCCAGGCTGGAGGCAAGGGGGGAATGATGAATGCAAGAACTTCAGCCCTGCTGGCTGCCTGGCCTTACACCCTGCCTCCAGGCTGAGCCGTCTCTGGCCAGACGTGTTTGGAGCAGCTCCAGCTTTCCTTTCCTTGCTCACCACATCTAGAGGAGTTTTAAGGCAGCTGTGAGGCTGCTGCCCACATTAGCAAAAAGGGATTTATGTTACAGTTCTTCCACCTGGAAACTACTCCCACAAGACAAGCTTTCTCTTTGTTTTCCTCAGAGGACCTCTAGCCAGGTGGAATTGGTCATTGCCTGTGTAAGAGGTTGGATATTGAATCTCCCCGTTCTGCTGTATGACTTGGGCAGCTAAAACAAGCTCCCGGAGCAATCCTTTACTTTATTCTCTCTGAAGTGTGAGGACCACCCTTGTGTACTCCTTGCGGAGGGGCTGGAAAGTAGATTTTATCATTAGATTATATCATTCGGGACTCGTACATCCTCCCGTTGGCTCTTGGAAATGTAGGTGTTGAGCCTAACCCCTCCTCCAGCCCCCTCTCATCCACAGGGAGAGAGCAGCAGCTCTGCAGGGCAGTTTGTGCTGGCAATCACAGTGCAGATGGAAGAGACAGAGTTGCCTCCGTGAAGAGGTGCCCCTATCTCTCCATGGCCTGCAGCTGGAGCCGAGATGTCTGCCTTGGACCAGACACCCCAGGCTTAAAGGGCTGAAGTGATGTGCAATGCCTTCACCGGAGTGCGTAGGCGGTTTGATGCGAAGCTGAGTCAGGGTGCGTGTGCCCCCACGCTGTCTCCCAGCTTTCTGCTCTTGCGGTGCCAGAGACTCAGCACACCATGGCACGTGTCACAGGCACGTGTCTGGCATGATGGGAGCATTTGTGCCGGCGCAGTCCCATGGTAGAGAGGTTATATCTGCCCCAGGAGAGGGATTCTCCCCCTTTTCTGCTCGTGCAACACCAAGAAGTGCCCCGTGTGCTTTTCTGCAGCTCTTTCTCTGTAGCACCACCTCCAAAGCTTGGAGGTCCTTAATGCAAGAAACAGAAGGGTTCAAAAGTGTCTGCACAGGGCTGTTGAGCATAGTGGGAGCTCAGCTGGGCCAGGCTGTGTGTCTTATGGGTCCCTTCACTCTTGTCGTGTGTCTCCTAGGGATGAAGTGAACAAAGCCTATCGGAAGCTGGCTGTGCTGCTCCACCCCGATAAGTGTGTGGCTCCTGGCAGCGAGGACGCCTTCAAAGCAGTGGTGAACGCCCGGACCGTGCTTCTCAAAAACATAAAGTAGGGAATAGAACCACTCAGAGCTGAAAACCTTCCCCTCCTCCGAGCTAGCTCCCAGGCAGCTGTACGGCTGTGGGGCACCTCTTTCCTCCTCACATTTACCGCTAGCGTGGGCACAGATGCTTCCAGCACCAGCCATGGGAACAGGACTGCAGTGCACTTGTGATGTGCTGAGGAGGGGAGAGGGACCCCAGAGCCCTCCCTGCATCCATGGCCCCAGGTCGTGGTTGGCGGTAAGTGCTGAAAGCAGTGAAGTCCCCACCTTCCCAGCTGTGTTACACCTCCCAGGAGTTTACCAGCTGTGGAGGGGTTTGGATGTGGCTCTAACCTGTGGGTGCAGTGAGGGCAGAGCAAGCTCTGACCCGAAAACTTCTGTGCCTGAAAACGTTGGTGTCATGGGTGGAGGATGCCCAGGAGGGCAGTGAGTTACTAGTCCTGGGTTATCCTAGAGCAGCCTCTGCAAGGCTGCCCATGTGGGAAGCCACAGAGGCACTGCCGAGCACCGGAGCAGTTCAGCATGCCGAGCAAAGCCGGCTACTTCCAGCTGACACCCAACGATGCTGCTTTTGGCAGTGGGGAGGGCAGGTTGCTTGAGGAAACTTCTCTGGTACTGCAGGGAGAAACCAGCTCCAAGAGCGTCCTTTTCCCCTTCCTCCTCAACCTGTTGTGGTGCCAGTAATGGTCCCTTTGGCAGGACTAGGGCTCTCCCCCAGGCACTCACCACGTTATCACAGCCCAGTCTCCTGCCACCACCTCCTTCGGTCTCCCTGAGCTCAGCTCATTGGGAAGAGCCCTTAGGGCTGCAGTCCCTCAGGCTGCGTGCTCCTTCTCTCCCGGCCCTCTGCTCACACCACACTGGCAAGCTCTGGGTAGGTGCCACTGTGCCCCTTGGGGGACTGTCCTCAGGCGTGGGTGGCCCTGGCTGTTTGCAGGCCAGAGGAGGGTGCTGACCCAAGGAGGAGGCAGTTCAGCCTGCAGCATGGGTGCCTGTCAGCTCTGCCCTTCCTGCCCTCGGCCAGTCTCGTCTCCTGAGCTTCAGCCACACCACAGAGCTCCATGGGTGCCTGCAGTCTGTAGGCTCGCTTGGCCCCGCAGCGCGCTCTGGTTAGGTGAGTGGTGGAAGGGGCATGTTCTCCCCCAACCCTCTCTCACAGCAGCAGCGATTGCCCTGCTTTGCTAGTTATTATGGGTTGCTGATCAGCAGGTGGGTGCAGGTTGCTCCCTCCTGGTCACAGCTGCTCTGCCCTTCGAAGAGTCTTGTTGATTTAGAGGGGAGCGTTGCTGGTCACCCCAGCAGGTGCTCGCAGAGGCTTGAGATCTGGCTGTTGTGATCCTGAGGGGGTTTGGAGCTGTGGTGGTCTGCTAGGCTCTTAGGGTAGACCAAGCAGGAGGTTCCTTGGGCCCCTGTGGTTTTGTCAGGACCCAGTTTTACTTCCTTGCTGCTGTATGACTTGGGCAGGGAAGGTCAGGACACTAAGGTACGAAATGGAAGCCACTGAGTGTGTGCACAGGCATCCTTACCCCACCCCACAGGTATCCTGTTTGAAAGTGTTTTCTCCTGTGTTCAGTGCAATATTTTATTTTTTTTTTTCTCTTCAAGGCAGCTTTTCTGTGTTTCCCTTTCAAAATACATCATAAATCAACAGTAGATCCTCCCCCTTTTTGGCAGCAAGCATTAAGGGACTTTAAAGCCAGTGTTGTTTTGCTCTTGCTCTGTTTTTTGGTGCGGGGTTGCTGGGAAGAAGAAATAAGCTATCCTGCTGGGAAGCACTTTTTACTCCTCTGGTGTAGAAATAACCAAGGGGAGATGTTGCTACAAAAGGTTAATGTTTAAAATATTTTTCCTCTCCTAGATATACAAAAAGGTGGGCTGGGGGAGGTCAGCAGGGCAGGCGTTGGAGCTGTGGCAAGGCACGCTGATGAGGTCTTATTTTGCATGTTTTATAACACTGTGGAGTTCACCGGAAACCTCCCCTCTTGTCTAGTGGAGGAAACTACTTAATTCTGGCCTCAAACCTGTTGCTCTGTATTTTTTTTCCATTGAGGAGGGTAAGTAATCCTGTTGCTGAATGGTGCACTTCACTTTGAGTGTGAGATCCTAGTGGCTGGAGTAACCGAAAGGCTTCCTCGGTTCCTGCTGCTCAGGGGCTCTCCAGGTCTGTTGTGCCACGCGTGGTCCCTCCTGTTTGCTCCTCAGGTGACTGGCCACAGGTCTTGGGGTTTCTCCTGACTGTTTACAGAGCGGACTGGATGTTCAGAGATGGATCACACGCGCATGTCACGTCTAGTGATTCTGGTGACCTTCTGAGTTCTGTTATTTTTATAAATTAAATCCCCCTTTGGAACAAAGGAAGCCCTGTGAGCTGTCCTGCTGTGGCGACTGCCTGCTGTTAATGTTTAATTGCCCTTTGACTCATTTCTCTCCTCCCCAGCTGGGTATGGCCGAGGCTGGTGATGAAGAGCTGCCCTCGAGGGTGATGATGGAGGTTGTGAATCAACTCCACGGGAGTGGGCACTGGGTAAGGGACCAGTGCAGCCCCAGGAGTCCCACAGGGATGTGATGTGGGCTGCACCCAGCCGCTGTGAGGCCTGGCTCTAGTCAGGGGACCCAGAGGCAGAGGGGTAGCTCCGTCCTTGCTCACACACCTCCACACCAACGGCCCTGGTAGGGTGCTTCCTCCGTGCCGTCTGTCAGGACCGTAAGCTCCAGATGCCTCCAGCAAGGCTGCCACCACCCAGGCTCTGTCTCTGGCCTAGGAGTCCCACATCCTCCTGCCTATTACAAAGAGCAAGTCCTGCTGCTGAAGTGTCCCTCCTGCAATGAAAGTACTGGGATCCTGATCCCACACAAAGGGGCTTTCCTGTTCAGCATCCAGAAATGCAACCAGGAGCCACCTCTGAAGACCCGTGGAAGGGCAGGCCTCCCTCCCCGTGCCCAGGGGCAGTGCCTGCCTGCGCTTTGCCTGCTGCCCAGCACGCAGCGGAGCTGGCACGCTGGGGGGGACGTGAGGATTTCTGGCCTGGCCCTGTGCCTGACAGCCACGGTCTGCTCCTGGCTGCTGCTCCAGGCTGGCACACCCTGTGACGTGCCAGGCAGGGCCGGGGGGGACACATCCTTCCCTGAGATTCACAAACCGCTGCTGGCCTTCAGCTTCGTTGGCCTTGGGACCAGTTAACCTTCCTCACCAGGGCTCCCTGCCCGTGGCCAACCTGGGATGGGTTGGCCTGGGGTCCCCCATGTCCCAGGATGGACGGCCAGGGCTCTGTCCCTGTCCCTTGCTGGCAGAGGCACGCACAAGCCTGGGCAGCCCAAGCCCTTGCCCACACTCTGCCTGTGCTGCTCTTGCGCTGCGGCAGTTGGGAGTGCTGCCAAGCATGCCCCAAACCTCGGGGGACCTCTGGCTTTGGCGTTCTCCTTTTGGTATTAATTACTGCACAGAAGCAATTACTTCCCCGGCAAGGAGGCCGAGAGGGGCTCTCATTAGAGCGGTGGGGCGAGGGTGCTTGGCAGCACCGTGCCCCCGGCGTGTGGGGGTTCGGTGGGGCGTGGGGGGTGCGGTGGGGCTGAGCATGGTTCTCCCAGGTATCGGCGCGAGCTCGTGGTGGGGCAGGGGGGGGCTGGTTCAGGGTTGTCTCATCAGCTCGGAACTGCAGGTGGTTTTCTAGGTGCGGGGGTGCAGGAGGGGAGCAGGAGGCGGCTGAAACACGGGGAAGAGGAGGGGGAACCTTCTGAGGGGGTGCCAGCAGGGAGTGGGCCGCTCTGGGGTGAGTTGGGCAGTGCTGGCGGAGGTGTCCCCCGGTTTCCTTGGGGCAGCTGGCTGTGACCCCAGGGAGGGCCATGGGGCCGGCGGAGTGGGGCGAAGGGCAGCCCGGCGGGTTACGGGTGCGGAGGGAGCGTGGCCCGGCGCCCCGCACCTCCCGGGGCCGGGGTCCCTGGCACCCGGGGTCAGCCAGGCGGTGCGGGTGCGGGGGGTCCGCGGGCTGCCGGAGGAGGGTGATGAGGAGGATGGGGCGGGCAGCGGGAAAGCGGCAGCCGGGGCCGAGGGCGGCCGCGATGGGGACGAAAGCCACCCGGCAACCGGCCGCCGCCCCGCAGCCGGCGCCGCGGGGGTTACGGGAGGCGGGGAGCGGCGGGGCCCGCCCCGGCCCCGCGGAGGCCCGGCCCGCTCATCCCCCGCCCCCAGCCGCGGCCATGCCCCGGCGGCCGGAGCCGCCGCCTCCGCCGCTTCGCCCCCGGCCCCGCGGAGACGGAGGGGGGCGGCGGGGCCGGGCGGCGTCGGGCGTAGGGCGCGGGGGCGGCGGGGCCGCCGGAGGATGCTGCCGGCGGCCGGGCGAGGCGAAGCGAATCGCTGCCTGTGGCGGGGCCGCACCTGCGCTCCCCGGGCTGCGGCGGGCGGTGGGCTCCGGGGCGGCCCCCCGGCCCTTCGGCAGCCGTCCCCGCGGAGCGGAGCGCCTGGGAGAGGGGGGCGAGGACGGCGGGAGCGACGGGGCTCGCCCCCCGGCGCGGCTGCCCTCGAAGGAAGAGCAGGGAGGCATCGCGACATCTTTCCGCTCCGCGTCGCTTCGGTTGCAACCTGGCAGTGCGCAGGGGCCGGGGAGGGAGCTGGCAGGCGGGCGGGCGCTCGCCTCTCGCCCCCCCCAGCCCCCCCGGCCGCTATTTATAGTCGTTACCCCCCTTCCCCTCCTTCGGCGGCTCCGCGGGTCCGGGGGTGACGGCGGCGGGGGAAGGGGAGCGGCCCGGCGGCTCCGTGGCCGGCGAGGCGGGGATGCTGCGGGCGATGCCCCGGTGAGCATCGCGGGGTGCAGGGGAGCGCGGTGTCGCTGCGGGGCCGGAGCAGGGGAAGGCACCGCCATGCCCAGGAACAGGGCTTTTTCCGAGCCCGAGTGCTCGGCCGAGTACTCGGCAGACTACTCGGTGAGCCTGCCGTCGGACCCCGAGCGCGGCGTGGGTCGCACCCACGAGGTGACGGTGCGCAGCTCGGGACCCTGCCTCTGCCTGCCCCGCTTCATGCGCCTCACCTTCGCTCCCGAGTCCCTGGAGAACCTCTACCAGACTTACTTCCGCCGCCAACGCCACGAGACCCTCCTGGTGCTGGTGGTCTTTGCCGCCCTCTTCGACTGCTACGTCCTCGTCATGTGCGCCGTGGTCTACACCGCCGACAAGCTGGCCCCGCTGCTGGCGGCAGCGGCCGGGCTGGTTGCCCATGTGCTGCTCTTCATCCTTTGCAAGTACAGGCTGCTTCCCGAGCGGGTGGCCCGCAGGTTCCTGCCCTACATCCTCTGGGTCCTCATCTTGGCCCAGATCTTCTGCTACCTGGGTCTCAACTTCTCCCGCTCGCCCGAGGCCAGCGACACGGTGGGCTGGCAGGCTTTCTTCGTCTTCTCCTTCTTCATCACTTTGCCGCTGCGCTTGGCGCCCATCGTGCTCATCACCGCCATCTCCTGCGGCATCCACACGCTGGTGCTCGGTGTCACCATCGCCCAGCAGCGGCAGGATGCCCTGGACGAGGGCACGCTGCTGAGACAGGTACGGGGCTGGCGGGGGGATGTGGGGTCCCTGGTGGTGGTGAGGGGTGAAGGGAAAATCATCCCCATGTGGTGTTTCCGTGAGTTACCGTGTGGTCCATCCCTGTCCTTATGTTCTGGCGCTAAAGCCGGGGTTGATCCGGACCCTGTGAGCTGATTGTAGTGTTTGCTGGGAGCAGGGGGCTCCCCAAAACATACTTGGGGATCAGTCTCCATGGGAGTGGGGTGCTGGAGTGTGCAGGAGCACCCGCCCAAGCTGGGTGCCACAGACCTGGCCCTGCAGGCCTGGATCCATCCCCAGGGGCCACCCGGGGTATGTGGACATGTGGGCTGCGGTTGGGCTGCTGGGGAAACTGAGGCAGGGTGGACCGTGTGCTCCTCCATCCACCCTGCCTGGCGGCCTTGCTTGTACCACTTTCCCTTTGAATTTCAAAAATGGCTAAAAATGGCCCCAAATGGCTATTTTTAGCTGAAATGTGGCAGGAGCCCAGCTTCTGGGCTTGCAAACAGCCACTGGAGCTTTCCCAGGAGGAAGTCGGGCGGCAGCTTGGTCCCAGCTTGGTCCCTGGGCAATGCCCATCACCCAGCCTCGTGCCTAGGGATGCTTTGGGGTGATTTTCTGCCCCAGCAAACCTGGAAAAAATGGTGTCCCCTAGCCCAAACGTGGCGCTAAGGCTGGGCCATTGGTTCACGCACACAGCAAAGGAGGGGACGTGGGGGGTCAGACAGGGAGAGAGCGGTCCCCAGCCCATTGGATCCTTAATATTTCCTGGGAATCACCCAAGTGGAGCAGCTAGACACTGGTTTTATTCCCTAAATTAGTGGGTTTCATGTCTTGGCTGAATCCCTTTCCTCCCACTGTTTTCTCTACTGGCTGGCCATGGACCCAATGACCTGGGGAGCCTTTCCATAGCCAGGGTGGGGGGCAGGGCAGGGGGACGGCCAGAGCTGAGAACTTGTGTGCTGGTGGCTGTTGACGGCAGCAGGGAAAATCCCGCTGGAAACATCCACTCTGCCCCATAATGATGTGGGCTCTGTGGGAGGATGCTACAGGAATTTGGGATGCTCTGGGTCAGGTCCTGGGAGAGCTCCAGCTGCTCCCAGCCTAAATAGGAAGGGAAAAGGAGGGTATTTACTCACTTTTTGAGAGGTTTTGGAAGTAATGAGCCTGTGGTCACACTGGGAATTTGCAAAATGGAGCCTGTTCTCCAAAAAGCCTGAAGATCCTGTTTTCACCCTGTCTCTGGAGTGCATGGTCTGGGGCTCGTCCCCTGGCTTGGGACATCTCCTGGTATCACACAGGGTTTTGCAAAGAAAAACACTTTTTGGGCACAGTTTCTGGAGCCTGCCAGGCTGGGCGCTGGGGTGGCGGCATGGGTGCCCTCCCAGTGGTGCCCGGCCAGAGGCACTGTACCCACAGGAGAAACCCCAGTGCAGCAGCGGCTTTCCCAGGTTTTGCTCCTTTTCTGGGATACGAGCATGGCACGTGGCAGATCCAAAGGCAAGGAAACCTCTCACTGCCACCAGCCCCGGGATGCGGGAGGCAAGGGGACATGCAGGCATCCCCTTGGCCAGCAGCAGGCATGCGCCGCCTGTGTTAATCATTGCCGTGGCACGGAGAGTCCAGGGCTGGTAAAACCTTGGCAACGCGGCATGCCTCAGCCTCTGCCTGCTGCAAAAGGAGGAACATTATGTCCAGAAATAAACATCATATGCTTTATTATTATAGCCGGTGGTGCAGCTCCTGGAGGGAATGGCTATTAATAGGATGAACTGGAGGATGTCGCTTGAGCGGGGCTGGCACAGCTCGGGGGGGTTCGTGAGAGATGCCGGCAGTTTCTGCCCCACTGCCAACCACCGAGGAGAAGCCCAAAGGCTGAATTGTGGCAGGGAGCTGGAATTTGGCAGCGTTTGAGGCTGTACCTGCCATGGTTGCGCATAAACCAGCTGTGAAGCATCCCCAGGCTCAGGCCATGACCCAGCCCTGGACTGGATGGTCCTGGTACATCCTACTGGCACCTTTCCTGCGGGATGCAGATGGGGCTGGATGGGGAAGGAGGGATAAGGCTTGTTCCGCTGGTGGTGCACGTTCCTGCACATATCTTGCTCCATCTGCCCCCAGATTACCAAGTGCAAATAATAACCAGTGACTGTGCCAGCAGCGGGGCCTCCTCCATGTCGGGGCTTTCCCGGCAGTAGCTGGGGTCCTGGGAGGTGTTTTGCAGCTCAGGGCACAGGGACACATGCTGAGGGAGGTTTTTGGGGCTGAGCATCCATTGTATGGCTGCAGGATGCAGCTGGACAGTGCTCAGTGTGGGACGTGGCTGTGCCGTCTGGTGCCAGGTGAGCTGGTCCCCAGGATTTCCAGTGGTCCCCGTGTGCTGAGCTGTCCCAAGCCATTGAACCCCAGTAGAATGGCCCGTTGTCATGACAACTTGAGAGGCTGGGTAAAAATAGCAAGTGGCTGCTTGTTTTGGGGGTTTCTTCTCAGTGTCCACCTCCAGGCGGCTCCTTGCTCACCATCTGCTGTGCCGTGGGTCCAGGGGCTCCCCGGGGATCCCCAGCTGTGATGGTGGGACCTGGGACAGGATCCAGCCCTGCGGCACCAGCTGAGGGTCCCAGGCGCTCTCCCCTGTTCCTTATGCTCTTTCCCCCTGAAAAAACAAGTTTCCTTGCTGCAAATCATTTTGTCAGCCCTGGCCCAGTGCTGTGGCCAGCACCCAGACCCCCAGTGCCAGAGCCCTTACGTATTTCTGCACGTGGCCGGGCTCCCCACTGTCTCAGTTTCCCCCTGCGTGGAAGGGGTTGGCAGCTCCTCCCTATCTCCATGGGATGAGACCGGGCTGCTCAGGGCTTGATGCTGTCAAGTGACAAAACCTCTGAGGACAGGCACCCCCCGGGACCGGGGTCATGTTAGGGCTTTCCTCTGACCGAGCTGGGATATGGGCTATGGGGACCAGGGGCGGGACAGTCAGTGCAGGGGAGCTGGGAATCAGAAGGATGCTGAGCATGGGGGCACATCCCTCCTGGAGATGAGCTGGGGAACAGCTCCGTGCTCTTCCCGCTGCCTCCTCTGCACCGGCTGTGATGGAGCCCATGGCCTGCAGGGTAGAAGGACGTCTCTATGTCCCCATTGCCCTTTCGGCATAGCTGGAGCCTGTTATCACATCCTCCCTGTCGCTCTTCCCCTTTCTAGACTAAACAAACCAAATTCTTCCAACTTTTCCTCATCAGTCATATTTTCCACCAAGGGCTCTTTGCTTCCATCTGCAAATCTGCTCCGTCCCCTCCCGGGCTGCAGGGACACAGGGTCCAGCCCACGGAGCTGGGGTCTAGCCTGTGGGATGGGACAGGCTTCTGCCCATGGGGACAGGGTCCAGCCCAGGGATGGGATGGATCCAGCCTTTGGGATGAGGCAGCGAGCCTCTGTGCCATGTGCCTTTGAAACCTTAAAGAGGACGGGTGGGTTGTCACAGCCAGCAGCACCCTGGGGCTTCCATCTCCCGTGCTTATGTCTTTGGCTGTTGAGAGGGTCGTAGAGGGGCAGGAGCATATGTAAATGTACGATTTTAGAGTTTGGCCATGTTTTTGTTAGATTTTCCTGCACAAAGGGGTGCAATTCCTGTGGCAGAAGTGGGGGGAGCGGCTGGTACGTGAGCCACCAAGAGCTGCTGGCCTTCAGCAGCTCTTTCCCCCAGGGCTGCTCCCAGCCCCTGCCAAGCTGCTGCCTTTTTCCAAAACATCTCTGCAAGCTTTAACGAAGCAGAGTCAGCCCGCGGGAACCACGGGGTCTCCCGGGATGCTCAGGGTGTGATCCCCAGCCAGACCCCTCCCGCAGAGCCACGGTGACGGTCCCCATGAGTCCCCCCAGCAGTTAACGGTGGCTGTGGCTTGGTGGTTTATCTCCAGGATGTATTTTATGTCCTCCTCCAGCACTTGAGTACTTTTTTCCACTCTCACTGATCAGGCTCTGCTGCCCAAACAGGGATTTGTGGTGGCACCGGTGCTGTCCCCGAGGCACGCATGGGCTTCCCCGTGGTTCTGCTCACCCCTGTCTCCTGTTCTCTGTCCCCAAAGATCCTGTCCAATGTTGCCATCTACCTTTGCGCCATCACGGTGGGCACCATGTCCTACTACATGGCTGACCGCAAGCACCGCAAAGCCTTCCTTGAAGCGCGCCAGTCCCTCGAGGTCAAGCTCAACCTGGAGGAGCAGAGCCAGCAGCAGGTAGGAGCCATGGCTGGGCAAGGGGACAGCATGGGGACAGTGCAGGGGGTGGCAATGGGGACAGAAGGACCCCAGGTGGGAAATACGTTTGTAGTTTTGCACCATGTGCCCAGTTTGGGGACTCCCCATGTGACTGTCCTCTTCCAGGACCTCCCAGCTCCTGCCAAGGCCACCAGCAGCTGTCCCCGTCCCTGAGCATGGCCGTGCAGCAGATCCCCTTCCCCAGGCACAGCCACACAGCAGGTCCCTGTCCCCAGGCATAGCCACATACATGGCAGGTCCTTGAACCCGAGGCATGGCCATGCAGCATGTCCCTGTCCCCAGGCACGGCCATGTGGCAGGTCCCCTTCCCTAGAGATGGCCACGTGGCATGTCCCTGTCCCCAGGCATGGCCACGCAGCAGGTCCCTGTCCCCAGGCATGGCTACACAGCAGGTCCCTATCAGGCCCTGGCCATTCCCTGGACCGGTCCTGCCACAGACCATGGCAGGGAAGGGAGAGCTGGCAGCAAGCAAGCACAGCCAGCCGCTCTCTGCTCTCCCCACGAGCGATGCCCGCTGTGGCAGACCCCCACGTGCTGGTACCATGCCGTGGTGGCCTGGCAAGAGGAGTGGTCGGGGGGAAGCGGCATCGTGGTGCCAGCTGGCTGTGTCCAAGCCCTGGTGTCTCCAGCCGCCATCCGGTGACCAGCTGGGCTAATTTTAGTGCCTTATCTGGGCCTCCCTCCTCATCTTCCATCTCTTATCTGGTTGATCTGCTGCCAGCAATTTGCTCCCAATGGCAACAAGAGACATGTGGCAGGGCCAGGCCAGCACCACCAGTGTCGTCTTTGCTGCAAACCCTAGGTGGATGCTCTGATGTCTAATACGGGGTTAGGTCCACGGAGGGGTTTGGGTCATGAGGGCAAATCCTGGGGCTGGGGGATGCCCCAAGTGAGGACACCCTCGAGGTCCCAGCTTGTGGGTTCAGAGGGGTGGAGGAAAGGACATGAGGATTATTATCACATGAGCTTTTTCCTTAGGGAATTGAGCTAAAAATAGCCCATGATCTTACAGGAAGGGCTGCTCACGTAAGGCCGAGTGGTGCGGGGCAGGGGGGCCATGGGGCAGGGAGTGATGCTGGCGGCCGGATCCATCCCCTCTCCCCTGCAGGCCATTAGTGGGGGCTGAACCAGCAGCCCCACGGGCAGAGGGATAATGGGAGCTGAGGAGAGCCGGGAGCTCCTGCACGCCTCCCCACCGGCAGCCTCCAGGGATGGCGATGGGACAGGGACACAGTGCCGTTCCTCCAGCAACAGCCCCACTGCAGCTGCGCACAGAACCCCCGCTCCGTCCCAGGGGAAAACCCGCTTCATTAGCTGAGTTACTTACATTTAGTGCAAATCCTCACACAGCAGGGCCAATCTATCCCTTCTCTGGCACCAGGGCTGCAGGGCCAGTGGGGACAGCAATGGGTGTGATGTCCCCAAGTGGGCTTGATCCTCCTGGGGGACCTTGGTTGAGTTCCACACGTAGATGTGGGATACCCACCATGCTTTTAAATGGATAAATCCTCCCTGGTGTGCTTTAACCCAGGTCCATGCACCCAGCACCAACCCACCCCCGGGGGCAGGGCACCCTGGAGCAGCTCACAGGGACCTTGGGGGACTTCGGTGCAGACATTCCCAGCACCGTGTCCCAGGTTTTTTTGGGCCGATAAAAGCTTGGACAACCCAATGCATTTTGATTCTCAAGCTCCCAGCGAGGGCTGGGCCCTGTATCGTGTCTGCAGAAGGGATCTGGGGTGCACATGCAAATTTTGCAGCTCATCAGCCGCTGTCAAATAAGTGTGTGGGACTGTCCCTCCTTCTCACGGCTCCAGGGACAGGGAAGCTTTAGGGCACTGCAGCCACCCTGCCACACTCCCATCCTCCCCTGGCTGGGATTTATTCCTGCTTGCAGAAATCTTGATGAGAACTTGTAAAATAGGGAGGAAAATGGTAAAAGCAGTGGTTGGCATCCCTGGCAGAGCATTGCCGAGGGGGATGTGCCACTCATGGGTGCATCTCCTCTACCTGTGGGTGCAAGTTTGGAGTCGGGGTGATGGCTCCCAGCTCCCTGGGGTGCCCTGGGACACCCCACTCCAAGCTCATTCTCCTTGCCTGGAGGAAAGCTCCTGTTCCACCGTGGCTTGATCCACTCTCTCCCCCTCCACGTGTGGCTGAGAGGTTGGGCTAAGGATCTGGCTGGGCCCTGGGATCCTCCGGGGATGGCTGGGTCCAGCAGGAGGGCCCAAGAACTTGGAAATGTCACTTTGCTGCTCTGTGTCCTCATGGAGAGGGGAGTGTTTAGACCATAGGGCACACACCATGCATTTGCACCATGTATTTAGACTGTGCATTTGCACCATGTATTTCTACCATGTGTTTCTACTGTGCATTTGCACCATGCGTTTAGACAGTGCATTTGCACCATCTGTTTGCATCGTGCATGTGCACCGTGCGTTTAGACAGTGCATTTGCACCATCCGTTTGCATTGTGCATTTAGACCATGCATTTGCAGCATGTATTCACCCCGTGCATTTGCACCATGTATTTAGACAGTGCATTTGCACCATCCATTTGCATCGTGCATTTGCAGCATGGATTCACCTCGTGCATTTGCACCATGCATTTAGATTGTATCTTGCGCCATGGATTTGCAGTATGGGTTTGCACCATGGGTTGCTGCACTTGGCACAGGTTGGACATCGTGTCGTGACAAACTCTCTTCCCTGCCCCATCCCCCAGGAGCGGCTGATGCTCTCCATCCTGCCCAAGCACGTGGCCGATGAGATGCTGAAGGACATGAAGAAGGACCCGAGCCAGAAGGAGATGCAGCAGTTCAACACCATGTACATGTACCGCCATGAGAACGTCAGGTAGGACTGTCCCTTCACTGTGTGACCCCCGTGCCATCCTCATGGGAAAAACACTTCAGGGTTTTTGGTTTTTTGTTTTTGTGCGTTGTTTTGGTTTTTTTCCCAAAAATATCTATTTTGCAGTCCTGGCTGAAAAATGGGAGAGGTTGGGGTGGTTTACAGTTAAAGCAAAGGGTGAGAGGGGATGGCTACCAGCCAGACTGTGGCCTGGGGCCCCTTTTTGCTCCAGCCATGGTTTGCAGAGCATCGTCTTCAGCCATGTCACAAACCAGCCTTTTCTTTGGTGCAGGTGCCCCAGCGAAAGGGGAGAGTGGGGAAGGGGGTTCCAGGGTGGGGGGCGCCGGGGCTGAGCCGCTCACTGTTGCTCCCTGCAGCATCCTCTTCGCAGACATTGTGGGCTTCACCCAGCTGTCCTCGTCCTGCAGCGCCCAGGAGCTGGTGAAGCTCCTCAATGAGCTCTTCGCCCGCTTCGACAAGCTGGCAGCCGTGAGTCCTCCTCGGGCTGGCATGTAATGAGTGGGGCAGGTCTCAGCCACCCCCCACCCTGGCCCCAGCCCAAAGCTGCATCCCAGGATGGGGATGAGGAGGTTAAAGTATTACTCCTCTGGGATGCTGGAGGCGCCCTGCCCTGTGTTGCAAAAATAGGGCTGGTGCAGCCAGGCTCCTGGCCGAGCCCTCGGGGGAGGCTGGGTGGGAATGGAAAATCCGATTATTTGTGTCTCTGCTGGGCGCGGGAGACCTCTGTGTGGGTCAAGGTCAGCCTGGGAGAGAGGGATGGAGGTGGCAAGGGGGCTGGAGGGGGGGGGGGGCATCCCAGCTGATGGGGGTGGGGCTGACAGCGTGCCCCCCTGTCCCCAGAAATACCACCAGCTGCGCATCAAGATCCTTGGTGACTGCTACTACTGCATCTGCGGGCTGCCCGAGTACCGGGAGGACCACGCCGTCTGCTCCATCATGATGGGGCTGGCCATGGTGGAGGCCATTTCGTAAGGGCTTTCTCCTCGGGAGTGGGGCCGTTCACTCCCAGGGAGGGGTGCCAGGGTGGGCAAGGGGGTCCTGGTGGGCTGGGGTGCAGCCTGAGGGCTTTCAGGTGTCCAGCCTCTGTGAAATGCGTTAAAAGACGGAGGAGTGACATTTAATGATGGGGGAACGGGCTGCGGGGTGGAGTGGGGGTGGGTTGGGAGGGGGGTCACCCCCATATCATCCTTGTCTTCTCCCCCCACCCCAGCTATGTGCGGGAGAAGACCAAGACGGCGGTGGACATGCGGGTGGGGGTGCACAGCGGGACAGTGCTGGGGGGGGTGCTGGGCCAGAAGCGCTGGCAGTATGACGTGTGGTCCACCGACGTTACCGTGGCCAACAAGATGGAGGCAGGCGGCATCCCTGGGTGAGCATCTCCAGGGGGGAAGGTGGGGGATGGGCGTGGCGTGCCCTGCACTCAGGGGTGACACTGGTGCCCGGTGCCGGCAGGCGGGTGCACATCTCGCAGAGCACTATGGATTGCCTGAAGGGTGAGTTCGAGGTGGAGCCGGGTGAAGGTGGCTCACGCTGCGAGTACCTGAAGGAGAAGGGCATCATCACCTACCTCGTCGTGGTCCCCAAGCAGCCCCTGCGCAACGGCATCAATGGGGTGGTGAGTGGTGGCACCGGTGCCGTGGCAAGCTGGAGTGGGGGGACACCGCACCGCCACCCACCACCTTCGCCTTGCAGAAGCTGTCGCTGACCTCATCCCACGGTGGCTCCCCGCCGCTGGTCAACACCAAGGAGCGCAACGGCAGCCTCAGCCTGGCCTGCGCCAGCCCCGAGGAGCCTGAGGAGCCCGACGCCAGGGTGAGGGGCACCCTGGAGAGCGGGGAGGAGGATGGAGAGGTACAGCCCGTGGGAAGCATTCCCTTTCCAGCAGCTCACCTGCCTTTGGCTGCTGATAGCCACGCTGGAGTGGCTGAACATCCCACCGGTGCCAGCATGGCCGTGCTGATGCCTGGGCTGTGCCGGGGCAGGCCGTGAACCCCTCCTTCCCCAACCCTCGGCGGCGGCTGCGATTGCGGGACCTGGCCGAGCGCGTGATCGATGCCTCGCAGAACGAGCAGGAGCTCAACAAGCTGCTCAATGAAGCCTTGCTGGAGCGCGAGTCCGTGCAGGCGTGAGTCACCCCAACTGGCAGCATGTCCTGGCGTGGCTGGGCGAGTCCTCGGGGCCACCAGGCACTGATGGGCAATGCTGCCAGCAGGCTGAAGGGGAAGAGCACCTTCCGACTCTCCATGCGCTTCATTGACCCCGAGATGGAGACGCGCTACTCGGTGGAGAAGGAGAAGCAGAGCGGAGCCGCCTTCAGCTGCTCCTGCGTTGTCCTCTTCTTCACTGCTTTGGTAGAGGTCTTCATTGACCCCTGGTATGTCAGGGAAGTGGTGGGGATGGGTGGCCCAGCCGCGTAGGGCTTCAAACCCA
Organism: Falco naumanni; assembly: GCF_017639655.2. NCBI lineage: Eukaryota > Metazoa > Chordata > Aves > Falconiformes > Falconidae > Falco > Falco naumanni. Next base: position 72,689,749 of record NC_054059.1, on the reverse strand, counting down.
TTCCCTCTTGGCTCTTTTGGCAGGTTGGTGGCCAACTACGTGACTTTCATAGTCGGGGAGATCCTCCTGCTCATCCTCACCCTCTGCTCGTTGGCTGCCATCTTCCCCCGGGTGAGACAGGGTGGGCTCACCACTCATGGTGGTGGGACACCATGATGCCCCATCACCGTGTCCTACCTGGGCAAACCCCCCCCACCTTGCTCTCCCTGCAGGTTTTCCCTAAAAAGCTCGTGGCCTTCTCCACCTGGATTGACAGGACCCGCTGGGCACGCAACACCTGGGCCATGGCCGCCATCATCATCGTCACCATGGCCGACATAGTGGACATGGTGAGCCACCAGCCTGGGTGCCAGTGGGGCTGAGCCTGCTCCAACCCCCATCCAAGCAGCCCATAACTCTGCACAGCTGATCGTTAAAGCAATTAGCAGAGCTGCACTGTAGTGGGGGAAATTTAGGCTGGCTGTCCTTCTCCTGCTCTGCAAAGCACCCTGCCCCTTTGGGTGGCCATGCAGCCCCTGGAAAGGTGCACCCTGTCCCCACATCCCCCTCCTCACCCTGCCCTCGTGCCCCCAGCTCAGCTGCTGGCAGGACCACGGCAGGACAGGCAACGGGACGGTGGGGCCACTGCGGCCAGGCGGCTGTGGGGAGCAACCCAAGTACTACAGCTACATTGCCCTGCTGGCCTTGGTGGCCACCATCATGCTGGTGCAGGTCAGCCACATGGTCAAGCTGACCCTCATGGTGCTGATCACTGGGGCCACCGGCGCTGTCAACATCTACGCCTGGGAGCACATCTTTGACCAGTATGACCGCCACCGTGGTCAGCAAAGCACGTAAGGGGTGGCAGAGGGGTGGGCACCTTCTGGGGGCCACAGCCGTGCCCACCATCCACCCATGCCTTGCTGCCTGTGCCGGCAGGTCCTCGCTGGTCCCCTCCAAATACTCCGTGACAGCGATGATCTTCATCGTGATGCTCAGCTTCTACTACTTCTCTCGTCATGTGAGTGACTCCCCCCACCCCCACCCTAGGAAGCTCCTCTCCCCTCTGCATCCTCACCTGCAGCCCCTGCCCACCCTGGGAAGCTCCCCTCCCCTCTGCATCTTCACCCCGCCCCCTGCCCTTATTTTTTGCAAGCTCCAAGGCAGAAGGATTTGTCCCCAGCTGTGAACAGCATCTCTGGCTCTTCTCCAAAGAAGCCTACCCAAGGGCTCTCCAGGCTCACATCAGTGGAGAGACCACCTCCGTCTCGCCCCCATGGTCAGGGGTGGGCAGCAATGTGGTGGCCTACAGCCCATACCAGCCCCGTGAGGGTCCCGTTCGCACCTCAGAGCAGGTCTCATGTCCCCAGTTAGGGCTTCACCTTGTCCCAGAGCCTTCTTCCAGGCTGTCCCCAGCCCCCCAGCAGCCAGGATGCTCCCAGCGCTGGAGGGGACCCATTGGTGAGTGGGAATGGGGAGTGTAGCCTTATCCCCCCTGTCCCCCCACAGGTGGAGAAGCTGGCCAGGACCCTCTTCCTCTGGAAGATTGATGTCCATGACCAGAAGGAGCGGGTCTATGAGATGCGGCGCTGGAATGAGGCTCTTGTCACCAACATGCTGCCCGAGCACGTGGCCCGGCACTTCCTGGGCTCCAAGAAGCGGGACGAGGTGAGGGGCACCCGGGGCGGGTGTATTTGCCCCCATTGTTGGGGGGTGGGCGGCAGGCTCCAGCCCTGGAGGCTTTGCCATGGGCTGTGGCTGAGTATCTTTGGTTGGATGAAGGTGATGTCCTGGCTGTGCAAGGCGCGGTTGCGGAGCACCCTCATTTTTTCACACGTGCCGAGGGAAGATGGCTTCACGGGAGGGTTTGGGTTTGCCGGAGGTGTTGGTGTCATGCGTGGGCACATCCCTGGCTCACAGCCACCGTCCCACCCCCAGGAGCTGTACAGCCAGTCCTATGATGAGATTGGTGTCATGTTTGCCTCCCTCCCCAACTTTGCCGACTTCTACACGGAGGAGAGCATCAACAACGGGGGCATTGAGTGCCTGCGCTTCCTCAACGAGATAATCTCCGACTTCGACGCGGTGAGTCTGTACAGAGCTGGCCATGTGGGTGGTGTGGGGCTTGGCCAGACCTTCCCTTCCTGCCCCATCTCGGGGCAGACGGACCTGCCGTGGCCCCAGGGGTACCTGAGGGCCTTGTCTCCATGGCTCAGCTCCTGGACGAACCCCAGTTCCGCTGCATCACCAAAATCAAGACCATCGGCAGCACCTACATGGCGGCTTCTGGAGTGACCCCTGATGCCAACGCCAACGGCTACACCACCAAGGTGAGGGGTCCCTGCGGTGGGGGGACAGTGGGCAAAGGGGTGGGCAGGCCTGACCCGTGCCGCCTTTGCAGAAGGAGACCCTCTCGGATAAGGAGCGCTGGCAGCACTTGGCCGACCTGGCCGACTTTGCCTTAGCCATGAAGGTGACACTGATGAACATCAACTACCAGTCCTTCAACAACTTCATGCTCCGCATAGGCAAGTCTGGGAGCGTGGGGCAGGGTCTGCCTCAGCGCCCCCTGCCCCTCCTTCCCTGCAAGCAGTGGGACGCTGGGCAGCAGCTCTAGTTCGAGAGCTGACGGCAGCAGGGCTGGTGGGGGGAACCTCATTGCCCTCCTGCAGACCAGGGTGTCCTGTCCATGTCACCAGCCATGGAGGTGACGTCTACTCTCTGTCTTGCACAGGCATGAACAAGGGGGCCGTGCTGGCAGGTGTCATTGGTGCCCGCAAGCCACACTACGACATCTGGGGCAACACAGTCAACGTGGCCAGCAGGATGGAGTCCACCGGCGTGATGGGGAACATACAGGTGGGGTGACAAGGGGGGGACAAATGAGCAACCCGGGGGGGAGCTGCAGCCCTCAAAATGCCCCACACTTTGGGTGGGAGGGAGAAAGCGCTGCCGGGAGCATCTGGAAGGGGTGGGGCTGGCTGTGGGGCTCCTCTGAGCTACGTATGGGCTAAGGTGATGCTCAGAGGGCAACCTGAGACCATGGGGTGGGACTGGTGGGTAGACCTGTTGTCTGAGCCGCACATGAGGGTCCCTGCTCCCCATGTCATGTGCCAGGCAAGGACCCCCCAGCGTCCCACCACATTCGCTTGTCCCCGCAGGTGGTGGAGGAGACCCACCTCATCCTGAAGGAGTACGGCTTCCGCTTTGTTCGCCGGGGAGCCATCTACGTCAAAGGCAAAGGGGAGCTGCTCACCTTCTTCCTCAAGGGCCGGGAGAAGCAGGGCTCCTTTGTCAACGGCTCCTCCGTCACCCTGCCCCACCAGGTGGTGGACAGCTCCTGAGGGTCCCTGGCCACCCACCACCACAGCCACCGCCTCCCGGCGCCGAGCAGGGCGGCTCAGGGAGGACCTGGCACCCGCCACCGGGGACGTCCATCCCACCCAACCTTGAGAAACCAACCCCTTCGCACGACCCTTTCCGAGCCCCCGCCGGAGGTCTCGGGGGGGCTTTGCTCCATCGCGCCTGTGGCTGAGCAGGAGGGAGACACGGGGCCGCCCCGGGGGCTCCTCTGGCTGGTCACGCTTGCGTGCAAGCGCACGTGGGCTGGCAGCCCCTGGTGGGCACGGGGCTGGGGCCACGCAGTTGCCTTTCCCCGGGCATCCCGGGCGTCACCCGGCAGGCGGGGGGACGGCAGTGATGTTAAAGTAGCATCGTGGGCCCTGGCTGCCACAGCTGGGCATGAGGAGATCCAAACTCAGGGCCGGATGGGAAGACGCCGCGTCTCTTCCATGTGCTGGGAGCGGTAGCTACAAACCAGGAGCATCCGGGGTTTGCTGTTAGTTCGTACCAAGTCCATCCTCGTCACAAACCACCGTAGTTAGAAGACTGGGGAGATGGAGAGCACAGGGCCGCCTTGGACTCGGGGAAGAAGAAAAAGGAACCAATATTGTGTATTTCAGATATATAAATATATATAAGAGTACAGATTGACATTTATATTTTTAACTGTCCCCGTTCCCTCCCCGCAGTGGGGCTCACGCTCGCCTGGACACTGTCCTGCACACACTGCGGTGGGCTGCTGCCACTTTTGCTGTCGCTTGATGGAAGAGAGGACCAGGGAACGGCAGAGGAGGGGACCGGAGCGTTAAACCCGATGCTGCCAGGGCTGGGGGCAGATGGGGAGCGCAGAGCGTAATTGCCGCTAGTTTCTTGAATAGAAGCAGTTGAATTTCAAAGACCGATTCTGCGCCTGCTTTGTTCTGGGGTTTTGGATATGGCGAGAAGGGCTCGATCGATTGCCTTTGCAAAGGGATGCTGGTTTTGGAGGGATCCTGAAACGGGAGGCTGGTGCTGGGGCTGAGCACCTCCCGCCGGCAGCATGTGCTGCTGGCCCTTGCTGGCTCTGGCAGCAGAGTACCAAACACTGGGAACGGTGACACGAACGAGATGGGAGTTTAATCCCCACCTCCGCAGGCTCAAGGAAACAAAATGCACATCCACAGCCCGCGCTGTGCTGTCCCTGTGCTCACAGGGCCTGGCTGTGGGTGCAAGCAGCACCCAAGGGGACCTGGAGCGATGCAGAGAGGGGAAGAAACCCTGACTCAGCCCTCCGAGTACCCCAGGATACAGGCCCCGGGGTGCAGTGGGTCTTATGGCCCAGACCCACCTCCCTCTATCCCACACCAACAGGGGACCGTGACCAAGAGCTGGGTTAAGCCTGGCTTTGCCACAGCTGCTTCAGTGACAAGCTGCGGCACCTCACCCTCGCAGCTGAAGTGTCCGGTTCCCACAGATCTCCCCAAAACATGCAGCCCGGGCCTTCACCCCACTGCCAGGTCAGGGCTCTGCCTCCCCTCAGCAGGACAGTGCACAAAGGTTAGGGCAGGGGCTGGCACCCCAGCCTGGCCTCTGCAAACTCACAGCTGCCCCCCGGCACGGGTGACACCAAGCAGCGCTTTTCCTGCTTTCCATTACTTTTCATAGAAATGACAACCACAGAACTAAAAGTGATGCGGGGTAACAAAAATGCTTTCTGATGATGCACAGCTGGCAGCAGGAGCAGATACTCAGAAGCCCAAACCCCTCCAAACACGAGCAAGCGAGCAAATGCTCACCCCACGAGCTGTCAGCTCTCCGAAAGCAGCTTGAGCTGCAAGCTGTCAGCCTTGCGAGCCTTCCTCTACGGACGTCAGCAGCGGGACTCACTACCTGGAGCTACGACACTCAAAACTAAACAAATTGTTCAGTTCAATCTGGACCAGGAGCTATAATGATGACGGAAAGAATAAAAAAAAAAATTACAAAGGGCTTTCCCTGTGCCTTATCACACGTGGGACTGGAATAAAAGTGAGACAGGAGAAAATACTGTCATTTAAACCACATTATATATATATCTGTCATTTAAATGCCATTCTATTCTACTAAACCACATTATAAAGCTAAAGGAAATCAAAAGATTTTTCTTTTTTTAACACCACAGTTTGAGTAACGTAGAACTTTTATTAATAAGCTGCTAAAGTACTGTTACAAAACAAGTTTTCAAAGATCTGATCCAGAGTTGAAGCACAACGACAGGACACCAGCAAATCTGCCCCACGCCTAAAGGGAAGGAAAGAGCACGTGTAAAGGCACCGCTGGTGTGAAATTTTCCGGGAAGTTCAGCGCTCCTGCTCGTGGGGTGGTTAACACAGCTTGCACGAGGGCATGGGTTTAGCTGGCACTAACGTAAACCTCACCTCCGTCCCTCAACCCCTTGCAGCTTCTAACATGAAATCCTTGCCTGGCTATAGTAAGCAGGGCACAGCTCACCCCACTTGCTCCCTGCTTTCGAGGTGTGTTGGATAAGCACATGGTGCTGACGCCCAGGGCATCGCCACTGAAAAAAAGACCTTGAAGTTTTCGTGTCGTTTCTGATTCCAACTGTGAGAGGCTTCCTGCAACCGTGGAGTTCTGCCGCACCAACCGCAGAGATCAGCGCTCAAACAAGCAAGCAGCACAGTGCCGAGGAAAGGTTACCTGTGACAACAGGCACCCGAAAGCTGCAGGGAAACGTTGCTCTCGAGGTTCAAGCTGGCCCAGTCGCTCCTTGGGGTTTCCAGCAGCATCGCTGCGGTCCACAGAAAACGTTTGCATTTCGTGATCACTCCCCACAGGCAGGGGAGCTCAGGGAGCTGCGTTACTGAGGAAAGCCGGGGTGGCTCACGGTGAGTGCTCCATCCACCCTTTCTCAGGCGCTGCCGAAGGAGCGGAAGGCTTTGTGCAGGGCCACACGGCGAAACAGGCCCGAGTGAGCTGCTGCCATCTCTGCTACAGATGCGGGAGCGTCCGCTGGCAGATAGAAGCAGATGGATCAGTGGGGAAAGGAACACCACGTTGCCAGCATAAAACTATTTGTTTCTCATTCCTCCCTTGTCCCTAGGGAGTCCTTCCCTCTCCCTTGCTATATAGTTTTTCTTCTCATAACCCTTTGCTCTCCTCCCTAACCCTTGGCGTCCTGCAGCTCCCTCATGGGATTTGATGGCTGCAGAAAGAACAAGTACCTTAAGAAACACGCACTGCTGACAGGCGAGGACAGTTACGTGGCAGCCTCACCCAGCCCCAGCTCCTCTCTTAGCGCAGAATTTGTGAGCTAAGGCAGAACATCACCTACAAAGGGATGGCTACTGCAAGGAAAGGAGAGGGGGAACTGTTGATTCAGTACACGATGACTCCTCCAGCCTAACCAACGATCTGGCAGGAGCAGGCCTGAGACTGTGCCTGATGGCAGAGAGCAGAGATTATCAATCCTAGCTGCTCTGTTCAGAGCTCCATCTAGCTGCATGTTGGTCCACACGCTCCACAGCCCAGCCAGCCAAAAGCAGGACACGGCGTGTCTGGAAAACACAGGCAGACAGATGGGCAAACGATCCCTCAGCCCCGTTTGGGATCTGTAATAACCAGTCAGAAAATAGCGTGGATCTGTGATAAAGCCGTGCCACGGTGTTAGGGCTGCACAAGACACTCACTGTTGCAGTCAGTCTTTCCCGTACTAGGAGGAGGTGGCATTGCTGATACAGAGGAGGGGGAGTAGGTGGCATCAGGGAAAGATTTTGCAGGCAGAGATCTTTGTTACCAGTATTTTGCAGCATCCCTCATCCTTTCTAAGGGACGATAAATCTCGCTCCTGCCTCTTTCTCCCTGCCATTGCACTGCAATACATGCCAGCACACCTAGGAGGGCAGCAGGGGCAGTTAGGGCCTGCCTGGCCACACGAGACAGCCCAACACCAGGCCTCAATTAGTCATTTATCTTAATGCACTGAGAGAGAGAAATTCCTGATGCTGAAAAAATCCTGCCTTATTTGCCTACAGCTAGACCCCACCCTAGGGAAAGATCACAAGGCTGGCTGCCAGGTTTTCAAGGATCAGAAATGAGTCCAAGGCCATAAGTCAACTGGAACAAACAGTCACTGTGATGGAGACTGACAGCTTCCCAGTTTCTGGCTGCACTTGCTCACCAGGCTCTCCCACGTGTGCACAGTGCACTAGCACAGGCTGAGCTCTAGCTGTGAAACTTGTGAAAACAGCATCCTGATCCTGCTGGGACCGTACCAGAGTCTGCACTCCCAGTAATTGCAAACCGCAAACAAGCATCCCGTCCATCTGAAATGATCCAAGCTTGCACTCACACCTTTCCTTTCTCAGCCCCATCCTCCCTCCCTCCCCACAGCCATCCCATCTTGCCAGTATTGCAAGAGATCTGTGCTCTTGTGCTAGGGATGAGTTACAACTGCTTCAAGACCCAACACCAGTTGCACACAACCACTTCTGTAATCTGTTCTCCTTCAGCAATTTGACAGCTTACTGCCTTTTGTCCCCAAACTGAACTAGGGAAAAAAACCCATCCATGTGCAGAACCACAGTATGGTCTGCCCAGCCCACGTCCCCAGAGAGACTCCGCACCAGCAACTTACATGCGCAGGAAACGACTGCTTCAGTGGGGAGGCTGCAACAGAGATCTCCATAAAGCAGCCTCACCTTGAACAGAAAGGTCTTGCTTTTCCTTGACACGTTGTAATTAAAGACCAGCAAGTCACACAAGGAGTTCCTCTGCAGCTTTCCTTCTATCTGGTCTGAAAAGTGTTTCTGAAGGGACAAAGACAACTGAAACACAAAGCTAGGAAGGGAGCCCATCAGCGCAGGGCTGGGAGCTCATCAAGTGCACCCTCTATACCAGCCGGGCATACCCAAATCATAGAATTGCCAGAGTTGGAAGGGATCTCTGGAGATCCCCTAGCCCACCCCCTGCTCAAGCAGGCTCTCCTACAGCAGCTGCGCAGGATCATGTCCAGGTGGGCTCTGGACATCCCCAGAGAAGGAGACTGCACAGCCTCTCTGGGCAGCCTGTCCCCGTGCTCTGGCACCCTCAAGGGAAAGAAGTTTTTCCTGCTCTCCCCACGGAGCTCCCTGTGCTGCAGTTTGTGCCCGTTGCCCCTTGTCCTGTCGCTGGGCACCGCTGACAAGAGCCCGGCCCCGGCCCCCTGACACTGGCCCTTAAGGTACCTGTGTGCATCGCTCAGGTCCCCTCTCAGCCTTCTCCTGCCCAGGCTGAACAGCCCCAGCTCCCGCAGCCTTTCCTCACCAGGGAGATGCTCCAGCCCCTCAGCAGCTTGGTCACCTCTGCTGGCCCCTCCCCAGCAGCTCCCAGTCTCTCTGGAACTGGGGAGCCCAGCACTGGACACATACTGTACATTGAGCAACCTTACACAGGAAAGACTTAAACAAGTGCCATGCGCACCCTAAAGCCACACCCTCCGGTGGCTTTTTAGAGATGACAGCTATTTCAGCTTAGGGAGCTCTGGAATTTGACAGTAAACTTTAAATGAGCCACAATACAATATCCAAGTACCTGACAATCGATGGAACAGGCAACCAAGTTTATAGTCACATGATAGTTTGTGAAGTTCTGAAAACCAGAACCATGAGCACTCAATAAAAAGAAAACTGCAAAAATTCCCCCCAGCACTTCAGAGACTCGTAACACTTGGTACACCAAAGGAAAAAAGAAGGGTGAACAAAAGTGCTGCGGCCACTGGTACCTGTAACTGGTCTGCCTGGTACCTCCTCTGAACGTAAGCATTCAGGTGGTCAGACAGGACAGACAAGAAGCGCCTGATGTCCGTCTGCAAGTACTTCTTGGCTATCTCCTCCAGGGGGATGAAGATGGGGACAGAGTGGCGGTAAATCTGCACTTCTGGCTCGGTGAGCAGGTCCAGGTAGTAAGAATCCAAGTAGGTGCCCTCGTAAGCCGTGCTGATGCAGAAACACACTCCCTTCTTGGTCAGCTTCCCGCTGATCCCTTGGGTCCAGAGAGAGAGGGTTTACTGAGCGCTACTCTAACTCACCACTGCAGCTTGGCTGGGGCAACAGAGATGGTAAGAGAGGCTCTGTCCTCCTCCTAGGCTAGCTGAGGGAGCTCCCTAGGAGGCCGAATGACTTGCAAGAGTTCAGCAACATAAAAACAGGGCAACTTTTTATTAAGGGACCTCTAATGAATTCAGCAAGCTTAATGGTAGCTTAGATTCCCAATAACTGAGTTATGCTGCTGATTTCAAACACAGTCCTGGCTCCAACGTGACAGGGACAAATGGGGCACCCTGGGTGGAGGAAGGCAGTGCTTCACTGCCCCAAGCAGCACGGTGGGAGTGCTCATGGCAGGGCTCAGCCCGCTTGCATCAAGCCGGACTCACATCCTCACACTTTCCAGAATGCAAAGGTGGCTGTCATTGGAAACCATTTTTTTTTTTTAAAAAAAAAAAGCTCAGAAGCAGAAGAAAAGAGGGTGCTGACCTCACAAGCTTGCTTGGAAGACTCAGACCACTGGATATTGAACTGCCTAATTCCCAAAGATTTCATTCCTAAGGTAGTTTTCAAAAATCCAGACAGTCTAAATAAAGTAAATAAGAGTTCCTGCAACATCCCAGAGGCCTCCTGCAAAAGGCAGGGAATTACAAAGTTACAGCTCTTCCAGCATTTCAATGGCTTCAAGCGCAACAGCAGCAGTGTTAACAGGGAAGTTACACTTCACATCAGGTTCATTTACCGGAATTTAGCACCCCAGAAATGCAGCCATTGGCAGAACACAAAATTTTGAGACATTACCTGTGAGGTAAAAGAGCCGCAGCATGGCCTTAAGGCTTTTTATCTTCCACTCCAAAACAGCCTGAGCACTGGGCTGTGCCGGAGGCAGCACGACTCCTTTTTTCCCAAGTTGCTACAAAAGCCAGAAGAGAAGAGGTCAAAAATCGCTGACACAAGTGTGTCACCTGCACGGAACACAGTCAGGATACAGAGAAATAATAACCTGGCTCTGAGAAAAGCGAGATGGTGTTTCAAGCAGAGAAGGGGAGAAAAACTCAACAAAATAGTTCAGAAATGGCCACACAACTTCCAGCCAAGCAGATCCAGCAGTTCTAGACTATATGGTACTGAAAAGAGGGGACACCAGGACTGTATGCCCTGGGGAAAATAAAAAAATAACAGTTGGCTCTATATGAATAACCTCAGTAAATCCACCCTCTGAGAGCAGCAGCACACCAGAGCCCTCTGCCCAATCTCTGCAGTAAGCCTTTTTCTCACCCCCTTTTGCTGCAGATCCACTTTAGCCTGCAGCTCATCCCTCCGGAGTCTCAGCTCCTGAACTGTTGCTTTCAGCCTGGCCAGCTTCTCTTCTTGCTGCTCCATTTCCTCCTGCTTCACAGCTGCCTCATGAGACTGCACCTCCAGCATTTCCAGGTGAGCAAACACTCCTGCGAGGAAAAGCATGACACGCTGTGATGGGTTTGCATAGCCAGGTTTTGGTAGGGAAAGTGGCTACAGAGGTGGCTTCTGTGAAAAGCTGCTAGAAGCTTCCCCCATGTCCAGTGGAACCAATGCTGGCCGGCTCCAAGATGGACCCACTGCTGGCCAAGTCCACAAGCGATAGCGGCAGTGCCTCTGAGATAACATATTAAGAAGGAAAAAAAACCAGAAAATACCTGTACCAAGAAGAGAGCAGTGAGACTATGTGAGAGGAACAGCTCTGCAGACACCCAGGTCAGCGCAGAGGGAGGGGAGGAGGCGCTCCAGGTGCCACAGTACAGATTTCCCTCAGCTCATGGAGGCCCACAGTGGAGCAGATCTCCACCTGCAGCCTGGGAAGGACCCCAAGCCAAAGCAGGGGGATGCCTGAAGGAGGCTGTGACCCTGTGGGAAGCCCACACCGGAGCAGGTTTGCTGGCAGGACTTGTGGACCCATGGAGAAAAGAGCCCACACTGAAACAGGTTTGTTTTGCTGCCAGGACTTGGGACCCCGTGGGGGACCCATGCTGGAGCAGTGTGTCAAGAACTGCAGCCTACTCACCTTGGAGAAGTTCAGGGAGAACTGTCTCCTGTGGGAGGGACCCCACACTTGGAGCAGGGGAAGAGTGTGAAGAGGAAGTAGTGGCAGAGACAGTGTGTGATGAACCGACTGTAACCCCTATTCCCTGTCCCCTGCCTGCTCGGGTGGGAAGAGGGAGAGAAATCAAGAATTAAGCCCTGGAAGAAGGAGGGGTGGGGGAAGGTGTTTTTTTCTGATTTGAATGGTAATAAACTAATTTTCCCCAAGTTCAGCCTGGTTTTCCCATGACAGTAATTGCTGAGTGATCTCCCTGTCCTCATCTTGATCTACAAAAGCTTTTCGTTGTATTTTCTCTCCCCTATCTGGTTGAGGAGGGGAGTGATAGAGTCGTTTTGGTGGGCACCTGGCATTCAGCCAGCATCAAACCACCACATACGCTCAAAAATCCAAGCTGTGATTATTGGTGGTCTGCACTGCAGCAACAGAAACAAAGTAGGTCCAGTGCAGATACATAACAAAAACACTTGCAATAACTTTGCAAAGGGGCAGAAGACAGGCAAAGATCCAGGAAAGAGGCTTTTGGGAATTTTAAACGTGAGGCTGAGGGCCAGCAAGAACCTAAACACTGGGGTGTCCCACAGCAGCTAGCTAAGCTCCTGAAAAGCAGAATAAGCTAGCAAATACTCCAGTCCTGATGTCCCTGATCCCAGGAGAGCTGCAATTCCCCATTCCACCTTTAACCCAGTCCACAGATCAGGGAAACAAAGCCCCCCATCCCTATATCAGCTGAGAGCTACTCAAGATACAACTCAGCAACTGAAGCAACCAGGGGGTCGCCTCTGGCCCCAGGTACTTCAGGGCTCACTCCTACAGGAAGGCCACACTTGGCACTTGGATGTCCCGCACCCTGCGCCCCAGGTAACTCACCGCTCGGTGCACAAGCTTTCCCCCCCTCCATCTTCCCTCGCCGCTCTCCTGTAAGCAAGGCAGCGGGTTCCTCGGCCAGGCTGCGTCCCTGGGCAAGCAGCGATGTGGAGGTAGCAAGAGCTTTTCCTCAGGGATCTTCCTCCTGCCGCTACAACGGGACTCAGAGAAGCACCAAGGGCAGGTCTGGCTCCCGGGCCGGCCCCACGCGGGGACAATCCCACGGGCCGATGGCTGAAAAGACACGTTATAACTCGCCACTTTCCTACAAGCCACAGTTTCACGCCGGCCCCACAAGGAACCCCCCCGGGAGCGCAGGAACGGACAGGATTCAGCTCCCCCCGCCAGCAGGGCGCCCCGGAGAGCCGCCACAGCCAAGGGGACAGGGAGGAACCCCCGCACGGAGGGGTGGGTTAGGCCGCGGCCGCGGGGGACGGGGACAAGCGAGGCGCAAGACAGCCTGGGCTCCGCACCAAGCGGGCTGAGGGGGCCGCGCCGGGGCAGCTGTAGGGGCCCGGGTCCCGGGTCCCCAACAGCTCCCGCACCCACCTCAGACAACCGGGGCTCAAACTGCGCGCCTGAGCGCCGCCGGAAGGACGTCACCTCCCTGACGCCATTTCCCTCCGTTTGCCGTACAACAAAATGGCGGCGGCACTGCCTCCGCCCCGCTCCCGCCAGGCACCGCGCGCGGCCGCGCCTCCCGGCAGGCTGTGCGGCGCCGTACGGCGGCATGGCGGCGCCTGGAGCGGCGGCGGTGGCGGCGCTGGTGCAATACGTGGTGCTGCGCGGGGACCTAGGCCGGCCGCCGCGGTCGTGGCCGCTGGGCGCGGTGGTAGCTCAGGGCTGCCACGCCGCCCTGGCCGCCGCGCATGCGCACCGGCAGCACCCCGACACCCGCGCCTACCTGGAGTTGGGCGGCGCCATGCGCACGGTGGTGCTGGAGGTGCGCGGGGCAGGCCGGGAGCCGCGGGGCAGGCCGGGAGCGTTCGCCTCGGCGGGGCGGGCGGCGGCCATGTTGGGGCGGGGTTGTGATGGGCGGTGAGGCGGTGTTGGCTCTGTGGAGGCACCCCCGGCGCCGGCCGGGCCTGGCAGGGGGTGGGAGGCTGGCCGGGACTCGTCCTCCCCCGGGGCCGGCCTGTCGTCCCGCCCGCCTCACCGTCCCGCGGCCGCCGTTACTCCCGGTGAGCCCCCGTGACCGCAGCAGCGGCTTCGTGAGGGGAAGTTCAGGACGGTGATGGGGGCAGCCCCTTGTGTAGACGTGGGGCTGGGCAGGGCTGTTTGCCTTAGCACACCGAGCCAGGCCAGCTTTCCGGGGGGGGGGACACAACGCACTTTTGAAGGTTTACACCTGATCTGGCTCACAGCCCCTAGTTGCTACCCCAAGTGCCTGCAGAGGCTGGCGGTGCAGCCAGGGCCTGCAGGAACAAAATGCCTTTTGGGGTTGCCCATCCTTACGCCTGTGCAGGCAGCTGGCTGCCTCCGTGTCCTGGCCACTGTCCCCAGGGTGAGCTGTCTTTCTTTGTCTCATCCCCACAGTTCTTGCAAGTATCCAGCACCGCTTCCCACCCCAGCTCTCACAGCAGACTGTCTTTCCCCAGGCTCCAGATGAGGCTGCCCTGACGGCACTGGCAGAGACCCTGAAGCAGCACGACATAGACCACGAAGTGTGGACCGAGCAGCCTGAGAACGTGGCCACCTGCCTGGCGCTCCGGCCCTACCCAAAGGACCAAGTGCACCAGCACCTGAAGAAATTCAAATTGCTAAAGTGACCAGGAATAGGCACTGGCAGCTCTCCTCCTGGGCCAGAGCTGAGCTTGACGCTGGGAGGAGACGCTGCTGTGTCTCGGCGGTGCTGTGCTAGTGCCCAACAGCAGGTAGTCGTCTTGTGTGGTGATAGTAGTTATACGGTGTGAAATGGCTCTTCGGTGGGGAGGATTAAATGTTATTCTGTGCAAACTGTGCCAGTGTTACCTTAACTGATTTCTGCGTGCAGTCAGCGTGCTTGCTTGCACATCTTCCCCTACCAGAACAGGCAAACTTTTAGATTCTGCCACGTTTGAAAATGTCTCTGCTGCTTTTTAGGGGTGAGTTTTCCCTTGAGCAGCCCTTTGAGCTTCCCCATCCGTCTGTCTGTCCATCCCAATGGCTGCTGCCCCTGTGCCCAAGCTCCACAAGCGTGGCCTGGCTGCAGGCACGGCCGTCTGGCTGGCTCTGGTTCTCCCTGTGAATTCGGCGCTGGTTCCGCTGCCGGCATGGCTGCGCTCCGGCGCCTCTCCCACCTCTGCCTCTTGCTCCCTGGCTGCGGAGCCACGCCGGATCGCTTTTTCCTCCTGCACCAGCGAGGCCGGTTTGTCCGTGATCTTACTGGCACCGAGCTGCGCGATGAAACCCTGCGGGAGCCGCACGAACGGCAGATGGCAGCGTTGCCCGGCGAGCGGGGACTCGCAGCCCTCGGCCTGCAGCCTTCTGCCTCCTTTACAGTAAAAATATTTGAAATGAGCCACTCGGTTAAAAAAAAAAAAGTTTTTAAAAAAGCGCATTGCCAGCTAGGAGTGTGCGCGCCCCACGTCTCCCCATCCTGGTCATGCTGTTAATGGCGCTGTGGTCATGCTGTTAATGGTGTTGTCACCCCCAGCCCCCCGGGTAGTTTCCCAGTTTCCAGAGCACAGAGCAGTTCCTCATGGCCTTGAATCCAGGGCTGGAGGCAGGAGCCGTGTGCCTTCTTGCTGTGCTCCGCCGGAGACAACCCAAGTCATTTCCACCCTGGTGTTACGCGCACCGGCAGGCCCCCTCACGGTGCTGGGGAGCACTCACCCACTAAACCGAGCACCGAGACCGCACGTAGCCCCTGCTACGGAGTGGAACGGGATCTGGGGAGATCAGAAAACTGCCCCAGAGCCGTTTTCACACCTTGTCAGACACCTGGTTTAATAAAAAAAACAATGGTGTCACTGCACGGAGCAGAGCTGCGGCATGGGGTCTGGTGCCCACCATCTGCGCCGTGCTCCAGCGGTAAATTCGGTGACTCATAACCACGCACTACAGATCTATTTTCTCTTCAGTGCTCCGGGCTTTAAGACAATGTTTTTGCCACCAAGCGGGGCACACCGGCTCATTTCCAGCTCCCCAGCATGATGAACCGTGGTGACAGCAGGGTTCCGGGTGTGAGGATGGGGTGACCCCTGGCTGCCTACGCCTCCTGCCCCGGCAAACAGCCCCAGCACCGCTCTGGCATCCCCGTCGGCACAGAAACAACGAAACGTTAGCTGGCAACTCTGGTTCTTTTTTTTTTTTTTTTAGTTTGTCTTTTTTTTTTTTTTTCATCTTTAACTCTTGCAAATGTCAATCAACAAAGCTACACATTTTTCCACACACCAGCGCAATTTTTAGAGGGAAAAAATTCCCCTGTAGCCACCCCCCAGTAAAAGTCAGCAGTGAATATTAAAAGCGACCCCCAACTAAAAGAGAAGAAAACAAATTTATACAGAGCTCAGAGCTATTTACAGTGACAGGCTTGAGGGGAAAAAAAATAAGCTATCTCCCAACAGAGAATTCAATTATTATTATTATTTTATTATTATTATTTTAAATAGTTTAAGCTACCTCAGCTGTTAAACACAATCAAAGCAGAAAGAACTGACTGCTTAATTTTATTTAATATTTAATCAGAAAATTTTATCTACAATAATTGACAGACCCCTCCCCCCATCCTTCCCCCTAAAAATTATTGCAGTTTTTTCCCCAAACTGTTCTTGTTTTGTCTTTGTCTTTTTTTTTTTTTCCTCCTCCTGTTGTAATATACACATTGTAGCCCCCCTCCCCATTCTGCTCGGAGGCCTGAAACCAGCATAAAACATGGAAAAAATGGTGGGTCAAAATACTCTTTTTTTTTTTTTTTTCTTTTTTTCTCTTTTTTTTCTTTAAAACCGACAAACTCACAATTGCTAGAAAAAGCTGATTGTACGCACAAGCGGGCTGGGGCGGAGGGGAGAGAAGGGTTGGTTGTTTTTTTTTTTTTTAAGCGTGAATAAAAAACCGGCTTTTCCCGCAGAAGTCCAGCGCCGATCCCCTTCTGTGCCCCGCGCCGAGACGTGATCAGTGACAGATCCAGCTGAAACTGAGATTGCTCTTTCTCCTCCTCCTCCTGCCGCCGCCGCAGTCCTCCAGCTGCCTTCTCCCCCTCCCTGCCTCCCCGAGAAACCTTCCTCCAGATTAAGAAGCCAGCAAAATGATTACAAAAATAAGAATCATCTGTAATTTTGGCTCAAGAAACCGACTGTCCCGCCTCGTCGCTTTGCTGACATCCAATGCCTTTTTAAAAAAAAAAAAAAAAAAAAGAAAAAAAAGGGGGGGGGGAAGGAGGGAAAAAAAAGAGAAAAAAGGGGGGAAGGAGAAAAAAAGAAAAAAGGGGAAAAAAGGAGAAAGGAAACAAGAAGGGGGGGAAAAAAGGGAAAAAAGGAACACCCCCCCCTCCCCCCCAGTAAAACACACCCCCCCCTTTTGCTCCAAACACTACGAGCTGAAGAATGGCTGCGGGTTGAGATATCAAAAATCTCAGAAAAATATATAATATATATATTTATATATCTCTGTACGTCTTCTTATTTAAATTTCACATTCCTCGAAAAGCGATTATTCAGTCAGTAGCTGCTGAAGAAGGCTCTTCTGCTGGCCCGGCGGTGGTGGTGGCCCGGCGGCGTTTTTCGGGGTGCCCAAGGGAGCCGGCGGGTTGAGGTAGGGATCTCCTACCAGATTCACTGTACACTGTACGTCGGCAAAGACCTGAACCTGTTGTACCTGCTGGGACACAAAAGAGAAGAGGGGATTTAGCGGGGCCGGGGCAGGGGCCGGCGGCGGCGGAGCTGGGTACTACGTGAAGTGGAAACTCACTAGAGACTTCCTCTAGTCTGGAGCCACCCCAGAGAAGAACTCTTCTGTCTTCTTGTCCTATAAAAAGAAAACCGCTGCAACTCATTCGGCTCTGCGAGGTTCGTAACGTTGCTCATCCGAAAAAAAGGGAGAAAAAATGGATTTTTGAGGGGGAAAAAAACCAAAAACACCAACCACACCCCCAAAAAATAAAAGCCCAGCCTGGCATCCCCTGGGAGAAGGGGAGCCGCGGCGTGGTGGCCGCGTCGGTGGTCACGCTGCAGCACGGGGTGGCATTGGTGGTGGGCGAGGTCCAGCGTGGCTGTTTGATCAAAATTAAGAGCTTAGGTGTGTCTTGGCTGTGCTGCCGGTGCGTCCCTACGGGCTCTGTGAAACCAAGGCTGCGCTATGGGGAAGGGGGAGGCGACACTGCGATGCCGGCGGATTTTGGAAGAGATGGGGATGAACCAGATAGTCCCTGGGAGCTGGAGGCATCTGTGCCGGGGAGTGGCTGGGCACGCTTTGGTGGTGCTCAGTGCTGCTCAGAGGGACAGGCAGCGTCCGGCAGCGCTGCCTGCAGGGAGGAAGCCTCCCCCATCCAAATTTCCTCGCTCCGCCGCGCTTTAATGTGGTGCCCTGGCTGCACCCCGGTGGCGCAGGGGTCATTGGCCGCTCTGGTGACGGCCGAGCCTAGGAAAGAAACCCTCCCCGCTCGCTGTCAGCCCAGAGCCAGGGCGACGGGCGTTTAACACCAACACTTCTTTATTTCTCCAGCTCAGCCGTGGCATCACCGCTCTTCCATGCCAGCAAGGAGGCTGAAAATGCTCACGGCAGTGGCACGAGTTTTGATGCGAAGAGGGTTTGCGAGCGGTGCCGGCGTCCCGAGGGCTGGCTGTCACCCAGCGCCGGTGGGACCACGGTGGCTTCAACCCAACCCTGCTAACCGGGGCCGGCACCAGTGGACACCAAGCCTGCCGAGCCAGTACGCCTGGGGCCGTTCAGCCTTTATCGGGGGGAGCCCGTCAAACTCCTTGGGGTACCTGAGATGCGCTTAGCAGTTTCTTACTGACCTGCGCCCCATCTGCTTCTGTTTTCAAAAGGTCAGTGGAGGAAAGCTGGTTGCAGTAAAGGCCCGTGGGTCTCAGCGCCGGGTCATTTACCTGTCAAAAGCAAGATCCAGGCTCAGCTGGAGGGGCACTCAATGCCCTCAGGCTGAGTTTTGGGGAGCACTTGGGGTGAGGATGCTCACGGATGGAGCAGTGCCAGGGGACTGCGCTGCCAGAATCCTCCCCGCACTGTGAGCTGCAGGGTTTTGGGGCATCGGGGAGGGAGATGCCAGTGACCAGCTGGGACCTGTTACAGCTTTCTCTCGTCTCCTGCACCTTTGCCTGGGGCTGCTGCCTGCTCCGGGGGCATCTCACCACCCAGGGAGCATGAAATGCCACCTAGCTGCTGAGCTGGGTGAGCAGGGGAAAAAGCCACCAGCTCAGCCCATGCAGGGTGCCTAGCTCACGGGAGGGACAGCCCCCCTCCTCGCCAAGCCCCACCGCTTCTCTCCAGGGAGGCTGCAAGCCCCAGCCTGCAATGTCCCATGCAAAACCAACAAGCCAGGAGCTTAACGGCACCGAGAAAAATGCCAGCAGCTAAAAAAGTTGGAGGCATCTCAGTCTGGTCTAGGGAGGATCTCATCAAAGGGCTGAGACTGGGGAAAGGTCCTGTTATCCAGCTGTTCCCATTCCCCATCCCAAGTTTTCCCAGCTCCCCGGGGATGCATGGCTACAAACGGCCCCACCGCCAGCACACC
Organism: Falco naumanni; assembly: GCF_017639655.2. Taxonomy (NCBI): domain Eukaryota; kingdom Metazoa; phylum Chordata; class Aves; order Falconiformes; family Falconidae; genus Falco; species Falco naumanni. Next base: position 72,670,812 of record NC_054059.1, on the reverse strand, counting down.
ACGGGGGCTGCAGGTGCTGGAGATGCTTGGTGCACCCGAGGACCCCACTGGACACCCCGACACAGTGGCAAAGCCAGCGGAGGCAGCCACACCTTTGCCACTTCCCCCTTGGGACACCAGTATCCCAGGGCCAGAGACGTGACCGCAGAGCCCCTGGGCGCTGGCTGACGGTCCCGGGAGCAGGGACAGTGTGGGACTGACCTGCTCCGAGCACATGGAGTTCATCCCGGGCATCTGCAGTGAGTTCATCTGCATCTGTCCGGCCATGGGGTTCATGTTCTGGACGTTGGTGTTTCCTCCCGCCATGGAGACGGTGATGCTCATGTTGTTGTACATGCCCTGCTGAGCAGGCGCCGGCTGGCTCTGCCCCGCTTGGCTGAATACACTGCGAGAGAGAAAAAAACCCATTACCCGTGCGTAAGTGATGGTGGCAGGCACCCCGAGGTGTGGGCTGAGCCCCTTGGTGAAGACCAAGACCACCCACGGCAGAGAGCCAGCAGAGCGGACGGGAGCCCTGCCAGGCCTGGGGACAGCAGGAGGGACAGGGAGGTGTGAGAGGTGCTGCCTGCAGCAAGGTTAACCAGCATGGAGGCTGGGAGGAAGGGAGGTGGCCGCTGTGAGGACATCCACCCTCCACTCCTGCTGCAGCAGGAGGCTCCTTGGGGTGACACCAGTGCCAAGAGAGATATCGTGACAGTGCTTGGGGCTGGATTAAGGGTCGGTCAGATGCAAAGTCCTGGTCTATGTGACACCCCTTCGTGCTCCTTCCACTGCCCTCCTCAGCGTCTGGCCATCCCCACTTCTGCTCCAGGCAGGAGGACAGCTCGCTCTCCATTGCAAGGCAAGGTGAAGCGTCCCATTTCCAGCAGAGCTCCCATCTCATCTCACCCAGCCCAGTAACCTCCTGCTCTCTGCTGCTTGACCAGGACAGTTAGCTGAGCTACCCTGACAGACCCAAGACACAAAGCAAGGCATCCCCCAGGTGAGCTTTTGGGGTATTTTTCCCCATTTCTGGAGATCTGAAGCTCAAACCTGACTCATGCAAAAAAGGCAACGAGTCTGCCAACTCTTCCCATTTGCCTCCGTAAGTCAGAGCTGGACATGTCATACGAGGGTCGTGCAGTGACCTGGGACTGCTGGTCTGGACTCAATTTATTGTCATGTTTCCCAAGGCCACTTCCACAAGGTGTAATTAAGCCACTTGTTTAATTAAAAGCCAACGACCTGCTTCACGTCTTCCTCAACACACGTGACCATTCATTTAAACACTGGGGGGTTCTGGCCACCTCCGAGCTGAGGCAAAGATGAGGACATGAGTTGGTGACATCTGGAGAACATCACAGTAGGAGACTATGGCCTGAGCTCAGCACGTGTCCTCAGCCAGGTGTCACTTGGACACCATTGCCCCTGCCAGAGGACCACGGTAGGTGTCACCTTGCCACCTTCTCTGCCTGACTGTCACCCGTGTGCTCCAGGTTATCCCCACCATGATCTTACTTGCTGTTCCCCATGGCTCCCTGCTGCCAGGTCTTCATGTCAGGCGACTGGTAGCCCGGTGTCGGCGGAGCTGGCTGCAGCATGGGGCTTTGCGAAGGCGGGAGCTGGGGTGACATCAAGGGGCTGCTGGGACTGAGCGACGGAGCAAAGGCGGGTTCGCTTTGCTGACCCATGCCTGGAGAAGAACAGACAGTGTCAGCAGTGCCCAGACCCCTGACAGCAGCCCCAGTTCCCTCCTCCTCCCTTGCAGCTGCTGGCATCGAACCAGAAACATCAGCTGTGACCTTCGGTCTCGAGGCCTCTGGTTTTCATTTTGAGCAGCTGTATCGCTCAAATGCAAATATTTCAGGGATGAAGGAGCCGGGAAACCCCCCCTCAAGTGGTTTCCATCAGCAGGTGTTCCTCTTTAGCGTCACACCTGGCTGGAAAATAGCCAGAGTAATGATGGGATGATGCCAAAGAATATTCCTGCGGGGCTACTGCAGCCACCGAGCAGTTTTCTCTACTCATCGGTGACATCCACCTTGCTGAGACCCTGCACTGAGGCTTGAATGTGAAGACCTTCAAGTTGGTGCTTGTCTGTACACAATTCTGCACCGGCTCACCCATCTCATACCAGCTTGGCCTACACAAGAGGGGTAAGGTGCCTGCAGCTCATTTCAGCCATCTAAGCAAGGCTTTGGCCTCTTTCAGAGCACATATATATATTTAAGGAAGCGCAATTTAGAGGACTGCCTTGCAGTTTGATTTTCAAGGGAAGAGTTGTGGAATTATTTTCCCAAAGGATAGATTTGAGGGTTTTTTGAGTTTCAACCAGAAAAGCTCTCTTTGGGAGGTGGAGACCAGAGACCATACCAGTATGCAGGCTGGGTGAGGTGGCTGGGGATGAAGCCCGGGGTGATGGGTGAGCAGGGCTGGGCTGCAGCATCCTCGGGGGTCTCAGCTCTACCCTCCACCTCTCCCTCCCCACCGCCAGATGGCTTTCCAGTGCAAGCAACTGCTCCAAGTACCTGATCCCGAATACTGAAAGATGTTCTGTTGCATCTGCGGGGTCATCCCAGTGCCGAACTGCCCTCCGACGCCGCCCATCATCCCCCTGTTCACCATGCTGCTGCGGTTAGCCAGCGCGGCCTCAGGGTTGGATGCCAACGGCGAGAAGGGGCTGGTGGAGGTGGGAGGGTTTCCTGGGGTCGTACCGTAGTTTGGGGGGTAAGGGAACTGCTGTGGGGGTGCTTGGGGCAAGCGAGCGGCTCCAATCTGCACTGGGAGCCCGGCAGAGGGAGGGAGGTTGTTTCCAAAGCTTTGCTGCCTCATCAGGATGGCTCGCTGCTGCATGAGCTGCCGCTGCCGGTGCTGCTGGCTGTAGAGCTCGCGCTGGCGCTGGGCCAGCATCTGGGCATTGAGGGGAGGCTGCGGGGAAGGAGCGGGATGTCCCAGTTATTACCATGACCCTCTGGTTCTGGCAAACAGCTCAGACCTGACCCTCCCCTCCCTGGTGCAAGAGCCCTGGGTGCTCCCCTTCCCCGGCTTGGGGTGCCCGTTCTCCGTTTGCAAGGCAAGCTGGAAAACCCCCAGAAGGCTGTAAATCGGCCCATTTGCACCACTGCAGGGCAGAGCAGGTTGGAGATACTAAAGATCTGCCTCTGCACGTGCCAAATGGCAGATTTCCAGGAGCTGGAACATCCCCCAAGCTGGGAAAACAGGCTCTTGGTCACCTGGCTGCCACCAACCACCCCTCTCCCCCATGGAACCCACTTCTCATGCCCTCACCAGGATGCTCCCACGTGCCAGAGCCCAGGATTCCTGACTTTGACTCTTTCGGTTGCAAGATATTAAAAAAACCCAACCCATCCCATGAGCTCTTCCATCACCACAGGCCCATTCCCGATATGGCCGAGCCAGATGCGCTGGAATTAATCACTTCAAAAAGCCTGACAAAGCCATCAGCGGCTGAAATCGGCGCTCTGGTGGGCACCGTTTGGTCCCCATCCCTACCGCCAACGCTCCCCACGGCACGATAGGGATGTCACGCTACTTCCCAAATAGGCAAAGGCTTCTCCGAGAAGTGGAATAAAGTCACCAGACCTTTCTACCTTCTCCTCATACCCAGCAGATGTTTCATCCACTTTATTAGAAGCCAAACAAGAACTTTAGGGCCTGGGGACTTGCAGGATCATTAAGAAGCTTCACTGGATTCTTGTATTTAAAGGACGACATTTATTTCTTAAAGATCCTTCTCAATTAAATGCGTCAGCACATCCTTCTCTAAGTAATAATGAAGTATTTATACCTTAAGCAGGCGGAGGAGCTGGAATAAGGGTGAAGCAAAAAAGAAAAACCCACAGCAGCTTGTCTTGCAGCCCCCTCTCTGCACGAGGGAGAATTTCTCATAAATGACAGAGAGGAGCGAGCCAGGCTGTGCTAACGGGGAGGGCATAGGTATTAATCCTCAACTTTTCCCAGCTGGAGGACCGTGCCGCATCCTCCTTACCTGTGGCGTGATCTGCTGCTGCATCCCCGCCCGCATGTTGATGCCCACAGGGGAATTGGCTGCAAACTGGTTGAGGATCGCCTGCCGGTTTTGATGGATCAGCTGGAGGGGAGAAAAAAACCCAACAGGGAGACCTTCAAAATTCCAGTTCAGGAGCTTCCCACCCATCCGATCCCTTCCAACGGGGATGTCTGGGCTGCAGGCGGTACTGAGGGTCCCTCCAACCCCCTGCCCGCGGCCCTGGAATGCAGAGGAGGAAGAATTACCTGCTGCTGGCCCTGCAGCCGCTGCTGCAGCTGAAGTCGCAGCTGGTTGGGGGCCGTCGGGGGTCTGTTGAGCGTCTGCCGGGGTTGCATGGCCATGTTGGTGGGGAAGGCGCTGCGGGGCGGCGGGACCTGCACCGGCATGGGTCCGAAGGACGGCTTCTGCCTGACCATGCCGGGGAAGGCGCCGGGGAGGTTGGTGGTGGGAGAGGCGGAGGAGTAAGGCTGGGGGTACATGCCGGGTTTCTGCTCCATCATGAGCGGTGGGGTGGCTTGTTGGGGCTGGAACCGCTCTGTCAGGGCTTCCAACCCGCCGCCCTGGTGAAGGCAAAGGGGGAGGAAAATATCACTCCGGAGCCCCACCGGCACCCGATCTCTCCCGGGGGTGCTCGCAGAGGACGGAGGACATGGCGGGCACGGGGCAGCTCGCTCGGTAGGATGCTGCTGCCTGGAACTGTCACCCCCTGGGCCAGGCTCCAGCCTGTGCGAGCACAAGCGCTGCATCCTGGAGGCCATTAAACACCCGCTCCCCAGGGCTTAGCCGACCTAAAAGGATGGGAATGATTTCTTCTGGCTTGCTTGGGAGGAAAGACCAAGGCCAGGCTTTTCGGAAGGGATCAGGGCTCTTCTCCCTGGGCTGGGGGGGGGTTTGCAGGTTAGCAGTAGGCGATGCTGCCTTCCTCTGCCTCCCTCTGCCTCAACAGGGTCTGCTAGCACCGAGCTGCTCATCTGGGCTCCGAACAGCAGCGTCCCTGACTGGACAGACCCTAAGCTCAGAGGACTGACCCAACCATGGGAAATAGTTTCTGCTGTCTCCCCTTTGCTATTTCTGTGCAGCCTTGGAGGCTTGGCTGGAGGCCAAGTGAACACTCTTTCGGGTCTCCATCTGCCCCAAGAGCACCTGTGTCACAGTATGACACAGGCCATACGCAAGGGTGGGAGCCACGGACCCCCAGGGCTGGGAGAGCTCACAGGGAAGCATGGCTATACTCCAGTACTGCTCAGACACCCCTTGCTAGGAACCCACGGGAGACAGAACCTTTTGGTCCATTGTACAGCCACTCCTGAACAAATGAGCCATATTACAGCCAGGGGACAATTTCCACACCAGCAAATCATAAGAAGATGTTCTGCACTGCTCTAGCTTGGCTCAGGCAGAGAAATAAGTGTTTGAGCTATCGACCCCACCAGAAGTAACACCTTGGAGGCAGAATCCTTAATCCAAGTCCCGCGGATTGAAAGAAAGCTGTGCTAAGTGAAACCACACACAAAACCACCCCCCAAATCCCACTGCCTTTGGGATTTGGTTAGATGGTGCCAATGAAAGGACTGAGGCTTGAAGGCAGGGAAGAGGGTATGGGAATGGTGGTGGTGAAAAATATATTGCTTAGGATCAATTAAGATGGTAGTGGTGAAAAATAAATCGCTCAGATAAATTAAGATGGAGCGTATATGGTTCAAGGACTGGATACCAGGACATAAACCAGCTGTGTGCAATGGCCAGAAACCACAGACCTGCTGAAACGAGGCTCTTTTTCTCTCCCCAAACTACTCAGTTTCCAGCTGCCTCCTGATTAAACTGGGTGCAGGTATCTCCAGCACTCCATCCCACTGGTCTGTGGTAGCACGGAGAAGATGGTGGGTTTGGTGAATTCAGGGGATCCAAACCCCTACCTGCCAAGAACACATCCTGGAGGGGAACTATCAACACGTTTACTTCCCAAAGATGCCTTTATGTTGACGTGTTGTTTCTCTAAAGATGTATTTCAAGCAAATATTTCATGGAACTATTTGAAATATTTCTGAGGTTCAGCCGAAGCCGTGGAAAAAGCCCAAGATTGCCAATAACGAAACATTCCCTGGATGGGAGCAAAGCTGGTTTGGGGTCTAAACATGAGATAATCTCCCCGAGCCAGGTGCTCTTTGGCCAGGGAAGTACCGGACCAACGTGGGGATGCTTGGCAGCATCGGCTGCCACCGAAGGACATCTCTCATCCAGCGCTCTGATGCTGCTGGAGCCTGTCCGGTGCAGGAAAGGGTTGCTGGGGAGCTTGCCAGCTGAGTCTGCAAAACCCTTGTGAAAACACTGAGCTGTTGCAGCTGCATCTTTGGCAAAAGCATCTCTGATCCTATATATCAAAGAGGCTGAATTACACATAACTTTCAAAAAAACCCCAGGCAGGCGGTGATTTGGGAGGCACAGCCTTGAGAAAAGGGATGCGGCAAATACCTGACTTGGGCATCAATTCACTGACAGGTCCCCCAAAATGCTTATGAAAAGATAACTCCCCCCTAGCAGTGGTGGGGCTGCAGAAGGAGATGTGCCACCTCTGGGCTTAAACGATGCAGGATCAGGCCCAGAGCGGCCCGATGGATTTGCTCTGAGAAGCTTCTTCCTTAGGACATCCCATTTATTAACAGGCTTTTGATTTGGTCCCTTGCTTTGGAAAAACGCGTATGTGTGAGTGCTCTGAGGCACGGAAAAAGAAACCACTTGAAAACAAATCCCAAGCGATCCATCTCATTTTCCACGTCCCTTGCTAGCTCCCCTGCAGCCAGCTTTCTCCCCCTGCCTTGCCCTGTTATTTATGAAACCCTGAACCCTTCAGAGGCATCTGCCCCCACGGATATCTGCAAACAGGGAGTCTTCACCGGAGCTCAGCTGCGGAAACCAGGGCCCCAGCGCTATCCGAGTAAGACAGCACCACTAAAAGCAAGCCTCTTTTTTTAATTATTTTTCTCTCCCTGCGGTTCAACCCGAGACAGAAGGGCAGCTGCACTGTAAGCCAATCTTGATAGTAAGGGCTGCACGGTTTCATACCAGCGAGGCCATTAGATATATTATTAGGCAGCACAACCCAGGCTCAGGAATCCCAGGCTGTGGGATTCCAGCTGGAAGGCTCCTCTGTGCCCTAATCCCCCTGGTAAGGTGGGGAAGCGGGACAGCCTGCCAGCTCTCCCCGTTACACGAGCTGCCCGGGGCTGAAACCACTCAGCCGCCTCTTTGCCAGGCTGCCGGTTCTCATGGGGGATCGCATTTGAAAAGTGGAGAAATGAGATATTGTATTTCACGGGGCTGTTTTCCAGTTTTTTTGGCGGGGGGAGAGAACCGCGTGGTGTTAAGTATCATCTCTGAATCTGATGCACTCGTGTGTTCCCACTCACATCTGGCCTCCCATTACCAGATGTTGGAAATCCTCCTCCATGCTCATGTCAAGCCTCAGCATCTGGCCCCCTATATGACCTCCGACAGGTCCCATGAGTGGTTCTCTCTTTACCTGGACCAGTTTGTCAATCCCCAGAGCTCGATCCAGCTCGGCCAGCTCCGTCTCGTCTTTGCCGCTGAGGAAGGAGACGAGCTGCTCGAGCAGGGCTTTCTCGTCGTTCCGACCCTCCGGCGTGGTGGGAGGACACAGGAGCTCATCCAGCTGGGAGGTGATGCACTGGCTGCAGAGAGGAGTCAAAAGAGGAGGCGCATTAAGGATTATGAAGCAGGGAGGAGGCTGAGCAGGGAAGATGCTTGAGCGACACGGCCCCTGCAGCCACCGGGACTCACTCCCACCCTGCTGCATCATGCCAATCCCATGGGACGCAGCCTCGTCCCCCAGCTCTGACCCCAGCTGAGCCCACTCAAGCTCAAACCCTGCGCCAAAACCTGTTTTTAAGGATGAACCTCACCAGGAAACACAGCCCGGACAGCGGTTCGGAGAGGTTTGGGAAGGGAACTTTGGTGCTTTTGCAGGCTCTGCTCCTGCGGGCGTCTTGGGCAGGACAGCGGGAGGCAGAGCAAAACTTCTGCCGGCACAAAAGTGGGGAGGCTTGGATGGAGCTGGAGCAGCTGGAAGCTATGCAGCTGAAGGCAAAGGGGAATCTTTGAGCTGCAAAAATAAGATTTCTGCAAAGCTTGCTCAATATTCTTTGGGAATAAGATTAATATGTAATGAGAGACATTCCAATGACGTGACTAATTGGAGTCAATCGGATTTGCAGGGTCTGACACGATGAAGAGAGCCATGGCACATCACGCTCCCAGAGAGGCACAAAGGCGAGGGCTCGAACATGCCAGCAGTTCCCAAGCAGCAGACATGTTTATCCTTTTAGCTCCAGATGAGGACCAGATGTACAGTAAGGAACTGAAGCCAATCTGACCGAGACCGCTGCAGCCAACACACGCAGCCTAATCCAGGGAAAAGAAATACTCGGCGCTGGGATTTCTTAAATTGCAGAGCAGGAGCAGAGAGGGAAGTGGGGAGACAGAGGTGAAAGGCAGGGCTGGTTTCACTCTGTAGCCGAGGTCCTTGCTACTTGCTGCTTTTCTCAAACTCAGTTTTTCAGTGCCAAGGTCAAAGGACAAAGTTTGCTGCACAGACATCGTTCTGGCAGGAGAAAGGGAGGACAGGCTTCTTCTCCACCTTAACCGGCAGCTAGAGGAGAAATTCAGGTTGCCACCACCCTTTCAGCCCATGCTGGACCTCTGCATGGATGGCAAAAGTTGGTTTATGAAGAGATTGTGGGGATAAAACCAGCTTTACGTAGTGAATAAGCTTCCAGTGTGTCCTGCTTTGCAGCCCAATCCAGCCTGCAAAGCCTTCCCCTCTCCTCTCCTCCAGCACCATGCCATGGTGGGGTTCAGATGAGTCTCTGGACAGACAATGGTGGGGCAGAGATCCTGGACCCCATGCATCATGTCCCTGCCACACTGGTTTCGCCTTGCAAAGGTTTTCTATCCACCACAACCTTTCAGGCCTTTTTAAAGGTGAAAACTCTGATTCTGCACGCGGTGTGGAGGAGAAATTCAGCTGCTCACAGAGACGGTGTCAAAGGCTGCTTGAGGTCCTGTAAAGCATCTCCCTGCCATGGCCTTCAAGCACTGCTCCAAAAGGCTGCAGGTCTCTGGCCCTGCACAGATGTCCTAGAAACCTCAGGCATCTCAGATGGCACTGGGTGCCAGCGCTGAGGCAACTGAATTGGGCCCTGGGTGGCATGTTTGACCTTGGGGGATTAGAGGAACGCGTGTGAGAACAGCGACTTGGACTTGCTTTGAGGAGCCTTGGACCTGGCCCAAGGTGTCCCTCTTCTGCAGAAGAAACAAGAACACTTACGCTTGGGGACATGAGAGAGGAGATGTAGTTGTCCCACTTTATTAAAAGGCAAAGGCACAGGAGGATTTGGGGCACAGGAGAATTTAAAAAGGAAGCTCCTGTTTCCCAGGACACCCGGTGCTGGGAGATCTGGGCAGCACCAGCTCCTTAAACAAGGCCAGGACCTCAGCCCACCTCCAGTGAACCTCTCAGCTGGGAAGCCTTTACAACGCCCAAAGCAAAAGCTCTGCTCGTTTGGTCTTTGCTAAAATTATTTCTTGGTCTGGTAATATCTGCAGTCCAAAGATTCTGTCTCCTTGCTCTGACCGCAGTCTCTGTCAGGTGGACAGGCAGCTGCTGGGACCATGGGCATCTCCCAGGACAAGTGTGTCCTCCCCAGCTGGAGCACATCTGCAGGTCTTGAGGACTAAATTCCAGAGGCTTTTCACCAGCAGAATCTCTTCTCTCAGCTGCAGAGGAAGCAGAGTTTTGCAGCTGATCACTGTGCTGCTAGATGGAAATGTTTCGATTCCAGCAAGGTGCTACCAAGGCAGGTCTCACCCATGATGACACCTGCTCCATCAGACCTACAGTTACTGAAGGCACGAGAGAGAGCCGAACTGGGAACCAGCCTCTTCCAGCATGGCCTCTGCCGACCACCTCTGGCAGGACCCCCCGTGCCCAGAGACCCTAATTCAGGAAGAACAGAGGCTCACCAGGATGAACATCCCTCTACCTCTCATCCTGCTGTCATCTCATCGCCCTGGTCCATGTGTTGGCTCTACTGGTGGCTCCACCATGTGGGAAGCCCAGTCTTGCTGTAGAGAGCCAAAGGAGCCATGTGAAGTCCCAGCACGCAGCATGCTTTTCCTTCGACTTCTCCCTCGCTCGATGCTGAGAAAATAAAATACTACCTTGTAAAACCCTAACCAGGTTGCAATTTTAAAGTCTGGTTGAAACCATCACTCTCCAAAGGCAGGGACACGTGAGACTCGTTACCTCTGCATCTCACCAAGCTTTGGCCAAATGTCACTGCGCCACCGCTCTGCCCTTGTCTCCTGGCGCAGGGCTCTGCCCTGAAAACCACCTGAGGTATTCTTCTCCCCCGACGACTCATGCGGATGCTGCTGCCAAACACTTCCCTCCTTGATACCTGCACAGGTCCCAAGCCTTCCATGGCAGCCTGGGTCCTCACTCCACAATCCTGCTGCAAAGGGTGAGCCAGAAGAAAATACAGCTCCCTCCCTCCCAGCTGTGCTGGCTGGGGAGACGAGAATGTCTCCAGCCAGCCAGACTGACTCAGTGCTTGGAGCACAGGGCTGCTGAGTAAGGTAAGGTCATTTTTACCCCATAAGCAGTATTTTAAGGAACAGTCATAGCTTAAAACACAGATTGCTTTTTCCAGCAGCTCTGCCCTTTGCCAGGTGTGCCCCACGGATCTTATTCCAACAAAATAATGACACCAGCAAGGCTTAAAAGGGAAGTTACTTCCTTATGGCAAGGGCTCAGGCTGATGTAAATGCTCAGTTAAACGGGGATTTGTTTTATCTCCCAGCTCTTTCAAGCAACAAGAGGCAAAGTATTTCCCGCAGAAGTCCAAGATCCAGTTGCAGCAGTTGGAGACCACTCAGGCAACTCTCTCCTTGCAAGAGAGCTTTGAGAAATTAATCCAAATACAGTCCTGAGAAAAAGATGTTTGGCTACTGTCTTGCTCAAATACAATTCTTATGTGTGTCTTCTTCACGACTGGAAAAGAGAGGTTGTGCTCATCTGCTGAAGACCTTAATGAGCAGAGGGAATTCTGCCTCTCTGCAAAGCTGGGCTGGGCTTTGGCAAGAGGATTCATGCGCAGCTCATCAGTGCTGGCTCTTAAACCGGGTACCTGAAGGCTCCCTGGGCCAGGGGGAGGATTCACCTCCCATCCGCACCAAATCCATGAGCACTGCTGCCAGCGCCGCTGCCTCAGCGAAGACTTTGGGGTGCCCTTTGCCTGGCAGGGCACTGACTGCTGAGCTCCATCAGCAGGGCTTGCCACCCTTCTGACCTCCCGTTCCAAAATACCTGACCTACAGTCTCCTCCAACGTGTTTGTAACCAAGGAATGACGTTGTACTTTGGGCAGGTGATGACCCCTTGGCTGCTCCATGGGGCCTCGGCCCATACAAGATGGTGAGAGGACTGGAGGGGGTTATTTGGCCTCGGAGGAGCGGTAACAATCTGAGCTGAAGCCAAGCGTATGGGGGACTGCAAAGAGCTGCAATCACATGGAAACATAAAACTGTGCCATGGTTCTCCAGATCCTACCACTGCCCCTGGCGAGAAGGGATGCTAGAGAACACCGACCCAAATATTGGCACTGGCAAGGGACCAGTGGGGACTTGCAGCATCCTACGGATACACGGCATTATTCAGATGATGCAGCTTCAGCTACGGATACACCGCGTTATTCAGTTCCAGACATAGCCTGGACACCTACCCCTCAACACACCTTTCCTTATCCTACCCACATGCTTGTCCCTAGAGAGATAACAGATGTCACCTCTTGCATCGTAGCAACCTACACAACCCAGGTCCCAGCACTTCTTTGGTACCAGCAGCAACCACCGCCGCCTTACGGCAACGGGCAGCTGCGCTCGTCCCAGCACCTGTTGTCTTTCCAGGCAGGCAAGGAAGCAAGCACACATCTCCTTGAGCCAGGCAACTATTGCCAGAACGTCCCAACGTTCTCCTGGGAGAGGCTGGGAAGCCGTCAGCCCTGTGGTACTTACTCTTCGGGTTTATTCAGCGCGCCGCGATTCATGGCTGCCATGCTGTTATCCGTCCAGGGGATCTGCTCCCCCATTCCTGGCTGTCCAAACTGGTGATCCGGCACCCCCATCTCCAGCTCAGGCATTCCTGGGGGGAAAAGCAGGATGTGGGGAGGAAAGGTTAGTGTGTGGACATGACTCGGGTGCTCCCATGGGGAACGGGCAAGCTCAGAGCAACAGGATGCCAATGGTGTCCAAAAACATCCCTAAAAGCGATGCTAAGGATTCACCAGTTCTAGCTCTTTTCAACCCAACGTTCCAGATACCAAGTTTGGTTTCCTAACCAGTAATCATAAGCATCAAGTTCTGGGTGAAAATCTAGGCAGATACTGCACACACAGCAGATGTACATGACCCTGTGTACTCGCTATGTGCAAATGCTATTAAAAAGTTTCCCTTTTCAGCACATTTCTACCAAGAGTTTCATAATTTAGTCAAGTTAGAGGGTTTCTTCTTGAAGGCAAATTGTTACTACCAAAGATTTTAGCTTAAAAAATAGTCCACACCCATTAGCAACTTCTGCCTCTGTTTTGGAGAAAAGTTAATTTGCACAGGGAAAAAAGCCAACACAATTAAATTTAGTTGTAGCAGAACTTGGAGCCCAAGCCCAGGACAGAGAGATTTATGAGGCTGGAGACTTTACGTCATCCCATTTGAAACAGGAATTGGGACTGAAGATCAAACAGCATCGCAGCTGACCCAGCCCGTGGAGATCCAGGCAGATGGAAACTGGAGGGGTAAGTGCATTTCTGGCTGGGGTGGCATCTCTGCCACATCAGGAGGTGCTATCGGGGGTGGCTCCCATGCCAAAACCCCGGGGTTTCTAAGGCAAGTGCTGATGAAGGTGGATGCTAAAGATGAAAATCTCTCTTCTTTTAATAAACTCAGCTATGCTGATCATTTTCCCAACAAAATATATTACTTGCTTGCAAATAGCTGTGGTTACCCAGTGCACGGTGTCTTTGCTATTGTCACAAGGAGCCACCAGCTTCACATGCCACCCAGACCGTAGGGTTTTTTTCAAAAAACAAAAGGAAATAAGAGCCTGACAGGGAGGGAGGGGAGGAAGGTCCAGCTGAGGGATGCTCAGTATCCCAGTGCATGCACTGGTGCGGCGGCTCCTGCCAAGTGCTCCTCTATTTCTCAAAATTTCTTAAAAAAAGCCTCAAGGTTGCTTGGCAACAGGCAGATCCTGGTAGTGCCAGCCGGGGCGGCTCGTGGCACAGTCACGGTACAGCCCGTCCCCAATACTTCCTTGACTCGCTCAAGAACGGTCCCCAGGCTCACTGATGTGGCAGACTGCAGATGCTCCGAAGCACAGCATTATTTACTGGGGTGTGGGTGACCCCCATCGAGGCAGCCAGACCACGGGTACCAGGGCAGTATATATCAATATGACAGAGCCACAGCTGCTGTGACGATGCGCGGTGCGGGGCTGATTTCTGCCTCGCCTCCCAGGGGGGATGCGGGGGAGGATGAAAGCTATCATGCGATGCTCTCCTCCTCAAGAGAAGCTGCCCAAACCAAGACCTTCACGTGATCCAGAGGGACCAGCCGTGCGCAGGGCTACCCAGAGTTACAATGGGAACTGGCCGCATGCCTCCCGCATCCATAGGCTGGTGGGGAGCACGGTGGTCCCACCCCGCCAGCGAGGGCAGAGCTGTGCTCCAACGTGGACAGCATGTGAGAGGCAGGGATGATGCTCGTCTGGAGCCTGGCCACCATCAGAGGGGACAGCAGGTGAATCCAGCAGCTCTTCTAGTCCCACGCTACCATCATGAGGAGGTGAGATCTGAGTTATTTGCTTTCTGCACCTGCTGTCAAGCCGCTGCACAGTGCATGATGGCAAGCAAGGTCCCTCCTCCAGATCATGTTCAGCATTGCCTGGCACATCGAGGGAAGCATCCAGGGAAGCAGAAGAGGGCAGAGAAGCAGCATCCACAACCCCCCAGAGCCCAGGCTGCCGAAACGGCTCACGACGAGGTCTGTGGTGTTTCGCTGCTGGTGATTTCAGCAGCACAGAGGTGAGACTGTTGCTTCTGCCACTCCTCTCCCAACACACCATCCATGCTCCGGATCTCATGGAAATTAAACTTCACCCAGCGCCAGGGGAAGCTGAGCCACCATCACCCCCCGGGTGAGGGGATGCAGCTTCCTCCACCTGCCTCCCCAGGAACTGAGATGGACAGAAAGGTCTTTCTTTTACCTGAAACTATACTGACGGGAAAAGACAGAAAAGAATAAGCACAGCTTGTGAAAGCTGCTGGCGAACAGCACCTCTCCAGCTCCACCTGCAATGCCTCTTCTCCCATGGGACTCCCTGGAAAGCCTTAGCGTAACCTGGAGAAGGTGGAGAGCAGAGGATAGCCTGCAGCTGTACGTACCTGTGTCGGCTGGGAAGGGGTTTGGTGCGGTCACCGTGCCCCTGCCCTGCTGGGCTGGCCCACGGGTGTGCGGGCTGCTGCCGTTGCTCGCAGGGCACGGGACTGGCCTCAGCTGGGCTGGCTCCAGGGGGTCACAGAACTCAAATGGGGTGCGACCAGCCTGCACGCCCTGCCCGCTGCTCATCGCTAGAGAGTCATCAAATCACGGGGGAAAAAAGAAAGAAAGGAAAAAAAAAAAAAAGAAAGAAAAAAAGCGCATCAGCTCTCTTCCCAAGGCTCACTGCAAGTTCACCGGCACTCCGCAAAATCCTTGCCCTGCCCGGGAGGGAGCTGGTGTTGCTAAGTTTGGAGGGTGAGAAGGGGGTCGTGGTGGGATGTCACCTTGCCTAAACCTGAAGGCTCGGTCCCATGCGTGGCTTGGTCACCTGCAGCCACCCTGGGGGAGCCACCCTGGGCCAGCAGCTCCTGGGCAGCACCGTAGCTCCTGCATGCGGTGTCATGGTGTGTGAAGGTAACAGGATTAGGAGCCAGGCTGGCACCCAAAACCTAGTAGCTGGAGCTTAAAATAACCAGCTGGGCATAAAAATTATAAATAATCAGCTGGATGTAAGAAAGGCAGGGGGGATGGGGGTTGCATCCATCTAATATACAGACAGGGTTTGAATGCTGCTAAAAGGAGGACACCAAGACCACAGTGAATTACAGAAGCCAAAGTGCATCTCTCTCGCTCACTGTAGCCACATCAAACAGGCTCTGCTCCCCCCAGGCATGATGCTGGTGCAGGAGCTGTGCCCCCCGTGCACCTGGCAGCTAGAGGGGAGCCTCAGCACCGATGCTCCCCGTGCTGGCTTCCTGCCTGTTCGGCTCTCATCTGTCACCTGCTGGCTTTAAACCAATTAAAATGATGTCATTAGGCCTTGCACTGTTCTTGATTTTCATTTAGGTAAGCTTCTGCACGTTCAGCTGCAGTTTGCCATCAGGGAGCATGTCTCAAATGCTCACACTGACCTGAAATACGAATGGAAGAGGCAGACTTGCAAGCCGGTGGCCACCAGCTGTGGCTGTTGGCAACCCCTCTCCCAGCCAGCAGCACCTCTTAAGTCCTCGGGGACCTGCCAAGGGGTGCACCACTGCCACCCTGCACGAGTTAAACCCGATGTCAGCGCCTTCAGCAAGGCTCATGGTGGGTCTCCTCGGCGGTAACTGCTATTTTAGATGCTGTAACCCAGGAGGGCAGCAGTTGGCATTTCAAGCACTTGCCCTGCAGAGCCGGTGGCAGATGCGCTCACCTTCTAACTCTAACTTGGCTGCAGGATTCCCTTTCCTCTGAAGGCAGTGAGCCCCGCTCTTAATTATGCCAGAGTGTTACAAGTGTCCCTGCTACTCAAAGTATAAGCCTGGGACAAGTGGGTCCTTGGCAAGGAACTATTAGGCTTGAACGATAAGCTTAATGATGGATTCAGCATGGAGGTGATGGGTGAGACGGCCTACGGCTACAGCTACGGGGCCACCAGCTCCTTTTCACTTCCCAGACATCCCCCTGACCGAGGGGAGGCACAGCCTCCAGCCTCAACACATCCATCACTCACCACCCTTCCGGCATCATTCCCTTATCCCCTACCCCGCGCATCTTCTGTTAGCTGATACTCCCATTTATGAGACCACAAGCTCTTCCCTGCTGATTTATCGCAGGCAGGGAGACATTTCAGCCCATAGTACTTTGCTCCAGAGCCTGCTCACGGCTGGCAGAGGGGTTTTGGGGGGGTTAGAGACCTGCAAGCTGTTCTCAGTGGTGCAATGCTCCGCTGCCCTCAGACGGTCCCCCCTGACGGCCCAGCACCAATGCAGCCTCCCATGTGGGCTTCACCCCACTTCACGGCACCGTTCGGGCCACGCTCACACCACCACATTGCTTCTCCTTCTGCTGTGATGCTCCTACCCTTTTAAAGGCTTTGCTTCTGCAGCCCGAGTCCTCCAAAAATATCCCAGCCCTGCCTGCCAGAGCCACCTCATGGGCTTCTTGCTGGGCCGGAACCCAAAACCTCCTCATCTCCATTTGCTGAATAAGTAACAGGATGATTATCACTCCCTGTGTAGGATGTGGACCAGCAGCTAACTGGTTTATACTGGGCTGCTCGCTCTTATTCCCTTCTGCTCTAGAAGCTGCACTTCAGCATTCAAGACAGTGCAATTTGCAGCAGCAGTGATAAGTGGGATGTAACAGATAATTATATACATGAAAAATCCAAGTGCGGGGTGGGAAAAACCCCATGGGGCTGGGACCAGGTCTGGCACAGCACCCCAGGGATGCTGCGGTACCAAAGGGGACAAGCAGCTTGGGGCTGGCACAGGGATGTCCATCATGGCAAGCGAGTGGCATGGGCTCTGACTGAGCGCACTGTGATGGCAGCAGCCACTGGGTGCACTTATTTGAGTAAGTTTATGCTGCAATTTTTAAAAGCTTGCTTTCCCTATGGCAGGTGTGGGTGCTTTGCTGGGAACTCCTGTGCCTCTGCTACCACCCAGCCTGGGGAAGCCTCTGACCATCAGGTCCATACATGCTTTTGCTACAAAATACCCTCAATTTACTATTTGTCTGCAGGCTCCTTGAGGAGAGAAATCCTATTATTATCTTTTTTTAAGCGTTCACTTTGGAGAAAAATAAGATCTTTCTTTTGTTTGGTGCCTAGAAAAAGGTCCCGATGCTGCATCTGAGTGTATTATGTCTCAAACCCCTGTCTGGAAGTGATGGCGATGCTTTGACACCTCAACCACCTCTGGTCGAGCCTGCCTGCTCCCTTGTGACCAGGCACACATCTTGGAGGGACTGTGTCCCTCACATCACAGCTGTTTGCAGGGGGACCACGGGGCTCACCGCCACCAGCCTTGCACCAGACAGCAAAGCCCAGGTCCCCCAGAGCATCACCGCGGCTAGATCCAGGACAGTGGTACCCCATCCACCTGTAGCAGACCTGGTGATGGAGGAGGCCGTCCCCTCCCACGCCCTGGCAGGGACCCAGGTTGAGGGGTGAATGCTGGACACGTACGGTGAGTGGATGGACACGTACGGTTGAGTCCCGTGGGGGCTCTGGCAGTGGCGCTGGGCTGCAGGGGAGCTGCCAGCATCTCTGGTTTGACAGCAACGCTGGCCACACCGCTCTCACTTCTCTCTGGTCCACACAAGCCAGGCAGCTGAGCCGCCTTCTCCAACGAGGGCAGGAGCTGGTCCAGCTGCTCCAGTTCAGCAGCAAACTAAGGAAGGAGAGAAAAAAACCACAGGTGGGTGATTCAGCCCCAAACCAGCATCAGCGAGCCCGAGCGCTGTTTTCATACGCACACAGCCCCCCAGCACTGCTCCCCCTATCCCTTTGCTTGCTGGAACACCAAGCATCCTGCACGGATAGAGAACGAGCCCCACACCCCTCTGCCTGGCTAGATGCACACCTTGCGGGGACAAGGACTGTCCCCCCGCCACACATGGGTCCCCACCCTGGAGCGCAGTCCTTGGTGGCAGCTTTGAGATGCTCGCATGCCGCAATTAGCATAATTATTAACGGTATATATAACCTCCAGCTATTTAAAACGGGAGATAATTTGCTTTCTTAATATACATATGCTTATGCTGAAATTATAATAATAAAAAATGGTCTTTTCTAAGAAACAGAAGTGACTTTTTGGAACAAGCGTCCAAAACCAATGTGGGCCTTGGGCATGTAATTACCCTCAATGGGGCAGTAAAATATCATTCAGGTTTTCCTGCCTTCATCACGGCTAAGAGTAGAAGAATATATGTTTAGCCCGGGGACTCAAATAAATGGGAAAGTTACTGGAAAAGGGACTTGCACCAGTGGCTGTAATAGCGGCACTGTAAAGCAGCAGGTTGGGATTAAAGGGGCTGAGATAAATGAGCTTTGGCTAAAAAGAAAAATATCTCAAGGGAAGCTAAATGCTTTAAAATCTAAGGACGCACACTGCTTCCAGAAGTGCCGCCCCTCGGCGCTAGGGAAAGCCTGGCCATTAACATGGGGTAATTAACAGACAACTTGATAGCACTAGGGAAAATCTTTGCATTTGATGGAGGGAATGATGCTGCGGTCTGGAGAAGATGGGAGAAACCTGGCAGGAATTGGGATCCTGGCTTTGACAAGAGGCTCTGCCATCAAGCTGAGATGCGAGGCTGCAGCCAACAGCCCCTGCCTGTGATAAATAGCTGGGAGGCTGCTGGCTTTGGGCACCCCTGGGGTGCCTCTGCACCTCCCCGGCTGGCACAGTGGTGTTAAAGACCTCTCACCAAGGTGACAGCTTTGTCCATTGCCAGAAGAAATCATAGGAAGTTTCTCCCTAAATCCTAGCTGGAAATATTTCGTAGCCCAGACAAAATCCTCCAACAGGTGACAATCCCAGTTGCCGCTGCACCTGCTTCCAGTTTCACCTCCATGATGCACAGGTTG
This sequence comes from Falco naumanni, assembly GCF_017639655.2. Classification (NCBI taxonomy): domain Eukaryota; kingdom Metazoa; phylum Chordata; class Aves; order Falconiformes; family Falconidae; genus Falco; species Falco naumanni. Next base: position 72,651,839 of record NC_054059.1, on the reverse strand, counting down.
GTGTATCACGAGGACAAAACCCTGCAGGAAGCTCCACCTTGGGATGGACCCTCCACCAGTGGTGGCTTCATTGAAACCCCAAGCCCAGTCCAGCACCTGAGAGACCCATCGCCATGGCAGAATCTCCCTCTTGACCTTCACGGCTCTTTTTTCCCCTTTCCTACAGCCTCATGGTAGCACCTGGGTAGATGAGTTGGTATTTTAAATATACACGACAGGGCACATACTTGTTTTTCCTTTACAGTGGCATCTGGTGAATTAAATGATGTTTAGACAATGCTGCTGATGAAAAGTGCACTGCCACCAGCAGCCACCAATATTACAATTTACAATGGACTAACCGCTCTTTTTCATTTCCCCTGTATACTTCCCATAAAATCCTAACCCCAGAAACCTGAGAAGTAGAATATCCTCCTAAAGCCAGGCTCACAGAGAGAATTAAACACAGCAAATTCAACTCCTGCAGCAGACATTTGCACATCTCAACTCTTCCAGATAATGTAATTTCTCGACCAAGCAGAATTTCTTTAAAGCTCAAGTTTGCAAAGCAAAGAGAAGTGAAGCAAGTGGGAGACATCCACGATATAGCAGAACTCCATCTCCTCCTACAGGCAGGTCATTCTGGAGGCAGAAGGAGAAGAAGGGCACAGGAGCAGCTGTGGGCATCCAACATGGATGTTAAGCAGGGATAAAATGGGCGCTGTAAAATTCTTGCGTTGCCTGTTGGGTATGTGAAGAGGTTGGAGGATGGAGAGGTGGGAATGAAGGACACGTGGTGGGAGCAAGGTGCTTGTCAATTGTTTTCTGGAGCACCTGAACTTGCACCTGGAATCTGGGCCCGCTTTGAGTGTTTTATTTCTCCTCCTTGTCTAGAAAACACATGGTGCCGGAGGGCTGGAGCAGCTCAGGCCATCCAGTCTTGCTTGGAGAAGGCTCAGACCTCCACGACCTGCCTCTGTCCACAAATGTGTGAGAAAACCCATGGCACAAGGGACGGTGGCTCAGGGTGGCTGAATACTTCTGAACAGCTGCTTCTTCCCCCAACCTGCAGCTCCCGGCAGGTGCCAAACCCAGAGCCAACCAAAAGGCAAACCAAGGGACAGCATCCCACTTCTGCCCTTCGACCCTGGCCCAGCCAGCTCACAGGATGCCTCACGCATGGAATCAGCTTGGCAAGGAGGACGGAGCTGCTCCCAGGTGCACCCACCCAGTAAACAAGCGACATCTTTCACTAGATCAGGTGGCTCAAAGCCCCGTCCAACCTAACCTTGAAGATTTGCAGTGATGGGGCATCCATGACTTCTCTTTGGACTCCACCGTCCACTCATGGTGGAGCACTTCCAGGCTCAGAGAGTGCTGCCTGCTCCCCAGCATCACGCTCGAGGGCATCCTCATCCAGGATATAAGACAATCTGACCTGAAGAAACATTTCCTTTTCACCTAACTGAGGTTCAGCTCATGCCTTGAAGCACAAGGGTGAAAAGCCCTTCCAAAACCTTGCTTAATCTTTTCCTTCCATTTTTTTTTTAACTCTTGTAATTCCTGTTTGCTCCTTCCCAAGACTTACCCAAATATTTTTTGTTCTTACCCCATGAACAGGAGCTCTGAGCAAACCCAAGGTGCTTCCATAGCATAAATCTGCAAAGGAAATAATTCCTTCAAGGCTGAAGGCAAGCTGCAGAGCCTGCCCCACAACTCATATTGCTCCTAATTGACATTTTCATTCTTAAAATAATCACACATGAAACCAGAAATCTAGCAAGTGCTAGATTTTATTTGAAATGGCAGCTCCTCCTCCCCATGCCGCACCAAAGCAGTCTGTAACAGAAAACGTGTGGAAATGAAACTCCCGTCCTTAGCTGCTGAGCAGTGAAGGGCTGTTCACTCCTCAGAAAATGCATTTTAAGACTCCGCAAACTCTCTCCAGCCTCTTTTATTAACTCTTTGGAAGCACTCAGTACGGTCCAATGTATAATCCTAACGCTCCCCAGCTGCCCGGGGAGGGATACTTGGAACTGACAAGCCACAAAGGAGCCTAAAAAATGCTCAGCAGCTTCCAAGAGCACAGGAGAGAGGCATATAAACAATCCAGGCTCAAGCCATCCAAGCTCTGCGCGCCTGTTTGCGAGTAGAGCACCATTAGCTAGCACAGCCTTATTTAATTAATAGGGCTTTCCGCCCCCTCCGAAGGATAGAGTACCTGGAACCATCACTGATGGTCCGCAACGAGCCCGCCTGCATCCCCGGCTGGTGAGTGGCTCCTGCATGCAGACGTCTGGGAGACCAGGTGAGCAAAGCTCTTCCTGTGCCCCCGCGTTTGACCGCGTTTCGGCTACAAGTGCCCGTCCTGAACGTGCTGCCAGCTCTGTGAAAGCAGGCTGGGAGAGCCCGTGCAGCTCCTGGGAGGGTGCTGTGCCTCCTGCAGGAGTGCTGCGGTGGGGACCCGGCTCACCGGTGGGTACTGGTGGGTACCAGGTTCACTGCCCAACCTGCCATCGCCCACGTGCCTCCCGCAACGAGCACGCCCCGCCCTGGGTCTTCCCCATCCAGAGGCTCGTTAACCTCGATGGGATCTCAGATGGGAGGTGGGGGGGGAGATGCGCCATCCAGCAAGCAGATGACACCAGGAAAGTACATTACCGAGAGAGATAAGGAGTTTGATTCCCACTTGCCTATAGGATAACCCACCGCGACTCCCAAGACAACTGAGCCCTTAACCTTATTAAGAGACTTATTGTGCATTTGCCACTCCCGGCCCTCTGAGCGCCGTTATTCACCCCGTATCTCCGAAAGGCAGGCGCCTTACTTGCCGCAGCCGGTAAGCTGCCATCAGCCCCGCTCTTCATGTCAGCCGCTCTCTTCTCTTTGCTTAAAAAGGATTAAGCAGTCCTATCCATGTTACCATCTCCCCTGGCTTTCAAAAATAAGAAATCTCTTCTATTCATAGCTGCGTGTAATGAATATTTATACACCCAAATCTCTATTGCAGAGATCTGTCGCTGGATTATTCAATTTAATAATACTTTCGGGATAACTAAAAGGCCTGTATAATTGCTAATCTCAGCCAACAAGAGGGCGATGGATTGCAAATTCCCTGGGACACGAGCCCTGAATGCGCCCAGAGATGTGAGAATTAAGACTCTTTTTGCGTGGCAACATGCACCATAGCCTTCTCCTCACTCAAGCCCACCAGCTGCAGCGACGTCCTGCATTTCTTCCTCATTTTTACACACCTCGGTAAAAGTTTCTCTCTTTCCTTCCTACCATTGCCTTGAAGATCTGAGCAGACAGAACACGAAGCACCTGGACAAAAGCGGACAGCACCAGGGCTGGAGATGGCGACACCAGCAGTGGAGGAGGTGGCACCAGCACTGCAGAAGATGGCACCAGCAGTGGAGGAGGTGGCACCAGCACTGCGGAAGGTGGCATCAGTGCTGGAGAAGGTGGAGAAGAAGGCACAGAAGGTTGCAGCAGTTCTCTCCACACTTGTCCCAGTTCCACTGGCTTGCTGTGGAGGGAGCACGCCAGCAGGTTTGGGCTAAGTGCCCCCAGCACACAACTTGTCAAGAGCATCCCACCTTCGTGGATGCACATGGGTCAACTCACCTGGCCCTGCGTCTCCAGCTTGACCTCCTCCGCTGCAGGAGGTTTGGCGAGCGGCACCGGGGCTGTGTTACAAGGCTCCATCTGCTCCGTCTTCTCCACCTTCACCTTCACATCATCCAGGCTCAGCGCCGGGGCTGCAGCAAGCTCCTTCTCGTCTTTGTCCAGCAGATAGCGCAGGAGCTGGTGATCCTTGACATCCTTTTTCTTCAGTGCGTCCGGCTCCAGTTTGATGTCCGGGGTGCCCGGCAGCTGGCTCTGAGCCGTGGGGGTGGTGGCAGGGTTCGGCGCCGTCTCCTTCTTCTCGTGCTCCATGGCCAGGGTGGTGATATCGGAAGGGCTGCCCTCCTGAAGGAGTCTATGCAAGATCTTGTGCCGCTCGGTCAGTGAGCTATGGGAGGAAGGGCAGGTGCTGCTGGGAGGGTTGCCGGAGGCCAAGGTGCCGGCGGTGCCCGCGCAGGCTAATGAATCTTTGCAGCTCGTGTCCGCATCAGCGTGCCGAAGCTGCTGCTCCGCTGTGGTGGCCAAGAGCTGGACCAGCTTGTGGCTGGTGGCTTGGGAGCACTTGCTGTCCCCCTCTGAGAGCCTGTCGCTGGCGTGCAGCATGCCCGAGTCCAGCGGTTTTCCATCCCCCGAACCGCCATCCGACTGGATCATCTCGCTCAGGATGGAGGCGATCTCTTTGTTGTCCTTCGACTCTGCTTTCATTGGCTGCATGGCGAGGCGGCCAGGCGAGCTCTGGGAGCTGAGCTGTCTCAGCACGGGGGGTGGCGTGGAGTAGCCCACCGGCGTGCTGGGCCCTTCGGTCAGCCCCTGCATAGAGTTTATGGGGGCGCTGGGAAAGGGTCTGGTGCCACCGGTGCCACAGCCGCCCCCACTGCCACTGTTGGCCATGCCCACGGGGGAGTGCATGGTGGGCATGGTGGGTGAGAAGGGATTGCTGGGCACCCTGGGTCTGGGCACCAGCCCTGGGCTGACCCGATGCCTTGGAGACATGAACTGTGGTGGGGTGATCCCTGGACTATTCATGGGGGAGCTACTGAGGTTCAAAGTGTGGTTACTGTTCTGGGGACCAGCTTGTCCCTGGCTTAAGGCAACATTGGCTCCTATCTGGTTTCCAGGTGAACATCCAAAGCTGGTTTGGCTGGTGCTGGAGTTGCTGTTGTGGAGGCTGGCGCCTGGCTGCTGGTTCACGTTGGTGGCCAACATGCTGCCGTTGGAGGGAGGGATGGAGGGCGGCAGGGCCATGCCTTGCCCTGGGGAGATGCTGGGGTTCAGTGAGGGGCTGACCCGGGGAAGGGACATTGCGGAGTTAGTGTTCTCCTGGGGTGAGAGCATGCCATGATCCCTGTGGGAGATGAAAAGGAAAGGAAAAGTCACCAGAGGCTTTGCCTAAATCTTTATAGTGTCACCCAGGCAGCTCCTGCCCCCCCATCCATGCTCCAGAGCTCGGAAGCCTGGAGAGCAGCAGCTCGCAAGCTCTGGTGGTCTCAGCCTTCCTTGCTCCACCAGTGCTTCTGGATCTATTTTAGTAGCACGGATAGAGCGCAGCAGCTTCAGCAACTCCCCAGAAATGTGACGCTGCTCAGGATTGCAGCCGCTTACCGGCTAAACCCCAAAGGCATCACCTTCTCTGGGTCTTATGTTCCTACACAGCTGGAGGAGGACCAGGCTCCAACAGCATTCCTCACCGCCCCAACCCCCTCATGTTTCCCCAGAATGGCCCAGGTCCACAGCCTCACCTCTCCCTGTCCTGCCAGTCTGTCAGAGCCTCTCCCTCCCCAAGTATTTTAAGTTCTCCAGGGCAAGGCAGAAACGTGAAGCACGTCTATAAACCTCCACCTGAACTCCCCGGGCCACCACTTTGCAAAACCAGAATAATCAAGAGCAACAGAGCTGCCATCATGCTGGTTTTCAGCCTCAGATTCCCCAAAGGGATCACATCTCCGAACCAGCACCACAAAACACCAGTGGATCCTCCTTCCACCGCAGGGAACGGGCACTTTGATTCCTGGATTGCCCTCGCAGGCGCTGGCACAGCTCGGTAGCGGCGGGATGGGGACATACCTGTCGATGACGTGGATGCCCATGATGAAGGGCTGCATCTCTGGGCTGGAGGGGTAGCAGAGCTTACACTTGGTGTGGGCACTAAGCACCGTCCCGTCGCTCAGGGTGAATCGGTACGAGGGGCTGAAGGCCGTGCCACGTGTCATCACTGAAGGAGACAACCAGAAACACATCAGCCCCCTTTGAAACACAAGTCAGAACCTGCGCCACCTTATAAGCACCAGCGGGAGGATGGAGGGAGCTGAAGAGAAGGAGAACCTGCCTGGGACAACCACCTTCCCAGCAAACAAAACCACACGCTGCATGTTGGCTAACCCCATAGACCCAGAAAATAAGAGGGGTACACGTAACCGTGGGTGGCACAGAAATCCTCCCAGCTGCTTCTCCAGCTCTGAACCCATGTCCTGCAATGGGCAAATCTAAATCCATTTGGTGCCGTCCCTGAGGGCTCACAGCTTCCGAAGGGGCAATCACTCAAGCACCAGCATACAACATACAAGCTGATGAAGCCCAGCCAGCCTGGGAAGGTGCAGCAGGACGCTGCTGCTGCAACCCTGGCAGAATCACAGCTCTCCGGAGGCTGAGCGACCTCCTGCTCCTACGTTCCCGCCTTCCCCACATCCCTGTTGTAAGCATCCTCGCCAACACAGCAAAGATGCTCACAAAAGAGCCGACAGAGCAAAGATGCTCATGAATGAGCTTCTGCTGCTTCTGCTCAGACATTGAGGATGGTGTTTGCAGATAGCACAGGAAAAAAATTAAGATAATCCTATTTAGCTCCTATTTGCCTCAATTCTGTATTTCTTGAAAGGTGAGAGGGAATGTCATGGCTGGAGTAGCTCCTCCAGTGTTACTCAGCCCTCTCCTCTCTCTCTTTGGCACATTGTGATTATTGTTGCAGCGTTTGTTTTTCTGAAAAGCACCTATCCAGCAAGGAGGACCATGTCTCAGCTTCTCTTTGCAACTCCCGCTGCTCAGCAGGAGACTGCACCAGCTGGGAAGAGGAGTCCATTACCTTCTTGAAAGAGCTGCTTGGCATAAGATGGCTCTCTGCCCTGCGGCTGGAAGAAAGCGTAGATGCATTTCCGCACCAAATCCTCCCAGCCCGTCCTGCCAGCAGCTCTCAGGGAACTGGTGTCAATGGAGATGATTTTACCTGGGCGGAGAGAGAGAGAGAAGCCACGTTACTCAAGCACAGCATGAGAAGTCCCTCAGCACAAACAGGTCCATCAAGGTGGAAAATGAAGCCATGTCCTGTTTGGCGTCAGGCAGCAGTGGCAGGAGCACACAAGGACATGCTCCAAAAGAAGGTGGAAGTTCAATGAGTTTGCTCTGGAACATGTATCCATCTCTACATACACTTTGGCCAGCCGAAGCAGCCACGAAACCAAACAAAAGGCATTTCCATGCAATAGGATCCTTGCCCTCCGGAGCTGGGGTAGCCAGGCTGGACATGGCCTCACCTGGCGGGACACCCTGCCAGCAACCCTGCCCACACCCAGGGAGTCTACACCACGCAGGACCTGCTGCCTGCCTTCTCCCTCGATACGAAACACCAGGAGCTTTGCTGACTGTCTTACAGCTATGGGCAGGGAGCAGGGAGCAGAGAAAACATTCATCAAGGATTTTCAGGCTGCAGGGAAGTCCAGGATTATGATGAACTACCAGAAAGAAGGTCACCAGAATGACTAGAAAGCAATATTTGGCTGAGAACAAACCCTAGTATGAAAGGTGATGATTGTTTCACTCCCATCAATCAGCTCAATGGTCCCTGAATGCAAGGGAGCGGAGAGGAGCTGTGTGCGGGGCACGGGTCTGGTGTATTGGCTCAGGTGAGATGTAAACTCAGCTGAGGTGCCTCCACCCGAGGCGTCACCCACATCGGTCCTAGCAGTCAGCATGCAGTTTGAAAAGGACAGGCTGCTGCTCTTGCTATGGGGTCCCATACCGCCCCGCTGGCCTCTTCCCCCAGGGGGCAACAGCTCCTCCGGAGCCAGGACGCCCTGGCATCGTTGGGATGTTACCTGTGGTGTCTTGCTTGGTCACGAAGGATTCGGAAGGGGTGACAGCTGCCGGTCGAGGTAATCGCCTTGCAATGCATATTAGACACGACTGGAAATCTGCCCAAGTGGGAAAAGGAGAAGGAACCGACAATATGAAAATCAGTGTTACAACCACCACTTGCAATATTGAATTTCAATTAAAATTACCACTGCTGGGCTTGATTGCCACGTCCTGTCCTGGAAGTGTTTACCTTGAGCAGTCCTCCAGCCCTTCAAAGCAAACAGGCTCTGTCTAAACTATAAAATTTGCTGGAAAAGAGGTTTCCAGCGCTTGGAGAAATTAATTGTAAAGGCTCCTTGGATCTGGCAGTATCATACAATAAAATTCAGCACTAAAAGCCAGCAACTGTCGGCTTCAGGCAAAGTATCTGGTCATAAAATACCGTAATTTATTCCTTCCAGTCATGATCTCCTGTGTAAACCGCAACGGATTAATCCAGCTAATGCACTGGAAAATAATAGCTGGGACACTGAAAGGAGAGTTAGGGCGCTTGCAGGAAAGCAACAGCCCCTGCGGTGCCAAGGGAACCCTGCCTGCCCTGAGTCCCTGCGATCTGCCTGCAGGCAGCTGATTCAGCCCACGGACACGCAGGCAGCGCTGCGGTCGTCAGCGGTGAAGGCGCAAGGTGGGGCGTCACGCACCCGTGTCACTCGCTGGAAGGGTCCTGCAGCCAGTGAGCTTCGGTGGGTAATAAAACAGTGCTCCTTCCTTAAGGAATACTGACTGTAAGCAGCCCCAGAGGCAGCTCTGGAGGGCCAGAGAAGCCAGGATGGCTGGAGGGCATCGGCTCGGAGAGGGTGAGAAGCCAGCAGTGAACTCCAGGCATCGCCCCCAGTGTCTCCCCTGGGCCAGGGATCATCTGTGCCAGGCCAGGAGTAACCAGCCCCACCAGGCAGCCCTGCAGGATGATGCTGGTCCCCTCCTGCTGGCACTGCTGTCCCCCATCCTTGTCCTCCTCCTGCCGGCGCTGCCATCCCCATCCTTGTCCTCCTCCTGCCGGCACTGCTGTCCCCACCCTGGTCCTCCTGCCTGCACTGCCATCCCTACCACGCTCCTCTTGCCTGCCCTGCCCTGCCCTCCCCACCCCAAACGCAGGGTTGGAAGCAGAGGATGCTCTCCCCTACCTTCTCCTTCCTCCTTGAAGGACTTGGGCTGGGAGACAGTGAAGCACTGCATCACCTCGTAGCGCTGACGAGCCTCCTGGTTCTCAGCACCTGGTTCGTCAGGCGGCCGGATCAGCATCCTGCAGCTGAAGGTATGGCTGTTGCGCCTGGTTGCTTCTTGAGGCCAAGGAACTCCATTTACTGGGGGATGGAAAAAGGAGAAGGAAGAGGGGATGTCAGGAGCTGCGCCACACACACGTCGCCCCCACCTTCCGGAGGACCCCTCGGATAAGGGAACAGAAGGAAAAGCAACAGCATGGAGGAAGAAAGCAGCTCGCTGCCCAGGTCAGGGGTGAGCCAAGAGCAGAGCCAGGGGCAGGGCGGCCCCCGCCAGCCCCTGGAGCTCCTTCGGACCTGCTGAAGACCCCGTGCCCAGCCCCACGCTCCCAGCTGGGCCCTAAGAGCACCTACAAAGGAAACCAGTGCATCGTCATGACAGTCATCGCACTGACATTTATGAACTGCTCCTTACATCGCTGGTAGGTGCTACCATCTCCATCTTATAAGCAGGAGAAGAACTGAGGCAGGGGGGCTCTGAGTCACTTCCAGAGCCTGGGAAGACTCCTGCTTCTTGCTGTTGTACTTGATATCACTCTGAGGCAACGATCCCAAGACTTTTCCAGCAAGTCCAGCTGAGCATCTCCATAGAAATTAGTTTGTTCTTTGTTTCCTCCTCATTTCTGGGGTAAGTCAGCAGTGAGATCTTCTGGTACTGCAGCAGCAAAAGCCTTCCCCTTTCATTTTTTTATGTAACCCAGCTTTTTCCCAAAAACCTCTGGGCACCAGTTGGCTGATTTTTCTAAGCCTCTACATCTTTGTGGATATCCGTATGCAATCCAAACAGTTTTGCCACCAGCAGGTTATGAAGCTTTCATGCAACCTGACCTACAGGAAAAGCTGAGGGGCTTGTAACATCCAAGGAAAGACAAAATACCCAGCTGTACACTGGGCAGCCACAGGGAAAAGACAATGCCTGAACATCTACAGGCTCAACCTGATGAGTGCCCATAGATTTAGGTGGTTTAAGACATCCTTGTATTTACCCAGAAGGAAGACAAGTGTGAATTTCAAAAAACCCTCCCTATTTTTAAGTCAAACTACTTGGAAAAGGCTCATCTTCCTTTTTCTTCAAAGGTGTGAGTGGATGAGGGATCAGTGATGTCTCACCCACGTCAGCCACCCGGAGAATGCTCGCCTCCAGTCAACAAATAAAACCTTCTGCTTTGCTCGCTTCCAACACCCTGCAAGTGCCTTCACCGTGCGATGCTTCCTCCCACCCTCACAACTGTTCGTTCTCCTGGTGTAGGAGACCATCGCGAGCTCACTGTTTGCACCGTGACCCCTTCTCACACCCCCAGGTGCAGCATATCCCCACGCTACATACTGGGCAGAATACTGACGGGCTCTGAAACCAGCTGGGGACAACCCCCCTCCAGCTGGGAGGACACCTGAAATGAACTGGGATAAGCCAACAGGCTCAGTCCCCCCAAATCAACACCTCAAAATCTTCCTCTTCATTCCCCTAACGCTCCTATATGTGCTCCTTGTTTTGGGCAGACGAGTCAGTTCTTCACACCCACGAACCAAAGCTGAAGGCAAAAGTCTTCTCGGTAGAGAAAGGCAAAGGGGAGATGACTTGAATATTGTCATTCACCAGCTATTTATTAAAAAATCTAATATGGATATCTCACTTGTAGGATGTATTTCACTAGGCCAAGGTTTACGGATTTTTATCTGGCTTTGGTATATCTCCAAATTTCACAGTAAACAATATAAAAAATAGTAACATATGTAAGTAATATACATAAAAAATAATATAAGGCCAGCTTCACTGAAGACGCAACAGTGTTTTCAACAGCGCTTTCCAAGCACCTGCTGATAAAAAAAAACCCACCTCGAGGGTTCTCTTACCTAGAGACTTCGGCAACAAGTTCTTGACGAACTCGGCGTGATCCCCCACGTGCAGGATGCTGTAGACACTGGTGTTCATGAGCTCCTCCTGGTTATAACCCAGGTAGCTGGTCACGTTCTCAGAGACGAAGACGATCCTCCCTTCGCGGTTCACAACGAAGAAGAAGCCATCCAACGCCTACAAGGGGAATGAACCTGGGCAGTGTGTGGGCAGTGGGTCCCAGAGCAGGTCAGGATGCTCCTTGACCGTGGGCCATCTTCCTCTGCCTCTCACAGCTTGGCTTCACCCCCACTTTTTATTACAGCAGTGATCAAATAGCAGCACATTTGCTTAAACACCTGCAGCCTCCTCTGCTAAGGACATCCCTGCCACTAAGGATGGTGCCAGTGGAGGAGAAACAACCCTCTTTCAAGGGCCAAAGCAGTCAGGAAGGCTCTAATTTGGCAAGCCTGATTTGCTTAATTACAGCCCAAGAATGACAGAGCCTTTGCAGCATGCAAATAACAGTTTTCTTCATTCATTTAGCTCGCACGTGGCAAATTCAGCCCCGCAGTCAAATGGAGGAGGACAAGCACGGCCCAAACCCAATCATACAAGACGGGGAGATCTGCTTATTTTAACGAGGACACCATCAAGGTTTTTAATTCACTGCCGTGGTACTGGAGAGGTAATGCTTTCTGGTGCTGTGAAATAAGCTGAGAGCTGCAGAGCCCAGGGCTTGTGTGAGGAGCCCTTGAGAAGGCTGCTCCTTGATTTATGTCTTCCAAGCATGCATCACCTAAAATGCTTCATCCAGGAAGGATCTGGTTTTCCTGGACTCTAATTCCTAGTTATTCTGCTCATCCACAGCAAGTTCTGGTGGACCGTAATCCTGCAACTAGATCTGGCCATATCCCAGAGTGGGAGGTGGTGTAGGGACAAGAGAAACTCAGGATGCCCAAAAATTGGTACCCGCGGCACTGCTCTCTCCTCTCCATCCTCTCACTTGTTCATGCCAGCAGAGAGTTCCTCTGATGGAGAGCATCCAGGCTTTATTTAATGCCGTTTCTAAAAATCAGGTTTTGCTGCAAAGCAACATTAAGTGCAAGAAACAGGAAGCATTTAAAAAAGAAAAAAAAAAAAAGGAAGAAAGAAATCTTTTGTCAAAATGGTTCTGGCAGATCGACTGCAATTTTCCTTGTTCCCAGCTGTTGCCAAGACAACCAGCCTTTGCACTTTGGGCACCCAAAAAAAAGACCCAGGCTGGATGGTAAACCCCACCTGGACCCTTCTCCGCAGGTGATGCTGGTTTTGGGGGGCCGGGGGAGGAGGGAAGGGGCAGGGGAGCTCCGAGGCAGCAGCCGGTGGGGACCCAGCTTGCACCCCTCCTCTGTAGCCCCCATTCCTCCAGCAGCAATGCTGGGCATCTGTCCATGGTTTCAATATTGAAATACTTTATCAGCGCAATTGCTTATGGAAGTCAAGACCAAACAACAGGTCAAGAGGCAGAAAACCTTCCTAAAAATGAAGATGCTTTTTAATAGCCTTTTTTTATCTCCACCGTTCTGGGTTTGAAAATCCTGCCTGAGCCCAGGGCACCTAGAAGAAGCTGGAAGTCATCTGGGGAATGTTTTTAGGCATGAGAGGCTGCAGACTGCTTGGATACCAGCGAAGCCACTAACTGCACCTTGGGGTCAATCTGCACGGAAAATAAACTAAGGGCGGTAAGGGCTTGGTGTCCTCAAAGTGCAGACACGGTTGTCCTGTAGCATGGGCATGGGTCAGGGTCAGCATCTTGAGCGTGCAGGCTTCACACGCTGCTGTGGGAGAAGGCCAATGAGGAAATCATTCCTCAGCCTGTACAGGTGATAAACAAAATCTAAACATGGATTTTAAATCAAGTAATACAGGATAGGCTGTTTATAAAGCAGCATCGACTGAGCATTAATGCCCCTCTGCGTTCCTTCCCGCAGAAAGGATGCATCGATACCCAACCCAAGCATTTGGGATAATATTTAGTCAGAAGTGATCCGATTTAATTAATTTTCTTTTCTTTATGATGACCCCAGGTTTTCCAGGGCTACTTCTATTACTGATGTGCTGTCACCCCTGCTTCACCCCAAGGCAATCTGCTCCCCATCACCCCAGGTGCTGGCTTGTGGCCACAGGGAGCCACATATTCCTATGTGTGGTTATGGACACGACCCTGGCTGAACGATGCTCTGTTGAGCCACCTGGCCCCACTTTCAGCATTTCAGCGATGTAAAGGCACGTTCCCAAGACTGCACTGTGAAATACATGGATTTACTGTGGAGGTACGGATGCTGCTCTCTCTCTTACGGTTTTGTTGGTTCTGCCACTGCTCTCATAGGATGCCTTCTCCCAGCAGAACCCAAATACTGGGGTTTTGTTGAGGATCTGCCGCCTTCTCCTGCATCCCTTCATATTCTCAAGCCTGTTCCTAGCACCCAACGCACCCCTCAAAATGCACGTGCCTTTCGCAGACTAATTTCTAAGCCCTTTCTGCATTTTTAAGAAAGATCTGTTAGACTGAGCACCTCTGTAGCCAAGCTACCAACTCCCCATTAACTCCACCCACATGCTTTCCATCCTTTCCACAAGTCAGACCCTTCCTTTGATGCTGACCCCCTTCCCATCCCTTCTGCATTAACTCCTCCATCTGCAGAGTCACCTCTTGCAGACATTTACTTATTTTGACACCCTCGCCCCAGGGCTCAGGGGAGACCACTGTGGTATGGAGAGGGATTAAACAGGTCTTGAAAAGCATGGATCGCAGCACGGGAGAGCTCCCTGCGGCCTCCAAGCATCTTTGGAGATGCAGAAGAGGCCAAAAACATTGCCAGGGAGAGTCTCTCTCCCCAGGAATCCTGAAACTCAGGTTGCCTTTCAGTCTCAAAAATGATGCCACATTTCACCTCCCGGCTACTGGGCTCTCAACAGAAACCAGAGAGTAAATCGTTGGACTGTGTCATGTCAGCAATTATGCTCTTACAGTTAATTAAATGAATCAGATGATGATGTTGCTTCCTTTTGGCCTTTGAACGTGTAATTTTATCAGGCAGTTTCAAGGCAAGAAGGTGGCTGCGGGATGGTGCTGGCCACCCCCAGGGAGGAGCTCCCCCAGCCCCAAGCCTGACCACACCATGAAATTACCAGCTGACTGATTTTGGATTTCAAATTTATCTGTGATACAATATGATAACCCCACATAATAACCCTCTCCACACAAGGTGATCCCGTCAGGTCCAAGCTGACCTTTTTCCTGAAAGGTGATTATTTCTGAGTTACTGATACCGACCGAAAAGCGCTCTCCTCATCCTCCCTGTTTTTCAGAGGACAGGAGGACTCAGATCTGCTGAAATACATCCCCCACGCTACCTAACTGACCTCCAAATGAGGCCGAGGGCTCATTTAATCCCCAGTTAGAAGCAACTCATTATTTTCATGCCAATATGAAGAAGGTATCCAGAACAGCTTCAACTTGACCAATCCAAGCTCCGTCAAGCTTGGCTAAGACTCACTTTCCAAACCATTTGCTGAAGTGAAGGACTAAGATCAGTTTACCCACAACTTAGGCCAGGGATGCAGTTGGGCCTAGAGCATCCCAATTACGTCCCCGTTGCCTTCCTCCTCTGTATTTCACTTTCTTGGTGTGCTGCTTTACTTTGGGCAGTAGTGGGAGCCTGGCAGCATCAGCAACATTTTAGCACCTACCTCCAGAAGAAGAGGTCCCAGAGACTCCTTCTCAATCACTCCTTGGCTGCTGGATGAGATGTCAGACTTCTGCACTTCATCATCAGCTGCTTTCTCTGCAGCAAAAGAGAAGGGACGTTACAGCCAAAAGAACCATCGTTTTACTACTAAATTATTACCAATAATAAACAAAATATTAACTGCTTGTCATACAGGCAAGGCAGGATGTGTACCATAAGACTCCAGCATTTTCATTTAATGAAAGAATATTCATAAAGATATAATGTGATTTCTAATTATTTATTATTATAAAATAAAGGCATTAATTAGATGATAACCTACTGCTAGCAGGAAGAAAACCCCCATCTTAAGCAGAAGCCTGTAGAAAGAGGCATCCAAAATCAGCATTTTGAAAAGGAAATGGTATATCCAGTTTAGTGCAAGCTACAGTATTCAATCTGGAACTTTTCCGACAACATTTTTAAGAAATAACTGCTGGGAAGAACCATGGAGAACGGACTGTGCCAAAGGAAACCTGCTGGAGAGAAAAAAAGCAGCTCCTACCACTGATGTGCAGGGATCATCCCAGATGTCGGTCAGCTGGGAGCCAGCAGGGCCGGAGATGGGAGAAGAGCATCCAAAGCAGAGCAGGTGATGCTGCTGGAAGAATCCAGCCCCAGCCCTGCCAGAAGCTCTCACTCACACTGTATTGCTGAATAATCCCTTTGGGAAAAAAAATACCCAAAAATCCCAGAGAGAAGGCCCTGTTATTTATCTTGCACTCCCCCAAAAGGTGCTAGCCACGTCGCGCAGCTACTCCGAAGAATTCAGATAAATCCAGCAGCAAAAGGCGGGTGGCAAGTGGGATGTGATAAAGCCAGCGATCACCAGCAAGTGAGCCACGACGCCGCTGGTGTTTCAGGGCTGTTTTCTTTTGCTCCTCCATATCCATGACTGTTTTCCCCTGGGAAAGCTGAGAGAGTCCCTCAGACTCCCTGGATGCGATCTGGGAAGGATGGGGAGAGTAGCATCCCGAATGCTGCAGGATACAGTGGAGATTAACCCCTGATTGCTGGGGGTGACTTGGGAAGCTGGCAGTGCAAGCCCCAGCCAGGCACATCTGGGGCTACAGATCTATTTGCAAAGAGGAGATTAATTACTGTTTAATCACATGGTTTGGGCGAAATAAGGCCAGAAAGAGGCAAGCAAGAGCTAAACCTTGACGAAGGGGAAACCTGCTTCACTGATCAGGCATCACTTAGCAAAGGAAAAGCAGGGACACCTCTGACTGCAGATGCTTTTTGTCTCAATGATGTTTTGCTCTGAAATGTGAAAACACAAGCTCCCGGGAACAGCCCGAGGGGCAGGGCATTACTGACGGCACACTGGTGCCCCTTCGGCACTGGCAAAGGAGATTATTGCCTGTGCAGGATGTCAAACAGCACAGGAGACCTGAAGCATCCTTGGTCCAGGCTCACACGGGTGGTTTTGATGCAGGTTTTGATTAAAAAGGAAAAAGACTCTTTGTGACTAGCCAAAAAATTACTTGAAGCTTGGTCCTTTATTAAGTTTACACCATTTTAAAGGTTTTCCTAGTTACCAGAACCACAAATTCAGCCTAGCAGCTGGAAATTAAGCTGTGCTCCTTCTGTATAACTGCTAATTGTTAGTGTAAAGCAAGATGCTGGGGCCAGGGTGCAGCCAGTGACTCAGGGACAACACGCACGGTCCAGGGGGATGCCGCCCCATCCTCGCAGGCTGTGCTTCCCCACACGGCAGGAGTAACATCCCAGGGTTTGCTGGTAAATTAAAGGGATGTTCAGAAAAATCTCAAGGACTAAACACCTGTGGGGTGCTGGGAGCTGCAGGGATAAAATTGCTAGAACTGGTTTTAAGAGGGACGGCAGCAAGGTGTGAACTTTATTGCACAGCAAGGCAAGGGAAAAGGCTCCTCAACCCACAGTGCTTTGTGCTGGTCCTGGAAACCCTCATGGGCATCAAGAAATACACGTTTATCAATCAAACGTCATCAACACGCCAGGCTGATGAAAGAGCTCTGCCCAGCCCGTCAGTCCATTCCCAGAGGGCAAGGGATGTTTTCTCTGGATAAATATCCATCGAGCGCAGTGGTGTGCATGCCAAAGCTGCAGGCCAAGAGGTTTCTAGGGCCGCTGGGGGTTTACTGCTCATCTCTCTTGACACTGGTCTTCGTTTCTGATCATCCCAGCGCCACGGGAGCCGCTCACCTGGCTTGTCTCTCAGTGGAAGCTAAACCGCACTTGCTGTTTTGCAGTACGTCGGCCGCGAGCTTTATTATTCAGCATCAAATCACATTTGCCAAACGTACAAATGTGTCACTTGAAACTCTTCACCCCTGCGTCCTCCCAGGACTTCAGCAGTCTTCAAGCTCACTTTGGGTGTTTCTCTTCCCTGATCTCTTTCCTGACTTCGTCCTTCATCCCGTGGGTCACTCCTAAAGCAGCTCTCAGGAGAAGCAAGTGTGGAAAAGCATTTGCACAACGCTTGCTCTTGCAGAGGTGGCTGCCAGCTTTGCCCACCGATTTATCAGGTAATCTCTGCCTCTGCTCTCCCTCTCACCCAGCAGCTCTTTTCTCTTTAGGAAATAAATCAACTGAAAAAGGTCACGCCTTCACCTCTGCCGGCACAGCCCCGAAAACAACAGGCAACATGCGTTCCACGTTGAACACGCACACGCAGGTTTTGGATGCTCAAGCAACGGTCTGACTTCAACCCTAAAATACCTGACCTCTGCATCCCGCTATGGACCCCCCTGGGCAGGTCACCTCATCCCCAGGGGCCTCGGTTTCCCATTCCAAGCAGAACCTGGAGTTCACCCCCACCCGCACCACCCCTGAGCAGCAATGCCTGCCTCCCACCCAGTACTGCTGCACGGTTAAATCACGAAGGAGCAGCACCCTCCCAAGGAAGCCATCCAAATTCATTCCAGGGATGGAAAAGCTTCCCATGCACCCAAACCCGCAGGAGCGGGGGGGTACCACAGCAAGAGAAACAGCTTTTTTTCCCCTGCTCTTAATAAATTGATGTACTTAAGAGGCAATGCACTGGCTTTCAGCTCTAATCTTTTAATTGGGCTGTGGGATCCTCCTCCTGCTTTAGTGAAATAGTTTCATCTGCCAGCTCCAAGTCCATTTATTCAGCAGGATTAACCAGCAGAACGATGCGCCGCCACCATCTCCCTCATGGGCGAGTCCTTCTCTTTCCCACCTTTGCAGCACTGGGATCTGGGAGCAGATGGATCCCTTCAAGCTTCTGCTCACCTTCCCTGGGGTGGCACATCCCAGTGATGTAAAACTCCTTCAAAGTGTCAGTGTGCCCTGGCTCAGCACTTCAGCTAATGTGCTTAAATGCAGCTCTTTAGCTTTCCCATCCTGAGCATGCGAGGAATACATTACTGACAAACTGCCGGTTTGCACCTTAACCCATTAATCTCAATATTTTATTTTATTTTTTCCATGGCGTGAATTGCAGTGGTGGCTCTGCTGTGCCGGCAACTCGGCTGATGCTCTCAGGGAGTATCGGTCACGGGCCAGGCATCCCCTGCACTCAACACAACCAAACACAGAGCAAATTCCTGGTTCCCTGTGCTCATAATCTCATTATAAAGCTGGACAGACAGATCCACATGAAAATAAACCAACGGGAGCAACATGAGCCCCAGCACTGCTGCTGTTTGAGGCTGTCGGGATCTGGCTGCGGGGGCTTTGGCAGCCTTGGGCATCGTAAATCCCCATCGCACAATAAAAGCCCGGCACACCGACGACCCTGATTGGAACCTAATTGCTGCAAACGTGATTAAAGCAGTGTTTTTTTTTTCTTGCAGCACCGAGAGAAGCTATTTTAAAGACATTCATCAAATCATGCCCCGATTTTCTGACATCCAGGGAGATGCCTGGGTGCCTCTGGAGTCTACAGGAGCCACAGGCGCTCCAAAAATATCAGGTCAGTGGACATGAAGCGTGAGATAAATGTGTTATAACCAGGTTACCCAACACCATCGATACCACAGCGGGCGCAGGACCTGATGCCCATTGCGATGCCTGGGAACACCGCGGTCGCTTTGAAAGCAATCCTGTCCCATGCCAGCCCTGCGCAGCCAACCTTGGCACGGGCAGAGGTGACATTTCCAGCTCAGCCCCGCTATTTTGCAGCCACATGAGCCTCCTGCCTAGAAGCTGCTGATTCTCTGCAGGATTAGAAGAAGGGATGGGGAAGGCACAAGGCTGGTGAGGGATGGAAGACACTGCTAAAGCACGCCAGGACTGGAAAAGGAACAATACCTTGGATGCCCTGATGCTGGAAGCGATGG
This sequence comes from Falco naumanni, assembly GCF_017639655.2. NCBI lineage: Eukaryota > Metazoa > Chordata > Aves > Falconiformes > Falconidae > Falco > Falco naumanni. Next base: position 72,632,989 of record NC_054059.1, on the reverse strand, counting down.
CCAGCAGCACAAGGCAATGGGGACAGATTTTGCATCACTGAGAGCTACTCTCCCGGTCCCCCAGCCCCGTGGTACCCAGCTGCGCCCAGGGCTGCCAGCCAGGCTGCTCCACCAGGCAGCTCCTCCTGGGCTCGGCACGGTGGAAGGCAGGCACGGAGCAATGCTGGAGGGGAAAAGAAAGGGGTGGGAGGTGAGCAAAGTAAAAAGCAACACCCCTGGCAAGGCAAGGGCTGATGGCAGGGTGGCAAGCTGCTGAAACGGTGGGGTGCAGCCCAGGCTGGGGGTGTGTGTCAGCAAGCTGAAGCGTGCAGATGGGCAGCTGACCTGTTTGGAGTGTCTTCCCCCCTGATTTTAGAAGACGTCGATTCAGAAAGTCCCTTTTATGTTTTGTTAACAAAATCCCAAAGCCAAGAGCACACGGAGGAAAGGCCAACAGCTCATTTGGGGTGTTATTTCTGCTCCCCCAAAAGAGACAGTGCAATATATACCTTCTCCTAAAAACTGGCTAAGACCTCTGCCTCAAAACCACATCTCATGGAGCAAAGGTGCAGGACATAGCTTTGGCAAGCAGATGCCACCACCCCACTGCCCACTCAGGGTAGGGTCCTGATGTTTTCCCCTTTCTTTGCCTCTTTTCCCTCTTTATATTATTAATTTTTATTTCTCCAGCTGCCTCCATCCCTTTGGCAGGTCTTCTGCTCTTTCTCTACCACCATTTTTGCTGGCATAGGGCACAGCATCCCCAGGGAAAGGGGGCTTAGGGGACACCTCCCAGAGCTGCTCCAGAGCAGATGGCAGGAGAGGAAGGAAAATGGGGATAAAGGGGGTGGAGGTGGAGGGGGGAAGATGTCTAGCACTGATGTCCACCTGCAGTGTCTTGGGAAGTCAGCCCTAGCCCCGCAGGTTCCACTGCATGGCGCTCCATCCATAGCTCTCGGGAAACACTCCTGTCCCTCCATCCCTTAAATCTGCACTTTTAAATTAAAATAATCCAAGCTGTCTGATTCTGCTCTTCATTTAAAATTTTGGAGCTGAAATGCTTCCCCGCCCCCCCCCCTCCCCTGAAAGGGGAAAGGAATATCTGAAAAATAATATATTGCACATGGGTCTTTTAAACCAGGACATAAAAAATTTGAAACAGGATTTTGTTGAGAAGCCCCATAAACATAGAAAATCAGAACAATTGTTTCTATTTGCCCAGTGCAAGTTGTAATATACTTTGTAATATTATTTTGTAATATTCCTAAGAAATACTACTTTATAATAATATATTGCATTTTGCCTTGAGCTGCGAGAAGCTCACTGCTGCTCCCCAAGGAAACCCGCATGGAGAAGCCTCCATGGTTGTGGGCATGATGGCTAGGACCCAAATGATGCCCTGTGCTCTCCAAGGGCTCATTTTCAACCCAAGATTTCTATGGGCAATGCCCGTTTTTAATTTCTTACGATAGAAGCCCAAAAAGTCTTTGGGTTTTAACTTTTCTATTAACAATTCAACAGCTCCAAGGCAAAAAGTGCAACCGAGAAGGACCTGCAGCCTTTCCCAGAGCGTGTTGGGTATGCTGCTGGGTACCAAGGATGACAGAGCATGGCAAGATGGAGACGCTGATGTGATACCTGGAAAACCTGATGGAGCACCAGGCACAACGGCTCCCCATTCCTCTCCCATATGGCACATCTCTGCAGCCTCCCTAAGGGCCATGCCAGCTGAACCCCTCAGATCCCAGCCAGGATTTGCTATATCTGCTTTTCAAAAGATGAGCAAGGCAAAAAACCCCACATTTTTTTCTCAGTGTAATTTCCCAAATGAGGAGCTTTGATTTTTAGTTAATTAAAATCAGATGGAACAGACTCAGTACACCCATGGATCGAAAGCGTGACAGAAAGCTGTGCCATTAATTAGTGCCTGCTATGAGGTTCATCAGACCAGTAAACCCAACAGGAAAGAAAACTGCCATAAAAATAAACTCCTTGGCAGAAGGTGTGCACCGAGCGCACCTTTCAGCAGGGCAGGAAAAAAACAGTTCAGAAAAGCCACAAGAGGAGAAAAAGACAATGGTCCTGATACAGGAAGGCAGCAGGTAGGGGGATCTAGACCACAGAAATGGGAACACTTTTGTGTTTTTAAACAGTGCTGAAGGAGGAAGACATATCTGGCACTATCTGTCTGGTGAGGGACATGTTGGGGGAAAGGCTCCAAGCATCACTGGCTGCTCCCCCCATTTTCCTTCCTCTCCTGCTGCTAGTGGTGGTAGCCCAGCCATACAGGGAGAACCCAGGTCTTCAGCTCCCCCAGCCTCCTCTCGAGCCTCAGCAAGCATGAGCACTCTCCTCCCCATCCCCAGGGATCAACAAGTAGAGCAAGATCCTGCCTCAATGTGGGGATGAAGCCAATTTCCAAGGAAGACCATCCTACGCAGCCTACAGGGCACATGCTTGGACCACGGCAATGATGGCTTCTTTGGAGGTACTCTAAACCAAAATTCAAGCTGTGGAAGCTGAGATGTGCCCAGCGCCTCCCTGTTCAACGTCAGCATATTCACATGGAGGCAGATGCAGAAAAGCCAGCCCGGAGTCCTTCCTTCTTCACTTCCACAAATACCAGATTCCTCTAAAACACTGTATGGAAATCAGCAGCTCTTGGGTTGTGTAACTTTTTATTCTAGTAGGAGGAAGGAAATTATCTATCTATGAAGTTAAAAAAACTGTGGAAAAATACAATCTGTGAGATTCAGAGCTTGAAAATACCAGCGTGAGAAATAGAAGAGCAGATCTTGGCTTTCAGAAATCAGCCCGGCTCCTTCAGAGCCCTGTGCTTGCCTGCTTTACACCCCCCATCGTGATTGTCTGTTGGTGACAAGCCCCAGGGTGCTCCCCAACTGTGTGCCCTAACACCAGGCAGGCGTGCCAGGACGCTGGGGTGAGGTCCACCTCAAGGAGTAGAGGATGCAGATGTTTCCACCTGACCTATTCGCTTCACGCTCCCCTTACAGCCACAGCAGAGAAAAAGGCGTTTTTAAAGGAGATTCACCTGATCCATTTAAAATTCTTATTCTAAGATAAAGTCCCATTTGGAGGTGGGGGGTTTTATCCCCTAGCCCTCCACAACCAGCGGTACCCAGGTTTTGCTCTCTCTCTTTTTCTCTTTTTTCCCAGTGAGAGCTGAACTCCTGATTTCATCGCTGAACTCCACTGCTGGCCCTCAAAAAAATAACCCTTGTACCTCCAGAGCTGGCAGCACAGCGCTCGCTTCAGCCCCGAGGATTTCTGTGCTATCCCGGAGAATGTTCTCACCAACACAGCCCCAGGTGGTTCTTCAGACACATGTTCAGCTCCTACTCTTCCATCAATGTGCACACAAAGGCACATGTCAGGAGGACACATCTCACCAGGCGCACAGCCAAGAGAGGGAACGAAGCCCTCAGGGTGTGTAAAACTGGCTCCAGTGCCCGTGCGGATGGTGAAGATTGAGGATTGAAGCTGGTAGCCACTTCAGTTGCATCAGTAGAGCCAACAGTGGAGACATATTGGTAGAGGGCAGGACAGTGGGGATGTCCTGCTGCTCTCCCATGTCTCACCTGAGCTTCTTCCTTTGTAGCCTGGCTGGAAAAGCAGTCAAAAGAAGCAGTCAAGCACTGCTGCCGTACTGGGAATGATGATGGCTCCACCTAATGCTCTCACAGCTATTGGCCACACTACCTACAGCCCAGGCGGCCACCCTTGCCAACCCACAGCAGCACTGGGAAGTCACACTCCTTCCAAGTGAAGACCTCGGGGAGGATGCACAAGATACATGCTCCCCTTTAATGAGCCTAAGATGCTTCTCCCCATTAACACTCCCTTTTTCCAGCAGAAGAAATGTGATCCACAATGACCCACGCTTCCACAGCTCTTGCTGGAGTGGGTGAAGAAGTTCATCGACATCTGAGCTGAGATGCTGTTACATGCCACGTGAATGCTCGCAAGGCAAAAGCCACCAGGGTTAGCTTCAACTGATGCTGCTTTCACACACCACGGTGGTTCATCACCTGGTGGTTCTCTCTTGAAGGACTCCAGATGGACCTGCAAGAGCACATCTGTCCTGCCCCAAGGCGAAAGGGCATCGTGCACCTTCTGTGTACAACAGCACCAGGAGTACAGATTAAGGTTGAAGACACCGGTCCCTGCTCCAACCAGCAAACATCACTTTCTTTGGCAAAGTTTGTACAGGAAACTCTACTTTTCTGCTTCTGATCAAATCCTTGTGCAATGGTGAAGAGCACAGAGCAAAGCGTGCTGCTGCTAAAACAGAAGGAAAATGGTATTTCTTTCTGTCTTCACACCTTTTAGAGTTAAACATTAATGGTGTTGAGATGTCTTAAGTAAAAAAGGCTGGTTGTCTGAACAATGTCAGGAAAAATTATACGGTGCTGAGTGAATGCAAAATTAATGAGCACTGAATGCTGACAGGAGAGAACAGGCATAAGGAGCTGAGACTTTTTTATAGTAGACACAGAGATCAAGCAGGTAGAACATCTCCATCTTGCTGGGGGAAGGAATAAAGGGAGAAAAAAAACCACTTTTATCTCAAATCTGAAGAATTTAATTCGTTCAAAAACTGTGTCAACTCTGCACAGCCAAATCTGCAGAGATGAGAAAGGGCTACATGTAGCTCCCCCTGCCCCGCCCCCCGCCCCCCCCCCCGCCCCCCCCCCCGACTTTAATTCAGCCCTGGCATAGCCTTCCTTCTCCTCCTGCAGGCATAAAATACATCGCAACACCATTTTAATGATCCAACTTAATTAATTTTGCAAAGAATGAGACTGTCTTTCCTCAAGACGTAGCATCTTGAAGCCCTCGTATGCTGCATGCTGAAGTCCAGGAGAAGCTACTATTAAAAATTCACTCGTGCCAACCGTTAAACCAGCTTTATGCTCAAGTTGCACAGGCATGTCAAATATGTGAACTGCACCAGCGAGGAGATGCCTGCCAAAGCGTGCAGACAATGCAAAGCTCGAGCGCAGCGAGGGGGGAGCTGACGCTTGCCATGCACAGAGCAGCCCCCCCCCCCCCCAGCACCACTCCTCCAAACCCCACTTTCTCGTGCCTCCCATCTGTCTCTCCTCGGCTGCAAAGGGAGAGCTGTCAATCTGCGGCTACTGAGAGAAGCGACTTGCTTTTGCTGCGACATCAAAGGGATTTGTCGGAGGTGAAGGCAGACTCTGTGGTGCAGGGTAAATGAGCCGAGGGGTGGCTGTAACGTGGGCGTGTGAGGGTGGTCTGGGGGTGCAAGCACAGGCCACGAGATGGCCCTGGGGGGTCAGCAAGCCACGTGGTATGGGAAGCTACCTAGAGAAGATGGAGCCTCCTGAGATGGGAAACCACCCAGAAAAGACAGAGCTGCACGGTATGCAAAGCCACCCAGAGAAGATGGAGTCGCATGGTATGCAAAGCCACCCAGAGAAGATAAAAGCCATGTGTAATGGGAATCCACCTGGAGAAGACGGAGTTGCATGGTACGGGAAGCCACCCAGAGAAGACAGAGCCACATGGCATGGGAAGCCACCCAGAGAAGATGGAGTTGCATGGTATGCAAAGCCACCCAGAGAAGACAGAGCCACATGCTACGGGAATCCACCTGGAGAAGATGGAGTCGCATGGTATGCAAAGCTACCCAGAGAAGATAGAGCCACGTGCTATGGTAATCCACCTGGAGAAGATGGAGTCGTATGGTATGGGAAGCCACCCAGAGAAGACAGAGCCACAGCAGTATGGGAAGCTACTCAGAGAAAATGGGAGCTGCATGGTATGGGAAGCCACTCAGAAAAGAGAGCCACATGGTGTAGGAAGCTACCTAGAGATGATGGAGCCGCATGGTATGGGAAGCTAAGAAGACAGAGCCATGCGGTATGGGAAGCCACCCAGAGAAGAAGGAGCCACGTGGCACAGGAAGACACCAGAGAAGATGGAGCCTCCTGTTACGGATTCCCTGTATCTGGAGAAGATGGACTAAGCCATGCAGGTGAAGGTTGCTTCCTTATCACCTCCAAAATGAACTTTAACTCCTCCAGTGCAATCAGCACCTGCAGAGCTGCAGGTGCAGCCCCAGATGCTGGATGCTGCCAGCGGGTGCATGAAGGCACAGCACCCAGATGCTCCCTGTCCTGAAGCAGGCGAGTGCCTGGGAGAGTAAGGAACAAGGCTGAAAGTCCATCCTTCATGTCCACCTCAGAAATACCACAGAGACTCATACGATGGGTTTCTGCTGGACTTTCTGCTGGACTGTATCCATTATTTCATAAATTTGGGATGGTCCAAACTATTCCCTGCTCCCGTAAGAAACTGTGCACACACATAATTCACTGTCTCAGTGCAGCAGCTGCACCAAACCTGGGGCAAACATCAGCCTGGGGAACCTAATCCACCACTCCAGCATTTGACAACCCCGCTCATCATTAATACAGACGTAATGATCTAAAAGGTAGTTAGCTGAGACTGATGGTTTAATTAATACATGAGAAACTGTCTTAGAAGGCGGACTTCCTAAATAGCAAGGGCAGAAGGAATAGTGAGAAATATAATTTTAAACTACCCAAATGGTGTTGGCTCTCTACCCAAGGCTCTGGTGAGGCTTTACGTGCCAGCAAACACCCTCTGATGAAATCACAGTGCTCGGGGGAAGCAGAAGCCAGATGAGGAGTTCGGCAGCTGGGCACTGGGGAATAACGTGGCCCCAGAGGGAGCAAGCCTGGTCCTGCATCTCTCATGTCCCAGCAAGTTTGTTTGCTTTGCCCAACCATACCTCCCACCATAATAAAAGCTATTATCTCCTAGAACAAATCTCCCTTTATTTCCTCTGCTTGCAGGAGTATTAGGAGCATTAAAGTCTATAGAAGTTTGTTCAGGGGAAAATCTGAAATGAAAAGGGAAGGACTTGCATGGCTGGCTGCAAGTTTGGGTGTTTTTTTTTTTCCCCCTAAGAAACAGGTTTATAGTGTTCCTTGCTTTTCAGGCACAACAGTGCCTGCACCGCCCAGTGCTCTGATGGGTCACTCCTCGAGACGGACACTTGCAGAGGTGTGCTGGGGTGCGCTTCCCTCTGAAGCCCCTCTCTTGCACAGGACACTTGATGTCTAGCTCAGATGAGATGCCTCCGTCACGGCTGCCAGAAGAGGTGAGATGGACCCCTGTCCATCGTCCTGCTCCTGCGCCCAAAGGGGTGCCAGCTCACGGGTGGGTGACCCTCCTTCTGATCACCAACCAAAGGAACGGGGGTCCAGAGCAGAGCGGGGACAAACTCAGAGGCAGCAAGATCCTGCTGGGGTGACATCCCGAGGGAATAAGAAACTTAGAATAGGTTTTGTCCATCCCTGTGAAGGGTCAAGAGGGCCAGGAAAAGGGCTTTAAAGAAAGATTTTTTTCCTCCTCCTTTCCTGCCTCTCTTAACAATGAGACTGAATCAAGAATGAAAAATAAAAATTAAAAAAGAGGGGGGGGGGAAAGCTAATCCAGCAGAGCAGAAGGCAAGAGGGAGTGATTTCTACAGGTGGTTTATGACTCTCTGCATGATCCACATGCCTTTTACATCCTATCAGATCCTCTTCTTACGGCGAGGTGCTAAAGGATTTATTAGTTCTTGACAGTGTGAGATGTTTAAAAGCTTAAGGATGTAATAACCAAATGTTCACTTGTTAAAATAAAGGCATCGTTTGGAGAGGTCTGTGCAATTCTTAGCAGCCTCCCCTTCCCCTTGGTCTATATTTAAGCTGCCAGCTAGATTAAAACTGTCAGAGCAGGGATGAGAATTTTATTGACATGCTTTGTAGGTGGTACGGCTCCATAAAATAAACATATACAGAGGATGCTCCCTGGTGTTGCTGCACAGGCAGAGATTTTTATAGTACTGACCTGGGGGAGTTTGTATCTGAAATCAATCCCTGATATAAAACAGATTCCAGAGGATACGGAGAGACAGACTTCACAAATGTCTGCAGGGAGTGTGGGCAGGGATGCAATCATTTAACATTTCACATTGAAACCAAACTGCAGAGAAGGGGAAGGTGTGAAATTCCCCAAACCCGCTCCAACAAACTCTTCACCCCTCGTGCGCAAGGTGCAATTAATTACTCTGATAACAGGGAGGTTTTAATCCTGGGAAGGGTGCAGGACAGAGTACAGGGAAGGGGACCCACGTGGATGCTCGGGAATCAAAGTGAGGACTCTCGCTCCAGCTTTACGCTGGCAGAAGCTGCTGCTGCAGACAAGGATCCAGCTCTCGAGGCATTTTTAAAAATATAGATATTCAGATTTTTAAAGACGAAGGCCAGGAGATATCACTAGATTGGACAGTCTGACCTCTTGAATATTGCAGAGCCCTCAAAGTTCACCCACTTCCACCACCACCAAGCCCTGAACTTGTGTTCGGCTAAAACCTGATGCAACCCACCGCTTCCCCTGGCAGCTGCTTCCCAGAGCAACCACCCTCCCAGTTGTAACTCTGGGCCCCAGTCCTAATTTGTTTTTGTCTGGCTTCGGCTTTGAGTCATTCTCTGTTATGCTGGATTTAAAAACCTCTTTAGTAGCCAGCATTTTCCGTTCTTGTTAGTGTTTATAGTGTCATCACCATGTCCCCACTCTTTCCCACCCCCCTCGATACACTCAACAGAACTCTTCAACCCTCCAAGCTGCAAGACATTTTCTCCAGCCCCTGGCTCATTTCTGTGGCTCTCCTCTCTGCCTTCTCTGGATTTTGCAAGCTTCTTCCAGCGTGGATACCATGCCTGAGCTCCAGTTTTGTCCCACCAATTCCATGCACATGTAACATCACCCAAGAGAAGCCCACCTTGCTTTTCCTCACATCCCAAGTTCACACTGACTGCCTTCATTTCCCAGATCTCCAGATCTTCTTGAGAAGTATCATTTCCCAGGATCCTGTCCATCCAGCAGTCCTCTATGCCCATCCTTTTTGGTCTAGCAACAACTTTGTATGTCTTTCCACACCCGTGAAGATGTTGATAGCACGGAGATCTAACAGAGACTCCCAAGAAGCTCCACGAAACTCAATTTGAGAATAAAAGCGTTTTGAGAATAAATTTGAGAATAAAAGGAGTCACCGACGGTATTCCTCTGGAACCTGAGGTAAGGCAGCCATGCAGGGAGAAAATACGCACCAGCTCGAGGGTGGGTTGACCCATTCACGTGAAAGAGGAACATATGTTAGAGAAACTACCCAACTGCTCTGCTAAATGCTGCTCATTTCTCCCACTTCCCACTACTTGAAGGTCACTCATCAAACAAGAACATGAGTTTTGGCTAAAAGTTGGGGATGGCTTAATGGAGGTGACAAGAGGAAGCAGCGTTACCCCCAGCATAGCAGGGGTAGTACCAGCAACAACCTAATGCTACCGCTAAGACCCAGTCAGAAAAATCATGACGGTCTGGGTCAACTCACTCAAGAAAAATGAAGTTCATTTGGAAGAAGTACAGAAAAGAGCTGTTGGGTTGATTAAAGGAAAGGCATAACCATCTGACACCAGGATCCTCAGAGAGCTTGGTTTGTTGGACAAGTCAAGAGAAGGTAAAGAACAAGAGCAACAACTGCATAAAAATACCTGAGGGAAGGGTGGTAATTGCCAAACAGAAGGAAGAATAAACCAAATTAAAGGGCAATGCTGGCACAGAAACGATCCGAAACTCATTCCCACTGCAAACGAGCAGGTGGTTTCATCCTCTTCAGGATTTCAGAAGGACTCCTGGAAGGATGAAGTTAAAGAGTTAAAGGGGCTGGATCTGTTCGTACTCTGTTTACCTTGGATGAGCCTCACACTTCAGAGCTTTCAGTGGGCACCTGGGGAAGCCAAGCAGGAATTCCCCCTCCCTGCTGATGCCTAATCTGCCCTCCGGGGTTTGGTTGGTTTTCTTTCTCTGTAGCCCTCTAACATATGGTGAAAAATCGGCCGCCAAGACGGATGAAAGTGGCATGCATCCCTCCCTCCAGCAGCAGAGCAGCTCCATCAGGGTTAATCCAACCACTGGACCTGGGATAAGTAAAAACTTTCCTCTCCAGCACCTGCACCCACCCAGCGGCAGTGCTGCTGGCTGAGAAGGTCCTTCCTGCCTCAGGGATGGAGGCGGAGGAACAGAGGAGCCTGGAGTCGGGCAAACGGGAAGCTCCCCTTCCCTGACCTCGCTTGAAGCAAACAAAATCGGGAGAACTCCGATCAAGTCAATACGTTTAAAGAGGAGGCTACAGCACCAGGCTGACAGTTGTAGCCTGAAGAGATTCCAATCTAATTTTAGATTCGACACAAACCTTAATGTGGTTTTAATTAATTAATTTCAACCCCCCTTTTAATTAATGTAAACCCCTTAAAGCGGTTTTCATTTACTCCACTTCCAGGAGACATTTCCACTTGCGTTGCTCCTCAGATGCTGTTCTGCTGCTTGCTTTTGTTCTTCAGTCAAACCTCAAATGTTAGCCCCAAACTTCTATGTATAATACGTGGCTGGCCTTGAAAGTTGGAACGCTTTAAGCTCAGGCTCACGCCTCCACTGGAATGATTTTTCAAGTACCGGGGTTTCCATCTCTTCTCTTGAGCACGCAAAAAGTCTACAACTTGTTCTTCCAGTGCATGAAAGTGTCCTCTTTTGGGTCCACTGAAGGACCTCCATGCTGACTTGGTACACAGAAGCTACCAAAAGTTACACTTGAATTCTCTGAATTCAATGTAACAGTTTAATGAATAATAGTTTAAGTTTATTTCATTAAGTTTACTTCAGTTCCTCTACGCAAGGCAGAAAGGCAGCAGTGACAGCCTGCTGTCACCCTGCCCTCCTGGCAGCAACACCCACCCTGGGCAGCTCTCCAGGCCACCAAGGAAGGAGCTCAGATGTGATGTGGGAATGCAGCAGAACATCCCCAGGGTCCATCGTCCCTGGCACCTCTCTCCCCCTTGGTTCTCCCGATGGTAACTTGCTAGTGGCCACTGGCTCCTGTCTTCAACCTGCTCCATCTGCCTGGCTGGGCTGGGCACCACATCTAGGTGACCACCACATACTGCATCCAGTTTTGGGACTGTAGTGTAAGACAAACTGGAGTGAGTTCAGTAGAGGTCACCAAGATGGTCAGGGCTGGAGCACGGATTCTGAGACCAGAGGCCAAGGGAAGGGGTTTGCTCAGCCTGGAGAAGAGATGGCTCCGGGGCACCTGACAGCAGCCTGCCCATGCCTACAAGAAGTTATGGAGGTGATGAAGCCAGGCTCTTCACAGCAATGCATGGTGAGAAGACGAGAAGCAATAGGTGCAAGAGAAGTTCAGGTGGGATAGGAGGAGGATCTTCACCGTGAGGCCAGCCAAGCATTGGAGCAGGCTGCCCAGAGCACTTGTGATTCTCCATCCTCGTGGGCTTCCAAAGCCCAACGGGGTAAAGCCCTCAGTAACCTGGGATGATCCCAGAGCTGACCCTGCTTCGAGCCCCTTTGTCAAACAACACCACTATCAGAAATAGAAATCAGCTTTATGGAAATCAGATGGTTCCAGCTGGACAGCGAGGTTGCCAGTGCCCAGGAAAATTATGTTAGACTTTCTCCCAGAGGCTAATGGATTACAATATGGGGAGAGGGAAGAGCTGAAATGAAAGAGTATTCAAAAATATAAAATGCAAGCAATAATGCAAGCATAAACAATGTTATGCAGAAGGTACTCTCCCTTGGTGGCACGGAGGCAGCAGCTTCAAGGACCTGCGAAGTTTAATCAGCAACTGGAAATGCTGCCTGTGATTCAACGCATGTCAAGAAAGATGTGTTCAAATTGGAGTTGGTGAAAGAAGGATATGCAGACAATTTAGGAGGATCCAAAACAGAAAAAAAAAAATGCCTAAAGACTTTAACTACATTATCCTGGTAAAACAAAGCCAAGTGAGGGAGGAGGTCCCAAAGGCTCCTTCTACTCCTGCACTGGAGATGTCAAGTTCCGTTGCAGACTCGGTAATGTGGACTTGGGCTAGGTATTTTCTCAAAGTTAACAGAAGTCCACGAAGAACTCTGTCCCCCGGGGCTGCGGACACAAACCCTGCGGACTGAGGGTGATGTGGGAGCCCGGACCAAGGCAGAAGAAACCAGCTGAGAGCCTCTAATTCCTCTGCGCCGGCTTCATCTGCTTCGGGGTAAAGCTCGCCAAGGGGCCTCGGCTCTGCGACTCGCTTCCACACATTGCACGCAATTACTCGCTTTGTGGTTTTATGGGAGTAATTTTATGATCTTTAATAATGTACCACATCACTCAGCTGCTGGGACAAGAAGGGGCTCTCAACTCAGCGCCTGAGGACAAGGTCTCCTCCTCTCCTCCTCCCAAACCCTCACGCTGCTGTCGCAGGCTGGGGGAGAAGTGTCTTCCCAGGCCATCACTTCACCATTTTCTGACGACCACTACATACAAAGCCAAAGTTGTTTTGTTCTCTTTTTAAAGCTCACCATGTGTTGGTATTTCCAACCCAAGAAGCAACTCAGCATTTGTTTTGAAGAGGCTTCCATACATCCCGCCGAGGACCCAGGACCTCTCTGTGCTAGAAGCTGGACACGTATATCACAAAATAAATCCAGGGCCAAATGTAAGCATATGACAAGACAGCAGGGAAACTTAATTAAAGGAAAGCCACAGACAGCCCACTGGTTGTATGCAACAGAGCAGCCAAAATCAATAATTATTTCATATACTTCACTTAATTAACCTACTGCATTTACCCAAAATGAAAATTACTTCCCCAAGTAGGTTAACTTCTAAATGGGGGTGGTCTTAAATTAAGGGTCCTCTTCTTTTTGGGCTGATGTGTCCCAGCAACAAAAGAGCACAAAAGTGCCTTAAGGAGGGCATCTTATTATGGCCACCCTTCAGGAAAAAAAAAAATAAAAAGATGTCAGGAGGACAAAACTGCTGCGTGGTTTTGCTGGACCCAAAAGAGGACACCTCCACGCAGTAGAAGAAAAGTTACGGATTTTTTGTGTAGTCCAAGAAGAGACAGAAATGCTCTTTATCCCTAAAACCCCTGAATATTATTAACATAAAGGCTAAAGAAATAGTATTCTCTCCCTCCTTGCACAAAGTAACTCAATGTAAAAATTGAGGGTCATCTTTGCAGGTTAACCCAATAACATTTGGGAAAGAAAGTTAGCTTTTTGCCTAGTGCCCTTTTGAAACATCCTGAAATCAGGTCACCATTCTGTAGCATTATTACAGAATAAACCCGCATTAATAAAGATTGGATTTCTTTTTTTCCCTATACATTTATAAGAATAAATTCAGACGCTCCACCACCGAAAAGCCAGGCTTCACTGGGGCTGAAGGTGTCATACATGAGGTCAAACAACTCTCCATCACCACAAGAAGCCTTGCACCGCAAAGGCAAGCAGCAACTCGGGGTCCTTCACGAGGCAAGCGAAGTTGTACGAATCCAGGCAAACACAGAAATAAATCCTTTATTTTGGTAACTACAGGGTAAATCTGCCGGGGCTTTTGGACCTCGCAGGACCAGAAACTCACGAGCATCACCCCATGTATCCGGGAGCTGTGCCACGGCTGCTCCTGGACCAGGTAGCTGCCAGCTCTGCGCACCAATTCCCGCAGAAGCCGAACATACGGCAGCACAGCGGGAGCGACCGCCGGTGAGTGGCGATGAGCAAATGCAGGAAGGACGGGGGGAAGGAGGTCCCTTGGACACCGGCAGCGGTGGAGTCACTTGTGATGCCTTAGGAGGTGTTTCAAGGGCAACTCTCTGCAGCTGTTTGAGTTTGTAGGTTGCATAATGAAAAGCTCAACACTCTTTGATTTATTCTATTAAGGCGCTGCATTTATACTCCTGCTCTGGAAGGAAATGAAGCAGTGTATCAATGGGGAGGGCTTTTGGGAAAAGACTTGGTGGCTTCATCTTAAAAAGGACGCTGCCAAGGTTGGGAGCACTACAAAGGAGATGAGAAGACCCCCAGAGCAGCTCCCATCTCTGTCAGATCTCTGCACACAGCTCGTCACCCCTTCCATAAACCAAAGGCTATCACCCTCCCAAAACTCAGGTGTTGAATTAAAAAAATTCATCCGGGGGAAAAAAAGAAACACTTTTCTGGAGCCCAGCGGCCACCACAGAGCCTGGTGTCGCAGGGGCGTTGGATGCTGAGGATCTGCCTCTCCTCGGGGCTGGGCTGACCCCAACCTCCACAGCACTTGCAGGGCAGGCATCAAGGATTACACCATTTTACAGAAAATGAACAAAACAAGCGGTGGTCTGTGCACCAGTGCAGCTTTTCCGATATCTCTGTTCATTTTTGTACCCTCCTGTATGACTGAGATGTTTTATTTTTATGTTTGCAACCACGTGCCAGCCGCTTTCCCAGGGCAACTGAGCCTCCTCCCTGTCCTGCATCCTCTTGACTCCATCACAGCTCCACTGTGCTGCCCTGCTGGCTTCTTTATACCACCTCCGCTCACCCTACAAGCCAAAGAGCAACGAATGTTCAGCAGCAAAGCTATCCAGCTTGCCTCCATCTGTCAGGTTTTGATCACAGGCAGCACTACTCTGAATTACAACCTTGGGCAAGTTCACCTCTGCCTGTGGGACGGACATCAGCTCCGTCTCACAGCATGGCTCTGCAACAGAGGAGCCACCCCAGGAGAGGACCTCTGGCATCCATGTGCTGGGCATGACACTAACCTGAAGGCAAAGGGGAGGGAGGTCCACACAGATGGACCACTGCCCCATGGAACCCAGGCAGGATGCTCAGGGAGATCTTCTTGCTGACCTCTACACCGCCCCTGAGATGTTGGTGGCCTCTTCTCCTTCCCCAGTGAGCACCCGTGCGCAGGCACAGCCAAGGGCTCCAACGCTAAAAGCACCCGACTCAAAAAAATCCCAAAAAAAACTTTTGTGGGACGGACAAAGGCTGAAAAATTAACTGTCTGGCCTCTTCCTCTGCTGCATTTATTGCTGCCTTGGCAGATGAATTTCAGGTTGCTGCCACAGCCGCAAACCGCTTGTTCTGCCAACTGTACATCGCTAACATTGGAAGGTGTTCAGCCCTAGGAATCTTTTCTAAAAGCATTTGCTTCATACTTTAAATAGCAGCCCAGCATGCAGGAGGCTGGGAGGGAGGGCTCAGCCCCTGTGCGCGATCCATCTGCAAGCTTCTGCCGGCTCCTCCGCCCCTTTGTGGGTTAAAACCCAGGACGACCCGTGGCAGAGCTGCAGGGAGGGGACAGAGCTGGCAGGATATGACCTCCAAACCCAACAGGGTTGGCAGCAGGGAGGATGCTCCTGGGATGCCCCTGCTCCCCCAGTACTGCCACCTGCCCCTTCCCAAGCTCCCTGGCTCTGCGCCTGGCACGTTATTAATTAAATTAATAACAGGACGTTGGCTTTTTTTTTTTTTTCATTGAAATCTGCTCCACTATGAGGTTTAGCATCATTTTCTCCTGCACTTATGGGCTTTGCTTATTATTGGGCTGAACAGCATCATTTGCTGGGATCTCTATAATTCTGTGATTTGTTGGGATGTCCTGAGCCTGCTGTAACACCTCACTGCAAAGCCCCAACTCCTTGGCTCCCCTCTGTTCCATGA
This sequence comes from Falco naumanni, assembly GCF_017639655.2. NCBI lineage: Eukaryota > Metazoa > Chordata > Aves > Falconiformes > Falconidae > Falco > Falco naumanni. The sequence goes on along the minus strand of NC_054059.1, from coordinate 72,617,407 downwards.
AATCATGTCTCCAGGTGTGTTTCCTAATGGAGCATTAGAAGGAGCACAGCCATGCACTGCAGGGCATGTTGCCGTTCACAATACTTCAGCAACAAAACCACATCCTCAGCATTTAGCAAATATTAATCAGCTTTATGGCTGAATAACAGAGAGGAGGAAGGACACGGGCAGGAAACACAACATCTAACACTTCACGTAACTACAAGAACAGAAAATTGTCTGTGGCCACAAACATTATGACTTTTTGCTGTATTTGTCCTCCCTCCTCACGTGAAATGCTCTCACAGTAAACTGCTAAGAACAAATACAGGTGAAGTTTCTTTTATTTAGTAATTTGGCGCTGCACTAGATAAGGCAGCAACACAGAGCAAAGCTCAAGGCGTAATATTTTTAAGTAGTGCTTGTCCTAGTTAATGTTCAGCCCTGCTGTGCAATGTCAAGAAAACTAATGAACAGTGAAGTGGCAGCAAGCAGCAACCTGGGCGTACTCACCCGCTACCAAACTCCTTCCAGAACCCGGGCACAACGTGAATGAAATGTAAAAGCAGTCGTCCTGGTTCATCAGAAAGCCCAGGCAGCCTGGGCAACGTGAGCCGAATGCTTTGCCACTGTGCTTGCCCCAAAATTCAGTCCTTAAAGTAATAGCAAGTTGGAAGGACATACTGCAGTGCCTGGCTTGTGACAGGACAAGGGGAATGGCTTGAAATTGAAAGAGGAGAGGTTCAGACTAGATGTAAGGAAGAAATTGCTTATGCTAAGGGCAGCGAGGCGCTGGCCCAGGCTGCCCAGAGCAGCTGTGGGTGCCCCATCCCTGGCAGGGCTCAAGGCCAGGCTGGATGGGGCTGGGGGCAGCCTGGGCTGGGGGGAGGGGTCCCTGCCCAGGGCGGGGCAGTGGGAACTGGATGGTCTTTAAGGTCCCTTCTCACCCAAACCATTCCATAATTCTGTGGAGTGCCTGTACTTGTGTACCCACATCCCAGCCACAGGCTTGGGGAAAAAAAAATCACATTTGTTATCAGGAACAGCGCTCCACTCGGAGCATGTGGCAAGAGCTTTGGCAAAGGCGACACTTGACGGATGACATGTCTCAGCTTTAATACTGAGTGGGATTCACCTTATGCACAAAGGACAAAGTGTTTGCACAAAAAACGCAAGTATTTTGAGTGCACAAGATGAGCATTCCTTGGCAGGCACGACGCAGAGCAAGCTGAAGCCCACCTGCAGCAGCTCCAGGAGGGGATGCTGGGGTTGCAAGGACCTGAACAAGTCCTGCGCCCTCCTTAATATACCTCATTCCTTCTCCCGTGTATCGCTTGAGCCCTTTGAACTTCCTCATTTCAGTCTCCATGAGCTGACACTCAGGGTGAATTTTAACTTTTATACGGCTTCTCAAGCATCTCTCCTCTGTTCACCGGTTACAGCGCCGTATTCACCAGCGGGAGGCAGATTAATGCCCCTTCTACTCTGTTTGGTTGGCATGATCTCACAAGTGTACATGGTTATTCACCAAGTCTTGCACAGCATGTGGCAGCGCTATCAGTCCTTCACCTTACTCAGCCATAAAACGGGCTTTATGCACATAGCTAAGACCAGTATCACTGATAAGCTCTCAACGGGCCTTACCCTGAAAGCTTAACAAGTACTTCCCATTATTTTAATGTAAGGAATAATTTCAGGATGAATCATAAACACAAAGTGCCACCTTGCACCAGAAACAAAGGTGGCATCTCAAACAAGCCAAGTGATGGAGGTGAAGCATACCCTTCCATAAGAATGTTTCCTTAAAAGCGGGAGAAGGAAAACTGTTGCAAATGGAAAGATTCTGTCATGACTTTTCGTAAGTTTAGTCATGATTATTTGCTATGAAGGGTACCAGGAGAACATTCTTACTCTGAAGGTTTCCGACAAGCCAAGGAAGAAGGCTTACCTTGCTCCAACCTCTTCATCTGCTGGATCTGATCAACCGTCTTTTTTAGGATCTTGCATTTGTCAGGTTTGACACTCAGGGTGTCGATGTCCCCGATGTTTGCAGATAACAGCTCCGCCAGCTCCTCTAAGTATTTGTTCTCCTGTTCCCGTCGTCGCTTTTCATTGCTGTTAGAGAAGGGGAAAAAATTAAGTCACATTCATGACTTTTTCCCACTGCTCAGTCTAATCAGACCTGGGCATTGAACAAGAACCCAAAAAAACAAATACTGTCTGGAGCGATCACCATGCTATAATCCAAATATCTTCTAAACACTGGGGAGTTCATTCAGGTCTTTGTATTTTTTTATGCATATATAATCAAAATTAATGCCAAGGAAGATACACAGGGCTAGCCAGACACCCCCAGCAAAAACAGACCTCTAATATTCTGTCTTCCTCTCAAAAATATTTGTAACTGAGTTATATCAAAAATAATAAAAAATAGTTGTATACACCCTCACGTTTTTCTACAGCCACTATTCCAGCTGTCACCAAGTTTAATCCTATATTCATATATAAAAGCTAACAAAATCCACCCGAGCTCACCAAAGTGAAAATCGGAATCAACAGCGAAAAGAGGAAAATAAGAAATATTCATGACACCAACCTTTCTGTCCCAGCAAGATCAGCTTTTCTTTTAGCTCATGGCGGCTGCAGAAGCCCAGCGCTCTCCCATCAACTATTTGTAAATTCTGGGAGTTGAGACCCATGGAGACACACCTTCCCTAAATATCTTCCTCGGTATCAACCACAGGATGAAATGAGGACACCTCAAAAAGCCCAGCACATGTCTACACCACTTGTGATGCCTTTTATCAGGCTGGGTTTCAATAAGCCACCTAATTTTTTTGTTGCAAACTCCACAGGACACCCAGCACTCTAGTTTAGAAGCACTGCCTGAAAATCCCTAACATTTACTAGACACCAAGAAGCTGGTGAGATGCCTGCAGGCATGGTGAGATGTTCCTGGCCTCCAAGAGGCCCCACTGCTCATGGAGGGGCTGAGAAAACACCGGTTACAAAAGCTGAATCCCAAAGTCTGGCTTGGCCAGAGATTCATGTCCCACCGCAGATGCTGATGTGTTGTGCTATGTGGTGAAACAAGCTCTACTAACAGCTGAAGGCTTCAAGAAGAGGTTTATTTTATCTGCTGAGAGTGCAAGCCAACCAGAGCGTGAATATACCTTGGTAACTCGGCAGAGACCCTTTAGAAACCCTGCCTGTTCAAAAGGGGATGTGACACCCCCAGCCCTCCCCTCTCAGGAACTCCTCAGGTAGGCTGCACAGATGTTTCTGTATTTTTTCCTAATTCCACTTTATTACCTCAATATCCAGGTCTGACAGGTTGGCATGGTCCCTTGAGCATTTTTCTGCTGCTTAAACTTGCTCTCAGATGAAAAGACCTGACGCCCGCAGGGACGAGACTCCGTGATGAACCTCCCAAGTGCACCCTCTATCACCTTGCTTCTCCTCCCACCCGCGTCTCTCCAGGAGTCGTGACTGCCCAGAGGATTGACAGGCAGGACTTGCCCTCCTTTAGCTCAGCAGAGCAGCAGAATCCCAAAAGAAAGGAAAAAATGAAGGCAAGGCTAGCTGCGGGCATGGAGGACACACCAGTCCCATGAAGTCCATGAGAACCTGCCATGGGACACATGGTGTGATCTGGAAACTGCCCTGCAATAGCTTCGGGTGGGCCCAGGAGCCCCCACTTCCCCGGCAGGCAGCTGCCAACAGGTACTGAGGGGTCTCAGGCAGCAAAACCAGCTTCCCAGAGGTCGGTTGGATGTCTGTCTGCTGCAGAAGTGCTGGGTCCAGCCATGGAGCTCAGCCTCTTCTTGCACAGGTGCCTGTGACGCCAGTGCTGGCACGCTCCCCAGCCACGGGCAGGCACATACTTTTCAAAGGAGCTGAGCAAGTATTTCAGTTAAGGTCAAATTAATTCCTAGCTCTCCCTGCAACCCAAAAAGCAATAGCAGAGGTGAGAGAGAAAAAAAAAAAATCCCTCTGTTGTGGGTGAGCTCATTTCATGAGAACCTTTAATGTCGCTGTTGCTGTGGCAACTTTCAAATTGTAGGAGGGAGAATTGGCCAATTTTCCTTACATAAAAGCATCATGAGAATATTACAGCAGTGGGCTGTTCTTTATGACTCCCAAGTATCATCAAAAACAATAGTTCAACCTTCCAGGTTTTAACAAAGGAGTTTTGAAGTTCACTTTGCTCTGGAGTACATTACGGAGGACTCTGGCCAGCCCAGGCTGGAGGACGAGGTCCCTCCCGGCCACGGCTGGGAGCTGGGAGCTGGTCTGAAAGAAGGAAGACGCAGTGCTGGTGAGGACTTCTTTGGATTTTGGTAATGTGCTTCAGCTCCAGGTTTGGGGTTGGATGGTCAACCCAACCAAGTATTTCAGTCAGCCCTTCTAAAAACATTTGTAGGTGCTTTGTGGATGAAAAAACTCATTGTGCTTGGAGAATGCAGGAGAATCCTTCATCCAGAAGTTTCTGCTGCTCTACAATCAGTTTGTTCCTCGTCCTACATATTTTGAAAGACCCTTGGTGTTGGCAGCAGAAGGCTTTCTTGGGGGGGCTATAGGGTTAGGGAACAAACCACAAGAGCTCTGCTTTCCAAAAGCAGACCAGATGAAGCAAAGCCAGGTGTGTGTGCTCAGGCACCTGGAGAGCAGCTCCTTTAAGAAGGGGTGTCCAAGCCCACCCTGCTACCCATGGCTCTGCAATGGGGACTCAAGGACCAACGGCTTCATCCACTTGCATCGGGGGTGAGGACTGGCGGGACAGCAGCGAGGGCTGCAGAGTTCTGACTCAAATGACTCAGTCAGAAAGTGGAAATATTTCACATGATCACAGAAGTATTTGGTAGGAATAAGACAGCTAGAAGTGCCATCAAAATGTCTTCTGCAACTTAAAGGCGCAGCCAAGCCGTGACCCACAGAGCCTTTGTAAGGTGTGTGTGAACTCTACGGAAGGGAGATGTTGCAACCAAAACCTGCAATAAACAGAAATCCTCAACCAACCACTTAATGTCTTTCTACCGGAACGCCGCAGCCTTTACATTTATTGTCTAGAATATCCTGTATCAGCTGCAAGGGACAAAAAAATACACCTGGGCTTTGCTCAGCGCGTCACTATTCTGCGATGACAACCAAAACAGCATCCCAGGCAGCAGAGACACGGAGTCAGCCTCAGCTCTGTACATTCACCCTTACCAACAGACTACACCACGACGGAAAAAAACATGCACAGGATTCACAGGGAACCTGGAAAAGCCTGTGAAAGATCACAACTGCCTCTTATCCAGGACTTTCCAGCCTCCATCGGGCAGCATGGTAGCTGGGATGGGAAGCCTCCGTCATCCGCTAAAGGTGCTTTCTGCAGTGAGCTGAGCTTTGAAGCAGCCTGCATCAGTACACAGAAATGAAGGTAGTTCAGACAGAAATATTTTCTGTTTTGTAATTGTATTGTGGAGTAAGAGGGTCTCCGCTGGAGTTCCCAAATATTACAAACCCACGGATTTCTTGGGAATATGCTGTGAAGAGGCAGAAGGCTTGAGATGTAGACCTCGCAGAAGTATCTGCCCCAAATTTACCCCGAGAAAGCATTCCTGATGCTCTGAGTGCTCTCAGTTCATAAAATCAATACATTAACTTTGATAACGAGCCTCTAATCATCATTTGCCACCTAACAACAAGCAGAGCAGATGGGGAGCCGCATTTCCATCATGCTCCATCTTCCACCGCAGCCACCGCTAAAAGCAAAGCGAAGTTCTGGTGGGAAGTGTGAACGTTTCCGAGTGGCTGAAACCCGGCTCCATCTGCTCGAGCAGACGGGACGGAGCGACGCAGTGGGAATGGCAAAGTAGCCGTGGCAGGGGACGGATTGGGAGCGGCGCACATACCTCTGGGCTGTATCGCAGGGCGAGCCTTTCCTCTTCCGAGAGTCGGGGTTGGCAGGGTCCGTTGAGCTGTCCCCAAGGCCACTCATGTTGGTTGACCTACTTTGCACCTGGAACCAAAGACAGACAGGGTAAGGACAAGGTTTTTGCAGCAGCAGGAGGAGCGGCTCCTCCACGGCAGAGGCAGAAAACATCGGCCAAGTGACCTCTGAAGGGGTAACTAACCCAGCGCAAGTCTTCCTCACTGAATTGATGCCTCGTTTGGGAAGGAAACGGTGTGAATGGAAGACAACAGGTGATCACGTTACCCTCCTTTTGGTGTCCCCCGGTCACCATTTGGCCAGGCGAGCCCTCACCACCAGCACCACCACCCTCCACATCACAGATGTGCTCTTCCCTGTACCCCCACAGATTTTTGCTTCCTGGCCTTTACAGCGTTTTAACAACTGTCTAAACACAGCCTGTTTCAATGCTTTGTTTATGTGTGTTTGATGGCTTTTGTTTTGTTTCCTTCTCCTGCAAGCCTTCTCCTTCAGCCCATCTCCTCTGCCATCTCCCCCCAGTTCCTCTGACTCATGGCTGGCAAAGGACACTCCACCCCTCGCATTGTGTCTGCGCTCTTGCACCCGCACCACCTCCTTTCCCCTCAGCACATGGCCTGGGCTTTAATTAGAGCTGCAAACTGACTCATCTCTTAACGGGATGTGACACCCTCCCACGAACCCCTTCCCCATTTCCCACTGAGGCTGCCTCCCATGCATGGTCCTCCCAGCCCCAACCTTCTCCTGGCAAAGAGCTTCCCACCACGGTCAGTCCCTGGCCAGTCCCAACACTGGGCTCCTACAGGGTTCCAGCTCTCTCCAACACACAGACAGTTCACCATTATTTTAAGGGTGTCATTTCAACAGCTGTTGGGTAAACTCGGCCATGCCATGCCAAACAAGAGGTCTAAGCAACAAAAGAAGGTCCAGAAGTCACATTGCTTTCCTTGCTTTGCTAGAGTCATTCAGTAATTTTTCCAGTAACCACAATAATTCAACATTGAATAATGCCACCTTCCAAATTCTTCATTTAATTTTTAGAAGTGTTAATGATGATGAGAAGATACAACCCCTGAGAAATAAAGTAACGGGACCCTGGACAAAATGTTTATAGCTTAGAGGATAGAAGGACTAAGTCCTTAAACTTAATTCCCATCATTTCTTCCATAACTTTCTAAAAGCTGGAATTTTAACAAGCATTAAACTGCTGACAGAATGTGATAAAACAAACCCTAAAAGACATGTCCATAGTTCCCACAGCCCAGATTCCCCCCATGTTCTGCTCAGCCTGTACAAAAGCATGGTGGGATGCCTTCAGTGGTCTAGCATCTCCCACTTGCTACCCAGCCCGGTACAAGACTGCCACTCATCAGAAATGATCGGCGCTGGCCAATTCCATGCTCAGACAGGTGATGATTAAAGTCCCACCAGCTTTTGAATGTCCTCTTGAGTCCCACAGCACATCTGCAGACAGGCCCCTGCTGACCCCAGAGCTGTGCAGAGGAATGGACACAGCTGTGACCATCTCCTCCACTGTTTGGCTGCTTGAAGACCCCAATGTTCACGTTAGAACCCAGCCAGCCAGCCATTCCTTGGGCTGCAGCCAGAGCAGCGCGGCCAGCAGGTCAGTGAGGGGGCTCTGCCCCTCTGCTCCGCTCTGGTGAGACCCCCCTGCAGCGCTGTGTCCGGCTCTGGGGTCCCCAGCACAGGAGAGACACGGAGCTGCTGGAGCGGGGCCAGAGGAGGCCAGGGAGATGCTCAGGGGCTGGAGCAGCTCTGCTGTGGGGACAGGCTGGGAGAGCTGGGGGGGCTCAGCCTGGGGAGGAGAAGGCTGCGGGGAGACCTTAGAGCACCTGCCAGTGCCTAAAGGGGCCGGCAAGAAAGCTGGGGAGGGGCTTTGGGCAAGGGCAGGTGGCGATGGCACACGGGGGAATGGCTTTACCTGAGAGAGGGGAGATGGAGATGAGAGATGAGGAAGAAATTCTTCCCTGTGAGGGCGGCGAGGCGCTGGCCCAGGCTGCCCAGAGCAGCTGTGGGTGCCCCATCCCTGGCAGGGCTCAAGGCCAGGCTGGACGGGGCTGGGGGCAGCCTGGGCTGGGGGGAGGGGGCCCTGCCCGTGGCGGGGGGGTGGGACTGGGTGGTCTTTAAGGTCCCTTCCCACCTAAACCATTCTGTGGTTCTACGAAAACCACCATTAGCAGCTTCATTATCTCCTATGACTGAGTGTCCAGGAGCTGTTACACATTTTGTCTCACCACCCCCTCAGTGACCCACCTCTACGCTCAGCATCGAAAACCTCTACTCCAAGACAGATGAAATATCTGCACTTCACACGGTGCTGCGGGGAAAGAACCTGTCTTTCGGCAGCACACGGGCATTTCTGCTAACACTTGCGTCACCGGTGCTAAGGCAAGTGCGTTTCCTGAAATCATTTTAGCAATATTAGCACAGGTGATCAATGCCGCAGGCACGAGAGCTTGTCCACTGAAATAAGAAACCCTGAAGAGATGCCAGCAAGCTAGCCATGACCAGGGATCTGAGTTCATCCCCCGTGTTTTTGGCACATTTGCAAGAAGGAACGATGCCAAAGCAAATACAAGGAAGAGGGAAAAAAAGCAAACGTTTGAAAAATTTAGAGATTGGAAGGCTAAAAGTGCTGCATCATCTGCTCTGGGTGAGAAGGGCTTGCTGAGATTTCAGACAAGCTTCCCGGGGTTTAAACCTTGCTCTTGAAGGTTTAACTTGCTCTCACCAAAACACTGAGTCTCTGAAAGTGGCATCGCTTACAGGTCCTGATCTTTCCTATCAGCAACTGAATTAAAAGAAAAAAACTGAGTGGGGATAAGGCAGGTACTCAGCCATCCCACCGGGATGCTCCACTGCGGGACCGCAGCTTGGCAGGAGTGACCATATGCCCTAGAGAGGTGAATTAAGGACACCATCACAGCCTCAGCTGAAATCCCAGCCTTGAGTTAAGCCCTTCATGTAACACACTCAATGCTCCTTTTTGTTGTACAAGTAGTTTACTTGATGGCAAAACGTGCCACAGCTGACAAGCCAAAAAATGTCATTTGGTCTAAAAATAACGGGGGTGAGTCAGTTTGAAAGCCCTGCTGGGTCAGCGCGGGAGCAGGGGTTGCCATCCCCTCGGAGGGCAAGGCCATGGCCATCAGTGGAAGGCAGCCCTGGCCACCGCTGCCTGCGCTGTGGCTCTTTCACGGGAAACCTGATTTCTAAACACGGGCTTCTTGTAAAAACGTTAATATTCTGCTGGCTTAGGAAAACAGAGGCAGAGGAAGGACGGCAGGATGGCAATCATGGAATCATAGAATGGTTTAGGTTGGAAAGACCATTAAGATTATCAAGCCCAACCGTTAACTCAGCACTGCCAAGCCCACCACTAACCATGGCCCTGAGCACCATGTCTATAACTCCTTTAACTCCCTCCAGGGACGGTGCCTCCCCCCCTCCCTGGGCAGCCTGTCCCAGTGCTGGACACCCTTTCGGTGAAGAAATGTTTCCCAGTCTCCAACCTAAACCTGCCCTGGTGCAACCTGAGGCCGTTCCCCCTTGTCCTGTCGCTTGTGACCTGGGAGCAGAGACCGACCCCCCTGGCTGCAGCCCCCTCCCAGGCAGCTGTAGGGAGCGATCGGGTCCCCCCTGAGCCCCCTCCTCTCCAGGCTGACCCCCAGCCCCCCCATCAGACTGGTGCCCCAGCCCCTGCCCCAGCCCCCTGCCCGGCTCTGGACACGCTCCGGCCCCCCAAGCTCTGTCTGGGAGTGAGGGGCCAGAACGGACCCCAGGGCTCGAGGGGCGGCCGCACCGGTGCCCAGCGCAGGGGGACGGTCCCTGCCCCGGCCCTGCTGGCCACGCCATGGCTGACACCAGCCAGGGTGCCGCTGGCCTCGGCCACCTGGGCTCGCTGCCGGCTCATGCCCAGCCGCTGCCGCCCAGCCCCCCCGGCCCTTTCCCGCCGGGCAGTTCCCAGCCCCCGGCCCCGCCCGCAGCTGCCTGGGGCTGGTGTGACCCCAGCGCGGGGCCGGCACCGCCCGGGGTGACCCGCACGCAATTGGCCGCGGCTCATCGATCCAGCCTGCCCAGACCCCCCCGCTGACCCTCCAGCAGAGCGACGCTCCCCCCAGCCCGGCATCACCCACAGGCTGCGCTCGATCCCCTTGTCCAGATCACTGATGTTAAAGAGCACCGGCCCCAGCACGGATCCCTGGGGAGCACCCCGGGTGACCGGCCACCAGCGGGAGGTGACTCCATTCCCCACCACTCGTTGGGCCTGGCCATCCAGCCAGGTTTTTTTAAGGAAAACAAGCTAATTATTTCAGCTGGGGCTCGGGGGGAGGGGGGGGGAAGCAGTTTCCAGGCTTAATACAGGGGTTCTCTGACGCAGACCTCTGCTAAACCAATTACTCCTCTGCTGTCACAAGTCACCAAAAATCTCGGTTAAAGTCCAGTAGAAACTGCTCCTGGTGTCCCCACTGGTGCTACTTGCTCACGAGGGCTCCTTGGGAGCCCTTCGGCCATGACAGGAGCAAGACCTAAGTGCTGCATCAACACAAAGAGCATTGGCCTCTTGCCCTCCTCCCGATGCATGTGGATGAAATCTCACCCCAAAGATGCCCTGAACCTGCTGCTCTGAAGAAACTCTGTGTCACGGTGCAAACCCCAAATGTAGAGTGGTATTTTTTTCCACAATGATGGATAATTGCAACCAGCAGTTTCATGCCTGGTCTTGCACACACCTGGTGAACAAGTCCCTGGTCCTGCAGCAGTGGCATCAATGAGCAAAGCTGTGATGTGCACCGTGTTTAGCAGCAAAGCAAGCACCCGTAACACCGACTGCAGCTTCCCAGCTCCAACTAAACCAAGGCTGAACACAAGCCACTTGCCAGTCAAAAGGTTTGGAGCTTCGCAGAGGTGATTCTCCATATCCACATTGTTGTTGCTCCCCCAACCCACAGATCTGGATACAGCACCAATCCCTGACTCGCCCTGTTACCAGCACTCTGGTGCACCACTGCATCTGCTCACCAGAGATGAATTAGTCTCAAAGAGACTAATTACAAGACCAAAAAAAAAAAAGGAGAGGGGGAATGTGTACAAAGTACAGGAGCTGAAGTGCCCTATCCATGGCCAGGCAGATGAAACTACTTCTGATCTCCAACTCCACACTCTCTCCTTTTCCATCGATCCCGCAGCGTGCCATACTGGAGTGTCCACCTGGAGAACGAAGACGATGCTGCTTTTTGGGATGCTTACAAATATCCTAGCAGAGACCAGAGCCTTGACGTGGAGGATGAAGCACCAGCCAACATACATATTCCACCACAACCTTGGGGATCATGACACAAATACCACTTCCACATCAACAAAAACAACAAAAAAGAAAAAGGATGTGAATTATTGTGGCTTAATGCTTCTGTTCTCCTAATAATGCCAACGGATTTCCAATAGCTTCCCAGAGACAGCCATCACTACCTCTAGCAGACACAAATAGCCCGAGTGATTTGAACTGACAGCGTGGAAGACAGAGCTGGCCACCCAATACTCAATTCTAACAAACTGCCTATTTCCAAAATGTATTTCCCACGTTTTGGATGAATTTGACCCCAAAAAACACTTACAAAATAACACTAACATCTATCGGAGGGAAACACAATTAGTCGGCTGTTTTTAAGAAAACAACAATGTTGGAAAAGTCCCTTATATTACAGCTATTTATCATCAAAATATAACCCATCTGTGCGTAAGCAGTCTCAATTAGAGGTAATTAAGAGCATACTTGGAGTGTCGCAAGGACACGTCTATATTGTTCCCCTCTCAAGTTCATCATCAGCTGCTCCTTTCATCGCTGGCGTCACAATAAACCTTGATTTTTAAATTTTTTTTTTAAACTTCTGCAGATTACAGAAGAAACGCTGAAGCCATAATGTGGATAGAGAAGAGGCAATGAGTGAGAGAGCGAGTCACTCGCTAACCTACCGCATGTGGTAGCTTCGGGGTGGGTTTTTTTCAAAAGAACTTCTTCTGACCTCATCCCCAAAACAAAAAAAAAGGAGAGAGATGCAAAGTCCCGATTAAATGTTGGGTTTTTGGCTGCTGAAGTTGTCAAAAACAAACGTCACATCTGTTTTGTGAAACACTCCTTGGGGGAGGGGGGAGGGCGGGGGCAGAAATCCATGTATCCATATGCCATCGCTCCAGCCTGCAGACACGACTGCCTTCCAACTAAATCCTCTTTTCTTGGTACCTTACCCCAGTTTCCCTGCTTTGTTTCCTCCTGCCTCTCACCCAGCCTGCGAGCCCTTCATCTTCTTCTGCCTGCCCCTCGGGGAGATGCTGCCAGATGGACCCTCTGGCTCTGGGACATCCTATCCGACACACATTGCAAGTCTGGGAAGCGTGGACAACCGGGCTTCTCTTGGTTCCCACCACTCGTCCTGGCCTGAACATCTCCTCTCAACATCAAGCGACGCTTCCATCATTATGGCAACAACGATGCTCAAGTCAAGGTTGGATGAGACAAGCTCAAGGTCCCCAGGAGGGCTTGCAGCAACCCTACCTTGAGCCCGCATCTCCTCAGTCGTTTGGGCTGTAAGAGGAGGGAGCTGATGAATAAAGATTTACTTTCACTGGCCTTGGGGGAAAACTAGAGGTGAAGGCAGCGGGGAGATCCACCCTGCCTGATCTTGCATCCCCTCTATAAGCAGAGCCCGTGCTGTTAGAAGGAGGGTGAATTCAGGGAGAGGGCAGCACGCTCTGATGTCCCTGTGTCCATCCAGCCCGGAGGGCCAACGTTTGCTTTCCTACCTAGGAGATAAGCGGGATGTGCAGAAATCTTAATTATCACCGGCTCTGCAGAGGCAGCAGGCTAATAAAAGCTGTCAGCTTGGGGATGCGGTCAAGCGAAAGCCTGCCATCTCAATTCCCCGCATCTGCACCCACCTGCCAGTCCTGCGGGGCAGGGGACGGGCAGGACGCGTGAGATGCCTACACCCTGCCGGAGAGGCTTTCCACTGCCACTGGCACCGAGGAGAAAGGACCATGGCAGGTCAGGTGGCCTTGGGCAGGTGACTCCCATTCCATACCCCACCATACGCCACGAGGGAAATAAGTTTAAACGTCGCTGATGCAATGCAGGTTAAAAGCCACTGATCAAAAACTCGACTGACCCACAAGAGATTAACGTTACGAAAGATTTAACATTTTAACAGCTAAAAATGTTTCTGAAGATGAATTTCACTTCTCTGCCTCACGATTCCCATCCCCCTGGGGGCTGTGGCAGGGGGCCGGGGGACTCGTCACAGGTCACAGAGGGAAGAAGAGGCACAAACCAACATCTTGAGGGTCCAGCCGCTCCCATGGCAGGGATGGTGGCTGCAGCCCAGTGAGCACAGCACCGGCGCCCCCGGCCAGGGGGACACACACAGGCGCTGGAGTTTGGAAATATGATGTAGGGAACAACAAGTCAGAGTTTAGTTTAATTTTTTATGAGCTGTTTACTGGGTCAGAGTCCATCAATACACTTTTTTCTTCTTTTTTACACGAGGATGGAAAACTCCTAACTGTCGAACAAGCAGCTCCCCGAGTGCTGGCAAACCCTGGGAATTAATTGATTTACTATTTACAAACTGCTCTGAACCCTCTTGGGAAGGGCACCCTGCAGTGCAAAGCCCCGGCATGCAGCGAGCACCCCGGCCACACATCACCCCAGCCAGCAGCGGTCCACGACATGGCACCAAACCTCCCAGAAGCTCTTTCCTCTTCCAGACTGAACAAGGAGCTGGGGGCAGAGCTGAAGGCCTCTTCCCACCTTGTAGACCCTGTTTGCTCCCTGCCCCTAAGAGAGAAACCCAACACATCCCAGAGGAAGAGTGAATTCCTGGCACCAAACCCTCCCTGCATTCACCACTGCAGAAGGTTTTGCAGAAGATGAGGTAGGAAACATCAACCAGCTGGTGTGCCCATGGGGCAGAAGAGTAGCCCTTGGCTTCACAACCACCCATGGGTGGCCACAGGGGGCCAGCCAGCACTGGGAACCAAGCCCTTCACCCACAGGTCCTACAGATCCATGTCCTCTGCAGAGCAGCCATGGGAAGGAATGAACCTCATACTAACGGGGCAGAGACACAGACACTAATCCCACTTTCCAGGGCCCCGCAATTCTTGTAATTTAATTCTGAGCACCAGAAACTACTCCATGCTGCACAATGAAGATGATGAGCTTTGCTCTTCAAATCCAGGCTTCTCCATCACTTTCTGTCCACAAGAAATCTTTTGTTTTGGAAAGGTAACATGGGCCGTACAACCCATAAAATTGAACCTATTCAGCCAAAGGGAATTTTGCATACAGTAACAAAAATACACGCATCCCAGTGAATTCCTTAGGGATGAAAGCACGGGCCAGCCACATGCCGGCTCTGCAAGTGCTTGCTCTCTACATGATCCCTAGAAAACACAAAGAAGAAGGGAAAGAGATATATAAATCAATGTCCTGCAGACTAAGGATCATCCTTAGAGAGGTGATGGTCCAAAGAGAAGGTGTGAATTTTAATACGCCCATCATCTCTATCATATTTGCAACTCAAAGACCCACAGCAGTCATTCCCCTTTAGCCCGGGGATAATTCCAGCAGCCAATTTGTTTTACAAATGAATGGGAAAATATGGGAAAAGGTTTTGCCTTAGCATGATGAAAATGAATAATCCAGCTGTGGGCAATCAATATTTGATGCCTAAGGAGACCTCTGAAAATCCACAATGCCACACTGTTATTTTCCTGAGCTCTCTTTAAAACTCACCTCAGCTAAAATACAACAGACAGGAGATAACTGATGTGCTGCTTATTACACTAATTGCAATCATCTCCTTGTTACCTGGTGCTCACCCACATCTGTTTGTCGTAGCCATCTGTTGTCTGTCTTAATTAGATCGCGTGCTCAGAGGGGCCGGGACTGTCACAGCATGTGATTTTCTAAGCCCTTGGCATCCCACTTGTGTCCAGACACCTCTGTGCTACTGCATGGCACTTGTGACACTGCTCCAAACGCAGGGATGACAGCTAGAAAGTAGGAAGCCCCAAAAAACCACCCCACCTACCCCCAAAATAAAGCAAATAAGCTCAGTAAGAATCCTCCTGCACCATGGAGAGTTTTCAGGAGTAAACGATCACCCAAGGCTTCTGCTACCTGTTCCAACTCTCTAGTATTCACCTTCTGAGCTGTTCCGGGGTTAAGAACGATGGGACACCAAACCAAATCAAAATGAATCGTGGGTAAAGATAAAACCATGGAAACTAAAGTTTTTCTCCTACTCCAGTACCAAAAATACAGGAAAAAGAAAAAGGATGACTTGCTTTGTGCCACCGTCCTCAATGCTGTTGCCCTCGGGGTGAGGGGAACAGAGCCCACCAGCTCCAACAAAGCCCTCAGAAGGTGCCATCTTGCCCCTCATCTCTCCAAATTAATTTCTGGAGCACTGAAATGCTGCTGATTAATTATTAGCAACTTTGAGCATCAGCTCAAGATCTTGCTGCTAGAACATGGTACCCTGTAGGTCCTCCTAAGCCCTCCCCAAGAAGGTGGCCACTCAGGAGATAATTCTTGACTCAAGAGATGAGAAGCGGCGGTAGCGATGAGTGATGACATTGAAGTACCCAACTTAAACAAACCCAGCAACTAGAAACGAGCACAAGTGCCTCACCAGATGCTGCCATCTGAAATGACAGCCCAAAGAAAGGTTTCTAACAGCGATCTAAATTTCAGTGTCATCCAGTTTCTGCTCGCGTTGCTTGCTCTGAACAGCACCACCAGTAAAACACATCTGTGCGTTTTCATCCCTTCCTCCCGACGCTGTCCCTGCCTGAGCCACGGCCGCATTCCCCACCGGCTGGCAGGAGCTGGGGTAGGACTGTGCCACTGCCTTGGGACTATCCACATCCCCAGGCAGGACACCCTTGGTGTGACTCCCCAGCGTTCTCACTATCTGAACTCAGCTCCACCTTCACGCGCTCAGAATGGAGAAACCCTGAGCCTCACCACAGTCCTGGGGCCCAGCAGACTGAGCAACGAGCAAGCAGGGGATGAAATGGTGCTGCTGAGGTTCCTCTGGATGAGGAGTCCAACATCTTTCCAAGACTTGGGTGAATACAGGTGCCCACCTACTCTCAGCCATAGCTCTTCCCCCCCCTTCATTTCAACCCTCTTCCCGAGATCCTAGACAAAACCAAGCCTGAATTCATTTCAGCAGCACAATGAGTCAATGAAAGACATTTAAGAGACAGACACCTCTGTGCTAGGTAAGGTGGGAACCCACCACTGTTCTCAACCTGTATTGGTCATATCTCCGTGTCACCTGAGTTACTCCACTAGCACCACCACCACCTCTATCCCCATGGGAAAACTCCATTTAAAAGGCCGCTGCCGCATCATTTTCTCTTGAAAATTACTCTGATCAGGTATTTTAAGCCCATGTAAAGATCTCCAAGTATTAAAACTGCTTTGTTTTTTATTCTCATTAAAAGCCCAATAGAAATTCAAATTTCTTCTTACACCAGCTGTTTTCCCAAAGCATGCCAACTGCCTTATTATAGGGCTGCTCACAAATGTCAGCACGTACTCTGCAAGCATTTGCATCCCTGTATTTCTGCATATCCAAAAGCCAGAAGAAAGGCGTTCAACCACGGAGCCATCCCCAGGAGGTAAAAACCAAATGTTCATCGAACAAGAACCATCAGCCAGGCCATGGGCTGGTTGCAATGGTCTCTACAGTGGTGGACGCAATGAGGTTTAAGTGTCTTTTTAAGATCTGGACTTCAATGCCATCCTGCCTGGACTTCTTTCATTGTTTTTCAGTTTGGAACTGACAGCCCCACCAAATTCCCCCCAAGGCTGCATCAAGCACAGTTAATATTTTTGGAGGCAGCAAGGCTGGTAGCAAGGTGAGATGAATGTACGGTGTCAGAGAGAAACAGCAACGATGCAAGAAACCCACTGAAAATGCAAGTCAAGGTTCAGTGTGTCTAATTTTAATAATAAATCATAATTTTTCTCATTGCCCACCTCCTTTTAGGGCCACCAAGTACACTACAAACAGTGAGAGGCAGGGGAATTTAGCTGGTGGATGGTAAAAGCGGTAATGGTCTACTTAAAAATACACAGGAGCAAGAGCTCGTGGTGGGCTCTGGCAATGAGGGTCAGCCCTTGCCTGTTCCACCTCCGGGAAAGGATGCTTGCCTCTACATTGCAAGCAGGAAGCCCGCTCTTTCAATGCAAAAGTAATTTTTGGGGTTTTTTTTTGCAATTGCTTTGCTCTATTAACGGGGACAGGCTGCAAACGCAAACTAAGGTGAACCCAGACATGGATACACAATTTAGTTGCCATCATTTAACAGTCTTCCTCGCGGAGCCGCTCGTGTCTCAATGCCAACGAGCATCACTTGGCAATGTTTACAGCAGAGATAAGATACACAACAGAACGGCAAGAAGCGTAACCTTTTCTCCCTGTAACTGATAGGAAAAGTGGGTTAATTTATACAGCTTCTGAAAGGGAAAAATAAGGCTAATTCCCTTGCAGTCACAGAACATTACACACTTAGTTTCATATTGCGCTCGTGAATTACACGTTGCAATTACACAATTTTCTCTATGGGGAGATGAAAGTATTTGGCAGAATGTACAAATACATCAGGTTCTCATGTAGCACAAATTAAAACTGCAGCACAAGCACATGTGGCTTCATAAAAATCCCTGTAACTCACAAGCAGCAAAGGCACCGGCGCATCCTACGTTGGACCACGGCACAGGAACCCCAACAGCTGAGATGGCATTCGGCTAGCGGGAAGCCCACAGCTTTCCCCAGCAAAGCCAGCCCAATGCTTTTGACCAGAAGGCAGGGAGAAGGATGGAGTGGGGAAAAAAGCCCTTTTCAGGAGTGGTGTCAGGGTCCGTACTCTGTGTAACCACGTTGTGTTTGGTTGCAGGCAGCGACCTGCTTGTAAGGGGGATGCTGGGCTACAGGTCCCGGCTCTCCAAAATGTGCAGGACTTATTTATCTCTATACACACACACACAACTCTAATTTTATTATTACATGTTTCTGTATCTGCATAATACCTCGCATACCTCAAATGTACGGATTAAAGAACAAACCCCGAGTGCTGGACTGCAGCCACAGAGCAAATCCTCCAGCAGCTCGGTGAAAGCCAGCGGTGAACACCCAGCAACTCCATCTTCCAGGTGTGCATCCAAATCACACATTTTGGGGAAGGTACAGTGTGAAACGACAGCCCTGACAGCTCCCAGCCACACTACTCCCCACGTTCCAAGAACAAAGTGTATTTAATCATCATTTATGCTGCTGTGCGGCAAACTAAAATTGCTCCTTAAAATCCAGCAACTGATGCCCATCACATCTGTCTTTATTTTGGGTAAACTTCAGTCATAAGCCCAGCAAAAACCGCTGACGTTTCCAAACGGTAGAGGAACGCCGGTGGAAGGAAGCTCCTGGATTAAGCTGTACCTTTGTGTCTGAGTGAGGAGCCTGGGCAAACTCGAGGGTCCTGGTGGATCAGACAGAAAGGGAGACACCACAGGCTGACTCAATATAAAATACATCCACTGACAAGATGAAAAATGCCAAGAAGCTGAACTGGTGGGACAGCTGAGACCTCAGATCTAATGACTAACCTTCTAGCCATGCTTTGAAGATATCTAAAAGTGGGTTACTGCATCAGCAGAAGTTCTGGCCAGTTTCAGTTCTTCCCCTTTTTCTTTTGCTTTCTTGCTTTATTTTGTTTACTCACATCTGTCCTGCTTAACCAAACGCTTTGGACTGCTTCTGCTCTCTCCTGCATGGTCCCACCACCAGCAGTATCTGCAGATGCTTCAGGCACTAGCCAACCAAAGTCACGGCAAGCAGCAGGACAGGTGGCCCTCCGCTTCTCCCGCTACCCCCGAGACTTCTGGTTTCCACTGGTCACCTCTGGTCTGCTTCTCCTAAGCCCTCCATAGGACTTCTAGTGCTCACACTGCTCTGTAGGTTTATTTTATTCCCTCAGTCTCCCCAGCTTCAATTCGTCTGCAAGAGGAAAGCCAAAATGTTGAGGATCACAAATGGGAGCTTGGAAAATGTGAAAAGACTTCAGTGGGTAGAAAAGGAGAGATGGCAGAAGAAACCCTCAATAATAGTCTTCACTGGGAAAGAAAAAGGCAGGGCAGCAAGGTCAAATAAGCCAGAGCAAGACATCATCCTGAGAAAAGCTGACATCCATTCACCTTAGTCGGATGTCATTTTGGTGTACAATCCCAGAAAGGTTTGGGATGGAAAGGACCTTTAAAGATCACCTAGTCTAACCCCCTGCCACGGGCAGGGACACCTTCCACACTGCTCCAAGCCCCGTCCAACCTGGCCTTGAGCACTGCCAGGGATGGGGCATCATCACCGTCCACCAACAGCACACCTCAGAGAAGAGCGATGGTCTGGCGAAGCTCTCACTGCTGTCACCTCCATACGGCCCTCCTGAGCTCAACAGCCATGGGCTCTTGCTAGGGCAAGGAAGAGCCAAATCAAGACATTTAATGCCAAGAACATGAATCACACTGAGAAGCAGCAGGAACCTTCCCAAAGAGGAGCTGCAATACCCTCGCCAACAGGACAGGCTTCCTGAAGACAGTCTACTGTCTTCTGGTGCTGTCTACTATCATCTCACCCAGGGACGGAGGCAGGTCCAACATCAGGCTGAAAAACCTCAGGAGGCCCTTCAGGTTTGCGCACAACATGCTAACAAACACCCTGAGCTGCAGGAACCCCAACACCTCCGAGCTCTCAGGAAAAGCAAGGATCAGGGGAAACCTTTCCAGGTAACCCTCATCTCCAAAACGATGTTTTATCTGCTGGAGAGAACTTGTTGCTTACCAAAACAAAGCACTATAAAGTGCATTAAAAAGCTCGTTTCAAAAGACTGCCGTGGTTTCCCTGTGAATAAATTAATCAATTTTATTAGACTTGATGCTAAATTTCTGACTGACAGCTCCACTTCTGAAGATGCAAGTTGCCGGCTGGCTGCTGTGGAAGAAGTCTGGAAGGCGACAGCTCGAAGAGCTAACCAAGATTCAACGAGCACACCAAAAATAAAACTATAGAAGAGTGTATTTTTTAACCCCTTAATCACCCTCTCATTATAAAATCCTAGTTAAGACTGCCTGATCTCTAACTGAGGATTAATAGATGACGCAGGGTTATCATCCTGCTGTAGCTATTATCTTGGTTTAACCACCCATGGGAAAGTATTGGCCATCACCAGGATCTGGTTAAAGGATAAAAAAAATGCACATTTTTTCTAACCGTAGAATTAAAAATAAATAAATAAACAGGCTGACTGCTGAAGACAAAGCTGTAGAAAATCTTACGGTAAAAAAATCTTATGGTTAAACGACACCTTGCATGCATCAACCTGGATTGACAGTAACCATCTGCTTCCTGAAAGTCCTTACCTGCTACCCACGGCTGAAGTGTACCCCAAAGGGTTCTGGGCTCAATTCTCCACCCCAAAACCACCCATTGAGTCCTGTCTGTTACTAGAAACCCAGGAACCCGACAGAGAGGACCAAGGATGGTGTGGAGGTGCAAAACCCCCTGGACTGGGTGTAGACCAGGGACAGAGGTGTCAACCAGAGCTCCTTGTACCCTCCAACCGAGAGGATCCCTCTGGAGCACTGGAAGCAGGACGCCACTCCCACTGGGACACCAGAAAGGGACTGGTTTAACTCTACTTCCCTTCTCCAGTTATGGACTGAGCAAAACCTGATGGTAAATCACGTTCGGGTTAATTTTTTGGAGCACCAACTAGATCCTGCGTCGGGTAAGGGCAAATATTAACATTTGCCAGAGACACACAGCACCACGCAAAGCATTCAGGCAAGGGCAGGTGGCTGTGACGGGACTCCTGCCCCACCTGCCCATCCTGCAGCCACCATTAACCCCTGATGGTGCGGTGAGCAGGAGCCCAGGCACAGCAGCCACCACCGAACATGTCATTCTTCGTGAACAGTGAGCAGGGACGACGGTGACCCCATCCACACATCCACGTTTTTCCCCATGGAGACCCCTCCACCACGCAAACATTTAAAGACATTTATTGCAGCCCACTAGCATTCTGGTGGCCAGCCGAGCCCTTTTTCTTCCACCGCTGGCTCTTCAACAGCCATACAGCCCAAGAGCACGCTAGGGCACAGATGTCAGCCCAGACAGACACCAAGCAATGGAGGACACGTGCAGACCCAGGGCTGCGGCTGTTGCCAGCCCCACGGCAGCAGCGAAGGTCCCCCTGGGGGGACAGTCACAGCTGCCACCTCCTCAGCAACTGCGGGAAGCCCACGCACCACGGCAAGCCCATGCATGCCCTTGGCGAAAGCCGACAGATAGGTTAGCTGTTGGACTTGATGATCTCAAAAGTCTTTTCCAACCTAAACAATTCCACGATTCCATGAAAACCAGACGTACTGCACCAAGGGTTAGGGCAGCCAGGCAGCAGCTCTCCTCTCCAGCCTCATCCCCAGCAGGGCGGTGGGATTCCTGCCTTGCTGCAAAAAGCCTTCGGCGATGCTGCACAGGCGTGCTGGCTTTGGCTGGGGTGGAGTTTCTTTTCTCCGTGGTAGCTAGGACAGGTTTGGAGTTGTGCTGCAAACAGTGCTGAGAACACGGGGGTGGTTCAGTTACTGCCGAGCAGGGCTTACAGCACCAAGGCTTTTGCTGCTCCTCACAGCGAGCAGCCTGGGGGGCACAAGGATCTGGGAGGGGACACAGCCGAGACAGCTGACCCCAGCTGACCTCAGGGATATTCCAGACCATATGGCATCGCACTCCGTATATAAAGCCAGGGGAAGAAAGAAGGGGCAGATGCTCGGAGCGATGGCCTTTGTCTTCTCAAGTCCCTGGCTGGGCGCGCTGGAGCCCGGCTGTCCCGGCACGGCTGAGCACCCGCCGGCCACGGGGAGCGGTGAATGAATCCCTGGCTCTGCTTGGCTTTGCTTGCATGCACGGGTTTTGCTTTATTTCTTCAACTGTCTTTAGCTCAACCCACGAGTTTTCTCACTTCTACCCTTCCCATTCTCTCCCCCATCCCACCGGGGGGAGTGAGCGAGGGGCTGGGGGGCTGAGTTGCTGGCTGGGGTTAAACCAAGACAACAGGGCTGCAGCTCACTGTTCTGCGGGGGGACAGTGCCCTGCACCCCGGAACCAGCTCAAATACGCAGACCCCAGCCACTGTAGCGACAGAGCAAGGGATAACGCATTTAAACTGAAAGAGGGGAGATTCAGACTAGACGTAAGGAAGAAATAGCTTACGCTGAGGCCGGCGAGGCGCTGGCACAGGCTGCCCAGAGAGGTGGGAGATGCCCCATCCCTGGAAACATTCAAGGCCAGGCTGGATGGGGCTCTGAGCAACCTGGTCTAGTTGAAGATGGCCCTGCCCGTGGCAGATGGCAGGAGGTTGGACAAGATGGCCTTTAAAGGTCCCTTCCCACCCAAACCATCTTGTGATTCTATGATTCATTAGGTGGATCTGATAATTCCCCTGTGTTATTAGGTATACCTGCCACTCCACGGATTTTCCTTCCAAATCCCTCAGCAGCTCCAAGTGCCCATGAAGGCACTTGCACACACTGCAACCTGGAAACCTGAACACCACTGTTTCTCTTATTAAAAACGGTTCCTTTAATTTTACAGCCCACTCCTCAGTGTGGGACGCTGCATGGGCACACCAGCCGTGCAAAGCACCCACCCCACTGTCCTCTGGGGACCACTGTGCTGCTTACAAGCCCAGAGCTTGGGTTTTCAGCCCAGCTCTAGCACACATCCCAAATCTCCTCTGATCGGCAAGTCCCAACTATTTGAACATGCTACCAATTGCTGTTCTGAAAGGCATTTTTGGCCCAGCACATTTCAAAGATTTGAGAAGATGCAAACCTCTGTTTTGCTATTTCAAAAAGTCCTGCCAACACTCACAGGGATGGGGATGTGACGCCACAAGCAGAAGGGTTTCCTCACCAGGACATTAGGATTGACCATTAATTTCCCCCTGATCAAAGCAAACAGTCCGTCAAAGCAAGTGAGTGCTTCACCTTTGCAATTAATGTCCTACCTCACATAACGAACTACATCGGCAAGATGAGTTAAGTGCTGTGCTGCAGCTTTTTAAATAGAGAAGAAAAGCCATTAGTAAGACAGAATGAAAAAACCCCACTGAACTGGGTTTCTTTTCTGCCAAAAGTAAATCTTTTGAAAGGCTGTATAGGGAGATAGTAAAAAATAAAATCGCCCAGCGAGAAAAACACAGCTTAAAAATAAAGCATTAACAGCCTCGTCCAAATGAAGCCAAACCTTCCAAAACCCACTGAAGATCTACAGAGAGAAATTCCTCAATAATTGGATTACTGGTCTTAAAGAAACATCCTCAGCTCTGTCCATTTTGTCTACCCAAGTTTAGGCGATGCACACCCGGAGCAGCCACGCAAGCCCATTCCGGACCTGAGGATCTCAACCAGCTTCTGAATCACAGCTGGTGCCTGAGCCAGGCCAGAGACCACCTCCTCACTGGCTTGTAGAAGGTGGGATGAGGTGCACTATCCTTCTCCTCACAAGGATGAAGGAAAGCCTCCAGTCTCTGAAGTACATCCCGTAGGACTGTACTGCCAAAAGGGATAACGATTGTTGTCACCTGCTGCTGACCTTCCTCTGCAGAAATGCAGCTGCGTCCTTGATGTTTCCTGAGCGCCTGCAGTGGGGTGGGGTTTTCAAAACATATTAAAAAAAAGCCATGTGCCGGGCCAAATCTTGCTCTCAATCAGATACAAAGACAGCAGTCCCAACACGAGCTCTTCTTCCACCATCTGGAGAAGGTTTGCAAAGCATCACTGGGGACCTCCTTAATCACTCAGCGGCGTGGGGGAAAGCTGGCTGGTGGTGCTCACAGCGTATCTGCTAAGCCTTTCGCTATTTATTAACTTAATTAGGGATCAGACAGCTACTGAAATTCGCATATAATACAAGATTCGGAAGAGATATAACCATTGCTGTGAACAAAACTGGATTATGAAGCATCCCAGGGATTGAAAAAATACGTGCAAGAAACAAAACAGAACCCAACCAAACAACTTTAATCAATAGCCACAGGGGGGAATAACCTCAGCTGCAGGGAGCCATGGCTCCGACTGCCGTTTACTGGGTTGGGGTGGTGTTACGTTGGGGTTTTTTTTCCGAATACCAAGCAAGATATTGGATGAGAACTTTTGCAAAACACAGAAATGACATAGCAGCACTCATGGATATTTGGACACAGTCAACAGAGCATGGAGAATGAAGGATTTAGAGTTTTAGACAGCATTGGTAACTATCTATGCATAATTAGCTAAGCAAACAGAGGATTATGTACAGCTGAGATCACCTTCTCAGCAGACACATAGCCACAATTGGTCCTAAAAGAGCAGCGTGAATGACAAAGCGATTAAAGGGATTTATAAGGAAAACATTAAAACAACAAAGTGGGCGTAGTTTGACCAAACCCCAGCGAAAAGGACAAGTTGCTTGTGCTCAACAGGTCTGGATTGCATGTGACATCCTGCTGGCTGTGCAGTCCCTATATGTCATCTGTATGGTGGATGCAAAGTAGGGGGACTTTCAAACCAAGATGACCTGGGTTGATGGGTCTTGACTTGGAAGAGCAAGATCATCGAGGAGCTACCAAAGAAGGATGGCAGGACAGTACAGGAATTATTTAGACTAATTAGAACAGGGTCTCACTTTGGGAAGAAGAACAAAGTGGGTAACAAAGTGGGTCACCAGCATGACTGCAGAGTACTTTGCTTCAAAAATCAACCACTTCACCACCCTGGGCAATGACTACCGATGCCCTGCAACACCTCCACAACATCCCGACCTGCCTCCCCCTGCCGCATCCCAGCTGGGGGGCAGGAACAGCCCCCCACCCCCATCCTTCTCTGCCGGCATCGCGCCACGGGTCACTGCAGCCAGCACCGAATCCGAAGACCTAGAGTTTCATTGCCTTCAAACCCGAGCTGTGTTCCCCTCCCGCTGCTCTGGAGCGAGGGGAGCCAGAAGCCGCTGCTGGTGCCCCAGCAAGGCTCTGAAGCACAGCCGCTTGCTCCTGCTTGTTACAGATACTCAGGCATCCAGGAGCAGGCGGAGTACAAGAATAAAGGGGTTTCTAGAAAGCTATGGAAAAGTAACAAATGACAGGTAATACTTTAGGAGATGGGTTGGTTTCCTTAATATTTATTTGCTTTATAGCAATACCTGGAGGTCCTGAGCAAGACTAGGGACCCGTTACATGAGGTTCTACAGGGAGGATATGGCAGCCACTGCTGGAAAACACACTGTACAGCAAAAGCACCCCGGGGCTGTGAGATGTAAGTTTTGAGGCTACACAGCAAGCCAGAACCTGACTCTCAGACACCAACCAATATTCAAGTCAGGCTCAGAAATTAAACTCTGTGGTCTAAACCTGAGCAAGGACCTGGACTTTTGCATCCTTGCACCCTCCAGCTGGTGGCAGAGGCTTACCTGGCTCTTTACAGTCCTCCTTTAGATTTTCTTCTTCTCCCCCTCTGAGTTGCAGAGGTCACAGCTATTCCAACACACAACAATGCCTTGCCAAGGTGAAGCAGGGCGAGAAGGCACGGGGTGGACAAGAAGAACAAGGAGGGGTGAAATGCAAGGTTGGAGAGATGCCTCTTAGAGGGGAATTGGGCAAACTGCAGGGAACGCAACTTCAAAAATGCAGATTATTTTTTTCCCCCCATCTTCAGTTATCTTCGTTGGTGTAGGGCTTAGATTTCAAAACACCTCTCTCTCTTCTCAGCTGATATTTTAGACTAACCATATGGAGGAAAAGCAGAAAAAAACCCCAACCCACCCAGCAACAGTAATGCGCAATGGAGGCAAAGTTGTAGCTTGTTGCATCATTATTAATCCCTTATTACCATCGCTCACAGCTGCAACAGACGCCTCCAAAACACGAGGATCCCTGCCCTGAGGTATTTACAGAGCCAGTTAGATGTGATATAATTAAGGCGTAAATAAGGCAGTAGGGAACGGGGAGGGGGGAAGAAAGATAGAATTAACTTCAGCAGCTTTGCAGAGGTTACCCCTATTTCACATTACAGCCTGTTGTGCCCAGAAACTGTTGGGCTCTTTTTTTTTTTGGAAGCCACCTAGCATTTTACCCACCTAAGCTCCCCCCCAGCACCAGGCTGCATCACCCACTGCTTGCTTATTTAACGCTGCTGCCAAGCAGGATGGTACTCTCGCTCTTCCAGCGCTGCCCAAACATCTCGTAGCTTCCAGCCTTCGTACCATCGCAGTCAGCATCCCTTTTGTCCCACCCAGCTGCTCCATGCAAGATTTACGAGGCCAGCAAGCAGGCATCATGGCTCAGAATGGCTCAAAGAGCAGCAAAACAGCACGCCTGCACCCCACACCTGCTTGATGTCCCTTGTCCTCTTTGGACATCCTTTCTGCCCATGTTCTGAAGTCACGACGTGCCCTTAGATACCCACCCTGTTCACACATCATCCTCCAGAGCCGCAGCTTTTGCCAATGCAGCACCTAATACTTTTTAAAAATACTTTCCAGGTCTTAAAAAGTAAATTGGTAATGAGAGAAGGAGAAAACTCAACCACAAATCTTACTGCCCTTTGGGAAATGTCCCACAAACACCAGCCCCTACAGAACTCAGCCCACGGGGAACTGCTTCAGGAGCTACCCAAGCAGGTGGATGGGCATTTGCTCTGCCACAACATGGGCAAATATCGATTAATAGGAGGGTGACAGCCATGGGTGGAGATGCTACAGGTGGAAATGGTACTGGAGATCACACTGTGCAAAGACAAAAATCTACCAGTCATGAGTGCTGTGCTGCTGCTACACCCATGTATCACTTTGGGCTGTATGATGGCAGCAGACGCGGCCAACCAGCCGCAAACTGGTGCCCAGGTGCCCTTCCCAGTCCTCCGGAACCTCTGACTACAGATCCAAGCATATGAACAGCACTCCACAGCAGATAATTCCTATTAATTTCAGACATGCACACATACATCACATCCCTCCCATTTGTGTGTGAACCCCAGGGAAGTCTGGAGAGCAGCACGGATAGAAACAGCACGGGAAGGGCCACTGACAGCCACCTGGGTAACTCGGGAGCCTCAGGCAAGGCACGCAGAAGAAGACACTGCCCATCGCACTGATCATGTTTGAAAAGAGGAAATTCTCCATGTAGATGCAGTTCTGCCCCAGTTCAGAGCTGGATCTCACCCTGGCTGGAAACCACCACCAGGAGAAACTGAGCTGAGGATAAACATGGTGAGCTCTCCCACCCGCCCATCTGCGTGTCCTGGTGTCCCCAAGCCTTTTCTAAGAAAAGCTTTTTAAGCCTACCCTGAATACCTGACTCTTGGCTGGCAAAAAGGCTGGAGCAGAGCGGGTTCCTCCGTGAAGACCAGAGGAGGACGGGAACAGTCAGAGCCCTGCAAAGCAAAGGGCCACCGTGGGACCCTGCAGCATCTCCCCCAGCAGGACCTCGGCTGCAGCCAGGACCCACCTGGCACAGCGCTGCACACCCCACTTCCAATCCTCAGATCCCGCAGATAACACCGTATCCCACACCTTGAATCACACATATTTTACTTTCACGTTTGAAGCTATGCATTTAATTAAAAGCAGTCTTGATAATTAAGGTTTTCAACCAAACGCTCCTCTGCAGCCCTGCTGGCTACAGAGATCTTCATTTTCTGGTGATGGAAAAAGGGAGAAATGGGGCTGGAGCTTCTCAGTGCCTTGAGCTGAATGGGTCTGTCCAAGGAGACTGGGGGGAACTCAGCACCACTCGCTAACTAAGGCCCAGGTTGATGGAGCAGCACTTTGGGAAGGGGCTGAGCCTTGTACACAGCCAGGGCTCATTGCAAGGAGTGGCGTCATTAGAAATCATGTATTTTTTTCTTTAAACTTACACAGTGCGCTGGTTACACCACGGTAGCAATAAAAGAGGTGGTGACAATTAGCTGCTTAAAAAAAATCATAAAGTCACCGCGTTCGGCATCGTAACCAACACTTCCATGACAAACCAGGCTAAAACGGGTTTAAAACAACAGTTAGCAAAAACAAGGTACATGAAGATGTTTCAGCATCACATTCCCCTGAGTCTGATGTCAGAGACACAAACCTGCTAGGAAAGGTAAAAAAGGAGCAAATATAATTGCATCACTTTGTGCCCTTTGAACAACCTTTGGATTCTGATGGCTTTTGCCAGGAAGAATAATGAAAGTCAAACTAATTAAGCAATGAACATGCCCACAGTACAAAGTGTGAAAATTTTTAAAAGTGTGGCAAGTTATTAGGAAGTGCTCAGCTCCCAGCTCTGCTTTCCTGCTGTCGTTCTGGGCACAACCATGATGCAAAAGTCGATTTATTTTTTTTTCCTTTTCATTTTAAGCATTCAATCAGAGCTCCAAAATGGGGTATGGTGGAAACCATCACTTTTCACAACATTTCTCATCCTGCTAACAGGCTGCTTTTCATGGAATTAGTTCAACACTGCTTGTCACAGCCACCTGAACAGCCCCAGGAAGATATCCCAGGACAACCAGCAGACACCAAGCCACCAACACCCTACATGTGCTGGTACCTACCAAGGAGTGGGCTCCACGTTTTTGATTCCTGACACTCCTTGCCCAAAAGCTGCCCAGCTGGAGCTCTGCCCAGCTGCAGGAAGGCGTTTTGTCCTCCACCACCTCTCTCCTATGCTGACGGGGTATCTAAAGTCACCCACAACATCTCACCACCACTAGCAAGCACAGAAAACCCAGAGCGCTGGGAGCCAGCACACATGGATGCCCTGTATTTCTCTTGGGAGTGGTGAGCTGGTGGTGCTGGAGCAGCATCACCATTGCTGGTCTGGTTGGTAATGTCATGGCAAGCCCAAGCCACAATGGACACTCCCCCTCAGCTGGCGTCAATGCACATCCTGTGTCCTCTTGGCCACCAAGCCAAGCACATGCTGATGAACTAAACCATCTGCCTGCTTCAGCCACCCAAGTCCAGGATGACCTCTCCAAATACCAGAGCTGATCTGGTTTTGTCCTCTCAGGTGGGACAAAACGACTTCCTTCCTCTGGGTTTCCAGCTGGAACCAACAACAACAGCAAAGAGAGTCAAGTCCTTCCATCTCTTATCAGAGCTGGGTAAGGACCAGGGAACTGTGGGGAACCATGAATATTCAAACTGGTCTGACTGGATGAATGGAGACGATGGGTGTGGAAGTGCTAGAAGTAAGAAAGAGCAGAAGAAGGGCTAAAAAATGGGAGATGTTGATGGCACCCAGGTTAAGAGGTCATCAAGATCTCAGCATTCATCTGCCTGCAGCCTGTCAGGAGATCCAGGTTGCAAGACAAAAACCAGCAGGTAAATCCTGGGATGGGACAGGGTGGTGTCAGCTCCTCCAAGGCATGAAGAGGCACATGCAAACCCTCAGAAGAAGCCAGGAGGTATGAGAAGCAGAGGAGCTGCCATCTCCACTCATCTCCAGGAATCCTGTGCTGACCTCCTGAACACAAGCAGCCTCTGTCCAAAAACGTTTCTTGGTCCTATGACTCCATGGATGTGAGAATGTGAGCACGGATCTACGAAATCTGTTTTGGACTGGATTTATTTCAAACCAAAATCACCTTCCGCTGTTTTAAGGTCTTGCACGGCAACTTGGTTCACTGCTGATGCAATGCTGAAGAATTATTTCCCACAACACACTATTCAACTAAGATTTCACTCTGGTCAGCACCATCATCAACATGCACATAAAACTGCTAGAGGATGGGTTAAGAGAAGCCCAGCATGAAATACAAAACAGCAAGTATCACAGAGAAACAACAAACTCATGACAGATGTGAGTCTGAGATTTCAGGTCCCAGCTCTTCTCAACCCTCTTGCAAAAACATCATCTCCCCACATCATGTTTTAAAACAATTTGCCCCATCTTCAAGACACACAGTACCTTCTGCTGCTCTGCCTTACCAGTCTGGATCCTAAATTTCTAATGAAAAAGAGGTTCTTCTAGTGCCACGGTGCCCCTTTTTGATGGAAGACCGACATCAGTAAGACAAAAAATTTAGAAGGGGTGAACAAAAGAACTCTGAGAATGCAGACAGAGATATAAGACTCAGGAGCAGCATTATGATACCCGGCGCTTGGACCTTATTCTTGTGCTATTTAGCACTGTGCTGATGTCATCAGCGACAAAAAAACTGGGGGAAAAAAAGACAGAGCCAGGTTTGGAAACGGGAATTTGCTCGTGCCACTCAAGAGAGGTGTAGCACTGCCTCCGGCTACAATTTATGCAGCGTTTTAAAGGTTTACATAAAATCCTAAACAATATTCTTCATCACTCCAGCCTGTTACAGGGATGCACCTCCAAAGCGAAGGCACTGTTGCTGTCGGATTTATGGTGGAAAGCCCTATGCCACCTTCCCCCACAAAGCAGGCTCAAGGCAACAACTGTATTTTTATTCACTCTGCATAATCCAGCAGCTCTGGGGCGGCGGGTGCTGCTGCCATGCAGGCAAAGACAGTCCCGGACCCAAGGAGTGAGTTAAGGGCAGGAGAAATTCAAGCATAAAACCTCGTGCAAGAGCCCACTGACACAGCAAGCCTACGCAAACTTCAAAGGGGAAGGGCTCCTTCAAATTGTGCAACACTTTGCTAAAGGGAACCCACATACATGTGAAATCATTAACTTCATCTGCTGCTTTTACTTCTTTCATCAATGATTAACGAACATTAAGCAATCCACATTTTTTTTTTCGCAAGGAACACTTTTTTTTTTTTTAAAAGAAACACCTAAAGTCTTTACTTCCGCAAGTGGCCATGAGGATTCATGCCAGCTCTACCCAGCTTCAACATTTACACATCGATTTTCAAGGTCACTGCTGAAATACGTCATTTTCTACTTAGCACATTCTCCTTCAAGTGCGCAGCTGTATGCAACGCTGGAAACGCTGCACGCAAGGGTGCAGCGCCCAAACCAGCCTCAGCAAAGTTCAATCCATAAAAGAAAACCAAAGTAGAACGCCCGAGGGAAGGCGGCCTCGGAAAATGCAAATATCATTCATTACCCGGACGCCAGCTTTTCTTTGCGCTGTTGTATAAATGCTGAAGAAAGTGACAGCAAAGGTTTTTCCCCCCCTGCGCATCCCAGCCAGGTCGCAGCAGGGGACCCAGCCGGGTGAACACCCCACCGCTGGCTCCCACCCCCCCCCCCCCCCAACCCCCCCCACCGCTCCCCCCCAACTCAGGGGTGCCTTAGGGGGGAAGGAGCCCTCGTCCCTTACCCGACAGCTTCCCAGCTCTGCCGCTCTGGGCTCCGGCTGCGCAGCCCCCCGATGACGAACATGCTGACATGAAGCTCGACGGCTCCCGCACGCTCCCGCACGCTTCCCCCATGTGCTCCCTCGGGATCGGCGAGCCCTTCAGCGCCCGCCGGCACACGGTGCCGCTGCCATCGCAGCCGAAGGGACCGGCCGCCAGCTTCTCCCACTCGGTTCCCGCATGGCTGGCTCTAACGAAACCCAACGCGCGCTGCCGTTGCCACCTGCCAGGCGGCTCCGACGGCACGGCAGCAAGAGCAGCGCCGCTTGCAGCTTGCTGGCATGGGAAACAGAACCAGTCCCATCCTAAGGATTCTCACATTAAACAGAAATAAAAGAACTGCTCTTGAAATCACAAGCAATTTTGATTATTTTTTTTTTAATTCTGACACAACGCAGGTTTTTCATCTGTGTGTCCCTGTAATGCACCATATCGCAGCTGAGTGTGCCACAAATACTGAGCTTAGCCTAACATCCCTCTTCCATATCATAGAAAAATTTTCATTTCGCAACAGGAAAAACCAAGATGCAAGAAAAATTCCTTTCCCTGAATCCTATCAGTCCTCTTGCAGCTCCAGGCTGGTGACCAAGCCTGTAGCTGCTCCATAAAAAGGGGCATTTTTGCACTTAAAAGCAGCAGCTTTTTTATTTTCCAGCTTGGGAAAGGGTGAGTGTCAGCTTGGACTTACAGACTGACGACTACGGGATAAAACCAGCATCAGGCTGCACATTATCCTGGCAGCGATGAGGACCCCGACACTGGTACCCTCAGCAATGATATACACCATGGACAGTATATTCTGCTAAAATTTTGGACAAGCTTGGCTTTTGTATGGGGCGCGGGGGGGGTGGGGGGGTGGAAATCCCAATTATTGTCATCCTTTTGCTTTCCAGCAAAGGGTCCTGTCTCCGTTGTGGGGCTAGTTGGTCCCAACCGCCCCTGATGCCCAGGCAGGAGCATGGGGACTGGCCGTATCCTCATTTCAAGAGTCACATCACAGACATCACTAAGGTCTGGATGTTGGGGGTTTTTTTAATAGCATAAAAAAAAGTAAACAGGAACCTTAAGATACCTGGGCTGTAAAATGGCCCTTTTGACCCAGATCCAAATATTTTTGGTTTCGCCATCAGTGTGGCGTCTGAACATCTGATTTCAGGGACCCTGAGGAAGGTCTCTCCTCTGCTACCCTGCTCAGAGGAACATCAGTTCTCAAATTCTTTTCATCAAAACCATTTCCACCATGGGATTTGCACAGCACAGTGACAGACATCAAAGAACAGCAGAGAAAGTGCTCAAAAAGCCACGGAGAGGGGAAACTTCAACAAGAAACTTGAAATAATGGTTGTTGGTATGATGGAGAGATACAGAAATGATGCTCCACAAGAAGTCAGCAAAGGAGAAAATACTTGCAGCCACTGCAGTGGTGTTATATCAAGGAATTTAAAAACCCAAGGACTTTAAATAATAATGATAATAATGATAATAATGATAATAATGATAATGATAATGATAATGATAATTAAAATAATAATAATAATAATAATAATAATAATAATAATAATAATAATAATAATAATAATAATAATAATAATAATAATAAAAAGAGGAAAAAGGGTAGAAAAAGAGCTGGAGGTAGACATGGAGGGAAGTCCTGGAGAACTAAAAGCCTGTAGAGATACAGCTGCAGGGTAACTTAATTAAAGAATAATGTCCATGTAGCATTTTCCCTGCGCATTGTAGGGAGGCTGGACAAAGACGACCTTTAAAGATCCCTTCCAACCCAAACCGTCCTATGATTTTATGATTTTTTTCTCCAGGGAGGATGCTGTTATTTGTATGGTAGAGCCTGCAGGACCACAGATCTGGAACAGGTAAGCAGAGATGACAAAATGCAGGAGAGAATGTCAGGGGATGTGGAACAGTAACACTGAGGTGCATGAAAAATCAAAAATAATTTTAAAAAATCACATGCTAAAGCCACGATCAACAGTATAATACATACGGTCTCAATCATTGTCTGCAGAGACCTTACATGGTCCAGCTGTACCAACGCGGCACAAGGGTGAAGAAGGAAAAGGTGCTGTAATTAGGGTGTAATTCTACCAAAACCCCAGCACCCAAATGAAGACCCTATTTCATCTACAACCATGGACCAAATTAGGCTAAAGACTAAACCTGCTCCAAAGCCAGGTTTCAGACTGCATTATTTCAAAGCACAGTGGTTTCTTGCAGGGGATCCTCCCAGCTTCTCTGCTTTTTGCAGCCTTGGAGGAATGAGGAAGTGCATAATATAAATTTAAAATAAAATAATTGAGAAATATGGGAAGTTTCAAGAGTTTACCAAGGCATTCCACCCCTTCAGCTGTTCAATTTTTTACGACTTCAGCAGTAAAAAATTACCCTTGCTGGAATGGCCCAGCTCCAGCAATGAATTTGATTCCAGCTGCTGTGTTAAATGAATGATTAATAGATGTCTTTGTCCTGGCTACATCTGCCTTCCACAAGAACATTGACGGTAACCACGGTGTAACACCCCAGTTCTGCCTTTGGTGGATTTTTCACTCCATCTCTTCACCTTCAAGGAGGTTTGAAAGAGTTGGATGGGCAGAAGCAAATGCAATGTCACCGTAACAAGGGAAATAAAGTCAGTCAATCCAGCTTTCCCAAACGCAGAGTTAAATAAGACAAAGAATTTGGAATACAAAGACTCTGCAGAAGCTACGGAGCTCCTGCCAGGAGCCCAAGTTTCATTTTCTTGCCTGTTCTCCTGGGCACAGTGATTAATTATGAAGGCTGCAGAAAACAAGCGAGCGGAGGGGAGCCGGTCCCCCACCAGCAGCACCGAGCCCCAGCCTCACGCAGCGCTCATCCATCACCCAGCCCCGGCCGCGCGCCCCCGCCGCCCGCCCACCCGC
This sequence comes from Falco naumanni, assembly GCF_017639655.2. Classification (NCBI taxonomy): domain Eukaryota; kingdom Metazoa; phylum Chordata; class Aves; order Falconiformes; family Falconidae; genus Falco; species Falco naumanni. Next base: position 72,583,136 of record NC_054059.1, on the reverse strand, counting down.
CAGCTGGGAATTCCACCCGACCTTCAGCCATTCCCACCCAAAGGAACCACCACCTACGGCTTGATCTGCCTCGCTAGCTTGGGGGGTTTTCCCCTCTCAAGGTATTTGCTAATAGAACACCAGAAACTGAGAACCTTTCTATATAAGATAAAATGGAATAAAATAAAACTAATAAAATGGAATAAAATGGAATAGAATAAAATAAAATGGAATAAAATAAAATATAATAAAATAAAATAAAGCAAAATAAAATAAAATAAAATCATGGCAATTCAAGGATACCATCAGGTCACACCACTAAGCATCTTTTACATGGGCATGTAGCGATAGGATACGGGGGAATAGTTTTAAATTGAAAGAGGGGAGATGTAGATGAGAGATGAGGAAGAAATTCTTCCCTGTGAGGGCGGCGAGGCGCTGGCCCAGGCTGCCCAGAGCAGCTGTGGGTGCCCCATCCCTGGCAGGGCTCAAGGCCAGGCTGGACGGGGCTGGGGGCAGCCTGGGCTGGGGGGAGGGCTCCCTGCCCATGGTGGGGGGTGGGACTGGGTGGTCTTTAAGGTCCCTTCTCACCCAAACCATTCTGTGGTTCTGATTCTATCATCTCAGTCTCAACTCTGCATTGATGTGGTTATAAAAATACTGGTTCTTTGTAAGTTTTCTCCTCCATCAAGGATGGGGTTTTGAGCTAAAAGGCTCCAAATGGTTCATCCTGGGCAAACACAGCTCAGAATAAATTTTAACGTCAATGACCTTTCCTCCCCAGATCTTCCACCTTTGAAACCTACTGGCATTACCAAAATCACTGCCAGCCTATCACAAGGCACCACCGTGCTATTAAAGCTACAACTCGGGTACCAAGGTTTTCAGAAAGGGAATTAAAGAAGTGAAAGCTGTTCCTCTGTCAGATATCCCTGCGTGGTGAGTAGCCAGGGCACTCTGAGCCAAGATACCGCTTTATGTTTACTTTCATGTTTGTCTTTGAAAGAAGAGGTGACGCGTGCAGTCCCAAATCAGCTGAAGCTCTTGGCTTTCCATCTTACACCAACAGCAACGGCACCCAGGGTATCTTCCAAAAGATCTTCCGAAATTGAAGTTTAAACCAACGGTTGGCTACAAGGACCTGATGAAGAAGCTCAAATCTCACAGGGGTGGGACACGGCAGACCAGCTGCTCAGCATTTCCAGGCATCATAACCGATCTGAGGTTTGATGGTAACGGGCAAGACAGAGAAGCTGTGGATGCCCCATTATCAGAAGTCTTCAAGGTCAGGTTGGACGGGGTTTTGAGTAACCTGATCTAGTGGAAGATGTCCCTGCTCATTGCAGGGAAGTTCGACTTCAAAGGAGGTTGATCTTCAAAGGTCCCTTCCAACCCAGACCATTCCATGACTCCATGATTCTGTGACCGCGTGATTTCAGAATCCCTTCACAAGACCTTGAGCCTGACCTTGTGTGGCTGCAGGCCACAGCAGGCAACAGACTTAGGAAACACCAACACATCTGAATTCTCCACTTCCACCATTCCACGTTTCCTGATTTAAATGAGTCCTAAGGGATGGAGAAGTGATATGCAGGCATCTGGAGTAAGACGAGCCCTTGCAGCATACCAGGAGTGCCCATCTGTAACGTAGGTAAGATGAGCACTTGACATTGACCTTTAAAAGCCAGCATCTTGATGGATGTCATTCCAGGTTAGGGAGGGAAAAGGGGGGTTAGTTTACCCAAGACATGACTGCCTTGCAGTGAGCAGATGACACTCCAGGAGAACTTCAGGGATGAAAATTATTTTAATGATAAATGAAGGAATGGAAAACGTTCTTCAGGTTTTACAACTGATCAAATCCACTCCCAGCTTCCCTTACGTCCCCGTAAAGGACCCTCTAGCAGGGTTCTTGGAAAAGCTTGCAGAAGTCTCTGTTGACTGCGAGAGCTGACTTGGCAACAGGAGCAGAGCAGATCAGAACACCAGATACCTCCACCGTTCTGCGCCTTATGCTTTACACACAAACCCCCCAAATCATCCTATAGTGACCAGCTACAAGGATCTTACTCCATCAGCACTGATCTTCATCATCTACTAATTACTTATTGAGACAAATATTTCATCACAAGATTTATCTTGATGATCAAGCAGCCAAGAACTCCTCCAGGAACCTGCAGCTTCTCCCAAAAGAGGGATGTGCTTCTTTTCCTTGACAGCAGCATCTCTTTGGCCCACAGGCTTACGCCCATGGACCACCACTGGAGCTGAGCAGAACAAATACAGCACGAACACGTGAGGCTCAGCACCTTGCCGAGGTGATTAAATCCCCGCTGTTGTGTTAACATCCTGTGACAGCCAAGCTCCAGTGAGGTTTCCTACCCTCTTCAGGTAGCAAACAGCAACCGAGGAGCATCCAAGGTAAGTGGCTGAATGGGAAAGCAAGAACAAAATAGCTTTGTTTTGTTTAAAAAGCAACAAAAACATGCTGCACGTTCAAGCCAGCGTGTCTGCCAAAGCCAGCAAATTCAGCACTTTCCAGCCCAGCTTCTTCCATCACTTAAAAAAGCTGTAAGAAACTGGAAAAGTCACGAGGTTATGATCTCTGCATCTAGAAAATTAAATTCATGGTAAATGTCTAGTTTAAGCAACTGTCAGCACTTAATGTTTCTATTTACTCCAGTCCAGAAGAGCAAACTTTAAATAAAAATTGAACTTAATTAAGCGTGTCACATTCTTTCAGGCATGCCAGCTACAGTGGTGAGCAAGTTGCTTTTCCCAGCCTCCACGCTGCAAACTCCGACACACCAGCATGGTGCTTAAAAGCCCGAAGTCCCAGCCCGACAACTGGATTTATTGAGGAAAGAATTGGTGGCAGAACACAACTCAGTCCAACCCTTCTCAGAGATGCTTCGAGGTTGCTCCATCCCTGCTCGGCATCAGCAGCTCCAAGATTTACGGAGGTGTCTACTCACGCATGTGGCTGTTGCAAATTCACAGCAGCTGAAGCTCTGACAGTGAAATGTATCTAAACCATGGTACGAGGAGGACATAGACCATGGACCTCCTAGAGCAGGTCCAGAGGTGGCCACAGAAATGATCAGAGGGATGAAAGGCCTCTGCTGTGGAGAAAGGCTGAGAAAGTTGGGGTTGTTCAGCCTGGAGAAGAGAAAGCTGTGGATGCCCCATCCCTGGCAGTGCTCAAGGCCAGGCTGGACGGGGCTGGGGACAGCCTGGGCTGGTGGAAGGGGTCCCTGCCCGTGGCGGGGGGTGGGACTGGATGGCCTTTAAAGTCTCTTCTCACTCAAACTGTTCTGTGGTTCTATGATCTCCCCATTTCTGACGGGGTGACCACACTGACAACCACCCAGATGCTGCCACACCATCATACCTGTCACCATTACAACTGGGAGCAAAAAGGTGACAACTGCCCCTACAAGCTATAGCAAAACCTACACCTCATCCCTCTTCATCCAGCTGCCATCCTGGTGACCAGCACAAACTGGCTGGGGATGATACAAAAGCATGCAAAGGCATGGCTAGACCTTGGGGGCTGGGGGTTTTGGGGTAGGCGGGCAAGTGGCAGAATACATGGCTCAGGACCAGGTGTGGGGTTCATCATCAGTTCTCTAAGTATCAACCCAAAATTTCTGAGCCTTCTGCTGAGAAGTAGGTGGACATCTCATCCACGTATGTGTGGTGATCCAACATTACAGGACACTGCCAACAAATAAACTTGAAATCAAAGTTACTAGGTAACTGGCAGGACCAGGGCCAGCAAAGAAATCACTTATTTCTGAATGTTAAACGTGATTATTAGCACTATACATCACCATTTGCTTTCTACCCACCTAGAATGTGCAGCTGCAAACTCCTCTGTGTACGTCCACCCTGCCGTTTTAAGGTTCTGCTCTGAAAGGATAAATCAAAAAATGGATAGCCAACACTCAGAGAGCCCAGGCAGCTGGTTTTGTAACCCAGCTTCTACCCACTAAGGGACACCCCGAAATGAAGCCTCATTCTCTTCCAGGTTTCAGGCTGGGCTTCAGCCAGGATGTCCAAGCGTAAGAGCTTGCATTTCTCTCTCAAGAACCATCCCCAAGTCAGGTGTGGACACATCTGACCACATTTCATCTCCTCCGCCACATACCACAGGACAACCAAACACACGTTCTTGGCTAGAAAACACATCTAACCATGCAAAACCTCCACGAGCTTTGAGTAAGGGAGGGGTGAATTTTGCTGTTGAAACAAACTCAGCTTGAAATTGCTAAGCGACAAAAACAAGAGATGTTCTTCCCAATGGATGGTGTGTGTCACAAACTCTGCAGTGGTGCAAGCTTGATATTCAGTGGTTTCAAGAAGTGCAAACTTAGGGAAAAAGCAACCCAGAGCAGGTTTCTACCCCCTAAATCCCTAGAACACCCATGCCCCAAAGGGGTTAAGTACACAGCAGACCATGTGAATTTGGAGTGGCAAACAAGGAATCCGAGCATAAAGCCAAAATTATACATATCAGAGTACAACTGCAAAACCACAGTCGTCATAAAACCTCCCCCTCTTATTTTGCTAAAGCAGGGGTTAGTCATCTGGGAAGATGAAACAGGGGAAGGTGTTTAAAACAACACCTGCACAGACTGACAAGGCCCTGATGCTTTGTGAGCTTCGTCTCTATGAAGAAGAGCTCAATGTGTGCCACACAGGACAGAGGTAGGCACTCAGATAGGAATGGGGACACCTTCTTATCTCTTCTTCCTTAAAATTTATGGAGATATTTATTGAGTCAGTAGCAAGACTTGTGACATGATGCATATATGTATTTATATATATATACGTAAATATATATAGAGAGATCTACAAAATTATTATTATTTTATGTTTACCTATGTATCAGTGACAATTCCCTGCCTTGTTGAGCATATATAATCAGGGTAGGGGACACACAGAGCTCCCCCCGTTTGTCCCCAAACCCAAATGCCCAGCACCGCACCCAGAGCCAGGCAGAACCTGGAGCATCCTCATCTCCCCGAGTATCCACATCTGCACCACACTGGCTCTCTCCCCTTCTGTGTAACCAGGCAGGCTTCAGACCAGGAGGATTTGGGTAGCTGCTCTGGTCTTGCTGCTGTGGGGGTATTTGGGGAGGTCTCTGGCCCTTCCACCACGGTGGGTGGAGTCTGCACATAGGGCAGAGGCATCCTCAAATGGTCCGTGCATGGTCCATCTTCAGGAAGAGCTACAAGCTGCTTGTTTCACTTAGGGCTGCCTCGGAAGCAGACATGGTATGTGGGTATCTGTGCCTGAGGACATGCCCCCAAAGGAAAGGAGCCACTTAAGACATTGTATGATTAACCTGCAGCCCAGTATCAGCAAAGACCACCCCTGAGGGGTACACCGCAGTACTAATGGCATTGGCCCCGAGGCTGGTGGTCCTGCTGTGTGATCCCTTCTGAATCAACAAAACACTTTGCTACCCCTTGCTCTTCTAAAGCCAGAAGGATGTAGTTCTTTGTACTCTGGAGTACTTTCAAGCTCCAAAATGCTTCACAAACACCATGGTTGGGAGCCAAGCGCTATGTGCAGACCATCCCCTGGCCAGGGGAGGGACTGGTACCTCATCGCTCCTCTTACTGTAGCTTTAATACCTCGTATGAGGTTCCACAACAGGAATAATTATAAACCGGTTATGAAAACAGCTGACCTCCCATGGAGCAGAGAGGTCCTACGGGTTCAATTACATGACAAGAGAAAACAATCAAGAGACACCCTGGGTTCAGCCTTGCTTTTAAAAATGTCTTGCCTTTGTTATTCTTACCTAATTGTAATGGGTTAGGTAACCAACCTTAATTGCGAGCCAGCTGCGTCTGCAGTGCACACAGCAGCCCCAGTACCTGCAGCGCCTGTCAACAAAATCAGGTCTGCTGAGCTGGGATCATCCAGAGCATCCTACCTATTCCCAAATGGGGACAAACATCAAAAAGCTTCATTATGTTTTTGAATTAAAGCTCTGATGATGACAACATTGTTCTAATGCAATGCCACTTTCTTCTTGTTCAACAGCTCTTGTACCAGGAAAACTTGGGGAAAAGGTGGGTTTGGGGTTAAGGCTCAGCACCAGGAATCACCAGCCATGGGTTGTCAGAGGTGGGCTTCTCATGTGGTTCACCTCCAATCCCCCCCCCTCTCAAGCCTGAGAAGCAGGAGAAATGCATTTCAAACTAACCACAGCGGGAAAATAACGTAGCCTGTTAATGCTGACCTTACCCTCCACATTCTCAGCTGGGAACACCAGGCGTTTCTGTGGTGCCACCATCACCCTGCAGCAACACATGGAAACCAGTATCACAGCAAAAATAATCCCAGTCTGACCACCAACGCGCTCAGAAACTCACTGCATGTACAGTGGCTTCAACAGGGGGATACAGGACAAATACCAGCTGGTCTACACCAAGGAAGACGGTGGTCTCGGTTCCCACTGCACACCTCGTACTCCTGGAGCCAAGCATCACGCAAAAAACTTTCAGCGGTGCAACCCGGAGGAAGCAGCCCTTTCTGCAGGTGCAGGGACACCAGGGCCAGCCCACACCCACCCATCATCGTAAGGATGCAAAGAACCCAGCCCGGTCCATTATGAATTATTTGAAAAGGAAGATACATGTGCCCATCATCACCTCCACGCTGCCATCAGCAGCAGTTAGAGCAAAATTATGTCCTACTAGCAAAGCGACTTGATAGCTGCATTACAGAAGAGCCTACCCTGAGACTGCTGAAGGCGGCACACGCAAAAGGGGACAAAACTCACAGGAAATTTTGAAATCCTTTAACCCTTAGGGATCCCAACCTCATTACATTCTAAAGATTCAAATGCACACAAGCTTAATCTTTTCATCTGTGCATGCACAAAAAAAAAAAAAAAAAAAAAAAAAAAAAGGCAGCCCTGACCATTTTCTGCATCGCACTAAGGGTTGAGCCTCCACCAGGCAAAGACAAAATGAGGGCAGACAAAAAAAAAAGCAGCAGGGACAAGTGGCTCTCGCTGAACGATGGACACAGCAGGAACCGGGAACCTCTTATTTTTTACAGAAATCGTGCTGCTCAGCAAAGCCTTTGCTCTGAAACAGGCTCCCACCAACTTCCAAACCACAGCAGGATCCTGAGCCTCTGCCCCTTTTGGAGGCAGGATCTGGCTGGTAGGTTGCTCAGGAGATGGGGCACTGGCATGACCTCCTAACACCCAGCAGCAAAACAGCTCGCTGCTGCTCTATTTATAATTGTTTCCAAGCAAACGAACAAAAAATGAATTCTCAGATTGCTAGGGTTTAAAAAAGCTGCACACTAAGTGGGAAAACGACAGCCTGCCTCCTCTTCCCAACACGCAGCCGTGCGAAGATGAAAGACCACTTGTTCCCCATAAACAGCTGCTATGTGTAGTCCAGCAGCTACCCCGTTACGCCCAGGAGATGCTTTGGGTTCAGTGTAATCCCTCAGAATCAACCTCTGCTTGGTTTTCTCGCAGAGCCTTCCCATTAAAGTCAGTGATGAAGCCTCTTGGACCAGAAAAGCTGGAATCTTCATCTTTCATCTTCGGAGCATCAATGCACGCCTCCGCCATCAGAGATTAGAAGGAAGCCTTCCCCAGGGCAGGGTAAGCTGTAGCTGCCCACCACAGGAATTTTTTGCATCTTCCTTAAGCCATTGCCATCCGAGGGGGGATAGCAGATCAGCAAGACCTCTGCTCCAAATCCACTCGAGCCGTGTATTACAACAGGACCCAGAGGACCTGAGAGCGGAGCATTATTATGATTGGCACCACACAAATACACAGAATTAGATTGTCCCTGCCCCAGATGTCAAACCCTGAACAGATTAGACTAAGTGAAAGGAAAAAAAAAATTAAATAATGACCATCTCAATTTTATAAGCAGGGGCTCCGGCCAGAGATTTCAGTGTCTTGCCAAAAGTCCTAAGGAGAACAAAGCTGTGCCAGCCCAAACCTCGCAGGAAAGCTGATCTCTGCAAGCAAGCCCTCTGGTTCTCCCTCACCCACTTCATGCCGGGTCTACGAACCCTTCTGGTGACCAGGCAGCTGAGAAGATGAAAGCCACACACTCCTCTCTCCTGCTTACCATTTAGATTCATCTAAGCAGTCACAGCAACCTCCGGACTTAGACCAGGCAGTGCATCAGCGGCACAGCCACGTCCCAGGAGCAGCGAGGCGCTGGCCCAGGCTGCCCAGAGCAGCTGTGGGTGTCCCATCCCTGGCAGTGCTCAAGGCCAGGCTGGACGGGGCTGGGGGCAGCCTGGTCCCAGGGGGTTGGAACTAGATGATCTTCAAAGGTCCCTTCCAACCCAAATTATTCTGTGATTGTATGATCACGTTGATAAACCGAAATTAGAAAGTTAAAAAGCCCAACCCACAATGACAACTATGATTTTACAACTCACACCAATGCTAAGAAGTAGGACATCTTGCTCACACAGGGAAAATCGTAACACTGATGCTGCTCCCCAGAAGAAGACGGGCCAGCTCTTGTTTTCTAGCCCTGCCCCGGGCTCCCCAAGTCAATGAGCGTGCAGCAGGTCTCCATCTCAGGAAACGCGTGGGTGTAAATGGGTGACTGATTTACAGACTATGCAACGCAGCACTTTCCAGCTGATGTAATACAAAATAAAGGCAGGTGATGTGACCACACACAACTTCTGGGGAAACCACAGTTCGTTCCAGACAGGGGTCTCACCAAAAAAAGCCTGAGACTGTGTGTGGGAAGAGATGAACATCTTTTCCAAATGAAAGACAGCAAAAAAGGCAGCACACTAGTGAGAGTGGTACCCCAGGGAACTCGGGGCAAGGCATGGAGTCCCAGCATCACTGACACCACAGCTCAGCATCCCCAGCAAAAGTCCTGGGGAATGCAGGGAGAAAACACATCTTTTATTCACTAAACTGCAGGATTAATCAGTTTTGGTATGGATAGATTAAAGTCCAGGTAGAGAGGGGATGATGCTTTAACAGCCACTGAAGCAGAGGAATGATAATCCCCATGGTAGAGGTATCTCCCCCCTCTTCTTGCACATCAGTCCTGCCAGAACATGGTCCTCATGCCCTTTGCTTGCCCCACGCTGCCCACGAACACAGGGAATCGTGTTTAAACCACATATTGGAACAATACAACTAGGTGAGAGGCGGGAGAAAACCTTTGCCTCTGCAATCTCCTGCAGCACGCACCACAGAAACCTTTCCGGCAACGATGGAAAGAAACCCTTGGACAAGCACCTCTTGGGGGGTCTGTGCAATGCTCTGGGCATTAAACTTCATCTCTCTTAAACTTAACGCTCTCCAGAACTTGATATTCTCTCTGCTCAACCGCCTCCACTTGCAGAGCAGGTCCTGCAACATTTTCCCCAGGTTGAGCAAGATTGCTCAGGGGCCAAGTCTGCTGGCAAAGCAGCAGCATGTTGAGTGAGGGGTGCAGGCAAGGTGGTCCCTGCGGCCAGCACGTGCGGCTGCAACGTGTGCCCTGCTCCAGGGAGTCTCCAGAGCTTGGAGAAGAAAGGTTTAGGCTGTGTTTTCAGACCTGCGTAGGAAAGGACCAGCTATCAGGATGGTCACATAGGAGCAGAGCTGTTCTCAGCCCCGCAACCTTGACAGCATTTCTCCGCCAGCATGTGCTTCCCAGATCATGAAGAACTCTCCCTAGAAATGCCCTTTGTAATCACACAGCCAAAACAACCACAAATTGAAAGCCACTTTCCCCAAACTGGGTTTTGTGTTGCAGAGGAGATGGTTACAATCACAACATCTGCAAGAGCTAAAATAAAAATATACCGAGTCGCACAAGGCTCAGATTCCTAAGCAAAGACTGGGAACAAGCGACCACGAGGGAGAACTGCTTTGGGTGATGCGAATAAGGAAGATGGACTGCAGTGACAAAGGAAAGGGCCCTTCACTGGGGTTTTTTGTTCATGTGAAGTACCAAATGCCCCCCTGAAATGCTACCACAAAAAATGTGGAAACACAGAGGCATGGGCATGGACTTCTAAAAGCATAGCCCCAGCAGTTTTGGGGGCCCAGCTGAGATCTAGGTTCTGGTCTGAAGGGTCAAAGCTGGAACTAAAGAGCACCTGGGACAAAGCTATTGATGGCCAAGGATCAGCTGGGAACCCCCACCTTCCAGCACCACAGGTGCAGAGCAAACCTGCGCCTACCTCATCCCAGCAACTTGGAAGAAGAGCAAACCCTCCTGCTTCAGGGATGTATCAGCTACTAATTACCAGGGATTAGAAAGGCATTTTCTCTGGAGAGAAGCTATTCCATCATTTCCACTGCTGGTTTCTTGCAGGTTCCTGGCAGCACTGGATGGTGCTGGACACGGATGAACTCTAGCTCCCTGCTGACCGGTGCCATCTGCATGCTCCCCCCACTGCACACCCCATTTCCTTGCTCAGCGTAGTTATACCAGCTACACACAAACTGCATTTAGCACATCTCCAGAAACTTCATTAACCCGACAGGAGCAGGAACGCAGCACGACCGACCCCACAAAGCAAAGCAAAACCGTTTTCTAACTGTAGTGCTGAAAGACAAAAATACCACGTTTCTCAGAAGGCTCTGAAACTGAAACCAAAAGCGAGCTGAGAAGCAAAGCCATGCTCAAACTCAAAAGTATTTTTTAGAGCTTTTCCATTTCAAAGTGCTTACTGTCCTATGAAAAAAAAGGATGAAGACTTTTTTCAAAATATTTTTAATGGCTCCCAAGGAGTCGCTGTACTGTAAAAACTTTACATCTTAACCAAATGTTACGAGTGTATATTAATTTCTATGGCACTCACAAAATGCATAGCTTTGGTTTCCAGATCAACACAATTCCTCCCATGCCCAGGACAGGGAGAAATCCTACCAAAGGGACCAGACGAAGCTCATTAACTGCTTAAAATTAGCCCAAGCAGGGTTTGCTTCCAGCCACATCATAGTACTTCATATATATATATATATATATATACACACACACACACATTTGTATTACAAGTTAATAAGATTGAGGCTGTTTTTAGCTGAAGATGGATCCTGCAAACAAGTCTATGTCAATAGATTTTAGTACTCACATCCTGCCTCAATAAAGTTTCCAGCACAGACTAACTTTTAAGGAAGCAAGTGAAGACTTGGGGGACTCCAATATTCATTCATAAGCTGGCACAAGATATATTTTCATTTAATATCTGGAAAAGCAGGTACTGTGACTTGCCAATCCAGCACCCCTCCATCCCACTTCCTGCAAACAAGAGAAGCAGTTCCTGATTTTCATTACAGTCAAGCTTGTACCTACAAAAATTAATATCAAAAGTGATCATAGTTATTAAAGGGCTCCTCTCAGCATGGCTGAACCCTGAACCAGACCAGGCTGCAATGAAGATGCAATCCATGCCAGCAGAAGAGGTATTTTGCTGCAAATGCTGCCACTCCCTGAATAAGATTTACAAACCCAGGCAACAATTTCCCCTCCACATCATTATTTCAACACCACGGCTCATGCCAGCACAGGTTAAGAGATGTTACTTCTTCCCCCATGTTTCAAGGAAATAAGGAGAAAGCTTTGGGATGCAGAGCAGACCCATGGGCTCAGCGCCCCAGTGCCAGTGTCTCGCCCCAGCAAGGTGCATCAGCCACCAGAAGCCACCGGCAAGCCGAGGCATCCTCACCTGTATGCACATCGCTGCTGGAGAGCTTGCAGGGCTGGATGGTGATGACATCATGATGACATGTCATGATGTCACTGCACACGTCCCAGCGGCAGGCACAAGGCACACGAGGTAAACCAGACCGTCTATTCGACAAACAGCGCATGGACCCATAGTCGCTGGCCAGCTCCATGCAACGCAGCTTATACCACACATGTCCACGCCTAGAAAACAGTTCCAAGCAAAACCCGCTCCTTCAAACAAACTGGTTTTGCCCAAACAGCATCCGTTTAAGACAAACAAATAAAGAAACCTCCATTCCCATCTAATTCTTCAATTTTTCTCAATATTCTCCAAGGACCACATCAGAGCTGTGCACGGAGGGCTGGGGCAGGAGGTGAGGGGACACCTTCCCATTTCTGCTCCTTCCCTTCCCAACTTCTTTCCCAGTACAGGGTGAATCCCTAGAGAGAGCACTAAGCTTTGCATAGAAAAAAAGCACACTCTCCAAATTTTGGGCCGTAAAATCACCATGTAGCATTTGTTTTGCTGAGCCAGACCCAGATGAGAAGCCTCGGTGCCTTTCTAGCATGCAATGAGCGGGCTGTGAAATTTGTGTGTTGGGTCAGGGTGCCGTGGGACGATAAAGCGCCCCTGGACCACGCTTACCGAGGGCAAAGGGATTCAGGAGTCAGATGGATGAGCAGGGCAGAGTGGAGGCACAGCGAAACCCACGGCTGGTTATCGCCAGATGCTATCTGCTGCAACACCCAGAGGGAGAGACCGAGCTGAGAGAGGAAGGAAGACGTAAAAGCTAATGAATAATAGCAAGAAATGGGGGGGTTACTGTCTCACCTCTTGACTTTTTGCCCTGTAATTAGGAGAAGTATGCCATTATTTAAGTGCTCCTTCTGCTCCAGCAGAGATGTCTGCAAGCAAAACTTCTCCCAAGATTTCTGTGGAGTCCTTCTGTAGGTCTATCTGGAATCGATTTTATTGCATCAGGTGCCCCAGCAAACTCCAGGGCTATGGACAGCCTGAGCAGGAGTTAGATCTGAGTTTACAGAGATTAAACTCAATCCCAGGGTCTCTTCCAAGAGCAAGAGAACGTGCAGCATGAAAAGGTGGTAAAGGGGTACCCCAAATTCACAGTGACTACAGCAGAATTTCACCCAGTCCCTACAACTAACACATTAATGGAAAAAAATCTTAAGACCCTGATTCTACCCCATTTTTTCTGCAGAGCACTTCCAAATCAATACTCCAGTTTACAAGCAAGGTAATATTTTTTGGCTGCAAGAAAGAGCATTTAGACCAAGAACTGAAGCTCCCTCCTTCCTTACCTGTGCACCTTTATGACAGCATAGATAGAACTTAGATAGATGAGAAAGGTGGATAAGGTCGTTTCCATCAGTTTGCTCACAGTTTCTGTTTCCAACCCACAGAGCACATCATATAATCCCTGCAGCAAAGATTTGGCAGGCGTAGGGCTGCAGCGAGGTGACAACCACCAGAAGAACCAAGCACTGCATAACCATCAAGAGCTCCCTGCAAACACTCTAGCTGGGGCTCATCTGCACTCAGTTGAGGCATCTCCACAGCAGCCCCTCACCCCAGGCTCCCTGTACCCACCCTGGAGAGCAATAAGCCCCTCCAGGGAATGGCTTTCAGATGTCCACGTGCTTGGATAGGTGGACATCTGAAACGGGCCATTGCCCTTGTGAGCTTAAACCGCTCACCTCAAGTCACATTTGGACTAGATGATCATTGTAGGTCCCTTCCAACTGAAATTATTCTAGTCTCTCCACCAACAAGAGGCATCACGACTAACAGCAGATGTGCACCTTCAGAGACACGACTCCCATCTTCCTGATTAACGCCCTGTTGGAAAGACAGCATATTCTGGATACTTTACCGCTGGATTGCAAACAGCTGCTAAGATGTGGACCGCTGACCTTACAGATCACACAGAATGACCCTCAGCTCCAAGCCGGCTGTCACAGGCAGACCCCTGAGCCTATGCCAAGTCCCAAAAAGAACAGCTGAGGGGGCAGAGTTCTGTGCAGGGTCAGGATCTCCGTTTGATGCAGAAGGGTGCGCAAGAGGGAGAGGTGGTGAAGAGATGGTCACACTTGATTCAGAGGGGACACTTGGGTGAGGAAGGGTGAGAGGCTTTAATTCTTCAGGAATGGCATTCATCACCCGGGAATTAAACATGCAGCAACACTCCTTCTAAGAAGGAAGGTACAAGTTCAAGCAAACATACCTGTGTATACTTATCTCTTCTGCTTATGTAAGAGTCTGTGAGCTTCTATGCAAATTTTGTGGCCTTTGGATATTTTCAGAATTACCAACCTAGCTTTGGAGTTGTTATGCTTGAGCAAGCTGAGCCTCAGCCATGAGCCCGCCACTGAAAAACGCCGGAGCCTGTTCTTGGTTAGTGGACCTGTCACGATCGTCACCACAGAAATGACACTTTCCTGCAGCACATCCTGCTGAGATTTGAAAGAAGATACTGCTAAATAATTATGAAGACATAAAGTTTTGCAGCAGTTGCAGTGCACCGACCGGCACAGCAGCCCGAGACAGTGCAGCTGCTGGCACCACCAGCCCCTGACCATCAGGCTGCCCCCTGGGGTGGCAGGTTTGACTGACAGGTTTCCAACACTGCTGATGTGCTGACACGGGCCACATTTAGACCTTAAAAATGTAAAGATACAGGTAACGTCAGCTTAGGAAGATCAAGGGCTGGTGTAAGCCCCATGGCTAACCCCAGGCCAGTTGCCTTTCTGGCTGCTGTCGCAGGAGGACACTGTGGGAGGTGTTTCTCTCCACCTAGGAATGGAGGCAGATGGAAGAAGCTAATACAGCTTATTTAATTCTGCAGCAATTAATCCAGAGCCAGCACAAACGAGCATTGGCCAACTCTTAGAAGAAGTTCAGTTTTATTCCCACTCATCTCCAAGGCAAGGAATGCCCTCTAAGGTTGTCACAGCCTGGAGAAATAGGAGGTGCAGGAGCATCTGTGTGACAGCAAAGTTTCTCCCACCTGCAATTCTGAATTTTCCCCAGGATGGGCAAGTTGTCAGAAATGCACTTGATAAGCAAAAGGAAAAAAAAACCAAAAAAACAAAACAACAGCAAAATGTAAACTCAGCTTTCTGGAAACTTGCAAGCAAGCAAGAAGAGCGTGTTGGTGCTATGTGAGTAGAGGAGAACCCGCATGAGTGTGGGGCTTCGCCGGCCTCACTGGCACAGTGCAGGTGAGACGAAGAAGGAGTTGCAGGACTTGTTGCATGTCAGCTGGGTGCTCCACACCACCGTTACGCTGCTGGTGAACCTCCACGTGCTCAAAGGCCCTCACCCTTCCCCCCGTGCCACTGAGCCTCCTTCCCTCTCCAGCTGATGGTGGCACTAAAAATAGTCCAGAGAACTTGCAGAAGCCCAGCTGAGCGCAACCCCTTGCATCACTTGGATGTATGGCTTCATTAAGCAACCCCCTTCCGTAATCAAAACCCCATCACAAGCATGCAGGTCCCTCGCAGGCCAGCCTTGCCTGCACTGACATGCGCAGCAGCAAGTCCACCCAGTCGACTACAGGGCTGTTCGCAACCCCGCTCTGTTTTTTTAATTTTTTTAAATTGTAAAACGCTACTTGCTTTGTGCCGAAGAACCTCGGCAGCCCGCAGCTGGCGTTAGCCAACGGTTAGTGAAATGCAGTCTGTACAAAGCAACTTCAGGGCTGCTCCGCCGGCAAGGCAGAAAATCAATTACAGCGTTGTTCGGTACATCCTGAAATATTACAAGCTCGTGTCCTAATTAAACAGTTTATTCAGGCAAAAACTAAAATTACAGCGGATAATTACATAAAAAATTAAATATTTTCACACTGTAGTCGATATCCCTAAATGCTAGGTAACTAGTGATGCTGTGGCACAATAGAGTAAATGCCTAATACGTTACCACCCATTGGCGCGAGGGATTTACAATTAATAATGGAGTTCATTTTTCAGAAGAGATTCAAAACCACACCAGACGAGGATCCTGGGAAGGTGGCGTCTTCCTTTATGTAAAGGAAGTTGCAGAGAACATCCCTCTGAGTAGCTTTAGATTGCTCCAGCTACGTTTAGTGTGGGAAGCGCAGCGATCTCTGTAGGCTGGGTGTTAGTGGGGGGAACTCACATCCCAAACACTTCATAACTGTATGTAACAATGAGTTATATACAATAATATAGAAATATATAAACTTATGTATATAACTCATTATATGTAAATACATAAACTCATGCACATAACATATAGACTTATCTATCAAAATTATATGAACTCGTGTATATAATTCATTGTTTCATCGTTACATACAATCATGAAGTGTTATATACAATATATCCAATGTGTGCACAGAGAGGCTCCATAAACATAAGCCTTTTATTTAAAAATATTTTTTTTAAATAGTGAAAAAAGAAGGGAATAAAAGAAACCAAGCCCTTGATGCCACCCCTCTTATTTTGGGGCAGAAATGCCAGAAAAAGATCCCTAGCTGAGTCTTTTTGTAGATTGGACTCCCAATTTTACTTTGTTCTACCTCCCTATTTCTCATCTTTTCCGCCATGGCTTCCATTACCTTTCTAAAGCCTTCTGACATAGAATTATTTTATTTTTGGGAGCGCAGAGGAGGTCTCGCTTAATCTGAGGTACACTGAGCATCCTCTGCACAGAGCAGCTGTTCCCATTTTATGGGGTTGCAGTGAGATGATCCTTGTAGGTCCCTTCCAACTGAAAATATTCTATCCTTTTCTAAACAGAAGTACTTTATTTCTTGGGTCTGCTCAGGATTTGGGGGAATAAAGGGAAAAATGGGTGTTTTTCCTAAAGGATGGTGGGTTTGGTTCTATTATGTGTTTGTTGTAGGGCTTGAATCACCTACAGTGACTCTGGCTCTATTCCTCTCCTGCAAACATAATATATTGGAGCATCAAATAGAGCACGGTGGATTCATTTAGATTCCATTGGAATGTCAGACCACAGAACAGTGGTCCCTCCTTTGGAAGGATCATGGTCTTGCCCACTGCTGACCAGCCCACGCTTGGAGTTGACCAACTGAAACATCTGGCACATCCAAAGCATGTGAATTCAACACATGGCATCAGCACCAAGGGCAAAACCCACAGGCCAGGCATGCCAATGCCACCTCCTGGTCCTCATTGTCATGACAAATTATTATATCCCACCAGGTACACTTCTTGGTTTTATTTTTATTGGAGAGGTTTACTATTATTGAGGCCAGTACAGGGGAGTTTGATGGTGGGAGATGAGCCCAGTGGGGCTGATGCTGCAAAATGAAAAAGTTTCCTTACAGATTATAAAGCACATTTACTAATTTATTTTTTAAAGACACCAGTGGATTTCAGCACCTAACATGACACCATGACATAAATCTTTTTGAAGCATACCTAAACCCAATGAGACTGAGAGCTCACATGTGAACATGGATGGATGGATGGATGGATGGATGGATGGATGGATGGATGGATGGATGGATGGATGGATGGACAGACGGATGGAGATGGCAGAAAGCAGATGCTGATTTCCAGTATGCTCCTACGCCATTTGTCAGGGGGAAATACAGCAGTAGAGGCTACACCTGATTTTATCTTAACCATGGTCCTATCCCAATTAGTAACTGTTACTTCTGAGCTTTGATAAGCACCTAAGCACATCTAAGAGGTACCAGAAAAACATTCCTACCTTGGAGCTACCAATGGTCCTGCTACATAATAAATTAAAAATTATAGAAATAAAGGATAATTATTAACTTTCACGGTGATTTACCCTAATATCTGTCAAAATACTATAAAATACATATTGAGTATTTGTTCTTACACAGAAATTAAACCCCTCATGGATACACTGCTAGACAGTTCTCAGAGGGGCCCGAGGTTTCAAACAATAAAGGGTCTTTTTCTAAAACCCTGGTTTCTCTCTAAATATAGATTTTGCAAGGTTCCCACTCTTCTCTGTTTGGGGTTGGTTTTTTATTATTATTATATATCAAACATTAAAATCCCAACAGCGCAAGCCAGGTTTTGGTTTTTTTTTCCAAAGCCAGCCTATCCAAAGCAATAGCTTTAAGTATTTCTTGAGATTGCCCGATGAAGTCCACCGTCCACACAACAATTTCTACATTCACCACCGACAGATACATTTTGATTGATTAAGAAAAATTAGCAGCATAGTAAAAATCAGAAATACTGGTATCAGTTAAGGAGGAACACCCTACACCAAACCTATCGGGAGGAAAGCGTGCACAGATCTGTACAAAAACGTAGTTATTTGATCAAGTTTTATTCCTCAATCACAGCTGAAGAGCTGTACAGAGCCCTCCTCTTCTCCTTAATCCAACCGTGTTGTCAACACAGCTAAAGCAAGACAAATCTGCAAAGTGTAATTACACCTTGGGACCGCTAACATGACATTCTCTAATAAGTACTCCCCGGAGCATCTGCTGATCTAATAACTGCCACTAGAAAATGCAGCGCGCTTATCCGCATGGCCGTTAACTCGTCGACTCAACCCGGCAGCAGGGAGAGGCAAAGGGAAAGCAGAGCAAGGCAAGGAGAGAGCGGATCAAACTCGCTGGGCATCCAACCGCTGGGTGAGGGTCTCTCAGCTGTGTCAGTCATCGAGGCACCGGCAGGTGAGTGGAAAAGCATTTGAAAACTGTAGTGGAGCAGATCAGAGTGCCTGTCCTTGTAAGATGTCCTGTAAAAGGGGGAAAAAGGAAGGAAAAGGAAAGGAAAAAGGGGAAAAAAAAAAGGGAGAGGAAGGGGGCAGGGGGGGAAGAGTGGAAGAAAAAAGAAAAATAAGAAAGAAAAAGAAAAAAGGATAAAAAAGGGGAAAGAAAAAAGGGACAGAAAAAGGGAAAGAAAAAGGGAAAAAATCCCCATCTGATGGGAATTTCAGGAATGCCGTTTTCCCATCACTTACTAAAAATGATGTTTTCATTTCATTTGATGGTGGAAAATACCCTCTAACTCAAGGGCCTGGGTAACCTTTACAATATGAAGCCTCCTTTGGTCCTGCCCATCTATTTAAGCCAGGGATGGAGCTGCAATTTAGGATCATGATCATTTTTAATTCCCATTCTCTGGATTTCACCTTGGCACTGGGATTATACTACTGAATAGTTTTTGAAGAACTCTCCACCATGACTTGGACACCGTGTTCAAATGCTCGACTGCGGCTCTCCTGGACACTACGAGCAGGAGAAGATCTTCCTGCCAGGGCCAGGTCTGGACCCACGTGGAGACGTGCTCCTGCCGGAGCACTGCCGAACACGTTCCTCATGGAGCAGAGCCCCATCCAACACGAACAAGCAGAAGGCACCACTCCCATGAACTAAGCCAACCCAACACCTTTGATGTTTGAATAATTAGCTAGTGGGTGTTCAGGCTAAAAGGCTGACTTAATTGAGTTGAAGAGGGATGGGCTAAATCTCGAAGACATTTCAGATGTGCCAGAGAGCAAAGCCTTGTGAAATCCCAGGACAAGTTCACCGTTCCTCAAAGCCGAACAAAGCTTAGAGGTTGCAGGAGCACCTTGCTGCCTTCAAAACACAAACAGCAAGACGACCCTCTTTGTGCTACTTCTTCAAAAAGCACACCCAGTAAAACAATTAGAGTAAAAATAGTGTACTCTGACATGACAAAAATACATCTGATTTTGTGCCGCCTTCTTGTGCCGAAAGAGGAGAAGATTTTGCCCAGGGTGAGTTTCACTCAACCTCCACAGGCCAAGTGCCTCCTCTGCCGCATGCCGGGAAGAAGACAACTCAAAGACAATGGCAAGAGGAGAGCTGCACATACTCCATTTACAACTCACATTGTAAAATACGCAGCATTTTATAGAAGCCGCTATTTAAAAAAAAAATATTTTGGCTTAGGTGTTGGAATATGCAAAAAATTCCCCTTCCATGTTGTCAACTAAATATGGTCCATAACTTTCAAAAAGGTCTTGCTGCAAAGAAAAACTAGAATCACAGGCTCATTTAGGTTGGAAAAGACCTTCAAGATCATCAAGTCCAACCGTTAACCCAGCACTGCCAAGCCCACCACTAACCCATGGCCGCAAGTGCCACATCTACATGTCTTTTAAACACCCCCAGGGACGGTGCCTTCCCCGCCTCCCTGGGCAGCCTGTCCCAGTGCTGGACACCCTTTCGGTGAAGAAATGTTTCCCAGTCTCCAACCTAAACCTGCCCTGGTGCAGCCTGAGGTTGTTTCCTCTTGTCCTAACATGACAGACAACTTGTGCAGCTCACTAGCCAACGTCCCATCCCATCCCAGCTGCATCCCCACCGGGACCCTCTGCCTCCAATGAGCGGTGGGAGGAGATGGCAACCACCATCAGGTGCAGCCACCAAAATCCAACATAGCAGTTTCCAGAGTTAAATGTCAAAGCCCCAGCTGAAGCCCACAGGGGTTTCACAACCTACTTCTCCTGGCACTGACACTCAGCACTTCTGGAAATCCCTGCATGTCTTCCATGGAGGAAAACTTGCTCCTACTCAGCCACAGTAACTGATAAAAAGTCCACTTGATAAGAAAAGGTCAAATTCATTCAGAAAAAGTGCACAAAGAGCATTTGTTGATGGAAAATGCCATAGATCATTGGGTGGAAACAAAGGTAGGTTCCATTAACTACAGCAGTTTCCCTCCACTGCCACAAACTAAACTCTTCCGGGCATCAGCACGTTTCTCCTGCTCTCCCAGCAGATGACAATTCTTCCTGAGAGGCTCAACAGCACCTTGGCAATAGAAAAAAATAAGCAGAATTTCACCCGTTTTCTGTGCCAAATGTTCCTGCTCCGCAAGTAGGCAAAGACTACAGCGAATTTAGTGAAGTTCCTTTGCTAAACACCAAAAATCCCCTGGCATTCCCGTGGCCATGGAAAATATCCTGGATCACAGTTTAAGCGACAAAAAAGGCTCAGCATTGCAGATATGCTGGCCACACAGCTGATGCTGCCATCTTATCTGCCGTTAACCTGAAGACCATATTCTGCTTTTAAAATGCAGGTTGTTGATTAGGACAGTATAATTTGGGTTCTTCCCTGCATTCTCAGCAGCTGTTGGGAAGCTAGTCCCCTTGTAAAATTATTTTTTGGTACTCTTTCTTAAAGTACTATCTACCAGATAGATGTGCTGTGAAGGTGAACACTCCTAAAACACTCTGATAAGGTCATCAAATCTATGAAAATGCAAGGTGTAGCAATAAACTAATTTAAAAAAAATAAAAATATTTTAAAAAATAATTAAAAAAATAATTTTAAAAGGGGACTAGCTTGCCAACAGCTGAGAAATGCAGGGAAGAACAGAAATTATACTCTCCTAATCAACAACCTGCATTTTAAAAGCAGAATATGGTCTTCAGGTTAACGGCAGATAAGCTGGCAAACCTCAACCCATGCCTTTACTTCTCCAACAGCAAAAGAAAACAAAGCAAGTAAAAAATTACTGCAGACCAGTGGGGTTTTGGGGGGGTAAGGAGCTTCACTCCTTCCCCAGAAATTCCCCGAGCAGAGAAGACAACTCCTCCTTTCCGAGCTGTTCAATATGGAAATCTTAAATCCAAGAGTGCTGGTGACATCCCTGTGAAGATGACTCTTCCTAACAACCCAACCTTTGCAGATTCCAGAAGGGAACTGGAAGATAAATCCTTCTCCTGAGAAATCTGGGGATTGCTCTGCCTGTGCTGGGGGCGTCAGGGAGAATTCGGCTTCCTAAAACCCAGAATAGGTGCTAAGACACAACCTCAAAGGGCACACCTCAAAGTAAGTTGATGGGGCTACTGAACATGCTCTGCAGACTGAAAAAAGACCCTGGTAACACAAAACTCCAAGCAAGCCATCTTCTAGCTCATGCCCATTCACCATGAAACAAGAGGACAACTTAAAATTGGGGTGGAGAGACCAGAGAGGGAATATGGGAGAAGAAAAAAAAGTTTGATTGTGGTGGAAAGCAGCCTATTCTCACACACCAACACACTGGCCTGGGAAAATATGAATGAAGCAGAAATCCCGTTCTCTGATTCAAATACACCTCTGCTATTCCAACAAAATACGGACTTCCAGAGCAGAAAACACAGGAAGAGAATTTAGGTTCCTTGCTCAAGATCAATATTGTCAGCAGTAAAGCAAATTTCTGACCCTACATTACTGCAATCTAATCTCTAGATAACATCTGACTCCCCGTACGACTGCACACAGCAATATCCTGCTTTTAAATGCCAGCCTGCCAGGAACAAGAATTGCCGACATACACTCAAGCATCATACAAATGCTCAAAGAATGGAAATGAATCACAGCAGGAAGGAAAAACTTAGCAGCTTAATGTAGTACTAATTACTGTTTCTTGTGACCAAGGAGGAACTTCAGCAAGAAGCAGCACTGCTCTCGTTTGGCAGCTCTATCAGATGCTGCCCTGAGGAGGAGCAGGCTGGGGTTACACGCCCAATTGAGTAATTTTCAAGTACCACCTGCATCTCCTGAGCCCAAGACACGAAGACATTCAGCTTCCCAGCCTCCCAAGGGCTACATGGGAAGCTATTCATACCTTGCACCTTCGGAAACAACTTGAAAGTATCCTCACTTAGGCACCCATATGAGAAGCCAAGACTCCAGCCTCAATTTTACCCTTAGAATCACAGAATCGCAGAATGGTTTGGGTGGGAAGGGACCTTTAGAGGCCATGTAGTCCAACCCTCCTGCCATGGACAAGAACTTCTTCAACTAGATCAGGTTGCTCAGAGCCCCATCCAACCCGACCTTGAAAGTTTCCAGGGACGGAGCATCTCCCACCTCTCTGGGTGACCTGTACCAGTGTTTCACCACCCTCAGTATAAACAATTTCTTCCTTATATCTGAATTTCCCCTCTTTTAGTTTAAAACTATTCCCCCTTGTCCTATTGCTACTACAGTGTCGCTCCCCATCTCTCTTACAAGCCCGCTTTAAGTACCAAGAGGCTGCAAACAAGGTCTCCAGAGAGTCTTCTGCTCTCCAGGCTGAGCCACCCCAGCTCTCCCAGCCCGTCCCCACATGAGAGGTGCTCCAGCTCTCTCATCATTTCCGTGGCCCTAAAACATGGCCCTTTCTTCCCCCACAAGGAGAAAAGTCTTTCCCACCATTTGCAATGTGTTCTGGAGCTTCAGAGTGAAGTGCAAATCCAAGGCATGACCATCTCGGGTTATTAACCCACTGTAGGAAGACCTGCCACTATCGACACTATTTTACTACTATACATAGAAACACATGTACGCAGAGCAAATATTACATCAGCAAGTGCAGCACGGGTAAGGATGGGCTCCTCCTTTCGCCAGGCTCTCCAGTGCTGTCGTTCCAGTGGCACCGGCTGGATGTTACTTGGGGTAAATGCACGGTGCACTCGCCAAGTTTACTTGTTGGGTGCAGCATAACTCACCAGGCTGATGAGGCGGGGGGATCCTAAAAATGGAAAGAAGGGCCTCACATGACTTCTTAATAAAGACACTTCCTCCTTTGTAAAAACAAAGCAACGCAACAAAAAAAGCAAGATTGCTCAATGTAACAATTGCTTTAATTTTCAATCTTTTTGAATTACTGAACTTTCAAGCGTGGCTATAAGAAACAATTTTTATGAGGTTATATGAAGAGATGCCATTCGCATGGCACCACTGCTGACAGATGCCAGGCATGGAGCACTCCTGGTACCCAGCAGGATGCTCTGCTGGTCCAGGCTGCCCAGGCTAAGTTGGCCATTTACTTCACGTGGAAGTGCTGCAACCCAACTGTGCTTACGGTGCAGCAGATGAGCTTAGAAGGGACACTGACCATTTGAAACCTAATTAAAAACCTGAATTTAATGTAGCTCGGATGATAGAGGCAAACGGCCTCCTGCTTCACAATAGCTTTTTCCAAAGACTGTTCTCTTCACACAAACAGAAATGGCTAACATTTTCTTGACTGTTTATCCCCTTCTTGATTCATCCAGTGCACCGCATTTCCTTCTGGACAGATTTACCAAGCAATGCCTTTGAGGAACATAAGGATTTTACAGGTCTAGGGAGGGGTGTTTATTTTCCTTAGAGACCTGCCCCTAGAGTCAGCTCCAAACCCTGATCCATAACCTCATACACATCTAAATACCGCTTTCTGGTTTTGAAGGAAAAGCTTACACCATTTTACATCTGCATCCCACTCCCTGGGGAAGGAAAGCAGCCCAGTAAGGGTGCCAGGGCAGTCTTTTAGCAATACATTTAGCCAACACATGATTTATCTGGGGGGTTTGGGGTTTATTTTTTGTGGGTTCGTTGGTTTTTTTTGTTTTGTTTTACCACAGCAAGACTCATCTGCTTCTTCATTATATAATTTCTCCTTACATTCTCCTTTAGGCTTTCTCCTTGAAGCAGGCTGTGGAGAGCTCAGGAGCAGGAGCCCTGCCACAAAGGCATTTGCAATAGGAAGCTTACAAAAGTTCAGGAGCATCTCCTGGGAAACACTCTCCCAAAATACATTCATTTGCAGAGAAAAATACGATAGGGTTTCATTTTGTACCACCTTTCTTCCATATCACCTCCAAGTTACATGGAAACGCCACAAGCTGCTTTGTTTCACATGTGTGCAAAGGACCGACGTCATAAAAATGCCACAGGCTGAAGGGCAGAGCGTCCCCTCCACCAAGCTAAAGCTAAGCTTAGCTAAGGCTGAACTAACAGCATTTTGCACCCGCCTTGCCAAGTGCCAGGCAGCAGGATTGGACCCACACCTTCCGTAAACGCTTGGGGTTGCAACCTGCAACCTGCCTCCCCGGCTGCTAAATCTTAGGTTTGCAAAAAAACCAGTAAGCGTTAATAAAATAAACAGTAGAATAAGAGGTAAGGCATTAAAAAAATAATAAATAAATTGAGAGATTGATAATTAAGTCCTAAGAATGAAGAAATGGGACGGGGCAGCACCACAAACCGCATCCTTACTTCAAGGAACTGTGGGAAAATTATGTGCTGGGTACCTCTCCTGACCTAAATATAGTGGGTGTGTTAAAAAAAAACATATCAGTGGTGATCAAGTATATTTCAATGGGGAAAAAGGGCAATCTCATACCACAGAAAGGGGTGTAGTCCCTCAATCAAGGAAAAATGAACATCTGTTGTAAAGAGCAGGAGCACAAGCGCATGTAGGCAAATGCACAGAGGAAAGGGGAAAACCAGGAGGGGGTCAGAAGAGTCCAGCTCCCTCATGGAGGGAACGTGAGGCTAAACTAATTAAAATGCACAGCCCTTGGAGAGTTTCGGGAGGAAAGTACTGCAGAAATAAGTCCAACCCAATGCTATTAAATCACAGATATTAATAGCGGAAAAGATCTACAAGTATCTGGTCTGTTAAAATGGAGGGTAAGAGATGCTCAAGCCATTTCACAAAGCACCGCAGAGAAGCAACCACATTAAAATCCTTTTCCGATGCTACTCAGCACTCCTTAAAACTGTTTCTACAATACAAAAATAGGCAAGTGCCTGAGAAAATACTGCAAAATGGCTGGGCTGCTCCACATAACGTTTCTGAAAAATAGGACATCCTTTGAAAGACGCAGGATCCCACCGAGGTGACAAAGGGCTGCAAGCTATAAGTAACCCAGTGCCTCTTC
Source organism: Falco naumanni (assembly GCF_017639655.2). NCBI lineage: Eukaryota > Metazoa > Chordata > Aves > Falconiformes > Falconidae > Falco > Falco naumanni. Next base: position 72,557,804 of record NC_054059.1, on the reverse strand, counting down.
TGCTGAATTCTCCCCCAAAATTCTTCACAGCAAAAATACTCCAGAGAAATAACTTCTTGCTTTGTCCAATGAATCAGGAATCATCGCTAATGAATTCAACAGCTCCCAAAAGTGCAAGAAAGACAAGCGGATGACCCAATCTTTTAAAGAAAACATCAGCTGGGAAATAAAGAGGCAGGGGGCGGGGGCAGGGGAGGGTCTGGTAGAAAATAAAGTATCTCCCAGCACAAACTGGAAAAAACTGAAGACCATTTTATGTAACAAAACTTCTGCATGTAACAAACACATCCTCCGTACAACTGTAAAGTCAGCATTGCAAAAACATTTCTGCAGAAACATGCTGAAGCTGCCAGCAGCATTTTGTTTGAAAAGGGAAGATGAAACTCAAAGTAAAGAAAAAAAAAAAGTAACTGGTATTTATTAAACTATTAAGAAAGAGGGAAAAAAATGCCAGTTCACAATGATCTGTAAATGTGCATGGGGCTACATTTCAGGACGGCAAAACAGATGTGTGTGCAATTCCTGCAGCTGCACAAACAATATAGGCAAATAAGACGGCTCCAGCACTTCAGTGTGAAGTTCACAGTGGTGCAAGGATACAGCTTATTTTATACCCATGCCATCACACTATGATATAAGTAACAGTTTTATTTTCCCCTCCATAATTAAAGCCTGTGAAAACAAAGTGATGAAAAGACTCAGCTGCGGCACGGCACTTGCTAGCTGCTGCAGCGCAGGGAAGGCTGGGGCTGGAGACACTGCCTTTGGGAGATGGTAGCTATGTGACACCTGGGTAATCACAGCTGAATCACAGAATTGTATTAATATTAAAAATGTTTGACCTTGGGGGCTCTTTTCATGAGAAATAGAGGTTGTTCCCCTCCTTGCTCTAGAGGATGGTGTTGAAGGCATCAGGGAAGGAAACAACAGTGAAGAGCAAAGCAACCCTAGGCAGTCAGCCTAGAAGGTGACATCCACCTTCTGATGGAGAGCATGGCAGTGAGGGTGTGCACCTGCAGAAAGATCTCTTCCAGGCATCAAATGTGTTCTATGAAGTCATATACCTCATGTGAACCTCATGAAACTCAACAAGGCCAAGGGCAAGGTCCTGCACTGCCATCAGGGCAACACCCAGTGTCAATACAGGCAGGGCTGGGAACGGGCTGAGAGCAGCCCTCAGGAGAAAGACTTGGGAGGTGCTGGTGGATGAGATTCTTAATGTGACCCGGCACTGTGCGCTCAGCCCAGCCAGCCAGCCGTTCCTTGGGCTGCAGCCAGAGCAGCGCGGCCAGCAGGTCAGGGGAGGGGGCTCTGCCCCTCTGCTCCGCTCTGGTGAGACCCCCCTGCAGCGCTGCGTCCGGCTCTGGGGTCCCCAGCACAGGAGAGACACGGAGCTGCTGGAGCGGGGCCAGAGGAGGCCAGGGAGATGCTCAGGGGCTGGAGCAGCTCTGCTGTGGGGACAGGCTGGGAGAGCTGGGGGGGCTCAGCCTGGGGAGGAGAAGGCTGCGGGGAGACCTTAGAGCACCTGCCAGTGCCTAAAGGGGCCAGCAAGAAAGCTGGGGAGGGGCTTTGGGCAAGGGCAGGTGGCGATGGCACACGGGGGAATGGCTTTACCTGAGAGAGGGGAGATGGAGATGAGAGATGAGGAAGAAATTCTTCCCTGTGAGGGCGGCGAGGCGCTGGCCCAGGCTGCCCAGAGCAGCTGTGGGTGCCCCATCCCTGGCAGGGCTCAAGGCCAGGCTGGACGGGGCTGGGGGCACCCTGGGCTGGGGGGAGGGGTCCCTGCCCATGGTGGGGGGTGGGACTGGGTGGTCTTTAAGGTCCCTTCCCACCCAAACCATTCTGTGGTTCTATGATTACAGACAGAAGGAGGGAAATACCAAACTATTTTTGAGAAACAATGCACCAGCAAAACCAAGTATCAAATAGAAAACCAATAATTTGACAAGTCTCACTCCTCTTATCCTTCTGTCAAGGCAATCAGTCCTTTCCTTTATTAAATTAGAATCACTCCTAGAAACAACAGAGAATTAGGCTGTTATGTACACTTCTGATTTTTATTCTTCTCTTTAAACCCACACCTTTCAAATGAGAACACATCAGGGGTGGACGCCCCACCACACTGGCAAGGGAAGTTCACTGCAACCACCTGCAAGACTCACGAGCAAGACAAATGGCTTTCACCAGGTCTCCTGTTGAAGAGAATGCCATCCTTACACAGTAGAGCAGACATCTAGTTAGCTGTCATGAAATATTTATTAGTCTGCTGATGAGTTAATTAAAAATTTTAATAAGATTTCAATACTTACTGGAATTATTTACCCCATGTACAGTCACAGTGTTGACAATAGATGGGTAAGTGGTATACAGAGTGATTTTATTTTTTTTAATGACTTACCTACTTGTCTGAAAATGCTCCAGTCATTGCTAACAGCTGTAAAATTTATCTGTCCTTCATATTTAACACACAAAATTGTTGCGAGATTGCTTCTACCCTGTCATTCATTCATTATTACTCCATCATTTTCAAAGACTACTGCAGCATCCCAAACCAAGACCCAGTGTACAGCAGATGACTGATGAAATACTTCGCTATCAGCACTCACATTAATAATGGCAGGGTGGAAAAGGTCTAGAGTTTAACTGCAGACCCTCTAAGGAAACAACAAGCAAAATTGTAATGAAGTATTTTCATCTGCTGGAGAAATAAGGATGTGATGGGATTACCATTGTGTTGTGCAACAATACCATTCTTCATGGTATATTCATAAATAATATGCTTGCACAAAGTGGAAAAGCTTCCTCCCCATTTTTACATCAGTCAGGAGGCTGCTGTGCAGCTGTATTTTCCATCTAAAGATAGACGGAGTCCAGAGAAATAGAGAGCAAAGGGAGCTCATTTGTGACTTTATACTATTATATTTAAGGAAAAAATGCTGCAGCTGTATCTGTATATCATCACTGTGACATGTGTTTGGGTCTCTAATTACTTACTTTCACGAATTAAAGACACAGGAGAGAGGGATTAAAGATGAGACTGCAGAACGCAGGGAGACAACAAATACAAGAAATTTGAAGGAGTCTCCCGTTCAAGCGAGATGAGAGTCAGCACCATTCAGCGGCTTCGCTTCCCTCTCTTCTGCAGGGATCAAAGCTGGGAGAAATATTAATGCTCCGAAGTTACAAAGACGTATGAAAATCCTAACGAGCATTTTACACTGCAGATGCGTGAGCAGAGCTTCACTTGGCGCTGCACAAGCCAGAAGCTGCGACACAACCAACTTTAAACGTCCTCAAATTTCCAAATTGCTTAAAATTGGCTGCCACTAAGAAATGCAGACTGTAGCTGCACGCTCGTCTACAGTGCAGCAAAGAGGAAGGAACTTCTACTAGAAATTAACGTCATTAAACTCAACTGCTGACCACTTACATGACCACCAGTAATATCTTGCCCTGCTCCCTAAGGGCCTTCTCCATGCCTTGACAAGTCATTCACAGACCTGGACTGTATTTCCTATAAATTTTATCAAATTCCTATTTGCTTTTCTGTCAACTGCAAAGAGCTGCAGGTCTGCTTTACAAACACCATGTATTTAAATGCTAAATAGTTCGTAAAATCGCAGGAAAATTGAGGTTCAGCCTGGGGAGGTCTCTGGTCCAACATGCTCTGGGTCAGTTACGGGGTCTGTCCTTGCGGTGAAGTTTTCCCTTGTATCCACCTGAACTGCCCTTGTTCCAGCTCCATTGAGCAGAATTCCCAGTTTACAACTCATGTATAATAATCTGTCGGTAACACCTCTGGGTTCTGTTTTAATGTTTGTCAAGATGTGGAATGACCTTTCCTTGCAGAAGAACACTCATTTCCTTCATTGTTCTTTCATTTGTGCAATTCTGGGGTTTGAATTGCCCGTTTAGATTTTCACTGTTTCTTTCGGAGTATTTGTTGAAGGTTTTTTTCATTAAAACTTCAACTTCAAGTATGCAGTTTCACCTGCTTTCCATCTCTGGGCTATTTACTATTATGGCTGCCGTAAATTTAAGACTGCTTAAATCAGAATTTTATTCCAATATCTTAATAAAAGATTTTCCCTTCATTTGCTACACATTGAGATACGCAGAAACTGCTCAGCTGTACAAATCCAATGCTAAAAGACATAACATCCATCTGATATTCCGTTACTTTGTTATTAAAATTTGCTAATTAGTTTGCCTTTCCTTCTTCACACTTGGGCTTAAGACAGTAGAGAATTTCCCTACAGATAAAATTGGTCCCTTCTTAACAACCCATTCACGCTTCTAAAAGGAATATGCTTTCTCCCAGGTGACATTTTGATATGAACTGTAACAAGCAACAGGGCAATTTTCCTTTGATTTTGAATTTCATTTTAACTTCGCCAAATATATTTTAATATACATTCTGCAGTTCATCTGTAGCTGGGATTTGTGACAGCTCCATTAAACAAATGTATGCCTTTCATTGTATAAAGAAACTTCAGGATAACAAGGTAGAGGAAGCAGAGGTGGGGAGCGAAAGCACATTAAAGCTAAGGCTTTATTAACCTCACGAGGCTTCTCAGAAATCTGCAAGGGGAGTCTAAGGTCTTCACAAAAATAAAAGAAAAAAGCACCTATGAGGAGTTTGCTGTAGGTTACTCCATATTTTTTTGCTAGATATTCCTACTGCCTCATCCTCTTTGCAACAGCTAGTGCTCTCCTGACTCGCAACTCCAAGAGGTAAGTAAATTCAAGGAGGAAAGCAAGTGTTACAAATAGATGGGAAAAACCCTGATTTTCTGCAAAAACATCACTAACCTTTTCACCTCAGAGAGACAGGAGTTCCCTGTGTATTAGCTACCCTAAAGCCACAGACCCAGGCAGTGCCTCCCTGCAGCCTCTCCATCCTATTCCAGCGGGGCATCAGATGATACAGACAATTACTCTGCAGATGCTGAATTTCACCCCAAGTTAATAATTCCTACCAGCAATATACTCTGAAGTTTTAAGCATCATTTGAGGTGCTTTCAGATGCTGGCATGCCAGGGAAAATGAGGACAGGATGCCATAGAGGAATGCTGATCAAGGATGAGCGAAATTAAGATTCACATTCCAAATCTTCAGGATTTCATGAGCGTTGTGCTCCTAAAACTTGTCCATAATGAAAATTCTTTACCAGTACTTCTGGTTCTTGGTAAGTACTGTTGTAGACGCTGCTGCTGTCTCCAGCTCACAAGACTGACTCAACAGTAAATAATAAACCAGAATTCGGGAAAAATTACCAGGAAATACTTCAAATTTCAGTCCTTTCCTGATGGCAGCAGGTGTGTGCACATGTGTTCTAACATGCATACCTTCACCTTCAAATGGCAGGAACTAGGTATCCAATAGTTTTCTTTCTGAGGAGCAAGCAGACCCATGTACTTAGTAAAACCTCCCTGGTGCCGGTGAAAAGTATTCACCAACAACTCGGCACAGAAGTAAAAAAAACACCAGCAAATTCTTCTCACTTTTTGTGAGCCAAGCAGTAGCTTGGGAGTTTTGTGTTTATCTCTTGAAAGTTTACCAGAAACAGATCTTACCACTCTCCTGAGTTATTGACAAGTGGTTACACAGCTCCCATCAGCTCTAAAAAAATGTTTTTAGTGATAACGAAGATAAAAAAAGACTTCTCTAACTAAAACCACCAATAGTCCTTACCAAGGGTTTAACCTGACTAGAATTTTCCTCTTTCAAAGACAAGAGCAAAAGGAGGGAAACAAACAAAAAGGCAGTTCTAAGCAGGATTATTTGTTATTTTTCGAAGATAAAAGGACCTCCTTTTCAGATATCATGCTGTGCTGCATCTTCCCCAGAAGGTGCTGTGAAGAGCAAGTCTGCCCAAGGCAACGAGGGGGAGTGATGTCTGTGAGCACCCAGGAGCAGGACCTGCCTCCTGCAGGGCTGACCTCACTCCCCACCCCCAGCTCTACCCTCTGCTGGCTTCACCCCATCTCAGGGGCTTCAGGCACAAGATAGAACCTGATGGGAGGAGGAGGAAACCCCTCCAGAATGGCCAGCGATCACCCCACAAACACAGCTGGGGGGGGGAATGCCCATGAAGATGTGCCACTGCCCATCGAGACAAATGCTTACCCACTTTTTTATTATTTTATGATAATTTTTTCCTTAAATGCTTCCACGCTGAGTAAATGGAACTGTACTTCGTAGAAAGGACTTAATGTCCAAACAGCAATCAGCCACAAGTGGTGTCCCTCAGGTGTCTATATGGGGACTGGTACCATACCACATCTTCATGATGGTGGGATTGAGGGCACCCTCAGCGAGTTTGCAGATGACACCAAGCTCAGCAGTGCAGTTGATTTGCTGGAGGAATGGGATGCCATCCAGGGGGACCTTGATGGGCTCAAGTGGCCATGGGAATCCCATGAAGTTCCACAAGGCCAAGTGCAAGGTCCTACATCTGGGTTGCGGCAATCCCCACTATCAGTGCAGACTGGGGGATGGATGGATGGATGGATGGATGGATGGATGGGTGGGTGGGTGGGTGGATGGGTGGATGTGTGGGTGGGTGGGTGGGTGGGTGGATGGATGGATGGGGTGGATGGGTGGATGGATGGGTGGATGGAAAGCAGCCCTGCAAAGAAGGACTTGGGGATACAGGTTGACATGACCAAGCAACATGCACTCACAGCCCAGACAGCCAGCTGTACCCTGGGCTGCAGGCAGAGCAGCACAGCCAGCAGGTCAGGGGAAGGGGCTCTGCCCCTCTGCTCCGCTCTGATGAGACCCCCCTGCAGCGCTGCGTCTGGCTCTGGGGTCCCCAGCACAGGAGAGACACGGAGCTGCTGGAGCGGGGCCAGAGGAGGCCAGGGAGATGCTCAGGGGCTGGAGCAGCTCTGCTGTGGGGACAGGCTGGGAGAGCTGGGGTGGCTCAGCCTGGGGAGGAGAAGGCTGCGGGGAGACCTTAGAGCAGCCTTCTTTATAAGAAGGGGAGCTTATAAGAAAGACAGAAAGAGACTTTACCATGGCCTGTAGCAACAGGACAAGGTGGAATGGTTTTAAACTGAAAGAGGTTTCAGAAAAACTCAGACCAGATACAAGGAAAAAATTGTTTATGCTGAGAGTGGTGAGGCACTGGAACAGGTCACCCAGAGAAGCTGCGAATGACCCACACATCACTGGCAGTGTTCAAGGCCAGGTTGGAAGGGGCTCTGAGTGACCTGATCTAGTGAGAAGTGCTCTTGTCCATGGCAGGAAGGTTGAACTAGATGATTTTAAAGGTCCCTTCTGACCTAAACCATTCTGTGATTCCATGACTCTGATCCTGCCAACCTCTGCATCAACTTCTAGGAATAAAAAAGGCAAAATTGCTCATACTTCTTTGGCTTACGGAGGCAGCAACCACAGCCCTGTCTTGCAAGGAGAATCAGCAAGCATTGGTATCTCACCTCTGGAGAGCTGACAGCCAACTGGAAGGTGCCCTTGAGAAGGTCAGAGCAGTAGCTAACACAAACTGACAAAGAGGTACCAAAATAGCTAAAACAATGGAAGAAAGTAAATAAGTACTGATTTATAACCTTCCATCCACAGGAAGGGCTTGTACAACAAATACTACATTAGGCAAAGAACACTAAATCATTAAGTCCTGAATACTGAAGGACTCACTTGAGTGCGGTTTTCAATTAAATGATATTTGATCTTTGTGGCCCAGGAAGTCGAAATTCCTTGAGGGCAGCAGAGAACCCAGCAGATTAAAAAGCCATTAACATATCCAGCATCATTCACTGTCCCGTTGGATGCTGATTACAATCCTGCTCAGCCAAGACACAAACACGTTTCCACCTCGTCTCCTCAGCACAGCAACAGCTACCTGCATGGTGGGACTGGAGACAATGGTGAATTAGGTTTCTGCTGTTCAAGGAACCACCACAGTTGTGGAGGAAGGGGTTACAACCTGCACTAATGCTGTACACTAAAGGTGATGATAAACTGATCACTGCAGAAGTGTCTACGGCAGATGAAGATGTTCCCATTCCCGGACTGTCTGTAAAGAGGATCTTATGCTCACAGCCGAAAAGTTCACGTGAACATTTCTCACTCGCTTCAGCATAAGAAGCTTGGGTTGAACAGCTGCTGGAGAGGGCTCAGCCCAGCCTGGAGGACTTGGCAGCGCTGCAGATGAGGAGTGCTCACAAGAACGGGATTGCTGGATGAACTCATGGAAACCACTGATGGTGACTGACAGTGGAGGGACAATGACATCTCAGACCTTGGCAGGGTTTCTGCAGCTGGTATCTGGTCAAGGTCAAAGAATTAGGCTGGATTTGTGTAGAAATGTGAAAAGCTACGAAAAAGGTGCATTTGCTTAAAACTTCTAGGAGTAGTAAGGGAAACGGATGAAGTGGTTTGTTCCAAAAGACAAGCAAAACTGCAATCTGGCCAAAGTAGTCAAAATAGATTTAATCAAAGCTCCTGGGCAAGCAATGCTTAATGGAAGATGACCAAATGCTTGCTTAGATATTTTTATTTTCTGAAGGAGCTAAGCACCAGAAGTTCCACTTAATGGAAGAAGTGTGTGTCTCTAATACTTTCTGTAGAAACGAAGTACCCAAACTGACTGTCCAGCTACAGGATTTACATATGAAAACAAGAGCATCTCATGGCATTTTTAGAGAAAGGGAACAGAAAGCCTTCTCAGATGTGAAAATACAACCAGCTCCCCTATCAAAACACTTCTTCCTTAATTTCACAGGGTGAATGCTTTTAATACAGACTTTTTTGCTAGTGACAGCTGGCTATAACATCTTCATGACAAATATGAAAAGAAACATGTTGGGGGCCTCCATGTGCTCATTCTAGCTTTTCTTTTAAAAAACAAAAAAACAACTCTGAAAACCCAAAAAAGGCTCAACCCCTTCAGCACTTGTATTTGCGAACCTAAAGAGAGAAACTGATCATTTCTGTGGCTGCAGGCTGGCCAGTAGAAGTACCAGAAGCCTGACCTGAAGATGCAATATTGCTGGTGAGCATCCTCTGCAAAGAGGCAGAAGCTTCAGACCTCTCCCTGCACGCGGTCCATGGCAGCTGTCCTGCCTATTCTCCACCAGGCAGCCTAGGGAGCCTTTTCCAGTGGGCATGGCGGGAGTTCCTGGGGGTTTTGTGCTCTTTACTTTTTAAAAGCAAGGCTTTAATTCATATGTGGAGAGAGAAGTCTGGGATTTCTTCTTCCCAAGTCCCCAAAAGTGCTGTGTGCACCTTTGCCTTGATCAGCAGGGCTCTACTGCAAACACATGGCTGAAACAACATCCCTCTCTATAAAACTAACAAAAGAGGTAGAGGAACAACTGATTTAGAGGTATGGTGACTGCCAAGCCCATCATTTGTGTCCTTCCTACCCCACCAGCAGCCCCCAGGACAAGGGAACGGCAAGGCAGAGGTTACAACTTTAAGGAAACTTACCTACAGTAAATACCTCTCACAAGATACCATTTATGAAGTGTTGCAACACTTGAAAATGCTGTTAACAGCAGGAAATCTATTTAAAGTGGAAGGAATATGATCACTAAGGAATAAAGAAGGAGTTTTGGCTCAGCAAAGACCTAGGGCTAGGGTGGGAGAGGCAGCATCTCAGCGACTGCATTTACATTTTTTCATCTCAAAGCCCCATTGCAGGATAAAGGGGATGGGAACTCAATCACAGGCAACCGAATTTCATGCCAAGCCAAAAAGTCCATTTGCTAGGGGAAAGAATGAAATTAAGTAAGACCGGGGAGAGGGGGGGAGAAACATCAGGAAAGGCTGGGAGGTGCCAGGTGGGATGAAGGCAGGGTCGTCCCCCCCGGCTCCCCCCACACAACCGCAGGGGCTGTCAGTCCCCTAAATTAGGGGAAATCCAGAGCAGCCGAGGAGGCACCTCACCCTTAAAATTAATCTAGAACTCACTCTTCCTCCCCACAACGATATCCAATTTCATCGTTAAGAATATAACCCTTTGCTTGCCTGGGCTGCATCTGTCAAGCTTCCTGATGTAAAGAGAAGTCTCAGGTAAAGCCCAGCCACTGCTGGATGCGTGATTCGTACTGACTGCTTTGGCGAGGGGTGGGAGAGAAAATAAAAGAAGAAAAGCTGCATACAGCCCAGCCTGCGGCACACTCCAGCCCAAGACTCTCAGTCTCTAAGCTCCCGGTCTGGGCAGATATTAATCAGTGCCTGGAAAGCAGGAGGTCAGCAGCAGGGAGAAGCCACCACCAGCCTGGGAGGTCACCTCTTCAAAAGCTGAATCTGGTTCAGATAGCAGTGAGAAAAATAAATACATCTGAAGAGTCACAGGAGCTAAGTTTTTTTGTGTGTGTGTGTGTGATACAGCTTACCTGCTTCCAGTCAAAAAGTAGCTGTTACAGCCAGAAGGAAAGGTGATCTTTTTGTGGTGAAAAATCCTGATTCCAACTGTATTTATCAGGCAAAGCACAGTTTAATAATTAACTCTAAGCAGCACTTCCAGCACTGGACTAGGACTCTGCTGGTTCCTTACCACTCATGGGCAGCACCCCAGGTCCTCTCCGCCTGGGTGACTCCGAGCTAACAGCTGGGACCACACACAGCAATACAGAAGCAGTAAGATTTCCAAATTTTACAACCATGCCTAATTACCACCACCCTTTGTGCAAATGGAAGACACCAAGGCAAAAAGCAAAGAGCCTTGCCCAAAAACGCTGGGCAAACACTAGAAAACCCAGAAGTATCACAGAAACTCGGGGTGGCTCCCCATCTACCACCATCTTGGGCACCCAATTATCCACCCTCTGGCCACCAAACTGACCAGGGGAGGACATCTAGAACAGGGGCACCAATGTCTCCAAGCCACCACAGCACTGGCTGCAGTGATCATCCCACCACCGTTCAGGGAAGCAGGCAGCTCAAGGACAGAAACCAAGTGGCCAAAGCAGCCTTAGAGGGATACTGGTGATGTATTTACAGTGCACTGAAGAGGAGCACGGGGCCAAGCCACACTCAGTCCAGAAGGAAATACCCCATTTTCCACAGCACTCCAGTCAAAACCAGCTCCACAGCAGTTTCTTGCGACACCAGCTATGCTCTGACAGGGAATTGTGATACAAGCAATGTAAAATTTCATCAGACAAAAGCAGCTGTATATGTAAGTTCTGCCTTACAGTATGGCAGCTAGAAGCTGGTTTTCCAGGGAACTTAGCAGGGATACAGGTCCTCCCCTCTCCTACCTACTCCTTGTCCACAGCAGTAAGCACTCTCAGTTTTGGTGGAGAGACTGCAAATCCCACAGCCACACAGTAGCTGCAGCCAACACCAACTACTACTTGTTTTACTATTCTGTTCATTTCTAAATATATTCTACCGCCTTTCCAAGTTACCACTCCATTACAACTTTCCTTTAAGACATTGCCGGCTGTGGGCAAGCCACAGAAGTGTTCAAGTTGTTACATGCATCTGCTAGTGAGAACTTCAAGGATGCTGAGTACACACTTCTAGCTCTGGAAGTTGTAGTAGCCCTTGCCATAAAATATTTTGATTTCCCAGGTTTGTGATTTTTAAAATACTCTGGTTATGAACTCAATTCACCTGATCAACACCACAAGCCAGCCTACAGCATAATACTGACTCACCAAAACCTCGTATTATTCTTTAGCACAAATCCTTTGCATACCATTCTGCCACTGCAGCAAACAGCTATTCAATTTTGCAAAACATATTGAGAAAGCGCAGTTGATTCAGGCAATAATTTCATCTTTATGAGCTTTTAAAACAACTCTCATAGCTACGAATACAATGCAGGCTGACTGCACATCTCATATACAGAAAACAACCCAAAGAATGCCAAGGACAGAGAAAAACAGGGGCTTTTGCTTTCAGCAGTCTCAATAATTAATTCCACATGAAGAGGTGCTCAGCAAAAAACACCTCCATGACAGGTTTAAGCATTTTCCACCAGAGGAAAGAAGCAACAGAGACCTCCACGCTTACCTCTATCTTCCTGAGGTGAAAGATGGTTCATGGGAAAAACTGGACTCTTCAGTTAATTAAATGGCAAAACAACAGAATCCTAGAGCCTCAGCAAACACAGGCATCGACCTTCCATGGGCAGTCTTCACATGAACTCTTCTGATAGGGGACCAGCATCAATTACTGAGTCCTGCGGAGGAAAAGACATGTTTGTTTGCATTACCTTTCATTTATCTTTCTGAGTTATTATTCACACGATGCAATTTTCAGTGTTTTAAGTAGAAAGACAGCAAAGTTGAGGTCAACTATTAATTCACACTAGCATCATTAATAGCTTGCTGAACTTCTTAATACTATCAATTGCAAGGTATCTTTTTTACTTCACTGGAAAAGAACTCGTCGAGGTTCCTCAAGCTTTAAGCTACTTGGGGAAATAAAGTAAATGAAAGATTAATACTCCAACAAATACTTTTTTTTTTCCTTACATCCTCCCCTCCCTCTTTGCCTAATAAATAAATAATGAGATCCTTCCCTGCCTCACAAAGGCACGGACAGCAAATAGCTGTTGTTACTAAGCGTTAAGCTAGAAGCAGATCAAGGGGATTTCTCCAGTTCCTCCTCTTCCACAGACTTTCTGTATCACTTTCGATAAGCCAGGTAGCCTCTGAACCTGAGATGAGCACAACCATTTCTCTCCCAAAGCACATACACCATAAAAAAGACACTGCAGTATGTCCATTTTCTTCAGCTATCCCCTTCTCCTGTAAATCATACCTGTCTGAACCTTGTTCCTCTCGAGCCAAATGCTAGCACATCAACTAATCTGTGGCTTGCAAATACCTTGCTTGGTTGAAAAAATGAAGTTCATAAAATTGGGTTCATCATATTGTGATGCACCGCCTGAATTCTAATGAAAAAGTAAGTAATTTAAAAAGGAACAATCATGAAAACACTGAGATGAGCTTCATAACCCTTCTTCCAAGCCACTCCACAAGCTGCTGTTTCTATAGCCAAGCTCACTACCTTCCCCAGCAAATGCTCTGAGACAGAAGTCCCAATATTGCTTTTGAACCTTTATCTGTAGTAGCTACAGGATGCAATTCATCTTAATCAACTTTAGACACCTAATAGCTGGTTGGAAACCAAAGCTGGTAATTCCAGGGTCCCTCTGCAGCCAATAAACAGACCCACAAATCTCCCCTTGGAGATGCTGGATGGAGATGTCTGCAGGTCCCCAGCATTCCAGCCATCCCCAAAGACTGGCTGCTGCTCCAGCGGATCACATTTGGTCCCCAAGGAACCACCCCGTTAGGAGGTCATGTTAAATTACTGCCAGGATGTGTCTATTTTCTTTCTCTCTCTCTCTCTCACAGGGTTACCAGGATTATTGGTTTAAATTTATACCTCTAAATCCGAGCATCTGAAGTTAAATGAGGGGAGTACCGCTATTAGTTCAGAACCTGCCTGTCCCCACTGCTGCTCCTGCTATTACACAAGAAATTACTTACACGGACACAGTCGTTAGAATGCTGTCTTACTAATGCACCCGTCATTAACAACACAGGACTCTTATAAGTCACTCGTAATTCATTCACGAAAAATCAAGTAAGCAAAAGGAGGGAGGAAAATTCAGATGGCAGCATCACCTCCCAGGCACTGGTAGAGAACAACTCCTGAAGCTTATGGATCCACATCCAAACAGAGAGGTATGGCTAGAGCACATCCCGATGGGAAGTGGGATGCCTGCCTCATTTAGCATCCATTTTTATACACGTGCACATAAATGTACATGAAATATGCACAAACTGCTCTATCACCCAGGCTCCCAGTCTGAAACTTGCATTTTACCCGTATGAAATGGTCTCTGAATTTCTAAATAACGTGTATGTCCCAGCTGCTTTCACCCCTACAATAAACAGATCAAATAACATGAAGGAAGGAATGTTAAAAACAGAAGAACATAATAATGGAAAGTTTAAGAATACGTTTCCAGATTCCCAGGGTGTGTGTCTGGGGGTTTAAGCTCCCAAAACTAAAATAGGAAGATGTTCCTGTTTTAAAAAAAAATAGTATCTCCTCTCAATCTGGTGCTCGTAATACGGAAAGCAACGATCAGAATAAAAAATACATCTAACAGATGAAAAAGTAAACTGTTTGCATATGAGAATACATCAGAAATGAAGTGATACGAAGCAGCAAGAGAAGCGAAATGCAATGAGAGGAACCACAATACTCACAGGTTTGAGTATATCAGGTTATAAAAATTACCTAGAAACAGCAAATTCCAACAATGGCGGAGGATCGCTACTGCCCAGAAACAGAGCAACCACCAGCAATATTATAGGAACGGCAGAAGAATGCAACAAATATTTCTGATCATTAATTAAGAAAGAAACCAGATGGTATAGTCATGCCACAGGAAACATTTTCTATTCCAAACAGCAATGCAGGCAGATGTGAAACAACAGCTAACAGAGCTGGCCGTTTTTAAGTCAGGAGATCTTCAACGGCATCCTGGGGCTTTTAAAAGAGCTGGACAAGAAAAGGTCTGGACCTTTTATCATAGCTTCCTGCAAGTGTTAAAAACTTGGGAGGTTTGACAGCACTGATGGACGTGCTGTCGTGTCAATATTTTAAATGTCTGAGCAGGATGACCAGGCTAATAACAAGCTATCAGTCCAGCTAACAAGCTATCCATCCCAGGAAAAGAAGGAAAATGCTGGTATAAAATCTAGTTAGGAGTTACAGAAAGTAAATAACTGATGTCTATCGACACGCAGGTCTTAAATCAATTGTATGTGTTTTTATTAAGACTACAAGATTGGCTGCAAACTGTAATAACTCTGATACAACATACTTAGAGCTTGGTAAATCATTTAACTTTGTGAAGTATGATTTCTCAAGTAACTGGAATTACATTACATAATGTGGATTATATTGAACAGATTAATAATTGGGCAAGCGATGTCATAAAATATAACTAGACCATCATTAATCATGTGCTCGTACTGAAATCCCAGAAGGAGCGGTTCTTGCGCCCTACATTACTCATCCTCCTGCAAGCCATGAGCAACAGCCACTGCAACTCAGACTCACACCGACTCTGAAAGCTACAGAGAGCGGAAGACATGAGATAACAGGTCTTTTACCAACATGACTACAAGCAAAGACCTTGCACAGTGTTATCACCAAACACAAACGTGCATCTGGGCACAGAGACCCTTCCCAATCCAGACGGGATGTACCAGAGAAGGGACACACCAGCAGCTTGTGAAGGCAGCAGCAGCCTGCTCAGTGCAAGAACAAGGGGGCAAGAAATGAAAGTAGCAGGTGGCAAGTCTAAAAAAGCAAACAAGAGACAGTGGGTTTTTTCACACACAAGCCAGCAAAGCAGTTTAGCTCCTTGCCACAGGATGTTGTGCACATCAAACATCTGCGTGAGCTCAAGGAAAGACTGGCTGTGTCATAGAGCAGACACCCGTGACAGTTACTAGTAAGATGAACGTCATCTCTGGCTAGGAAAGTCCTGGAGATGTTGAAAGATCAGAGGCTGGAGAGGTGGAAGAGTGCCATACAGGGTATGCCCAGTTCTCACATCCTTCTGGAGGCACCACTTTTAGAAACAGGGTGCAGATCCATCAGTGCTGTTCTTATATTCTCACTTAAGAGCAGAGGAAACTGTACTTTGGAGAAGATCTGAGTGATGGTGGACCACCAACCGCACGTGACTCCCCAGTGCAGCCTCCTTTGGCAACAGCGCTGCGATGTCCATGTGCGTGAAAAACTCCTGAACATGGGAGCTCAACCCACTACTTCCAACACAACCAAACTGAGGGAGATCCTACAGCCTCTCCTGCAGGTGACCACACCAGATACTATTAACAACCTCTCCTTTTCCAGAGATGGTGAAACCTGCAGGCAGCCCCCGAGTTACTCCCTGACTGCAACATACTTGCTCAAGTAGTGGGGTGATGCCATCCCAGGGTCGTCAGATGACTTGAGCCCACACTAGCAGAAGAAGTTGGGTTTGAGAGGCAGACAGAAACATGTGCCTCATTTAGAGTACCAAAGATCTTCCAGAGGTTGTTCCCTGGCAGAATTGCTCCATCCTCCAAGCTCTCCCATGTCCCACACGCTTCCTTGTCCTTAACCATAGGAAGCCTTTGCCAAGCTTTCCCAGGCCATTGCTACACAGCCTGTCTGCAGACCTCTACTCAGAGTCTATAAATCACAGTAAGGAGCTAAAGGACCTGGATCTTGGCTTTTCTTTCCAAAATACAATACCTTGAGGCACTAATAAAAGACACTTTACAAGCGCTATTATGCACAAGCTTTCAGTTGAAGATATAAAGAGATCTGAAGGACAGATAAAAGAAGTAAGTACCCATAGATTACATATATCAACAGCCCAGGATATTTCCCCCTTTCATCAGAAAGCCTTTTAACTACTAGGAATATGCACTTAGAAATTCCCAACATTAAAAACTCCAAGCCCTCTCAATAAAGCTTGCACTGACTGGTGTCCTTTGCTCTTCCCAAATCCTGTATTCAGCATTTCTTGCTCAAACTATTGACAATTTTCAGTGAATGGTCTGAAGTGATTTGCTTGAGGTGTATCCGTGGTTTTCCTCTCCAACAAAGCATCAAAGTTGGGTTGTTCCCTGCAACCCAGCCAAGCATAAAGAAGAAATATCCCATACAAGTCGATGGATTGGACCCTGGTTTTAAACAGTTGAAGCTGAGGGCAAGGAGTGAGTTATCCACGATCTTGTTAAGCATATCCTCTGAAGCTGCTTTGAGCAAGGTCCAGACCTGATGACCTGCTGACACCCTTTCCACCTAAACTATCCTGCAGTAGCTATAGCAGATTCAGCGTATCAAAAGTTCTCTTTATCCCATGGAAAATGCGTTCAAACACACACAAGACAGCCTGGTGTGTTGCTGAAGCCATCAGCCTTTCGACCCGTATGTCTGCTTTGAAATTCTACTCAGCTGAGGGTATAAGGAAGCTAAGACCCAGCATGGTGGTTAGGCTCAAGATCAACTGCCAATACATTTTTGAGCAAATCTATCCACTAAACCGTTTCAGACATTCCAGTGACCAGAAGAAACAGCCTCCTGTCATCCTTCATCTGGGCTAGACCTCACCCAAAACCTTTCACCTTTAGCTTACTAGCACATTTTCCAGTCCCTCGAAGTCATGTGCTTTCTACTGCATCTTCACCCACGGACCCACAGGGCATAAACGCTTTGCACGTGAGTTCTCACACAGCCCTGCAAGATGTCCCAAGCCACCACGGCCCCTCGGAAGCGGCCACCATTTAGTGAAACATACATCTTTCATTACCTCCCCTGTTACATTTTACTTGAGGCTATCAATATTTTATCCGTAACGGCTGAATATTAAAATGCATAAACAAGGGTCCGTGGATGCAGGATGAGAAACAGCAGAGCCCTCTGCACTTGATGAGTGGGCTCCAGACCTGTAACATGGAGACAACCCGGCTCCAGGTTTGTCCAGCTGTGGCTCGTGCTGTGACCAGAGCATCCTCTCCTGTCTTTCCACTGCAACAGCTTGTTCCACGTAGCCTCCGTAATCAAAGCTAATAAATTATAATAAAAAGCAAGTGGAAAGAAGTTAGGAGGGATTTCATGTTTATTGTATGTTGACAAAATCTATAATTTACTTGTTTCTCATTGCCGTGCTATATATTCAATGGGCACACTGCAAAGCAATAATAAAAATTAACAACCTCGTTACAGCAGGTTGCAGGGAATGTCCTGCAAGAATCTTCCTTCTCTGCCTGCTTACAAGTAACATGCAGCACCGAATACTTTTTTGCGACCCCTCCAAACTCCAAGGCTGTTGGCCCAGTGTAAATGCTGCATTTTTGAAAGGGATATTTAATCTCCCTAGAGTAAGGACGTTCAGGCAGCAGTTTCAGGCAACGCTACTTCTCACCACGTTCCACTCCCCCCCATGAAAGTACTCTTTCAGGTTCCCTTTAAATTTGATTTTGCTTAAGAACCTACATACGTCTTATGGCATCTGGAAAGCTTGTTTTTCCTTCTTATCTACTTTTTCCTGTACTGCTGCCTGACTTACACCCAGTACCAAGTAAGTGTTGAGGGAGACACAGAGAGAAAAGCCGTTTTGCAAGAGAGCTCAATCTGTTTGCCAGTTAACTGTTGCAAATTAGAAGGTCAGAAAAACAATCCTTGTATTTGGAAAGAATAATTTTACACAACTAAGACTTTTTTAAAAAAAAAAAAAAAAAAAAAGTAAACTTTGTTCCAGTAAAGCGACTTGTCTTATCTACCCAGGAGGAAGTTTAATAAACAGCTTTCTGTACTTCCAAGGTTTTGAACGTGTGCCAGGTTTCACAGGGATCTCACTCGTCCTAGATGAAACTGCAGGGCTTTAACTGAAAAGCAGAAAGCATAAAATACATTTTTTACAAAATCTGAAGGAGAAATGGATCGGGTTTTTCATTTTGCAATCAGTAACAGACAACACTAATGCTAAAGTCACATCTGCAGATTGCTCCTGCTGGTACAGACCAAGAGCACTGAATCAACCTGCCGGTTCCCGAAGCCCAAGATACTCCTGTAGGACAGGAGGGGCACATCACAGAGCCCAAGCTAGAAGCCCTGCCAAACCTTTCCTAACTTGAGGCTAGGGCAGCTCCAGGTGGAAACACTTGGGCTTACACATTGAGCTTCATAGCCAGTGCTGCTGGGGCCATCTGGGGAGAGCAGAGACAGAAGTAGCTCCAAGGCTGGGGCAAAGCAGCAGCAACAGCATTTTATGGACCACTGTTCAACTCTCCCTGTCTTGACAGACTGTCCATCAGTCATCCTTGGGGATATCCGAAGGATTGAAGAGGTCAAGCTGAGTTTCATGGCCACATAATTTGGGTTTTGACCCACTGGAAGACAAGTAAGGAGGACAAGCCGAGATGGAGGGCTGTTGGGTGCCTAAATCCCAACTATCTCCACGTGGCACAAAGGAAGAGAAGAGTGAACAGAAAGGAGAAGCTGTATTTATGCACGTAACAGCAAGTAGCAAAAAAAACTTCTTTCAGCAGCAACCCACAACAATCTCATACGTCCATGAATGCCCAACCTGCCCCAGGTCTCCTACACCATAGCTGGTTCTTCTTCGTTCACCTGCCTCATCGCAGCATGAAGCCCAGATTCCCAATCTTGGAATTTCTGCAAATTGTTGTCATTTTGAACCAGCTCAAGATTTCACAAGTGCTGTGAAGCCGTAACAGCACTTTTCTGGCACAGGTCCCCAGCTGGACCACTCCAGGAGCCTTCAGGCAGTGGGAAGCACACAAGTCAGAATTCCTCCCTTGCCCCAACTTGACTGTCACCAGCTCTGAGGAACACCAAGCCTGCTGCAGGATCCTGCGAAGAGAATAAACCTGAAAGCTCTTTAGCAGATGACACTTTCCAAGGGTGCTTCAGCCATCCCTGCTGCAGCACACACAAGCTGTACTCCTGTTCTGCACCCTGAAAGCAGAACTGTGCTTGAAGTGGAGAAACAAAAATTCCAAACCCAACTCTAAGTGTTTTTCTATCTACACACAACCCAGCACCCCAGGTGCCCACTCACTACATTTTGCCAAATTAACCTATAGCTTGCTCCTAGCCAAAGGAATCATTAGATTTAGGTCCAAAACCTCAAGTCACTAATGGCCTTAACTGCACACTTTGTATTAGTTTTTAATAACTTCCTGATATAGATTAGATCCAACTTTATTCCTCCCTCACTGGCTGAATGTGAACTCTACAAACACCCTAATTTCTGGAACGGCATCCACATTCTCAGAATATTCAGTTTCTCTCATTAGGGCAAATTTGGTTTCAAGCCAAATGACATATAAATAATCATTTACACAGCTCAGTACTCCTGTGGTGCTCAGGTTCCTTTTCTTCCAAAGCTTCACAGTTAACTTAGAAAGTGTCTACTGTCACTTGCAAACTATTTTATCTGACTGATGCCAAAAAGTGATAACCATTTGCTTGCTTGATGTCAGGTCCTTGGAAAGACTGAAATTGCAGGATGTTTCCAAAGGACTATACTTGAAGTTATCTCTGAGTAATCCAGAAGAGATGACGTTGTGCAGAAGAGTAACTGGTTTGAAGAGCTACGCAAATGCTAATTCCTCAGGCTGGAAAGAAGATGCATCTTTGAAAGTGGAATTTAGGCTGTCACAGGTCCCCTGTTCCAACAAAACCAGCTCCTACCACAATTTAAAAATAAATCCTTAATTTGAGATCTCCTGCAAAGAACAATGTTGATCTTAAGAAGATGAGACTGACTTTTAATTCTTTCCTACCTTTCTTTCTCTCTACTCAAAGCCAATGACCATGGTTAGATGATGACAAATGGGTTTGTATGGGCACCATCATGAAACAGGCTGCTGTCCAAGTAAACCTGAAGTGAAGCACAAATACGCTGATGCACCAAACGATGCACAGACACTGTGGTGGCCTCAACCCTTCACGATCACTTGAACAGCTGTGCACTGGATTACAAGTATATGGTACAGTACTTTAAACTGTTTACTTTCTTACTATCCATCATTAAAGTGTGCTTAACAACAAGTACCAGCAGCCTGGGACAGATGTTCTTGCCTTTTTTTCTTCCACAACAAGAAGTAATTTTAAAAAAATGAATGAAGAGGGATATCATAAATAAAATATATAAAGGATATTGTATAAAAAATTACAGAGTTAAAAAATTTTCCTTAATATATTAACACAGAGAAGGTGTACTAGAGTCCAACAGCAACAACTTTGCTATTAATTCGTATGTCTGGACTTCCAGCTCTTAATTACCCTTGTCTTACATTTTTAACCAAAGACGTTTTATTATCCTGGCGACAAAACAATGACAGGGGGAGGCATTAGACATTGCAAAATCCTAATTCTCTTTATTTCAGTGAATTTAGAATTTCAATGACATTAGAACTTAAATATTGTTTCATGAGGGCCTGGTTATGCTGAGTCAATCTTGGGAATAAGTGTAAGCTGAAGATGCAAAGCACTCTGCACCAGCATGGGTACACATCTCTAATACAAATTGGTGTCCTCAGCCCTGTGATTTCAGATTTGTATCTCATCATCTTTACTGAATCCAAACTGTGGCAAAGCTCGCTATATCCAGAAGCCATTCAGAAGTTTCTGAGAAGCTGAGTCAATAGGTTTCTTTAAAAGTAAAGCCAACAAAATAATTTTAGGATGTTCTCTGATGCTTAAGTGTCATGTCTTAAGGATTAACTATATTGGGACGATGAAGGGTAATAAAGAAATGAAGAGAACTTCCTGCAACAACTGCCACTTCAAGATTTGACAACTGCTCTCCTCTTGCTGCCCTCGTTACTCACATAATTGTACTTGAGATTTTCATTCAACGCAGATAGCTCAGCTAAACAAGACTGGATATGAACACAGAAGAACTGTGTTTACTGTAATCCCTGGCTAACAATTAAATAACACAAAGCATATTAATACTAAGAAAACAATTATACTGGAGTTATAACTCCATTTATTATGGAATAGCATAAATCTATATATGCATAATATAAGAATATGTAGCTATAGCTACAGGAAGAAAATTCAGTATTAAAAAGGTAATTTTGAGGACTAATGAGTGAAAAAAACCTCTAAACTTTCATCACTGCTCTGCTACTGCACACTAAAATACAATGCTGTTCAAATGGTTTAAATGCATGTTTATCTATTTTCATTATTTCAGTATGGTACTCCAAAAAAAATAACTGACATCAAAAAACAGATTACTTAAAGTGGTAAGAACATTTCTGGAAGGTTTCATCAATGTCAGGACCAAGGATGGGAAATGGCTTATGTCTCTTCTTGTTCCACCTGAGGGGGGAAAGGGAAGTGTGGGGGGAGGGAAATTTCACACCCAAAAGCATCGGACATGCAAGCTGCCACTGCAGCTGGCAAAGCACAGGTACCACCACAGCTGAGGACCATTAGAGGCAGCTGGGAATATATAGTCGAAGCTTTTAAGACAACATGCTTATCAGCCTGAATGCTTAACCAATGCTTTAGAAATAAAGGATTACTGGGAGTAGAGGGCCTGTGTTTATACAGAAGAGCTGTAGTGAACTTAAAAGCTTTACAGCTCTTTGTCATGTATTTATGCTTATATTAAAAAAAATCCAAAATGCCATCATCTTATATATATTTATAACTTCAGCTGTTTGAATGCTTTGTCTGACTTGATTCCCAATGGAAGCTGAAAATCGACAGCCCCCCCCCCCCCATGTATTATTTTTACTGACAACACTGCAGAAGGTGAGTAAGGGGATGCTGAGGGTGGACATCCCACCCCTGCCACTCCTGCAAACAACTGTGATGGCCACACGAGCAGTTCAGGACCGAGACAGCAAGGACAACTGCTTTATCTTCTCAGCTCCCAGCACCTGCTGCCAGACCAGATTCAATCACCATCATTTTGCAAGGCAACTCGAACAGATAAGGGTTAACCGCAGCTTTTCCCTTTCTCCACTGCAGCCTCAAATAGCTCCTGAAGTCGCCTACTACCCAGCTACACTCCTCTAAGCCTATTTTCCAGTAATTTTAGAGAAAAGGGGTTCCAGCTGCACATGCAGACTTGCAAAGTGTCAGTGCTAATATATGTCCTCCCACCCTTCTGCTCTTGCATCTATCATGTCCTACCAATGCTCCAGAGCCACCTCAAAAATACAGCATCACGCTTGTTTTCTGTGCGGTTGGCCATTCAAGGAGGGCATGGGCAGGGACGGAATAACACTTTTCAGAAGCAGATGACTGCAGCCACGCAAGCTGAATAAAACATTTAAAAAAACAAGGGGGGGAACTGTTTATAAACTGCTTAAAGTCAATCCATCGAGATGTATTTTCTGCAAAACTTATCTTTTGCAAAACTTCAGATCCCACAGGCAAACCAACCCGTTAACGTTCCTGTTTCTCCCATCCATCATCCAGAGACCAAGCTCCCTGCTGCTCTGATCCTTCCAGGGGAACCAGCTCCAGCAACAGAGGATTTGGCTGAGAATTTCCACCTGTGGCTAGTGGCAATGCAAACAAGCCATTTTCTGTGAAGCTCCTCAAACCAGTCCCAAACCACTGCCTTTCCTTTTCGGAATTAAGAGCAGATGGTAAACAAATCAAAGGACAGTTATCTAAACAGTTGCTGAGATTCAACATCTCTCTTCATTAGCCAGCTGAAATACATTGTTTTCACATTCCTACTCCCAACTCCGATCTGTTTATTGGTTTGCAATAGTGGGGAATTTCCTCCTCCTTTTCCAATAGCAACTTGGTAACCACAGTGCATTTGGCAATTTCTTAAGACAATATTCCTTTGAATCGTTAACCAAAAGGGGCTGGAAATGAGAAACAGCTACACTGGAGGTGGTACAAAGATGCACTCCACTGTAGAAACTTCAGCGACGATCAGATCTCCTGAACTAACTCCTCAATGTCTCCATTTGAGGGGAGAATTTGAAATACCCTTTTCTGACAAACAAGCTAGCAGCAAAGCGAAGGATTCAGAAGTGTCACCTCCAATATCCGTTCAAAACCTGTACAACACGCCGCCTCCAAATCGCTTTGCTCTACCGCAGAGCAGCACATCTTGTGGGTAAAGCCACCTGAAAGAAAGCAGGGGCTGTAGACACTTCAGGTGGGCATGTACACAGCGCCCAAAACATGAGGACAGTGAGGCTGAGCTCTGTCCATCCCAGATGGATGCTCCTCTGCCCCATCCCACAGCGCTGGACCCTCCTGGCAGATGCCATACCTACACTGCAGGATCACCAGGCCTTGGCTGCCGGGGTCTTCTTCGCTGCAGACCCACGTCCCAAAGCAGAGGGGATCACCATAGTGAGAACCAAGGCACGTTTGGGCAGAAGACACCAGGGTGGAGAAGGAGCACCCTGAGGTCTCCAGTAGTCCACAGGTCCTGAATTTCGCCCAGTAATTCCTCCATTCAGCCCACAAATTATGATCATCTCCAATTATACTTCATTCAGGTAACTAGAAAGGGAACGTATAGGAAAACGTGGATCTCAGCTAAAGCAGCCACCATAATGAATCCCCAGATTGCTCCAGTGATGTTTACACTCTAACACAAGAGCACTCCAGCTGCAATGTGCTGTATAGAAACACGACCAGAAAGGAGAGAACATTGCAAATCCAGCAAAAATCCACCCATCCCTTCACTATACGCAGTACCAAAACCACCTCCTAACCCATTAATTAGCACGACCTCCCCATTTCAACCTCACCCTGAGCTCTACAAGGCAGTTTGTTGCCCGTGTGCTCCCCTTCCTGCCATGTGTGCGCTGGGAAAGGCACCCCATCCTCAGCCAAGCCACCAGGCTGTTATCACTAACAGCAGCAGCAAAACAGTGAGAGGGCGAACGCGTGCATAAAGCAGAAAGGAGGAGGAAAATCTGGAAACCCTCCCACTGCTTCAGTTTCTACAGGTGTAAAATGGGAATTATCGGTGCAGTTGCCTTTTGTTAGTGCTACAGGCTTTGCCTACTGCACCTTGTAAAGCATCTGCGTCTCCTGCACAAGCGTTTTTGAAAGTGTCACAGATCTGGAAAAGGAAATTACATGAATCCAAACAGATGGTTAATCAAAAGGTTAGCTTCTGGTTCTGCCGCCAGAGGAAATAGATCTTTTCTTTAGCAAAAATAAATCATATAAATAACATAAACACGAGTCATTTAAGTCAACATAATAATTTAGGTCAATCTGGACTTAACACCTTCAGCATCACCCTGCTAATCTCAGCATTCCTGACTTTCAGTAGTTGAGCTTTAAAAATCATTTCAGTCATTATAGGTCTACAGGGTCTTGCGTTGCGTCTGCAGCCACCTCCCAGGGTGATGCAGGCAAGCGGCTGAGCAGCACGGATTCTGGTCACATTCCCAAAATGCAAACGGGTACAAAGAACGGCATCTGTGTTTCATTTCAGTGGGAAGATTCTCATTTATCAGCAGCCAAATTTGCTGGACTATCACATAAACCCAAGTGTGGGCTGAAGGAGCATTTGGGAGTTTGTTTTCTTGGTGGTTTTTCTTCCCCAACACAGAAAATTGGAAGACGTAGCACCAAAGCCTCAACACGTGCCAGTACAGCACTGTTAAGCACTGGACTGCAGCAAGAGACGGTGTTAAAATGAGCTCTTTGGAGATGAGTTTTATATATAAAATTTCCATGGTTACCTTCATGCAAGTTACCATGGATTAGGTGGGACTAAGTACTTACTTTTCCAAAGCCATTTATAAGCATTTAAGAGATATTTTTTTTTTCCATTCTTGCCTCAAAGTATTTCATACCATTAGCCACTGTTTTTCTGATCATATACATTATGTATTAAGCCTTAACCAAAACTTAATTTTATACTTGTACAGTTTACAGGAA
The DNA here is from genome assembly GCF_017639655.2 of Falco naumanni. Classification (NCBI taxonomy): domain Eukaryota; kingdom Metazoa; phylum Chordata; class Aves; order Falconiformes; family Falconidae; genus Falco; species Falco naumanni. The sequence continues at coordinate 72,532,373 of NC_054059.1, read as the reverse complement.
CTGCATTAGAGAGAGGTATGATAAGAAGATACATGTTTGTATAAATGTCAAGCTAATCTTGACAGCTAGAAAAGTCCTACTGTGAATTAAAGGTTACAAGAAAGTATTTTATCATTCTACCAGATGAAACAGCTGTTGCACCAAATTTTTCCAGATGTTAGAAGTTAGGGGCCATACTCACATTGATAACCGTGACTAACACCTACACAACTGTGTTTAAACAATTATATTAATGATTCTTGTTGTGACTAAAGGAGCTCAAGCTAAAGTGGTGGTGTTTCCTGTCCAAACAATAAAATCTGTAAGATTATCTAAAATTAGAGCTTTTTCTGCTCAGCATCACTTACAGAAAAACTCTATCTGGACAGAATTTCTTGATTTGTACTTTTAATGAAATATTCGAGGCTGTAGGATGTTACTTCAGGGAGGTCACCTACAATAATCGATGGCAGCAAGTCTAGGAGCTGCAGATCTACGTGAACATCACAGTCTACACCCAGCTCAGCCACCTGGCTGGCTGAGCACCAAACACACAACCTACCTACCCCAGCATTTTCTTCACCTGAAAATTGTGAGAAATAGACTATTATAAGCATCTCTTCAGATTTATTTTAAATGATACACCAAAAAAGATAAGTACTATTTCACACAGGATGCCAACACATGACAGAAGATCCCAGCTGGAAAGCCAACTGGTCCCTCAGAAAAAGACATTCAGTTCAGCAAAATGGGTCCTGTCTTTCATGACCTACACTGCCTGAATATGACAAAATGACAACGAGATTTACATAAAGTATTTTATTTCTGTCCAACAGCCAGCCTTGCTTTGCATCACACACCCAGATGACCCAAATCTTAACAGCCTCCATTCTACTGCCCCTCAAATACCTGCACGCTGTCCTTTCTTTCTTGGGCATTAAAATATCCCCACAGATGTAAGGCAGAGCAGACAAATAACTCATTTAAAAGGTCTCAGTACCACCTGACTGGGACTATGGGTGTGTTATAATGGAATTAAGATACAGAAAATGAGTTACACACCCCTGTTATTTGCAGTCCTACTTATCTTCCTCAAACTGCCCAGGCATCCTTATCCCCAGTTTCAAGAGAATTGTTTCTTAAAAATGAAAGGAAAGCAATTTTCTAAGGCATCCCACCTGGCAGGAGGTTGGATGCCAGGCGTGCTGGCAGCGTGGATTTGGCTCACCAGACCAACATTGCCCCCAGTGCTGGTCAAAGCCAGGCTGCCCTTTGCCTCCTGCAACAAAAATGATGAGGTAGTTTTTCACATCAGATTTCCATCAGCTTCATGTGGCACTGTAACAAGCCCACAGTGCAGAGGCAGCCAGATGTGCCCCACAGCTGTCGCTGGGGAGTGATGCTCAAGCCCTGGGAGGAGATCTGGTTGGGAACGCATGACTTTCTGCTGGATCAGCCAGTCCATTCATCCCCATCCTCCCTTCAGATCTGCTATTTGAGCTCTGCCATTGCCAGGCATGTCGCCAAGAAACAGTAAAGACAATTTAATTTCTGGAGGAGCAGTAGGAAAATTGCAGATCTGGGATATTATGATAAAGACATCAGCTCTGTGACTTGTGCCACAGAATCCAAGGGTATGATATGAAGATACCTGTCACTAAATGGTTTCTTTACACAGTGTTACAACTCGCTCAAGCGAAACTTCAACAGATTGCCAGGACCTGGTAGAGTCGAGGGTTTCAACTCCTGAACCATTCCCTTAAGTTAAAACAGCTTTCCACGAAGTTTTACAGAGTGTCTTTCTTTTTATTTGGACATTGTAAAATGTAATTTCTCTTACCTCAGTAGGCTTTGAGAAGGAGGTACAGATATAATAGTGATTTTTAAAAATACTCCACTGAACAGTAGTATATGCATATTAAAAGGAACTATTTTATTCCCAAAGACAAGACGCTGCAAAGCAATAATGTATGTAAAATACACTTCAAAAAGGATGATTTTTTTTTCAGATCAATCTTAAACAAAAGTGAGATCCAAACCACACAGGAATCTAAAAATATCTGGCCAGAGAAAACACCGAGCAGTGAAACAGCCTGAGATTATTTGTTAAAGGGATTTATTCCCCCTTTTTTTCCTTTCTTTAGAGGTTCCCAAGTGCTGCTTAGGGTGGGCCAGGTAGCAGAACCTAAACCACCAAGAAGATCCAGACCATTGGCACCACAAGGTGCTGAATGAGCGTCCTCATGCTACCTCCAGGTGGGTTTTTGTTCAGCTTCTCAAAGCCAGCCTCAGCATTATTGATGGGTAAGGCAATCCAAATATTATCTGTGCAAATCTGCACCTGCACAGGGACACTGTGTTTTAAAAGAAATGGCTTTTAAGCACGTTAATAAGTTGCTGAAATTCTCCATCTCGGGAGCAGCCCATCTACAAACGTTTTGTGTTTTCAATCACGTTAGAGCAAATTAACTCCCCAGTGTTTGAAGTCTGAAGTGAACTCGCTCCGTGGTAATTACCTCCTGTTCTTGTACAAGTAGCTGCTTGTGCCAGCCCAGCTCGCTCTTGCTTCGAGAGGCGATGTTCCAGAGTGCTGCCGTAGTGCCGTGGCTGTTTACATTTCTGAAGACAAGTCTAAAGAACTGTGTTTCCTCCCCTGCTTTAGAAAACTCTCTCCAGAAGAGCTTGTTTAGCAGAACACCATGGAAGCTTTTTGGGAAAAAAAAACCAAAAAAAACAAAAAAACCAAAAAAAAACCAAAAACAAAACAAAACAAAAAAAAATTTTGAAAAACACCATTTCAAAACTGCTTTTTAGAGCAAACTCTATAAAATTATCTTGCATACGTGCTTTTCCTACTCGGTTAAGCCAGACCGAAAGTGAAGAATTCCCCAGTGATTCAGCACATCATTTGAAAACGTGATGCTTTTATTAAGCCCGAACAAAGACAGGTCTCTCAGGGAGGCACTTGACTTCCGAGCACCTGGAGACATTCAGCACTTTGCCAAGCACTCGGGGTGGGTCCACACACAATATCCACATGGACAGCAAAGCTTTGCTGCTGAAGGTACAAGCCCACAGGTAGCGAGCTTGTATTAGCAGCACCTCCAGCAAAAGGATTTTTTGGCTTAATTTGGTTCTCCTAGAAGGTTTCAGGCCACTATCAGCAAGTTAGTCCAGGATTCAGACATATAAAAAGATGCAAAGCACTGGAAAAAATACATTGCACGTTGCTCCCTTTTCCATCCCTCAGTTATCCACCTCTCTCCCCTCAATACACACCCTCATCTTCTGAAATTTTCACTAGGTCTACCTGTTAAAAAGTCACACTCCCTTAAACAAACAAGTCTCAGAGGCCACCACCTGATGGGTGGTTTTATATTTTAGGGTGGTCTTTGCACTTTGCAAAGTAACCAACATCACCGTATGGCTTAGCAGCAGCAGTTGGCCTTTCTGTTCCCTTCAGCTCACATCAGAAGATCCCAAAATGCACAGAAATTAGCCAAAAAGTCCTCCACAAACTTGGTGATGAAGTCCTGGCACCTAGGAGAGACCTTCATGGTCCTAATCAGGTCTTGTTCTCCAAGCACTCCTCACTCCCCTCTTAAGTTTTATTTCACAGACCTTAAGGATGCACAATATAAAGGGTAAAAAAAATGGAGAATGAACCAGAGATCAAAGACTGCCCTGGCAGACAGAAATTAAGACTTAATATGCCTTGAGAGTGCTCTTGTATAAAAAAGTATTTTTTTATACAAATATAAAAAAAGTATATTTTTTAATACAAAAAGAAGCTGATCAAATGTTGATAAGCATTAATATGCTTACAAATGTCTGCTCACAGGAAGAAAAAAGTATTCTCTAAGAGGATTTGGCTATATATAAAATGTACTCATTTCCTAAAATGAGCAAATTAAAGGAAAATATTTTTTATTTGTTTCCATATAGGAATGTGATCTCCAAGTTGACTGTGCCATCTCTGGAAAGCTATCCAAGTGGAAAGGCAAAGCTGGGGAAGTAAGCAAAATTCATCCCAGAGAAACCCCACTGTAACGGACCAGACATATTTTCTCCCATAAGAGTGGAGCTACATGGAAATCATCAGTAAGAATCCAAATTGAAAAGCAACTGGAGGGTGGGCCAGGCAAACTACATCAAAATCCAGAAGCTAAGTTCTGTCAAATAAATACTATTTACTAAAAATTAGGATTGAGATCTTGTCCATCTGGCAAATGTCCGAGACATTTAAAGCTCTCTTGGCCCTGCAAGAGCAGGACTTTATCCTCTAAGGAAAAGAGATGGGAAACGGCTCACAAATCTCTTCTGTGCTGATTTTAGTCCCTATGGATGTGATTTGAGAAACAGCAGTTTCTTCTCTTTATTCCCACCATAGGAAAGAAAAGATTGGGAGATGATGTTATCTTTTCCAGTTTGCCGAATTAGAAGGCTAAACTTCTTTTAACATTTAAAAAACATAATCTGGCTTCGCCTTTATGTGCTTGGGATTTGGAAAGGGATATACACAAATTCGATTTCCCAAAAACTATGCAGCTGCATCAGGCAAACCGGGATAAGAGAAGTACATATGGGATAAGGGATGTATGGGATAAAGGACACATGACCTGGTAGTAATGCAAAACCTGCAAATGGTGGACCCAATACAAATGCCTGTAACTCGTCAGCTCTCCTGACGGAGGTGACTGTGGCCAAGAACTTTAGTCAACGGATGAAATAAAGAACATTTGCCCCAGGCTCAAATGGATATTCCATTAATTATGTGAGAATTAAGCTAAGATTAAGCAAAGATAGAAACCTCTCTTACGGGAGCAGAGGTCAAGAACTAAGAATTTGTTTAATTTCATGGATAAAAACAAACTGACATCAATAAGAAACAACGTCTTAACAAATGCACTCTTAAACACAGGCCTGAGATTTTGTAATGCTAATATTTGTGTATAGACTGGAACCACTGAAGCAACCCCACTAATGCTTCCCAGTTTACGAACCTGCTCCACAGAGAGGGGTAATTTGGGACTCAATTTGGGTAATAACATTTATAGTTTACTGGAAAGTGCTGACCCCCACCAGAGTAAAGTATGTTTCCAGCAGCACTTGGGGATTCTGCAGGCAGGGTGAGATGAAGAGTTAAGACCTCACCTGACCATTTTGCTGGACCAGCAGATACGAAGCTAAGCCCACGGGCATGTTTCTGTGTCACCACTGGAGAGTGAGGTACATGTGGGAGCACCCACCGCCTGCCCAGGATCATGCAGCGATGATCGTCTCAACCTTGCCCTGCTTGACAAGCAAAGAACCTACCCAAGATGAAAGCTGTACCTCACCATGCCCTTTGTAGCCATAGGACAAGCAGGAATGCTTTTGAACTGGAAGAGGGGAGACGGAGATGAGAGCTGAGGAAGAAATTCTTCCCTGTGAGGGCGGCGAGGCGCTGGCCCAGGCTGCCCAGAGCAGCTGTGGGTGCCCCATCCCTGGCAGGGCTCAAGGCCAGGCTGGACGGGGCTGGGGGCAGCCTGGGCTGGGGGGAGGGGTTCCTGCCCGTGGTGGGGGGTGGGACTGGGTGGTCCTTAAGGTCCCTTCCCACCCAAACCATTCTGTGGTCCTATGATTCTGTGATTCTTCAGTTCCTCTTGGTGTACTGCATTCTCCTTAGCTGTGGGGTGCTCAGGGCTCAGATAACTTTAATTCAGCCAATTAATTTTCCATTTAGCGTGCAATTTTCAGTGACCATTCATTCAGCTTCTTGCCCTTAATTGTTTGGCTTAATTCATTTAGCAAGGTTGGCTCTTCTCTATGCTAAATGCAAGGCCACAGCGTTCTGAGCAAGCCTCGGGCCAAGACCTCCACAGCCCTGGTTAGCTCACAGCCCAGGCAGCAAACACCAGGAGCTGACTTCTAAGAACAAGAAGTGCTGCTGGAGGCTGTTGCCCTGCTCAAGACATACATGTTTTTCCCCAAAAGGTGCTACTATCCCACAAAGCTGGTGAAACAGGCATCTCCCTCCCCGTTCACACAAAGCATCTGCATGTGTCATCTTAATTCTGTGCAAGAGATGAAGCAAAACACGCTAAAAACTTAGAATTGATATATTATTAATATATAAATATATAAATTATATAAAAATATACCCCAAATATATTAAGGATGTTCCTTCAAGGAGATTTGGCTGACCTCTCAGCTATTCTCATGCTGTGGTTCCAGCTGCAGGACGGCCACAAAAGTAAGTGGATGACTAAATGTCATGACCTTGCAAACAGTGGCCTCCAGCTTTCTAATCTTAAGTCTTCCGAACCTGCGAGAACATCTAAACTGACCCCTAGAAAAGGGAATCCCAAGCTGTTTGCAACACATTATTTTTTCTAGAACTTGTGATTTTTTTTCTCTGTTCAAACAAGCGCAGGTATGAATCCCTGTCATCCTAGCTTCTGAGCACAAGAAACAGGTTATGAATCTTCTAAACATAAAGTAAGGGTTCCAATGGAGGAACTCGGCCTGACCTTGACCCTTCCCCACCTGACAAGTGCTTCCATTTCCCTGATTAGTCCCTAAACAGATCTATTGAAGAGCTGAGGAACAACTCCATCTGAAAGCTGGGTAAGGGAAAAGAAGGACTGGATGCCAACGTATAGATTACTATAAGGAAATGACATTTTTGAAAAATGTTATGCTTCTAATAGTTTTGGCACAAAGCAAGGAATTACATCATTTATTCAGAACCTGGGAATTCTGGACTCCTAAATGCCTGGGATCTCCACTCCTAACAGGTCCTCTCCTTAAAAATCCACAGGAGATGCTGAAAATTCTCTGTCCCTTCATGATTTCTTACTGAAAGTGCCGCCTTCTCCTTTGAAAAAGCGGGTAAAGAAAATCAACAAAGCTTACTTGTTACGATTTCTTGGAAGGAAAGGGCTCACAGCCTATTCAGCCTCTCTTCCTCCTTCTCCTCCTCCTCCTCCAAATAAAACAGCAAGCCCCATACCTTAAGCAAGCACCCGTTTCCATGACAAGCTTGGCACTCGTGCTGGAGCCTTTAAAGTCAGAAGGACAAGAAGCCAAGCAGCACGCTGCTCCGAAAGCTAGCCGAGCTAGAACCAGTTCTCTAGGACAAATACGCTATGTAAACACTAATAACATAATCTACTTAAAAGCACTATTACCAATGATACAGAACCACGGTGAATTTTCTAACACAAAGATAAATGCTAGGACAAATATTTGTTTAGTGCTAAGCAGAAAGACCTGAGCAGAAACGATTCTGGCCTAGAGCAGCTCCCAATGAACCAGAGCTGCCCGAGCACCACGGATGCTGCAGCAGGGCTTTACAGCCACTGCAAGAAGAGGGGGTGGTTTTTTTTAATTTTATAAAGCAGTATTAATATTTTATGATGGCATTCTTCTGCATTCCAAACATATAAATAACTCCAGATTGCTGAATGCTTCAACAGCCAAGAATATATCCTCTTTACCCTTTTCTGCCTTTTTCTCTTGCGGGGGGGGGGGGGGGGGGGAAGTATACTAAGTATAATGAAAATGCAACCTGACATCATGAGCAATTCTAGGCTTGTTCAAAGACTTTGTATCTCTGAAAGAATATGAGATCAACCTAGCCGGTCTGTTTAAGAGGGATGTGTAATAATGCAGATATAATGAAACTGTAAAAACTGAAAAGGCAAGACAACAGGGTATGCAGCAGGAACACTGTACAAAGATTATTCTTGAAATTCTCCTTTGATTTAATTCTGTGTAGTTGTATTCTATGGCCAACTACTTGCAGTGAAGCAAGAGAAGCATTCTGAGGTTGCTATTGCCAATTACAGCAAGGGAGAAACCGAGACTGCTGCTACCAGAAGCCCCTGTGCTGAGATCCTCACTGTCACAAGCAGTAAGGGAGTTCAGGGGTGAAGTCAGAAATTATATGGTTCCCAACTACAAGAATACGCCCTGAAATCTTCCACACACATCCTAAATTTTTGAGGTCATCCTTTCCTCAGGACTTCCTCCAGTCATTCTTATATATTAAACTCTCAACATCATACACTCAAACAATTGCCTTTTAAATGGGCAGTGAGAAACAGTCCAGAACTCTCAACCTTAATTCAGTATTTCCATCCTTCCTCCTTAAAATGCTTCAACCCCTCCAAACAGATGCTGAAAAATATCAACAACACTTTTCACTTAAAACAAAGAAAACGCACACAGAGGAAGTAATGTAACTCCAAGGGCTAACAAACCCAGGTCTGCTCTCCCAGTCGCACCGTTACAATCTGCTGTCCTGCTATAGTTTCTATTTTTGCAGGACAGCACCCTCACGTTCACAACCAGCCATCGAATATTTTGATCCTGATGCATCACGTACATTCACCTGTCACAGCCTCATCCCCACTGCTGCTCGTTTTATGCCACTGAAAACTCAACAAGTCCTTTTATAGGGAGGTCCTGCCTCAAAACTAGACATCAGGGTGATACTCCCAGATCAGGGACAGTGCTAAAATCCAAAATATTGACCTTGCCTCAAATGAGTGGAAGGTTCAGGTTAAGTCTCTGTGGACTAGCCTCACCGCTGGTGCCGCACGCCACAGGAGAGCCTCTCGGACGGTGGATCACAACATGTACTGGTCCCTCCAAAAAACAAGCCGTTGAACAAAGAAAAGAAAAATGAAACCCACAGCAAAGCAATTCCACAAAATCAAAGGACATAACCACCAAGCCTATTCAAAAACAAAAACACTATGCCCATCTACTTCTCGTATACCATCTTATTATTACAGCTAAAGCATGCAAATAAAAAAAATCTTGGTCCAATTTAACTACAGTAGAAGTTACACTTGCCACTTTATCAGCATATGGAAAAGGAATGACACTAGGAGTAGGAAAAAGCTTGTACAACAGCAGACCAGTTCTGCAGAGCAATATTGTATGTTTTTCTAATACATAATAGATCAAACAGCTTAATAAAAAATAAGCTCATTTCTGACAGAACAAATATTCAAGGGCATGAAATACTGTTTCAAATTATTTCACTTAAAGAGGAGAAGAAAAAAACAATCTTGGCTGAGCAAGCCGCATGCAAAACTGCAGTGCTGTGCCAGCAGCTGTGGGGCTTCGGCGCAAACCACAGCAGCAGAAGGCTATCACAGCTACGAAGTCACACAATCAGCTCTCATTCTTCCCTTTAGAAGCCACACTTTCCCATTGTACGCCACAACGCCACGATATCCTGAAGCCCAAACACATCTGCAGCTCCCAGCACGCTAGTACGCATTTTCCCCCCTCGTCTGATTGATGGGAACCACTTCGGTCGAGAGATGATTTCTGGCCTCATTGTATGTGTAGTAACAGATCCTTTCCTCTCCATGGCAGGAGCATTTTATGTGGTTAATACCAACGAATGCTCGTTGTGCCAAGTCCTCAGTGCAACAATAGGAAAGAAGATCCCCACGTTTCCTTGAGAAAAATCCTTAAGAGTCCCTTTCCAGTATATAGAGAAAAAGAAATCTAATATGCAACCTTACGTTTGAAACTGCTTAGGTCAAATCTGCTCAGCTTGCAAGTCATTTTTATTTTTTCTTAACTGCCTGCCTTGTAAAGTCACCTGGCAGCTAAATGTCAATATAACTTGTGCTTTGGCACAAAGCCTCTGCAATTAGGATATTTCATTATGGTACTGGGTACATTAAACACATTTATGTCTTATTCTTTTTTGTTGTTTTACTTACTTTAACTGGTAGTTTTGTTTCTTCTTACAGAATGCCTGTAAGGTTTGTGTTACTAGTAAATAAAATACTTAAAATTATGTTCTCCTAGAAAGAGATCTCATGTGTTAACGTAAACCAGAAGTGAGCTTATTACTTATACACCCCTTAAAAGAACAAGGATATTTATAGGGAAAGACACCAGCAGAACTGCGCTAGGGTACAGGACACCGCAATACGTATTTCTTCTTGAAAATCATTGAACAAATCCATTTTAAAAATACCAAGCGTAGCCCCAAGGCCACAGGGAGAAGAAAGTGGTTTAGCAGGTAAAACGAGACAGCCCATGCTTTAAAAACCCAAGTGAACACATGACGATGGTTCTTACATAGAAATCCTGCACAGCAAGCAACTGTATCTGGTCAGTAAGTGCTTTTTAGCCCGCTATCATCCAGCAAAACAAACTGGCTCTTTCTTCAAAATGCCAGGACCTCCAGCAATTACCCCCTGACATCCTAATTGACTCAGCAACTGGAGATTTTAATTTCTGAAGCCTCATCTCTGCAGTTAGCCTTGATTTAATTTCCCATAATCTTCAGCAATAAATTACTTCTACCCAAGCTTTGCCTCTATGAGATTACTCATACAGGTAAAACACAAGAAACAGTTGAAAAATAACTTACAGGGAAGTCAGCAGTCACATTTGAAAGGTTGTCATTTACAACAAATTATGCTGCAAAAAAAAGCCTTGTACTATGAGTCAGAAGCTAAAGGTAAAAACCGACCATGAGATCTGGAGTCAGTATTAGCAAAATGCGAGTTTTCTAGTTGCCCCTTTCCCTGTACAATTTGCTCACCAAGTGCCGCACATTATTAGTCTCTATAAGGATACGCCATAAAGTTTTCAGCATTTTTCAGTTTCTCTGATTTTCATTTGAGGTTTCAAAATAATTTAAAAAAAAAACCAACATTGAGAAAGCAGTCTTAAAAATCAAATACTGTGGCAAAATGCAAACGGGCACAGTGCAATGTCAAAAAAAAACCCCAAACCCTTGAAGACTTCGGCACTAGCTTTTCTGGAAGCCAAAAAGACCATTAGATCCGTATTTATTTGGAAACGAAGCCCTTGCTCCAATACGACCCATGCTCCGGCAAAACACCCCGTGTTTTGTACATGGAGACAAACCCAGCACGCAGATAACCATCCCAATTAATAAACCAAAAGCCCTTTTCCCCAGATTTAGCGAGCCTAATAGGTTAAAGTACATGTCACACCCTTTCTCTACACCCACTACATAACTCTCGGCTTTGTTATGTAGACAAGCAGGCAACCAGCTTAGTAAGCATCTTAGCGTATTTACAAAAGGCCTCTACATTAGCACTCAGATATTATGTAAACTAAGCCTTTGCGAGAGAAAGATCCATTGCAGAACAGAGAAAAACAGACATTTCCCAAAGGGATCACTGTTTTGAAACAATACTTTCAAGGCTCTACCACACACTGCTCACCCATACAGACAATTAAAAACACAAGCTCACCAAACAATTAAGGGTTTGTCACTGGCATGAGGAAAAGTAGAATAAATTCTAAAAGTAAATGTCAGCTTCATAAGGGCATATATGGTGATTTGGAGAGGATAAACGTGCACAGCTCCAACATTCCCAGCACCATCTATTTTTGGTATAAGCTAAAGGAATAAAGGAGCGAGATTCAGCGCGTTCAAAAGCAGAAGAGTTCACAGTGATGCTAAGGTTCCTTGCAGCATCTCCGGCACAACCCAACCCTCTCCCACCACCCCCAAAATCCCCGGGCGTGCCAGACTCGGTGTCTCGTGGTCTCCATCAGAAGAAACCAAAGGGGCTGAGACAAGGCGAGCGGCGCGGGAAGCCAGGCACGCAGCTAGCCAAACAGAAAGTGTGCCTCTTCCAATCCTCACCTCAACCCTCTTCATCTCCTTCGGTCATGGGATGAGCCTGTAAATTCTTAGGGTGAGGAGCACGTACCTGTCAAGCGTTGATTTTGGGTGGTTATACCCTATGTTATGCTCTTCCTAATGGATTCCTAGCCCAGTCCAGGCAAGGAATAGAGAACCAAGAGAGCCCCAGAGAGCTGCGGTGAGACCATACACTTCATAAACTAGGTCATTTATACTTTTTTTTTTTTCAAATGAGGCGTGGACCATAGCACCATCCCTATAGCAGGTGATGCCGAGGCTCCACGTGTCTCCAGAAGCATTCCTCCCTCCTCACGCTCCCCTGGGTTATAATTACTGGACAGAACCACAAACACATGTTCAACCTTCCTCCTCTGATGGGTCCAGGCGACCAGGCTACAAACCAATTCACAAGGCTGGTATCCCTCAAGACACAGCTCCAGAAGTCACGGGCATTCCTAATCGATTCCTGCTTTGGAGCAGAGCAGCCAGACCCCTACGAATAGAAGCTGCAAAAGCCCAAGAAACAGTCTTTTTCCCGGTTTGGAAGGAGGGGATTTTCTGGCTCCATTATTTCCATCATTCTGACTCAACACAGGCATTTGCGTGCGTGTATAGACATCAGGCGGAGATGGAGCTGCTATCAATGGAGAGTCAGTCTCCTGGAAAAGACAAAAGGTTCATTTCTACTCATCAAGGGTCTTGTAAAACGCCAGTCAGCACTCAGGTTCATCCCTCAAGCACAAGAGTAGGTTTTGCAGAGTAAAATTTTCACAAGCTCAGAAAATCATGGCTGTTCAAGCCCCATGCAAATGCCAACTCCCTAGCAACACAAGCTTCCTATTCTGGAACAAAAGCTCTCCAGGAAGGAAAATGCTCATCCTCCAACGAGGTCAGAGAAAGCCTGACATCATGGAAAGATGCTACCACTCAGGCTAGAGGAATGTGCTGAAGCAGTGTCAAAAAGATGTACAGAAAAGCTTGTTTTCTTTTGAGCCAGCACAGCGCAAGGCAGGGAGCTGGGTGGAAGCTGCAGCACCCCAGGGGTGCAGCTCTGCTGTGTCCATGCTCAGACACTACACATCATCAACCCGTACCTGCTCTTCCAGAGCTCTGCTACTCCACCCCAGCCAGCTGGGCTCAGCAATCCTGAACCTTTTAAACACCAAGAGGGATCCGTCCTGCAAACCAAGCAAGCTTGTGGAAGCGGGGGAGCAGAAATTCTGCAAGATTTAGAGAGCAGAAATGCTGGATGCTGAGCTGTTACTCATCATAGTTCACCACAATATTTTCTTTTAATCTTTTTTTTTCTCCCCTTTTCTTATCCTCACTCTTGTGCTGGAACAGCATCATTTTACTCCCCACACAGCCTTGGGGCTCGCACTAACCTGGGGGCTGGGAGCTCCAGCACTGGTATTCCCTGACGCTAGTTACACAACCTTTGCCACCACGCCGTTTTGCCTCCTTTCTACACACTCCTGGGTTCAGCCTCATTTAAAGTCTTTTATCAAGGGAGGTGTTGTGGCAACTTTCTTCTGGTTACAACTTCACATTTCAGGCTCTTAAAATATCTCTTAATTCCTCCTTTTGTAGTGAATGCAGCACTGGTAATGGCTTCCCCACTCGCTGCTTATTATCAGTCATCCAGATCCCTTAGAAAAGGGTTTTTTTTAAACCAGTTGAGCATATCACACCAATGTAAGAACAACTTAGGTTACAATCTGAAGCCTTCTGAAGAGTAAAGCCAATTATTTCCAGACTTTTACCATGGTTTTCTTATTTTCTCACAGAGGTTAAACAAGTTTGGTAAGGTTACATGACCTTCTGCAAACCTGCCCTGCCTCTTTTTAACCCTCTTTTCCTCAATTTAGGTGTTCTTTTTTTTCAAAAAATGGCATAAGACTGGTATTTATTTCACAAAATGATCTTGCTACCTATTTACAGGGTACCTTTCTGTTGGAATATTCATTTCTTGTATGCAGTATTCTTAGTCAAACTTTATTTCAGTTTATTTTGAAAGGGATAGGCAACAGCTTGGGATTAACCCTCCCCTTCTTCCAATATACCAGAAGTAGTGCTATATTAGAAGTCTTCAATATTTGATTAGCAACCAGCATGGCCTTAAAAAAACCTTTGGCAGCCTTTAGATTGCTGTGGGGGTGCACGGCCAATATTGTTAAGGAACTTTTAAGCAAAAAAAAAAAATGTCCAAGTAGCAGTCCTAAATACTGTACTCTCTGCACAGATCTGACAGTTGTTTAGGATTTGAGTAGGAAAGCTTGAAAATTTAACTGCTTTTGTAAAGCCACTTGATCATATTGATAGTGAGGTGCTCCTATCATTGAAGCATGACCTATTTACATGTTTAGTGCCCAGCAGCACACAGGACAACCAAGACAACAAATCCAGGATCAGCTCTGGCACCCACTGATGTGAGCAACCTTAGTGCTTCTTGGGACTTGCAAGACGGCTGGGCTACATAACCCCCAGCTTGCTGGTCATATCAGCAAACCACCAAACAGCCATTTCACTTTCTAGAGATTTTTTCCTACTCCAGAATCCTTCAGGTCTGAACACAGCAGACAGTTTTTAGCCTTTAGCTGAAAGCCAGATCAGTTTTTAGGGAGTGCTGAATCAGTCAAAGTAAATGTTACAGAGAGATTTCAATGTAGTAGTAATTAAAAGAATTTATAACATCTGAATTTATTCCCTTTACTGGCTTCCTAGTCGTCATTTTTTTCAAAATCTTGGCTAGCCGCTAATTTTTCAGTGCATCTCATCTCTATTCTGGAAGCAAGAAGGCAACCGAGCTGTCTTTTGTCTGGTCAGCACAAACAAGCTGAAAAGATCTGGGTTACGCAGCGGGCTAGAGCTGCAGAAGTTCAGCCACATTGCAGGAAGTCGACTGTGCAAAATTAAATCCCAATTTCCTTTTTGGGACACATATATTGGCTGGAGATAGGATGGTTCTAAATTTTTTTTGCAGCAAAAAAAGAAGAGGGTTTTTTGCATGCTTCAAGTCAGAGGTGTTAAGCTAATGAAAGGGATCAACAGGACTTCATGATGGTTGCTCAGTTATGGACACTAAAGCTGCAGCTTTTTTTGAATTATTTCTTTGATTTGGCATTTCCTCTTCTTCACAGCTTTTTTTTTTTTAATAGACCCTTTATACAGCAGAAAAATATAATTCACAGGAAGCAGATGTATGTCAGAGGAGGAAATTTCTACAAATTCGTCTTGCACACCCCAAAAGCAGATGGGTCCCATAGTCCATTCTCAAGTGCTTTGCTGAATGAGGCAACAAAGCCCCCGCTACCATATTAATGAAATCCTTTCTTTGGAAACACTTAACTTTCTATGCTGCACATTTAGAATTAAAGACTTTTGAAGGTTACTCCATGCAAGCTGATTTGTTTCTTTGATTGTTTTCTTTCAAATCCACAAAATCTTGCAGACAAATAGCCCAAACCGTCCAAAATTATTTTTAAATTCCTTACTACCCAAAACCTGATAATTGCTTTTAACATTCTTAGTTTTCCTTGTCTTGTTTTCCCGCTGCATTACTTTCTTTACAGCTCACACCTCCTATGGTTTAATGCCAGGCTTGCTTTTTTAAAAACACTACTTGAGACAACAGGATTTACTTGGCTTTAAAGCACAAGTTTTGACAAATGCATTTCTTAAGTTCTCTTGCTTGCAAGGAAAATTCATGGCACCTCCTACCAAAACAGATCCTAAGATCCAATAAAAACCTGGAAAACCCTTGCTGTTGCATCTCCTCTTTGGAGAGTGGAAATCTCAAGCTTCCAAACACACAGGCTAAGGGACGGACTGTCTGTCAATCTTATCATGATGAAAGGTCTTCATCATCCTCAGCTTTTAAATTATCTGCTCGCCATATAGAATAGAATCATTAACAGTGTCTACTAAGTTCAGCTCCTTCCTGACCCATAAGCATTTCCCTGCACCTTTTATTTATCAGGTCTCTTCTACCTCTTTCAGCATTCCCCAGTGAGCTACAAGTTTCCTCCGTGCACATTTCTACCTGGAGCAGTTCCTCAGGATACACCCTCCATCAGCACAAACAGTCATCATTTCACTAAATCCAATGGGTATATTTTTACCATCTGAGATCATCTCCTGTACTCCTACCTCTGCATAGCTCAAATCTCATCTCTTTACCATGCTGATGCTCTCATTCCCCACAAAGTTCGACCACTTACAGTCCTCTTCGTGCTGATCCACCTCTTCATGGGCAATTTGTGTTGTCTGCTCCACATTGTAATTTACTACTTGCTTACGTTGGCTCTTACAGATCTGACAGTTATGAAATACCTTATGCTGAAAAAAATACTCCTGGCTGTAACACCTTGTTAACTAAATCCAAAAAAGATGCCATCGATAGTGAGGGCATGTTCTGGGCTCTGAGCTATTCTCAGATGCAGCATAGCTCCCTCTGTATAAATCAAACATTTGTTTTGCAGTGTCTTTACACTTTTTTACACCAATTAAAAATAAATAAATCAAAGTAAATCCCATTCGCTGCTGGCATCACATCTGCTTCGCCTTTTTGTGATCTCCCTTCTAGAGCTTTTTCTAAATAGTTTTATGGCTTTATTATAGTTACAATGGTCAAAATCATCTTATTATGCAACCTGTTGAGACAACATTTTGAAAGCATGACAACTGGAAGCGCTGATGATGAATTAATTATTACAGTGTGAATAAGTAGTTTCATCCTTCTGATGTCCAAGGACGGGACTTTACATAACTTTTAAAGGAGACAGGAAAATTTTCATCCTTAGATTGCTCTTCAAGAGGCTTCTCCTGAAGTTCTCAAGTCTTGGCTCCTACTCTGCAGAATTCCACCAACAACTTACTACAATCTCCCAGGCAATTTATGATTCTGGCAAGACTCAGTGCAATCTATCACTCGGGTGACAGACAGAACATAAACTGTATCCTGGCTGACATCACTGCTGTAGTCTCTAGTGAAGTCAGAAGAAACTATTACAAAATGAAAAACAATGCTGTCAGAATTGCATTCTTTCTACCACTCCTCAAGTTCCATATTTCTTCCTCAACACAGGTTATTTTGCTTAAAACAGATGCGGTTTATCCAAGAGGACTTTTACCACCACTATTAACTGAAACACTCAAATAAAAGATTACATAAAATAGTACAAAACAAGCCTGAAAGCAGGAAAAGGAAGGTTGTCAGAATTCTCAAAGCAGTTGCTGTGCTGCAACTATATTAAAGTATATTTTCAAACACTAGTAAGGCCTTAAAAAAATCAAGTATATGAACAAGGGTTGAAACTACTAGAAAATGAGCAAATGATTTGACGCTACCAAGAACAAGACAAACTGGAGAGGTCTACAATTTGCTAAAGGCAGCATAGAATATACTCTGATCCTCCTAGAATGAAGTAAGGCTTTTACTTGGATCTGATTCACTGTAACTTACTACACAACTACTTAGTCTTGTTACATAGTCCTAACAAAACCTCGCAGAAAGGCAGAAAGGTAATTAAAACAGGTGGACTTCTCACATTCCCTAATTCTATAAGCAAGGCTACAGCAGGCTGCAGAAAAAACATACACAACCTCCAGGGGAAACATGCTTGCTAAAATATTCAAAAAATGGAGAAAGCCTTGGGTAAATGCCATTCCTACATCAACATCAGAGATAGGTCATCAGAAATTCCAGCCTTTGAGGATAATGCCTCCTACCCAAGAAGAAGTATGAATGAGGCTTGTCATTAACTACAGACACATCCAAACTATCACACAAGCAAGAAGATTCTTCCCACCCAGACACCAACGAGGATGACTGGCTTATCAGGTGAATCGTCAAGGTCACCGACATCCTCCCATGTTCTCATTCCTCAAACAAATCAAAATGGAAGATAAATATTTGCATAGAGCTGCTAAATCCAAAGACTCAATGTCCATTATTAAACACGAGTAGACAGTAGCTCACTACCACTGGCAAGAATCACCATTTTCCAATAAACCGGTGGTTTGCTCAGGGATTAAAATTTTTAGAGGCAAAAATGTGCAAAGTTATCGCCTGCTACAGCACGTTGTGTCAGTCCCTTCTCCCATTTCCAGAGCTGGAGAAGACTTGCATGACAGCCGACTACATGAAGATTGACACTTTTACCTCCCACCTGCATGGGACTCCAGCAGCCTAGAAACTTTCCCCAAGTACCCTGGTATTCTGACAGACATTTGTATTATTACCATATTCTTTCTAAACTGAGCAATTAATGCAACGCTGACTTAGCAACACAATCAAACACAAAAGAAACCTGTCCTATTTAGCTGCCTAACGCATCCAAGCATGGGCAAAATTTGCACCGTTCTACCAAAGCCTCCCTTCTCACCTGAAAAGGAACAGCAAGAGATTCTTCTAGAAGAATTAAATAACTTAATTAGCATTAGCATGCGTAAGTACTTACATCTATGTTTTAACCTTCTGCCTTCCATTCCAGCCTGTCCTCATCTTCCTCTTCTCTAATATCTTTATCCAGGTTTCCTCCTCCCTCTTTTCTTTTCACTGTCCCTCACTTCCCCTCCACAGAAAGAAAGGTTTGAAATACCAAAGCAGCATCCTCCCCTCCACAGACACTGCTCCTTCTATTCCTCTAATGGATTTTATCGTTTTTCTTCTTGCTCACTCACTGTTTCTACAACCAGGATGGCGAGGTGCTCCCTTCAGCAGGGGCTTTTAAAGGCGAGAGGCTTTGTTGAAACATTGCCTGCCCAGGGGCACGTCAAAGGAACTCTGAGTGCCCACCACACACACACACACACTCGAGAAGGTTTATAAGTTTTTTTTACATTATTAATACCAAAAGAATGCAGCCAAATCACAGAATAAATGAGGACCGACGTTAAAATATTTGTGTACTTGTTTACTTCTCTTGCTAATGGTCCTAATTACAGAGGCCACTGTGGTCTACTAATTTACCTCTCAGGGCACAAAAATGTTCTAAAAATTCAGTAATGCCTATGAAACTTTATTTAGAAAAAGAACAGGCTCAGATCAAAAGAAATGTACCCAACCTGCACCCATGCCCAGGAAAGTAGACCGCAGCAAAGGCAGCCCATGAGGACACATGGAATTTCTTCACCGTGACACTACACGTTGAAAAGTTGGAAGAGCAGAGCAAAGATCCTCGAAGAGCATTTCAAACCAGAGAGAATATACTGCAAATAGTATTAGCCACCGAGACTATTAATTTAACAGGTTTCTGCTGCAGCTGAGGTGCGCCAAGAAGCTTAGCAAAGCATTCAAAGGCCTGCTGGATCACATTACAGACAGCACTTTCATACTTATGTGCAATAAAGATTGAGTTTAACCTAAATATACATCCACTTAAAGCGACAGCTATCCTTTTCAAAGTAAAAATACTTCTGAACTTTTCTAAAAGTTTTTCTTAAATGGTTTAACCTTGCTTGCAAAAGTTTCCGAGCAGTCCGGTATCAGTACATTGTGCTCCTGCACTGAAGATTATGTTCAAGACCAAATCTAGATACAAGTCTACGGGAAACTGGAACACCAAGCCTGCAGATGTACTGCAATGGTCTTTTTATCTAAATCAGTTTAAATAAATAGAATTTGCATCTGGCTGGAGACAGGGTATAGATAACAAGCATTCCTGACACACCAGTTGCAAAATCTGCATGCTGTGGTTTCAGACTTGTACATTTCTATAGTCCAAGGCGCCTGAATTCTGGTCTCCTCTACAGCCACAAAATCACCTAACATCTCCTGTTACGATTTTCTGCAGCAAGGTGGTCTATGGCAAGGGCAACAGCCTTTGCTGGCATGGCTACCCAGTATATTCCTGTTGGACGTACTGGTTTTCAGCCAACATTTTAACAAACCTAAACTTCCAAAGTAGCTTAAATTAAGACAAGACCTCTCAAGCTGTGATGAAGGTACAGAAGAAAAGCAGTGGCAGGAAAAGAACCTCAATCAGTTTCAGTTGTAATTTACCCCCAAAAATCCACTCAGATGATCCTTTGATACGACGTTTCATTCTAACCCCATAATATAACTAGCATGTGCAAAAATACAGTGCCAGGAGCACCCTCTGCTCTTGCTACAGCAGAGCAACCAAAAGCATCATGGATTCAGAACCTCCTGCAGAAAATTCTTAGACTGAAAAACATTAATAATCTTATGAGCAAAGAAAGTCAAAAGCAAAACAAAAATCAAGAGAAAACAGGGAAATTAAGAAAGCAAGCTAAGACTTAGGATACTTGAATGCCCACGTCAGCCTGCAGGACAGCTCTCGCAGGGATGAGCACCACTAACTGCCCAGACCTGCCCAGCAGCCACCAAGGTGTAAAGCAGGTTTCCACGACCAGCACGGCAGCTCTGCCTACAGCTATAACCCTTTTAGCCCAACATCCAGAATCCACAGGCTGCCAAGTGGACACTGCCACTGAAGATTACCATGGCTTTTCCCCGGGATGAAGTGAAGAGGGTCATCACAGAGGGAACAGCCATCACTTTCTTGCACAAAAGTACTTCCCACTCGCTTTTTCCTCACTAGCACAAGCCAAAGCCTTCTCCTGACGAGGGCTTCTCTCCAACGATGCATACAGCACTTGTCCTTAAAGCAATTACACAGGCTATGAGCTATTCACCATGTCAACAACAATTTCTCTACTACGGACTGAAACAGCTTAGGAAAAGACACCGCTGAGGTCTGCCTTCCCTGCTGGAGGGCGTCTCTTCACCTGAGCCCACGAGGACAGGTACAAAGAACGGCTCCTCTCCAGAGGCAGGCGATGGATGGAGAAGGTGAAGCTGCTCTGCCCAACTCCAGCTAGTAAACACGACACAACTGGCATCATTGGAGAAGAAGGATACTAAACACTTTATAAATATCATTCATTTTTCCAAAGGTAGTGGAAGGCGACTACAGCAAGCTTCTCAAAATTATGTTTTACTGGTTTCTGGAAATAACTGGTTAAGCTACCGAGGCTCTGACAGCCCCCAGCTCCTCACAAATTCATGTTATGAGCTGTGGTTTCCTGTTTGTTATGTTTTCCAGTATACTTAAGACACTGCCTTGAAATAAGTTACTTTACCCCTGCACCCCCCCCCAGCCCCGTCCAAGGCTGACATTAAACCATGTAAACATCTGTTTGAGGTAACAAGTTTGTCTTACTTTCAGAAGAGGGAAATTGCCTAAATTTAGGGTCTTTATCGCATCCCTTTGTAAATATATACCTCCTATATGTTTTTGTTTAATAAACTACTCATCAATTAACATTTAAGTGTTCAAAAATAAGCAGAGAGAAAGCTTGAAACTCATTTTAATTACGCTTTGATAAAAGAGTCAACCCATTTCTTCATGCACTGAAAAGCAGTCATTTAGACTGTCATCTTAGCGAGTGAATTAATTTTCTTAAAAGCAAGGGAGAAAATGAGAACGATTTAGGTTAACGCTGAGCACCTAGTAAATGTTTGCAGCGTTTACCCAGGTTATGCATTATACCACCCTTCCTTTAGGGAAAAAGGTCAATCGCGTAGTAAAAGCAAAATACTGTTGAGTCAGGCCACCTGCAATCCAGCCCCGGTTCTGAAATCAGGCAGCTGCAAGTCCTTGGCCGTGCTGCTGAAAGCTTGTGACTCCATTTAGTCATCTGCAAAATGAAATGTTCGGTGACACCACGCGAGCACGTCTGCGCACGCGTGCAAACCGCGATCTTTGGAACAAAGAGGCTGTACGGATACCGTGGTTCAGCCTGGGGCCTTTGACAACGTCGCGCCAGGTAGCGTACGTGGCTCACCGCAACGAAGAGGCTGGTCCTGCGAGCAGGGCTTGCTTTACTCAGGGTGAAGGATGTGTCGGTGTAAACCGTATCAACACGCAGCACACTTCACGGATAGATAGAGCCCCAGCAGCAAAGGTATACACATGGCCTTCAAATGAACGACTTTTTCTTTTTTTCCTTTTGGACAGATTACCGAAGAAAACAAAACCTGGCACAGGCAAATGCTCTCTGCTGAGCTGCTCTTTATTGGATGGTGATGTTCTGCTGCACTACAACACACATTTGGATCTAATTACCCTATTAAGAGTCACAGAAGGGATGCGCTAACTATATTGTCTCCAGTAGGTCACCAGCAGGAGCCCTCTCTCCCTCTGCCACACCAAACCCCGAAGCCGCAGAGCAGCACGCTCCACCTGGCTGCCCAAGGAGCCTCCCAAGCAAGCCAGAGGAAGAAGCCACTATCGGTCAAAGTAGGGTATTAACAAGGAAAACAGCGTTTCAGCCTAGCAGGCAGGGAGTCACTTGCTGCGTGCTGCTGGGCTCGGCTGAGATGTCAGCTGTGACCCTCAGATGCTAAGCTAGCTGACATAAAATGGAAGCAACAGAGCTGGAAGGTACCTCTTCCTGGTGTTGCAAACCCCATAGCATGATCCCCTTTCCTCTGACAAAGTCAGTGTGCGAGGCGCTTTTATTCTCCTGGGATCGCACATGCACTTGGCAGATTGAGAAATCTGGTGTACTTTCATATAAGATCCCAGTGCACTAGTTATTATTTTTAAATTTATCTGCTTCTGAAGCTCCATTAATTTCACGAAACCTTTATGAAGAAAGGGTGTGAAGAGCTATTTTTGAGAAAATCTTCAGGTTTTTCCTCCCTTTTTTTTCTAGCAAGTCATCCTTTGCCTTCTCATTTTCTACTGAAGTCTGCAGAGTGTGGACATTAACAAACTGTAAGTAAAAAGGATGCTATGTAACTACACACAAAATTTTATCCTTCCAGATGATGTTGCTAACTAAAGCTCTAAAAGCTTTTAAAAATATCTCTAAAAGCTACCATACACATCAGCCACCCCAACCTCCCATTGACAGATGAGGCATATTAGAAGTCTGCCTTCTAATAAGCTATTGCAGAGGCACAAGTCTGGCAGGCTGATACATGTGATGCCTTTTAGAAACCCCAGGTGTAAAACACACTGATTTCATGGAGCATGCCACAGGGCGTTACGGCTCAGCCCCACCACTTGAGTTTCCAGTTGTGAAAGTGCATTGTATCCATAATCCTGCCTAATGCACATTTTGGCTTCAGCAACTCTCACCAATAAGTTTTTTTTCTGTGGATAAGGCTATCGCAGCCATTGGTTTTTGTCTTTGAAATGTCCTTGAAAGACAATGAGTCAGAACAAAATCAGTAAAAGATATTATCCTGGAAATTCATAAACTGGGTCACGGGGAAATAGAAACTATTGCCATCTGAAAACACAATCTATAGTACAAAGGTATAACAAAATGGATGGTTCTAGGCTTCCCAAGAAATACAGTTCCATTCATTCTCTGGGATTTTGCTACTCCAATTTTTAAAGTAGATTCCTCATCATTTCACAAGGAAGTTGAGAGTAGTAGTGTTGCCAGGTTGTGCCAAAGAAAGGCATCCCAAGGGACTTTCTCCCAAACACCAAGTTAAATGAGAAAAAGAAGCCTCATTTCTCACAGAAACCTGTACATCAGACACAACAGCTGCAATTTTTATTGCAGAAACCCCTACAAATTCAAGTTATGGTTTCAGCATCAAAAGGGGGGAACTACATAGGAGCCAGCAACGGCATCTTTTTTTTTTTATTCCACTAGGAAGCTTTTCTATTACTCTGTGCTTTCAGCTGCGTGCAATTCACCATTTTGCTTGAAGCAAACGGGCAGTGTGAGGCAAGGCATGAAACGCTCAAGAGCTCCGTGCCAGAAACGACCAGCTCGGCTCACCAGCATGACTCATCAGCCGGCAGCACAACCGAGCTCTCCCCAGCCTGCGCTGGGAGTTCAAAGCAACTCTTCCCCCTACTCAAAACATCAGGGTCATGTTCTCAGCAGAATATCAAATACAAGAAAATCAATTATTTACGTCATTCTTTTAGTTGCAATTTGCAAAAAAAATAAATATTCGCTGGTTTTACACAGCACATTGATATCCACCACACTTGGAGCAGAAACGTCATTTAAACCATTCCAAGCAGAAATTACAGTCAATTCCAGAGATCCTGATAGGGTATAATACCCTAAACAAATATTGCCAAAACATAAGAAAACAGATGGATACCACGTGCATCTGTTGGAAGCAAATACAACCTTGCCCAGGATAAAAATCTTCATAAACAATAAAGCAAAGCCCTACATATTTTTTGCTTGACTAAGAGGATTACACAAGGGGTTTATGAAGACATTTACACCAGTATTAACAAACTATACAGTAGCAATATACCCACTCGTGTAACTGCAATACGTGTAACAGCCATTCCTTCGGGAATTGCTTTCAAATACCAAGAGAGAAACGATGCTTCGCTCATGACACGGGACTTGCCTGGCAGGAGGGAAAAGGTGCCGTAGCAGCGTTACAACAGCGCTATCACATCCAGCAAAGCTCATTTCCTCAATGCCACAGTCCCATGGACAGTGCTTGGAGTAAGTCCCAAAGATAAGGGGACTATTAAGTTCTAGTGCCACAACTATTGTACTATAAAGCCTTGCAGTGAGACTTCACTTACAGACTCCCACATTAAGATGCAGTTATTCTATTAAAGAAAGAAAAAAAAAGAAAAAGAAAAGAAAACAAACCAACAAGCCCATGCTACCAATCTTGACGCTTAGGTCTCACTGTACCCTAGCACCAGCATCATCACCGTTAGTGAATTTAAGTTGAAATGCAGTTGCAAGCTACATGAGGAGACTGGTTATACAGCCTAATTGGAAAGAATATTTCACAAATGTCACAGATTTAAAAACAAGTCTGCAGTCTGAAACAAGACAGAGCAATAGAACACCGTCTTGTTCCCTGGTACAGTTAGATCACCCACAACTAATATTTCTAAGTCATAAAGTGTCTGCCACGAGCAAGGTGGAACCATTAAAGACTACTTCACGTGCCCTACCACCAGTGAGCCCGTCAGTCCACCCTCCTTGAAGAATTGCTCAACTGACCAACTTTACTCAAGCTGCACTTCAGGAGAACTCCTTCCTCTCCACCCCAGTCGTCAAAGCACACCCAGCAGCCTCCTCTCTCAGTACACCTGTTGATAAAGCGATATTCAAATGCAAAACCAGATTTTTAAAAGATGCTAATTACCGACAGCATCTTAATGGTTTCATTAGAAACTAGAGCTCTCCATCAATGCCAGAGATCATGCCAGTACGTCAAGGAAAATAAACATTGGGGGCTTATATTAGAAAAGCTGTTTCTTCTTTAGGTACTGCCACAATAAAAGCAGAGAGGACAACTCAAGAATTACAACGTTGCATTTTTCATAGTATCATTATGAAATATACACACCTCAATAAGCAGCAGAGATTTTTCAATATATAAGTATCCATTTTCTGGGGGGAAGTATTACAAAAAAAGGTAAGGACATTTTGCTACTCTGTGACGACTTGCTGCACAGGTTTAATTTTAGATTCAAAGGTCCAGTATCTGTGCTGACTAGAAAGGATCCTTTTGAGGTTAAAACACAGGGTTACACATCAGAAAAATCTTGGATCTGTTTCCAGCTCTGCCAAAAACATCCACTAAGACCCTGAGCAAGTCCAGTTAAGCCAAATCAGAAAAAAAAACCCCACTCTTCCCTAAGAATCTGAGGGTAATTCTGTGGTAAGAGTGAACTGTGCTACTTACACCATGGAAATACATGATAATTACTCCCAAATAATGTATGAAATGGTTAATTCCTAGTCTTCGCTTGCATAGACAACCTGACTTTTCTCAATTTTTAGGCAACACTCCTATTTACATGGGTGAAGCATTTCCATTCTAACACCACCTCATCACTCTTCCATAATTCAGCTTTTTCAGAAAAATATTCTCAGATTTGATGGCTGAAACTTCTGCCTCTGCAGTTGACTTGGATTTTTCTTCCTTTCTGGTTGAAGGAGTGTTCTTAGAGGGGGGAAACCCCCACACCAAATACCTAACGGCCCTGGAGAGCCTGTCAAGCTAACAACCAAAAAAGCATCTACAGCTCAATTTCTGGAGCTGCTCTTGAACTCCTGGAGCCTTTAATCTATTGAACAGCAACAGTAGTACTCTCATATCTCATGAGAAGTACTAAAGATAAATTCAAATTAATTTAGCGATGGTGAAGCCCAACTACCCTAGCTGCAAGGACTACAGAAAAAACAATGGAGCGATTCATAGAATTTCATATTCAGAGCAACAACTCAAGGGTCAGACCACACAACGAACGATGAGGGTTGGAAAAAAACATTGAGCCACTGACCAATTTTGCTCAAGCAAAATCCATCCTTTGCTCCAGGATAAGCGCCCTGATGCAACAAAAACAATATAGAGTTGCGCAACAGTATTTACAGGCACCAAAGCAGTGCCAGAGTGGAGCCAAAAATTCCAGCTTTTCTGCACTGAAAAGGTAGTAACACTATTTAGGCAACAGCTTTTATGTACATTCTTAAATATTTAGACCTCTATGCCAAGAACATAAATTACTCATCTGGGACAGGCTGCAAGTGAATGTTGTTTAACAGATATCACCAGCTTCAATAAATTAGGCTTACACAAAAAATAGTTAATAATGCTCCAGTTGGCTATTAAATACTTCCCACTACTTATGCAGCACATATTAAAGAACCGGCTAGTAGCAACTGAACAAATTCCCATTAAAACACAAATACAAATGCTGTATTTTACAATTATGTGGATACAGTGACGGCTATATTTGCCCAGCTCATGGTTGACTTCACTAAGGGTCTGTTGTGGAACACAGACAGCTCACCCAAAGCGATTTTCATAACAAAAGTCTAAATATTTTAGTATTATTTCCTCAAAATTTCTGGTAAACTGTTGTAGCTGTGTAAGATCCGTAGTCCAACAAAGTAAAGTGCAGCTAGAACTGAAAAAGAGAGGGTAAAAAAATACTACAGTTGAGAAATAAGGAAGGGGTTTAGCTATCTTTTCTGATTTTTTTTTTACCATAAAGATACACTAAATCGTTACCCAAATATTTATCTCAACAATTCATGGCTATGAAAACTGCTGATAAACTTTTAGTCTGAAAATCCTTAATCACAAGCATGCCAGCAATAAAGAGGCTACAGTCCATGTAAGTTCTTACGTGACATCTTGTAAGTACGCAACTACTTTCAACGACGATTATTTGAATTTAAAGGCAGTCAAATAGAGAACTTGAACACAGCTTGGGTGTATCAACCCCACAGGAATCAAGGTAAGCAAAATGCCGACCACATATATTATTAAATATTATGCTTACATGACTAAAAGAAGGGAACTAAATACCACGTTACAAGACATTTCAGAGGTAGGGCAAGAAATGACAAATATACTTGAATCATGGCAGTCCCTCCCTAAGTAGCTTATTTGTTTGTTTAGTTTCAGGCACAATGGGAGCTTGGGCTAATTCAAGTTGCCTGTTACTACCTCATTATAAATACTAATTACTGCTATTACTTACTAAACATTTATTTGGGTGAACCTATAATGCAAGCCAAGATGCCTTTTCAAGTCTATCTCAGAAGCCCAGCGGGAGCAGTTGTGATTCCAAAGCGAGTGCGAAGACAGTATTTTATATAGACTCCCTTCTCCTCTCTTAACAAGCACTAGATTTTTAGGGAAATCGTTATTTGGCACACCAAAAAAACTTCAGAAGGATGCAGTCTTCCTAAGAAGTAATTCATCCCAGTCTTCACCCACAGCAGGATGAGGATAACTCTCAGGAAGCACAGGTAGGACAAAACCTCTTAAGCAGGGGAGAAGGGGGAGCCAAGTTCAGCTCTTCTTCCTTTAAGAAGTGAGGACTTTGGTTTAAATACATTAGTAATGTTTTGCAGTTACGTTCAAAGTGCTCTGCAGTCAGCTAATTAATCCTTGATACAGCGAAGTGACATAGTGGTTAATTTTTGATCAGTAAAATGAAGAAGGACGACAAGCAAATTACTTAAGCCAAAAAAATCAGGTTTTAGGCCATCTCAAACCAATGAAACATAAAACGGTCTTCAGCACACAGCAGCACATCCTCAGTCTAAAAGCAAGCAATCACCAGTTCTTTCAGACCCCTCCATACTGACTTAACAGATAGCGTTTTGATAATTCTTTTACCATTTCACAGCATAAATGGCTGAAATAGGTACTAAAACTGAGGCCCAAGAGCCCTACCCACCAGTGAGCAAAAAAAACAAAACCACCAAAAACCTGACGAAACCCACATAAATTATTCTATAGACGGCAATATCGAGCGATTTCAATCCAACTAGCTTCTGTGTTTCCAGGTTCTGTGCTTCTTTAGCAAATCTGTGCCTGTGTATCAGCCAGCTATGTCTCTGAGTACATGCATACTGATTTTCTCCCACATGAGAACTCTCACAGGTCACTTCAGAGAAAAAAAGATAAGGGCTTTTATTTCTTTTTCTTTTTTGATGAAGATGAGGTTCAAAATGGCCAGGTACAGGTACACAAACCCTGTGATGTGTTCAAAGAGCTTGCTGAGATAAAACTGTTCTTAACATTTTCACGGTCCTTGAACCAACTACGTGGTATCCCTATACAGCAAAGTAGGAGATGAACCTGGAATAAACAAAGCTTGATTTCGATACTCAAGGAAAGGAGAAAAAAAAAACGGCAACCAAACCCACACATTTCTGGAAACACAATCAACTGCGAAAGAGGAGAAAGACCATCTCCAATTTTGACAATCTGCTGTGAAAAGGGGGATGGAAAGAGCTCAAGGCTCAGACAAGGAGTCTTGACAACATAAATTTCCAGCCACTGATGCTTGACCTTTCTACACAAGCGATCTAATCCCCTTGCAAAGCATCACACTGTCTTCCCACTGGTGCAATACTGTTTTACTCCATCTCTACCACACATTGCTTTCAAGATCACATTTTAAGAATTTCAAGGACCAGCTGAATGCAGCTGCTGGATTAGGAGAGGAACCTCTGCCACCACCTGAAGCAAAATTCAATTTTTGAGTCAAAATGATCCTGTACTTCCGCTCCACCCCACCAGTGAATGACCATCCTGCCACGGGCGGATCTATCTACAAGGACCCTATTAGCATTTTTGCAAAGACCACCTCCTTTTCACTGCTTAACAGGAAATTTCTGCTCTCCACCTTCGTACTCTCTACCATGACCCATCCACGCTTGTACTCTTTCATCATCTTCTATTGATGGAGAAACAGAACAGCCTTTTAGAAATTTCCAGCACTTGGAAGACATAACTTCCACTCATCATAACAGAGGACACTTAATCCTACAGCCTGTTCACGTGTTTGAAGTTCCAGATAGCCTTTTTTCACTGCTAGGAACACAAGCACTATCCTCCGTTTGCAGAAACCTTTGTGGTCATTCAGAAATGCCTTATACCTACTTAAGTCATCTTCTGAAGGTGGAAACTACTTGCTGATTAAATCCAGTTTGTGGCATATCAGTTTCCTAAATTATTTTACCAGCAAGGGCTAATGTGAACAATAGCTCTGCACTGAGCCACATGCATCATTCTGTGGGTTAGGACAGAACTCATTTAGTGCTTTAAATCTTACTACAACTTGCTGATCGGGATGTAAAAGATGCACTTATCTCTGAACTGAAGGCTTTTAAACAGCTTGAAACAAACTCAGCTCTTCTGTCTTCAAGTAGCAGTTGTTTCTTATTCCTCGCACTTCAGGAGGCCTATCTGAAGAACTCTCTTAGTAAACAAATAAAAATTATATTGCTATATTGGATTTAGACAATTTAAACCAAAATCTAAACACTGTAGACCAACTGTTCCAAGAGTAAATGCAGATACAAGAGTCAAATACTGGATCTCCAAATTTCCCCACAGCAAGCTGGACAAGCCTGTGCCCATCCATGAAACGGGAATACTTTCCTAGTCCCCAGAGATGGTGCTTACACTTATAAAAAGTCCCCAGCACTCTCTGGACAGTGAGGGGCTTTGTTTCAACAAGCAGGAGCTCTCAAAGGTGCATAAATTTGCAGCGAGACATGACTCCGGGGTAGATGGAGTGGTACAATAGCCCTGACAGCGTTACTCTGCCAAACATCCAACTGCAGCAACCTCTGGTAGGTTTAGTATCAAACTTTCCCCCATCAGCAAACTAATGGGCAGCACAGAGGGAGGAAAACATTTCCAGGCTGGTATTCTTTGGGGGGTTTGTTGCTTTTTTTAAATTGTTAATAGCTGTTCTGTGAGTTTTCTCCTTGCACATTAAACCTCTGCAATGAAACCTAAATCTTGTTTAACTAGATTTGTCTAAACTGTTTTTACAAACCCCAAAGAGTTTATTGCCAGCTTGCCAGTTGCACATGAAATGTATGAATTACCAAATGTAGGTATTTTCCAGAATCCAGGAGGAAATCTGAGAGTAAAAGCGTGCTTCTTGTTTTTAAAATACCTCCTTAAAAAGCCTTCAGAAGTTATTTAATACTGTTTTCAAGAAGTCCGCGGTATCTCTGTAATCATACATTCTGTGGCAAGAGCAGGAATTCAGGAATCCAGCTCTCCTTGCACGTAGCACCACGCACGCACACCTATAAGCAAGTCAACAACCACAGTGACAAGCAGGGCTGTTCTAAGTTTGGGAACGAAGGCTACAGTTCTGTCAGAGGCCATCAGCAGCGACATGGTCCTGCTTTTTTAGTGGTGTACGCACACGCTCAACCTCCCAAACCAGACTGTCCCTCCCTGCCCTTCTACTGGATGACATTTCTCCCCAGCAGGACTGGGTCACCAACCTTTCTGCACCCTGAAATGAAAACCTTGGTGCTGTCCCCACCCCACCTAAAAAGCACACTGCATTCTCCACAAACCAGGACACAGAAATGATGCTTATTCTCTTCCTACACACCCCAGCCCCGCTGACCTGGCTCGAGCAACCTATGTCACTGCACCACCTCCCTAATGCTGCATGGCAAAACCTTCACCCCCCAGCTTCCGCGCTCACCCTAGCTTCCCAAAGCGGGACTCACCGCCTGTCCTCATCCACCATCTCCATCCTCGTTTCTCCACAACCTCAATCAGAAGCGCAAGCACACCTGCAAACCCCAATTTTACGGCTCTTTGCAGGTGCTGACAGCTCCCGAGTGCCACCACAGGGACCCACCTACACCAAGGGTCCCACAATAACTTATTCATGTTCAGCACCAGGAGTTTAATTGCCTTCCCATCACAAAATACCTCATTTTGAAGTGGTCTGCATACCACAGGGGGTGTATGCATGCCACAGTTTGGGAACCTCTGCTCTAAAGAACAAAAGCCATCAGATGCCTGTCATCAGAGCTACTTGTCAATGACGCAGAGACTGCTGGAGCCAAGCCTCTTGAGGTTTGCTGGCAAATTCAAGGAAAGTTGCACCCAATTTAATAAATCCACATATACAACCAGAGCAGTCGAGTGCACCAGGTACTTGAGAATAACCTGTCAAGTGCCTTTTACCTTTCACTAACACCCTGTTACTTGGGCAAATTATCCAATTGCTGTGATTCAGTTTTATTCACCTGAAAAAATGAGCGCAAAAATCAGAATAATATTTCTTTGTCTCGCAGGAGCATTACAAAAAGTAGCCAATACGTGTGCGATGCTCCATTCATATCAAAAACGAATTTCAGAAAGCAGCTTATCATCTAAAAACATTAGAAGAAAATTAGGTTGCAAAAATCAAGCACTAAAAATTATAGAGTAACAGATTTATGATCATCTGTGCAACCTTAATCCGTTCCACTTTGTTAGTCCAACCCATACAATGAATAAGTCAGAGAATCTATGGAAAAATATCATCCGGCTACAAAATTATAATTACAGTTGCATCTGTTTTTCCTAACTTTTGAATGTTCAGCTTTACAAATTAAATAGCTTTTAGATTTAATGGAACTTCCCAGGTTTTGGTTCTAATTGGCAATATCAAATTGTACTTTTTTTGATATGCTGTACTGAAATATATTTCATCCACCACAGTATCAGAAAACTATATTAAATGATCACATTATGTCACATGGAAACAGACTTAATTCATAGAATTTAGGTACTTTATTTTTCCATTTTCACTGCACTTGAAAAATAGATTAAGTGTATTTACCAGATAGATATTTTCCATACAGCAAGCTTTGTATATACAATATTGATTCCGTTTCCAACAACAAAAGCGTAAAATCAGGCTAAATGCTATTTTCAATGGCATTTTTGAATTCATTAAAGCTTTTTTTTTCTCATTTATTTTGGACCTTCAAAGGGATTATCACTATTGCATCTTCAACAACATAGAACTTCATGCCAACTCTGTCAAGAGTGAGTAAACTGTTTTAAAGGTTAAGGACATAACTATTAATCTAGCTGTCAGAGGTGCTGGGATCCCACAACTTCCACTGTGCCATCAGTGGCTACTCCACACTGAAGACAATCTGATTACACTAAAATATGCATCTGGGAATGCAATTTCAGACATCGAGGGAAAATTCACATCAAAGTTTTTTCACAAAAGGCACTTAAAAACAAACTCTAGAGAAAAATATTTGCTTGGACAATAGGATACAGTTGAAAGAGTACCAAGAAAGCTTGCAAACAGTAGAAATACAAAGCATATTCTAAACCACTGGATTTTCATCACCTTAATTTAAAAGAAAGCATAGAGCTACATGCTGCCAAAAGCAGAGCTGATTTCAGTCCTTATTCCTAGCCTGTGAGTCAGAGGCCCGCATAATGTGGTGTTTTACCTGATCCTTCACCAGCAGCTCTCACTTATTCCATAAACCAACATTCTTAAAATGACATTTGGAGACACGAACGGAGGTATTTTACACATCAGTTCCATTCCAAGAAATTCTAACTATTCATACAATAGCAAATTAGGCTTCACACTAATTACATTTCAATACACATAGGGACGTTGTGCTCAACTTTACAGTAAGTTGAGATATAAGCACGTTGTAAACACTGAAGTTTCATATCCTTAACGATACTGTGCATGCAATATTTTGTTATTAAATTTGAACTTACAAGTTATATAAGAACACAGCATAATCTGTTGGGTTCTGCTATAAATGTTTCCACTACTAATGTTTCCAGAAGGGCCAGTTACCATTCCTTCAATCCTAACGCAGCATCTCCTATCATTAAAAAATACTCATCAGGAATTCACCTTTCAGCTGAGCACCATTTGCAACTGGAGCATGGAAGAAAGTCTGGTGAACTCATCCTGCCAAGCTTCCCTGCTAAAACTCTGCTTGGAAATCTGTGCTCAGGAAAAAAAAGAAAATGGGTAGCACAAATGCCAGCTGTTTACAGAACTAGCGGGAAGACCCAGAACTCATCTAGTGTAAAACTGTCTACAACAGGTTTAAGTCTAGCTAATTGTTTATTTTTGTGCACAGATTTTCCAGTATGATTTAAAATAACTGGTCACAAGCAAGTACCAAAATCCTTTTCAGGTTAGCCAAACTTCTGTAAAAAACAAACAAACAAAAAGACCCCAAACAAAAACTTCAAAGACAGAGGCTAACTAGCACTTCCACTAAATAGTTCATCTCCCATTAAAAGTTCATCTCCCAACTTACTCCAGATCCCTGAAGTATGTTGGTGAAACTGGGTAGAAAGCCTCAGATAAAGAGCAAAATACAGGCTCTGGGGGAGAGGAGAAGAGAGGGAGGATAGGTAGCAAGCACCCTATTCACAAGACCTAAGAAGAAATAGAAGTTAAGCAGTGTAAGCTGCAAGATTTCTTGTACAATTTACATATGAATATGATTTAATGGTCTGAGAAGTTCAGGGCTTTTCTTTCCTATTTCTTCAATCCGGGAATTATACAATGTTAACAGAAAAGGAAAAATAAAAAAGAAAAAGATTTCGTTTTCATTGTTAAACTCTCAGTGCAGTTTTACTGAATGATTAGAATATCTCCTTTTATTATTTTTTTTTCTTTTAATTATTGAAACAGCAAACACTAATCTGAAACCTTCTGGACAGGGGATCACCATGCCTGTGGTTGGAGTCTCTCTCCCCCCCCGAGGCCATTCTTTCCAAAGACAGTATATGCTGTATACAAGAGAAAACACTAACATTAGGTGTATAACTTTATCAACACCTAACCATTCCGATATGTGTGATATCATTTAACATCATTTGATCCCACAGTAGTGTTATGATCTAAACTTATCCCCCCATTCACAATCAGGATCTGAATTCCACATATGTGGGAAAGCTACTGATTTGTTTGGGTTTTAAACAGTTCCTCATTCATAATTTCAGCATATTAATACAAGAAACAAGCCTACTTCTTGCCTTGCCTGGCATAGTGCCTTATTTTTGAAGTCTTCACACTCTGAAAATCCAGAAAAATGAGACCCTTGAGATTTCAGATGTCACGTTAAAAAAAAAGGGGGGGGGGGGGGGAATTAAGCCAAAGAAATACTGTTTTGATCTTGTTTCATAGCATATTCCATGGTAGATAATTAAAAATAAACACAAAATAAACATAAATAGCTAAAAACAGAAATTGTGGGATCACCCTTGGCTGTTTAAAACAGGATCTAATGCTTAAGGATCCTTTCCCTCTGCAGAAAAATGCAAACACATCTAAGAACTTTAAGAAGCTGACAATTTGTGGATCCTTAGAGCAAAATATGGCTACTGTAGAGTTCGCTAACCAAGGCAAGCCATCAAACTATTGACTTATATATTCACTGTGCTGTTTTCCTTTCCTTGATCACCTTCCTGTAACTCACCAACTTGCACCAACTTCACTAAATCAGGGCAAATCTCTGCACAGACATACGCTGGTTTAAACACGATGGCCAGGATAGCTTGCCTCAGCTTACAGAACTTAATAAATCAGTAAGCAGGTTTAAACAGATTTCAGAATATCTATGTGCAGATTTACCTAAGTTGGTTAACAAATGTATGTAGTTTAGGCCACGCAACCCTCTCCCTCGCACCCGAGCACTCGGGTGAGGATTCTCGCTGCAAGGTCTGCACACAAAACCCCATCCTCGCTTTTTCCCCACTCACCCAAGGACATCTAAGGGAAACGTCCTGCTGCTCCTCGTGCCAAGACTCGCGGAGTCGCTTCCCAGTCAACTGGGTCAACCACACAAGAACCTACCCATCTTTTCAGGGGAAACAGTAGGAACAGTATTGCAGGATTATCAGCGCAGAAGCTATTTAGCCTGCGTTTTCCCTGCGGAGTGTACTGGCACTAGCCCAAAGCCAAGCGAAGCCTAGTTTCTAACCTACATTGCCAGACAGGTAAATTAGTTCGGGCTTAAAGAACCTCCAAACAAGTTCAGCGGTTTCTTCCTTCCTAAGTGACAGGAGCCCAGGTAAAGAGCATGGTGCCGATACCTCCCTTACACCTAGACCAGACCTCCAAGTGCTTTAAAATCTGTCCCACAGCAAAGCCACAACATTTCAACTGGTCAACTTTACATGGAGATGCTGCCGTAGTGGTAAAAACCTGTTCTGCATTGCCTCGACTCACATGTGCTGGGCTAGGTATGCAAAGTGTTGAAGCTGTTTACAAGCAAGCCATAATTTTCAATATTGCAGCTACAGGCAAACATCCTATTCCAGATCCTGCTGCACCAGGTCAAGAGGGTGAAGCTCCTGGCTGTTCTCAAACCAATCAGCAGTGCTACTCCTGCGAATCCTCCCTCGCCCACCATGGCTCCAATGGGCTGGATCAGCCCTGACAGCGGGGAGGCAGGCGGAGGGCTCAGCCCAGCATCAGCAACATGACAGCAGGCAGTTACCTCCCAAAAGACCATAAAGCACTGGCTCGCTGTAACGGTATTAAAAACCAACCAACCAAACAAAAAATCTCCATATTTAGGCTGCTAATATGCTGTAACTATCAACTCTCCTGCTGCCCACCACCATCCAGCCGCTACCCCATCACAACTCCGCTTCTCTACCTCTTTAGGTTTATGCTGGAAGTTTTTGGAAGCAGAGTCCACTTTTGCTTCATTTTCGCATCACTCCTACCCCACTGCAAAGCCGGTCTGTGTCTGGGGTTCCTGGATGCTGCAATAATACAAATAACATAGAACCGCCAATAAAAATTGCTTCTTTCTATCTGCCAGCAATTAAAGCTCCTATGTAGGGGCGGTGGCCACATGCTGCAGGGTATTACACACCGTGTTGGCCTTTCAGGAATACCTGGTTAAAATATTTACCTGTTTGTCCAAGCCCTTCCTGCTTAAAACTCTGTCTTTAAAGGCAGAATCTAACTTTAAGAACTTTTTTTTTTATTCCTCTTCTTTGATCAGGGAGATAAGAACCACGCTTCAAAGAAACACAGTCAACCAAGCAAAACAAGAATAACTCGTCATATAAATAGTTTCCTTATACAAAATACACTGTTTTTCAACTGGCAAACTATTTATGCAGGAGACGTGATATTTTTAGTAGTAGCACACACACCTTCATTTCTGACAACTCCTGCAAAGTCTCATGCAAATTACCCCCCTCAGATTAGCAGGCAACAAGGTGCTGATCTCCAGCAGCTCTGTTCCTTGAAAATACGCTTATATAATTAAGCCTAATAATCCTGAAGGCTTCAAATATTTGTAACTGCCCCCCCAACAACCATGCCAAGAGACCCAAGTCAACAGAGGGCACATGTTCCCCAACGCAGACTTTTACGTGAGGATGACAGTGATACTGCTCCAATAAACCTACAGTGGAAGTGTATGACTAATTGTATGAATTAGTCATGCAGTTGTGAGCATGTGTCGTAGCATTATCAGAGGGCAAGGCTCCGGGAAAACATGCACGCTAAAAATCAAAGTCAGCCCGCAGTGAATAAGAAGGCAAGGCCTGCCTTCTGAAGAGCCAAACCCCCCGCTCTCCTCTCAGGAAACCTATTTGTTTTGGAAGCAAGGATTTGCGCTGCCATATTGTTTGGCAACATGTTTCAAACAACAGATACCCATCTTGAGCAAATAAGTTGAGATTTAACATTTCATCATGCCCATCGGCTTTGAGCCAGGTGCAGTATTGCCAAAGTTACTACTGTTTATTATCTACCATCAAGAGCTGTTTGTCCCCTTAAGTGGCAACTTGAACTTTAATCATTTTCACAAAACAGCTCTGCAAAGCTGCGGATACTACACCGCTTCCCAAGCCTCTCTGCAAATCTGTGGCTTTGCATCCATCTTCTCCCGGTTTCTCTCCCTGCTGCTCTGCCAGAGGCCTAGGTATACAGCTACAGATGCACACATATCACGTGAATTTCCGTGTTTGAGGTGCATTTTTTACTTTCTCTTGTATTAGAAAGCTGATGGACACAGCATAAAGAGTTCAGAACCCACACATCTTTGCTGAAAGATTCTGCAGGCAGAAGATCGCAACCTCTAAACTGCAGCGGGACAGCGCATTTCAAGAAAAGTAAACGAAGCATCTTTTTTGTTCATATAGATTTACCATCTCTTGCTACTTGAACTCACCAGGAATATTATTCCTTATATATATATTTTCATATATATATCTATATACACACACATGCAAATTTTATGCACACACACATATATATGTATATCCTGCCAGCCCACATAAACCCGGTCTTTTTCTTTTTTTCCCCTCAGTCTAAACCTGCAACACGAAGACTACAAGCCACGAGACAGGGTGAAGAACACACAAGCACCACCCACACAAGTCCAAATTTCCAGTTTTAATATACTTTGCTGTGTCACTCTTTTTTTTTTTTTTTTTTTTTTTTTTTTTTTTTTTTTTTTTTGCTATGCCATACTGGGGTAGTAAAATTGATAGCTACCGTACGCTGATCGAGCTTCCAGTGGAAGCCGGCAGCAGCCCCAGACGGCGCTCCACACCTTTTCACCTTTGCAAACAGAGTCTTTTGGGTGCAAAAAATAATAATAATAATAATCAGGAGATCATCACCCAACGCGCGACCCAGTTCTCAGCCACCGAAAGGTCAAAACGCACCTAGGAAACTGGAGGGCTTGAGCGTGTCTAGCGTCTAGCAACCCACATCGGAAGGAAACAGCCTTTTTGCAAGAGATTTTTCTCCCAGGAAATGTCATGTTCCAGCGGCGGGAGCCCCCCCCAGCTGCACAAACCGGGGCTACCGCTCGCATCGGCACCAGGTACTCGGGATCACTGGCAGCCTGCTGCTGCTCCATGTCTCCCAGAGAGAAACAAGCAAATTCAGGACAAGCCCGCGGCTAGGAGCGGCCAGCCTGGACACCAGCCCCCCGCAGAGCCCGCACCCCACCCCCCCCCAGCCTGGAAGCCCAGGCACCCCCGGGGGGCCCGCTGCCCCCGCAGCCCCCCAGCCCCGGTACCTCACGGCGGCCACCGGCTCCCGCCGTTGCCTCGGCGCTGAACTTCACCGCCTGCGCTGACAGCCGGGACCGCCCCGCCGGGCTTGGGGGGGCTGCTTCGGGGGGCACACCGGCGCCCACGGCGGGGCGGGGGACACACGCACACACAGGCGCGATGCCACCGGCAGACAAAGAGCTGTCACCTAAAACGCCACCGAACGAAGCGTCCTCCCGGCCCGGGGGGTGTGCGGGCCCCCGCAGGCCCGGCCGCGGCGCCGCTGCCTCCCCTCAGCCATCTTCCAGCCGGGAAGGGGCTGGGGCGGGGGGCGAGGAGGGAAACTGCTCTCTCACTTTTTTAATCAACTTTAGGTTAATAAGAAGAAGGGGTGGGGGGGGTACCGAGGGGGGGCGGGCTGGGATTCAGCCGCCCCGAGGCGGGAGGGGCTCCGCCGCGCAGGGTCTCCCGGGGCGGCCCTCCTCAGCCCCCCGTGAGGGAAGGAGGGCGGGCGAGGGGCGAGGGGGAGGCCGCGGCGCCCCTCCGCGCTCCGCCCGCCGCCATGGCAGCCCGGGGCGGGGGGCCGGCCCGGCCCCCGTCCCCCCTCCGCCCCCGCCGTGACAGCTGCGCCTCCCCGCAGGCCGGGGGGCTGCGGCGGGCGGCGGGGGCCGGGGGCGGCGTGCCGGCCCCGCCAGACACACCCCCGCCCTGCGCGGCGGGGAGCGGGGCGCCCCCGGCCGGCCTCCCCCCCGCGCCCGCTCGCTCGCCCGCCCCGCCGCCAGCTGCGGCGCGGCCGGGCGCCACTCACCTGCCGCCGCTGCCTGGGTGACAGCCGCCTCCCCCCGCCGGGGCTGAGGCCGCGCAGCTCAACGGGCAACGCGACAGCGACTCCCCCGGCCAGGCGGCGGGGGCGGCCCCGGGGGGGCTGCCGGCTCGCAGCAGCCCCCGCCGCGATCCTGGTGACCGGAGCGGTGGCGGCGGCGGGCGCTGCTGGGGGCCCCGGTTCCCGCTGCGCGGCTCCCGGGCACCCGGGGCCCCTTGCCTGGGCGGCGCGGCGCGGCTGCGGGGCTCCGGCTCGCTCGCCGCTCTCCCTCCCGGCGGGACGGGGCGGAGCTGGGCACGGAGGACGAGGGGGGCGGTGTCGGAGGAGGCCGCCGCGGCCCGGCCCGGGTCCCTCCTCCTCCCTCAGCCGCCGCCGGCCGCCATCTTCCCTCCCCCACCCCCCCCCCCACCGGCGGCCTCTCGCCGCGGCCCGGCCCGAGCGGCGGCAGCGCGGGGCAGAGGCGCAGGGGAGGCCGTGGCCCCTCCGCCGCGGCCCCTCCGCCGCCGGCCCGCGGGCAGGGGCCGGCGGGCGCCATCTTGGAGGCAGAAGGGGCGGCCGGGGCCTGCCCGCCGCGGCCTGGGGGGCTGGGACAGCGCCGTACCCCGGCGGGGAGCCCCGGGGGGGCCCCGGCGCCATCACCCCGGCCCCACGGCGGCCTCGGGCCTGCCCTCCCCACGCCTCGCACCTCCCCGGGCACCCCGCGGGCCAGGCGCGCCTGTCGGGGCAGGCCCCGGCAACCAGTGCCCCGAGGTGAAGAGGCCGCGGCAGGGCTCCCGGAGCCCCCAGGAGCTGCTGCCCTGGGGGGGGGAGGCTGCCTGTGCTCGAGGTACCTGTCAGGTTTTGTTTCCCACTGGCCTTCCCTGGCGAGGCTTCAAAGACGACTTAGAGGCCTTCATCTTGCGGGAGCGTTGTTCTCCATCTGGGCATCAAAAGGGCAGCCATGTGCTTTGGGAACAGCTGGGAAGACCAAAACGAAGTTCAGTAAGCAGGATGGGGTGAGAGATGATCCCACGCAGATCTCGACCCACCGTGCGGTCTCCTCGCTGTCATTTTTGGGCTATTTCCACGCAAAGCTGCTGTGCATGGAACTGTCATAATTGCTCCGTCAACTATTTTATCACATTCAGGTTGTGTCTGGTTACAATATTTGTCCTCTCTGTGGAACTGTGAAATCCCCAAACACCTCATGTGTCATGAGGCAAAACAGCTCAATGGGTTGAACAGTTAAAATAAACCAGAGCTTCAGGTGGCTTGTTTTCCTCCACGGGGGCTCTTTATTCCTCAGGGCCTTGAGAATGCCTGTGCTACAACAAAACAAGTTGGCCTTAAAAGGCCCAGTCAAACACACAAAAAATGGCAAAACCATCCAGTGTGGTCACCCATGCTGTCATCCAATCTGGATTTTTGTCCTCGGAAGCCTGCACCTTGCTTAGGGGGCCATGGTTACCCTCTGAGGTCCTTTGCTTCCCAGAAAAAGCCTGTGCAAGCTGCATTTCATAACTGCCTCCTTATCTCTGGAGCACCTGTGGAGGGAATGGGTAGGATAAGCCAGAGTTAACCCTTTGGCAGGTAAAGGACCAGGGAATTGCGATTGCAGGCTTATTAGTTGTTTTCTGTCATTTTGGGAATCAGTAATACTCATCCCAACCTGGCTAACTGTAGGTGCGTTTGTATAGAAAATGCTGCATGTCTTGCCTATCTTGAACTAGACAAATAGTAAACTGTTTTTTAGGAGAATTTCAGGCCTGTGTGTGTGAACAAAAGCATCCAAACAAGCCAGGAAGCGGTGGAGAAACAAGACGGTGGACAGCAGCAACCTGAGATCATGTACCCGCAACGAATCCTCTGCTGCAAAACTCACGCTGTCCACAAGGTAACGAAGGAATGCTTCTGATTCTCCTTTAATTGCATTCTTGGTAGGGGCTGAGGCAACATTAACAGCCACTGCATGCTGCTGCATGACCCTTCGTTGCAACACATCTAGGTGGAAGTGCTAATAGATACCTTCTGGTCCTGTTCCCTTCATGACAGCAGCTAGGGAAGGAAGCTGTGTAAAAGTCCCTGAGTCTTCCTGAGCTGCCAGCTCTCCACTGCCTCTGCAGGCTATGCCCACTTTGCTTTCATTCAAGCAGAAAATGCTCAGCCTTCGCGACTAGTACCGAGCTTGATGTTAGAATATTTCCCCTCTGTGAATTCCTCACGAGAAAATAATATATGAGCTAATCTCAGGCAGTAGGGACATTGTAAGTTTTCAGTGATATTAGCACTGAGAAGCATAAACCATTTTTATTAGTTTAGTCTGCAAGTTCACGTCTAAATGGAATGCAGAGATAAACAATGCCAGTTTTAAGTACATTACAGAGCTGTCAAGATTTGACAGTTTAAATGAATTAGACTTCAAAACATATTATGAACAAGATTAAATGTCTTATTGAAATACACAGGAAATAAAAAGGAAATCATCAGCAAAATTAAATTATTTCAAAACTTCCCAGAATTAAATCCAAAACAAAGGCCTCTCCCACCAGGTAAGTGATAACATGGTGGGTGAGACTTTATCTGGGGCAGCTCTATTTTCCAACGTACCTCACGGGACAGATAATTCACTGTTGTTAGATCTTTTTAGCCTGAGCACTTTGTAAAACAAGAGGATATGATTATCTTCATTTTATATATACAAAGAAGTGTTTAAAAGGTTTAAGTAGAGGTCAAGCAACAAACGAGCTATGGAATTGCCAACCAAAACAGCACTGAGGTATCATGGTTGTCCTGTTCCCTGCCATAAGCCCTCTGTTTGATGCTGTCACCTGTAGCCTATTTTTCTGTACAACTTACTTGGGCTAAAGGCCATTTTCAGGCTTTATTTCATTTTATGAAGCAGCCTATTTTAAGGGTTTCTTGCAAGCCACAAGTAGCCTCAGTACAGTTGTTAATCTAAGAAGGCAAATTTAACAGTATGGAGTTCTGTAAAGCTTCTTGGCCAAACTCAGTACTGTAAATAAGTAAGAAATAATTTCTTTGATTATAGTATTGCCTCCACTTAGTATGAATTAAAGCTGAATACAGGCTTGACTGCTTCAGGCTGCGTTCCTCTGTTACTACCAACTTGTTTATCCTCTAAAAAAAGCGAGAGAAGTATTAAGATTGATCTAAATAGGGGATTGAATAGGAATGCCAGGTGTGGGAGCACTGGGAGGAGCAAATGGTAGAAGGGTACAAGAACGGCATTTGATGATGGCATCTGGACTAGCAGGTCGCTAGGATTGTGGCATGTGTCTGCCTGTATGGAGCCAGTCTATCTGTGAGCAGCCAGGGAACTGGAGAAAGAAGGTCCCTCCGGAGAGGGAAACAGCACTATCAGCTGCTACAACAGCTAAAAGCCAGCACCTGAAAGAATCAAGATCTGAGGATGAACATCGCTTGTCCTCTAGCTCATCTTGAGACAGAGCAATGGACACAAGCACTATGTCACCTGAAGGTACTACCTGGACACTATGTGGGGCTTCTGAGCACGAATGAAAATATGACTGAGATCAGCTTTAATTTTCTTCTGCCTCCTCAAGTCTCAGGCATGCTGTGCTGTTGCCAAGTTGTGCCATCGTTTCCTGTGTGACAGTCTTTTTACTAGTGCTCAAGACCACCAGAAGTTTGGGGTTTTATGCAGCAGAGGGTGTATTTCACTATAGAAAAAAAAAAAAAAGATTCCAAGCTGAGAGCAGGACGCTTTTAACACACAGGTTGAACACCTCCTCCGAACCTCTTACATTTACAACTTTGCAAACACGCCTTGACTGAAATTAATGCACAACCCCATTAAGGTTAATGAGTTGTTTCGCGTTCAGACACCTACTTAGCCCATACCGGTTTGTGCGAGCACCTTGGCCTCGCTGCAGACTGCGGGGCTCGGAAGAGAGCGGCTGCACGCCTGGGAGGAAATGCTTCCCCAGGATGGTTGTTGGAGGCAGCGCCTGCTCCCAGCACCACTCGGGGAAGCCTTAATGAAAAGCAGCTCATCAGCAGTTACGTAACCTAATGATAATCCGGCTCAGGCCGGGCAATACTTAAAGCCACAGCGTCTTTCTAACGTGACCTATTTTATGCTCGATGCAAGGGTAAAAGTATGTGGTTTGTAACTTTGCTGGGTCTTTTACGGCAGAGTTATTGCCTGTCAGTAGAAAAGCCCCCTGCGCACGTTTCTTCTGCTTTCCTGGCTGCAGAGCAAACACTTCGGATTTGTCAGTGGCTTTTTATGGTATCGGCTCCAAGCTCAGGCACAGCAGAGAGCAAATTGTAAACAATTAAAAGGAAAACACTTAATGTCCTGCAGGAAACGCAGCATACTTGAAGTTCAGCTCCAGAAGCTGCAGAGGGTCCGGGGGTATGTTACAAAGCAGTTCTGATGCCATGTTGAACCACACAGAAAGCTTTTGTGTTTTTATTAGACCTCAGAGAACAAAAATGTATGTTTCTACGTTCCAGGGTCATATTTACATTTGACTGAAGAAATTCATTAAGATGGCACTGGTATAAGTCAGACTTGTACAACTGGCCAGCCCCCTGTAATATTTTTTTTTCCCCTCTCAATCTGCAGAAGTATCAACAAGAGATTAAACCCAGAGATGTTGATTCAGACCTCAGCATTTAATCTGACCACAGATGGTGTCAAAAGAGGGACAGCCATACAAAATAGCAACAGATTTTTTTCCTAAACCATCGGGGTTTTTGTTTAATACAGATAGAGGACAAGTGGCCAAATTTAAAATACAGAGGAAATCTCAGTTTCCTACAGTTCCTCTCCTAGAGAGCTTTGAAGCATTATTAGTGGGCTGATTTCTGTCAATGATTAATAATGTGTTTGTATTTATGTACTTAAGTTATTATTGTTACTGTTATTAATGCCTATCTTTCCTGGGATAAATGTTTCATTCCTTATAACACTGGACAAGTTAATGACACAGCTGGTTGCAAAAAGGAGGTTGTGGTATTGTGCTAATGGTAAGAAATACTGCCTGTTACACATAGGTATACTCATTTTGGATGACACTTATGTTTACCCAGAACCCCTGTTGTTTTCAAATCGGTGATGCCAAGCTTTATATTTACTGCCACAAGGGATACCAGTTTTTGCAAAATATACTACCATGCATGGTACTTACTGCCGATGGATTCCTAGAGCAGATCATGTGGATCTGCTGATCTCCTATGGGTTGAAAAAGTTGCTTAAGCTAATTCAGAGCGTTTTTTAAAAGCTGATTTTTAATGCCCAACATTATGGCACTTCAGGTGCGAAATTAAATTACTTCTAAAAAGGTTTACAAAACTTCATGTTGGTAGAAATATTTCATGACATTTAAAGGCAATAATAATAACAACTTTAAAAATTGTGGTGATCATGTTTGTTGGCTGTTGAAATATCTTCCTGTGGAGACTGCAACCAAAACACTGCTGCATTGTCCTAGCATTTAAGAAACAGAAAGTGGAACTGAATGTAGATTATTAAAATAGTGTGGCTGATTATAAACTCTAAAGGGAGATCATGTAACCTCATTTCCTTATCTCATCTGAGCAAAAGGCTAAAAAAAGGGGGGTGGGGAAATACACTTTTTCAGTTTTAGTCATCTAAGCACAGAAGTAAAATATATTTTTAAATGCATTTAAATATGCTTCAGAGCCCCTCAAAGTGGACTTGTTAAATCAGATGCAAAGGAGTTGTTCTAGATGATTAAGGGGTAAGAGATAAGGGTTAA
The DNA here is from genome assembly GCF_017639655.2 of Falco naumanni. Taxonomy (NCBI): domain Eukaryota; kingdom Metazoa; phylum Chordata; class Aves; order Falconiformes; family Falconidae; genus Falco; species Falco naumanni. The sequence continues at coordinate 72,487,887 of NC_054059.1, read as the reverse complement.
ACAGCTCCTTTCAGCCAGTACCAAGCCCTTGCACAGGTCAGCTGTGCTGGGTCAGATCATGTCGGTATCAGTGCCTGTGTTCGCCCCTATCTGCGATTCACCCCTGCTGGTAATGTGCTTGGCTAATGGGATAATACTGAATATAGAAGAAAGGAGTATTTTCTCATTTTTTCCTGACCCTATTTTTTTGTTGTTGCCTTTTAGGTGGCCTATGTAAAAAAGAATTGATTGTTTCAGTCTGTTGGTAAGTGAAATGGTAACTCCCATCAGAGTTGGTATAACTTGTCCTTTTTTGGCAATCACACCGGAGAGACGAGTGCTGCATAGGGAATAAAGCAGAGCTATTCTCTAACCCTAGAGAGATGATCCCACTGAGAACCCCCTCTATTTACTCATCTGCACTTAAAGACTGTCAGTTTTATTCAGATATCTAGTCCGTCTGTGAAATACTTTTCCTTAACCTACTTTTAATGCCTTTGAAGTATCATCTGCTTCAATAGTTTGAAGAGCACTAAAGCCCTCATGCAGCCAATAGGCACTTAAGTGCTTACTTTTAAACCCGTGAGTAGTTCTGTGAGGTGCAGAAGACCTGCTGCTGTTAGACAGACCTGTCAGTCCATCTACTTCACTCCGTTGTTTCTGACAGCGCATAACACCAGATTCCTGCTCCTACACCTCATCTCCACCTCCCTTCCCACCAGTGCGCTAGGAAGAGGAGAAGGCAGCTGATGCTACCACAACTTCCCCACTAACTGGGGATCTTGGCTTTCCACAGGTACCACCACCGGTGCTGACCCCACCACAGCAATCACCAGGTTTGTGTTGTGTCTGTCCCTGTCAGTAGAGGTTTAACACAAAATCTTTCCCCTTGCCTAACCATTAGGAGCTGCGCTAATGAAGCACAAGGTAGAAGAAAAAACATTTTTTCCAAAAAACCTTGTTGGCCTCTGCTACGGGGGTCCTGGGTATCTTCTTATCCTTAAAAATGCCTCAGCCTACCTGGGGTCTGCAAAGCTCCTGGCCTCTGCGAAATGTAGGTCCTTAGTTGTACCAGAGACCCCTGCAGAGGCAGGTGCGTTAACCTGGATAACAGATGCACCAGAAGTGATTAGAAATGCAAGAATAAAACAGGAGAAGCAGTCAAGGAGAGAAGAAAGAGGTAAAGGTGGTAATGCAGCGGTACAAAATGCAGGATAAACGTGAAGCAGTATTTGTAGTTAGAGGGTGAGTTCTTTATCATTTCAAATCAACAAAGTACAAAGGGAAGATGGGTACCCTTGTCACAACCGGAAATTTATAGATCATGAACAAAATTGTCTCCATTTTGTCCTCCACAGGTAGCACAGAAGAATGAAAAATCACCGAATATTGAATGTTGGTTTTCTCTGCTTTGGTTACTTTTCTTTCACCATTTGTGTGTGTTCAATAACTTTCCTTGCTGGTCAACAGCTATGGCTGAAGTCAGAAACGAGAAAGGAACTGGAGCAGAGCAAGGGCAGGGAAAAATTTAAAGCAATTCTGCCATCAAACATGAGCAACCCTGTTTCTGTCAGTGCAGGAGGTGCCTCCTCATATCAGTACTTGTAACCCCTTCCACAGCTTTGAAGATGACAGAAAGTTGTTGCAGCAGGTCACCGACATTGTTAACGCTTCAGGATGCAACAGTTTTTGAGTTCACAGAAGGTAAAATGTGGGGGTTAAAAATGGTATTAACCCAACTTGGAGAGGTTATCCTTGTTCCAACTGGTTGAAAATTAGTGTAAACGAATTGTAATGGAGTTTGGACATCTAAGTGACCTGAGACATGTGAATGGAGAATACTGCAGCCTAAGGTTAAACTGAATTTAAAATCCCAGAATGCAATGGTAACTGAAACCGGGAATGAGACATGTTTAGATCACGGCTTTCTCCTTTTGAAATCGGGCGTCCTTCCTGAGAAAAAGAAACCCATAGGTTTAACAATACAAGACTTCCCCTCAATAGCACCAAGGCAGCAGGGTGCCCCACTGTTGCATGGCAAAAAATATTTTGTGGGTTTTTTTCAAAAGCTAAAGTCCATAAAGGAAATATTTACAGCATGTACACGCGAATGGGTTGGGTGTAATGGTATACAACATCGTGGGAGACCTAAGTAGTACTGGTTTATGAGCTGAAAGGTTTTAACTCCTTCGGTACAGAAACTAACGAAGAACTGCCTAAATTTGGAGGTACCATGCATCACGTTCAATGACAGTGAATGTCAAATTTAGAAATCAAATGAAAATTAATGAAGTCATATTGGGATCATAAAACATGGACCAAAAACAACAGAAATGTGTGTGTTTGGGTTTTTTTTTACAAAAAACAGGACTAAAACTAGAGAATATTTTTAGCATTGCTACAGCTTGTTCCCAGATGCAACTGGTTGCTGTTGAGACTACTGAGAGCTTAGTAGGCTCTCTCAGCAACAACCTCTTACCACAAAAATACCCGCTACCATAAACTTACATCATGTAAAATCTGATAACCAAGTTGATATAAGTTCCAATCCTGGGAATGAAATGAGACCACATTATTAAGAGACGTGAGCTAAAGTATTACCCATACAAAAAAAGAACAACTGCCAGAAAAATTATGTCTGGGCAAACTGTGCACACATTTGACATGATTTACCAGTCACTATGGCTAGTCAATATTAAAGCTCAATAGTTTGGTGACAGTGTACTGACAGATTTAGAAATACACTGTGAAAATGGAATTAAATAGGTCTTACTAAATACAGTCTGAAAGATCTTGTGGTCCTGCTGAAGGAATAACTACTTGTGCGTGGCACCAGCTAGTAGTTAATGATTCTTGGACACATGACACAGGAGATGGGAGCTCTGTTTATGTTGTTTCTCTGTGTCCCCTTTGGTAGGGGTCACATCAAAGAGCTGACCCCCCACCCCAGAGTGAAATTTGTGCGTAATGTCTCTAATGTAGATCAAGAGGTAAAACACATGCAGTGTTCACCCTCTGGTACAGTCAAGACCGTCTAGTATGGGATCCCTTGAGTCAACTTACTACTGAGTTGCAACAAATACAGTGAGGAGCTAAAGCATTAGCAAACTGACAGTCAACAAGAAATCTTTCTGTGAAGTTAGTTTGAGAGTTGGTCCCCCCCAGCCATAGCTGCACTGCAGTTAGCATCCCGCAATCGTCCTATTTGGGCCTAAATGGCAGCTTTAGTTCCCCTTGTCTTGTAACGAAATAGCATCGGTTTGCCCTGACGTATGAGTTAATATTGTTAGGAGGATCATGCTCACTGCCGTGAGCCGCTCTGAATCCTCTCCTGTTCTGCAGTACCCTGTTTGAGCCAGGATTAGAGACAGGCAGCTGTGAATTTCCACAAAGATGCTATATACGATTCCTCTACATAATATCTTTTGTGTAACCAAAGAATTTGCTTGCTTGCTTTCTATCAAATCGCTTACTGAGCAGAGCTCTTCACAGATCTGTCTACAACGATGTGCTTGTCCTTTTCTTGAAAGATCTAGTTGAAGAGTAGTTTTCCTCCCAGTGCATATTCCATTGCAGTTCTCACCGATGTTACCTGCCACCATGTTGCTGCTGATTTGATTTGCATCAATTCCTTTGAAAAACACCTGTGTTTTCTCTAGACATGGCCAAACCAAGCCTTGCCAGCAAATCCTATCATTACTGCACCTCTCCCAATCAGACTTTTAATAAATGCATTAAAAACTAGGCACACTGCAGAATCCTAAGCAGCAGTAACATTAGCCTTGTAGTCAATGTGAAAACCAACTATTTATTTTTACTTTTGTTTCTAGTCTCCGAACAGCTTTTTGATGCAGGACACCAGCTCCCTGGCAGTTGCCTCCCTGCTGGCTTTGGGAGAGCCAGTGCTGTGCGGTGATGCAGGCGGGCAGGTGAGAGAAAGGGAAAGACAAGGCAATGTGAACTCAGGAAGAGGAAAGAAGAGACCTCAGTGATGCAGGAAGAAACCACACAATGTCCGTATTGAAGGGGAATGACTACAACAGAGAGGAAGATGGACAAATAAAGTCAGATTGGAAGAACCATGGGAATAAGGAGAAGTAGTAGCACGAGGAGAAATCGGAGATCACGCCTTCATTAAAAAGCAGAAACTCTGTGTGACCTGGGGTCGTTGCACATGCGCAGCTCCATCCCACCTCATTCTAGCACTCACCGTGACATCCAGGCTTCCCAAGCGAGTTGCCCCATCCACCTTCAACACCAAGAGCCCCTGGGCAATCTGGGAACTGTCTTGGCTCTTCCCATGGGTTCCCGGGGAACCCTGTGCAGCCAGGTCTTTAATTTCCACCCCACCACCAGGTATCACCAGAGGACATAAATCCCGGCGTCAGTTCCTCGAATTCACACACCTCAGTCTGCAAAATGGTGGCAACAGAATTCCTCATTCATAGGGGTGTTGTAAGGATGGATTCGGACGGGATTGGGAGACATTTGGGCACTGTTTTGGTAGAGGCAGGACAGGGGACAGAAGTGAGAGCAGAGAAAAGAAATAGTGAGAACTCAGAAGAACTGAAGGTCAGTCAGAAAAGAGCTGCATCTCATGGAGAGCATTTAGAAGAACCAGAGGGATGAAAACCAGTCTGAAGAAAACACAGTAAATGAGGAAAAAAGTGGAGAATAGGAAGAGAAAAAGATGGAAAGCCCAAAGGAACCATAAAGTGATTCCTTATTTATGTGGAGACTTTCCACTTCTTTATTCAATTTTTTGAATGCAAGTTTTATTAGTGGCTTTGGCTCTGTCCTTGCAAACAAATCAGGCAGTGCTACCAACAGCAGACTGGGAGGAGGTGAGATGCTCTTGGAAGCGGCACATCATCCTCTTTCTCCTTCTGAAAAGCTGGCTGGGTTAACCCCACTGCTGGGAAGATCTGCCAAGGGGCTATGGATGCTGGTATTGTTGATTGGCTTCTTAGAAAGCATAACTTTACTCTGTACAAGCCAGTTTCGCAGGGTTTACCTTGCTGAAAAGACAGAGAAAACACTGTAGGCAAAGACTGATGGCCTTCCACTACTGGTCTTACATTGGCCAAAAAGTAAAAACTAATTACAGTTGGACTTGATAATCTTAAAGGTCTTTTCCAACCTAAATGAGTCTATAAATAGACTATGAAATAACATAAAAGATTTGAAAACCAACACTGTACAGTTGGAGATGTCCATATATTGAATGTTTCTTTGCCTCGAGGCTTTGCGCAACTGCTGAAACCATCTTGATTAACACAGTTTGGGATAATTGGGGAAATTCTGGTTCTACAGAGTTATGCCGGAGGATATCGCCTAAATTAAGATTACAGGGTTTGGGGCTCCAGGACTTTGCCATACCCCTTTACACATGTGCATATGCCGGGAGGGAGGGGGAGAGGTTCTTCGTGATTTGCTCAGCAAAGGAGGCAGAGATTGTCCTGGGAGAGCCTTGTGGTGGTATTTTCTTGCTGTGAAGAGCTGAGGAATCTGCTCATGGAAGCCGGGCAGGTTTTGTGTTGGAAGGACAGAGCTGGGAGCTGGAGATGGGAACTGTGGACACAGCTACATTGTAGACGTGACTTGAAAGAGTAAGAAGGTTGCTGAACTTGCCTGTGTCTATCTCCTCACTGATAGAACTGGGGATAACAATACTTACTGAAGTACCAGATTACAAGGTTTAATTTGTATTTGTATAGTGCTTTAAGATCCTGGCATCAAAATGTGGCTGCTTAGCTCAGGAAAAAAAAACTTTTCTCTGTGTCAGGATTTCTCCCTGGCACATCTCAGGTTCTTTTTTGTTGGTTTCTTGGGTTTTTTAACTCTACCTCCCTATTCCCTTAGAGGTTTGATTTCTTATCTTTGTACTTGATCTTCTACATCAGAGAACTACTGCTGCTACAGCCATGCAGCTCTCTCTCTGCCCATGCAGATGACAAATTAATCTAACATTTCACGTCGGAGAAATACTTACAATTTCTTCTATCCCTTTTGTTCTCGTAGTCACAGTGCTTCTCGAATTGTGCAGCTGGCCTCCCCGGGGAAGCTCTGCTTTCTTCCCAGAGAGACCACAGCAAGTCCAAGGACAGTGAAAAATGGAATATTATTTTCTTGCTGGCTTAGTGATTTTCATTTAGGATTCAGCAAATGCAGAGCCATCTGCTATGTATGAAATATCCAATAATAGTTCTCCAGTTGCTGAATTCTGAGTGGAAACAAGCCAGCAAGGAAGGCAGAGAGCCTGGCTTGCCTCAAACCTCCTCTGTAAGCATACACAGGCAAACTGCACCAATGTCTTTACCACCTGATTGTAGTGGTATTTCCAAAATACAGGTAACTTGAAGATGGAACTGGAGGTCAGAGGAAGAGGACGTTCAATTTTCCCTTTCTTGGTGATCCTCTGGATTGATTTTCTTTGTTTAGTGGGTGTATGGTGACACAGTGCCTTGCAAAACATAAAACAACAGTGTTTTCTCATGGAAGGTCTGATTCTCTCCCACCAAAGCCTGTAGGACCTTCGTCAAACACAAAATCACTGGGAACTGGTTCAGGAGCTAAAATATTATCCCTAAGATCCAAGTCAATGGATGATAAGTGAAAAGAGAGATAGAAATCTTGACAGCAGGCGGCTTAGTGTATAAAAGCTACTTTCAGCTTTTCATGCCCAAATCCGCTTTGTTTCCCTGCAGACACACGGCACTTCGGGTGCTCCTTCCAACACAGCTCTTTGCTTTCTCTGCTTTCATGGGGCTTTCTTGCTTTTGCTGAAATTCCTTTATCTTCCCTCCTTTCCTGAAGTTAATACTGTGTTACCTGCCAAATTAGCTAATAGTACTGACTTGAGTCCTTGGTTTTAAAGCTGTTGGGCTGCACAATTAAACGGGTATGATTCAAAGTTTTTCCAAAGCCGCTGTTTCAGGCCATCGGCACTGCTGGGCAGATCTCGCCTGGGCTGAAGATTTTAGCATTAGTGCAGCCACGCTGATATAGTTAAATTGCTGCAAACCTCATATTAGTATAGAATTGATGCAAATCGTGACTTGCCAAGAGTACGGTTTGTGACTGCTCAGCTGGAGCTCTGCTAGAGGCTCAATTACAAGAGGCAAGAACTTGGCTTAGACAAATTTGTGCCTAGGAGATCATAGGGCCATAGCACATAGAACAGTCCGGGCTGGAAGGGACCTGGAAAGATCACCTGGTCCAGCGAAAAGGAGCCTAGATGAGATTATCTAGCACCCTGTCCCAATCGCATCTTGAAAACTTCCAGCAATGGGGACCTAGAACTACCCTGGGGAGGTTGTTGCAGTGACTGATTGTGCTCACTGTAAAAAAAAAAGTCTTTCTTTCCTACTTATTTTTCTTACTTTTCTTGGTAGCTGTAATGACAAATGCAATTCTTTAGGTGCAAAATGAAGCTCCGGTTTCTGCAGCTCCGTGGGGAGAGCTGGACTTTGCAGCAGGCAGTTTGCCCACGCAACCATGAATTTCACTGATTTCTTCAGATGAAAGAGTGGCTGTAATCAATCATAGCTGCAAGCTGAGAAGGAGGAGGACCCCAGCCTCGCACAGAGACAGTGTTGGGTGCAGAGCCACAGGCAGGGCAGGTGCTGGCAGCCCCCAGGGTGCTCCCCAGACTGCACTCCGGGACTGAGGGGGAGCAAGTGACATGCAGGCACCGCCTGGCAAAGGATAACCCTTTATTTCATAGCCAGCCTCATCAGATTTAACATAAGCAGGAGGGGAAAAATGTGACAATTTCCGTCCGGTCCTCTCTGCAGGACTGATGTACAGGAGAGGTGACACTCTGCAGGAAACTACAGAGAAGACAAAGCAGGGAAAATCTTCCCGGATTAGCCATAAATATATATATATATACGTTGCTGTAAAAACTGCAGGAAGTTCAGGCATTAGCAAGTGAGCAGACATGCACTTGCACACCCTCTCTGGCACTTGCACACCCTCTCCGGCAGTGGCCACACTGCGAGAGGAGGGGTGCTGAGGAGGGGAGAGGGGATGCAGTGACCCACAGAGGGGTGGAGGAGGAGGAGTCCCCCGAGGAAGCACCCTGCCTGCACCCCATGGTGTGCCAAGTCCCCTGGCAAGGGAAACAGGGACTTTGTCTTGGTGGAGAAAAAACTGGTGCAAAGCTCAAAAGTAGAGATGCTGAGCTAATTGCATATTGACATGATTTCTGCTGATAATTCAGCCCACATTAGCCAAATCTCCAAGATTTTACTCCAAATCACAAGTCTGTGCTTCACCCTCCCCCAGTCAGACACCTTGATGTCTCACTAAGACCAGCAGCACGGGTACCTCCAAGCCTTTGGGTTTTGCAGCTCTGACAAGGGATTTGCCCTTTGGAGACCTTCAGGTTTCAGGTTGCCTCTGCCAGGGAATGGGCATCACAACCCCAGGAGGGCTTCTCCACTGATACTGGAGGGTGTTGGCTCTTTAGATGGTGTAAAAATAGTCTGGGGAGGTTGGAGGGTGAGAGCCAAGGCAGGACTCCAAGCCTTGTGCCAGCCCTTTTCCCATCATCTAATCACAGAATTGCAGAATCGCAGAATGGTTTGGGTGGGAAGGGACCTTCAAAGGTCATCTAGTCCCACTCCCTGCCATGGGCAGGGACCCCTCCCCCCAGCCCAGGCTGCCCCCAGCCCCGTCCAGCCTGGCCTTGAGCCCTGCCAGGGATGGGGCACCCACAGCTGCTCTGGGCAGCCTGGGCCAGCGCCTCGCCGCCCTCACAGGGAAGAATTTCTTCCTCATCTCTCATCTGCATCTCCCCTCTTCCAGTTTAAACCCATTCCTCCTTCTGATATCACAACGGACCATGCTAAAAAGTGTATATTGTGGTTAAAAAATGTATCTCATGGTTAAAATGAGGCCAGCAGGGTCAGCAGAACTCTGTAGGAGCTATCCCCAGCTCTTAAACCACCCCTTGGAGTCCTAAGGAGGAGAAAACAAATGGAGAAATGCCCTTATTTATATTAGGATCTAGGCATGGATTAGCAAAATGTAAGATAACGGCACAATCTGCTTGCACCACCCTCCAGTAACCCCACGCTGAACGCAGCATCGCCACATTTGCAGATGAATGGGGCCGTTTCATTAATGGCTAATGCTTGGGCCAGAATACTCATCTATTTAAAATCATTAGTGGAATGGGAAAGGATCATCTTGCAGATTAGAAACAGTCTATACAATTCCTGATTTTAGATTTTCCCTTTTGGATGGAGCAGTTTTACTTTCAGCCTCCTTAGATACCATCGTGCTGGGTATAATGACGAGATAAGCAGACTCAGACACCGTTAAACAACAGATGAAAGATGCAGCCGTCGTCATCGCTGAAGACGTCAGGCGTGTGGCATTCCGAGTTATGTGACCTATGGGAGAATGACAAGAAAATCCTGAAATTTTATTCTAAAAGGGAAATCGGCTTGGCTATGAATGAATCTTTGTGCCGCTAATGAACCCCCTTGCCGGAGCCTGGCTGGTGGTTTAGGGGGTGCTCGTACATTCAGGATGACAAAAACTGTGCTCGTTTTTATGTTTATGCAATTAGAAACATAAACATGTGAGGGAAAACACTTCATCCCAAGAAAACTATCACAGAAACTTGCTGGAGCACCTGCTTTACGGGCAGGGCTGGTGAAAAACCAGGCACCAGTGAACTCGGGAAGGCCGATGTAGATGGAACTGTGTCAGAGACGAGTTTTCTCATTTGGGGGGATAATATTGTGGCTTCTGCTGTTAAAATCCCGTTAATCCACTGCTGCCCAGCAAAGGTGGGTTCTGCGGTGCCAGTGTGGGGAGCGGCAGTGGTGGTAGCTCTCCTGGTGCAGCCAGGAGCTTTGGACCATGGGGCCAAACCCCTTCCCCCGTGAGCCAGACCCGAGAAAAGCAAAGCCACCCGGGAGCACAGGGGATTGCTGCCGTGCCCAGGGCACTGCTCAGGAGATCTTGTAGACACTGGGAACTCCTATTTGGGAGTTCCAAAGATATTGGTTTCACACTCCGGTGAGCCTGTACACCATTTTCCTGACTCCTGCAGAAGCCACCAACCTCCTCTCGATTTGCACCGGGGGCCAGATCACCTCCAGCCCCTTTTGCACCTTGCTGCAATAGGGGAAATCAGATCTCCTGCCTTCCCACAGGTCACATCCATGCAGCGGTTTTTGCTCCTGGCTCCAGCGTTTCCTACTCAGCACACCCCTCTGAAGGACTGGGACCAGTTCACAGAAGATGCTGGACTGGGCTTCTTGCAAGCATATGACTGGTGTAAGCACGAGACCCCATTTCCCACTGAAATCAGTGCGAGTTCAACTCACAGCTTGAAGCAGGAGTTCAGATTTCTTTTATTCATCCCCTGGCTTTTTGTCACGCCTGTCACTGAGCCATGGGAGCGGTGGCAAAACTTTCCTGGGCAAATTGGCAGATGATGGAAACTGTTGAAATCCCTGAAGATCCCTGATTACCTCAGCCTGCAGATCTGACCGAGGCTTTGCTCTCCCCACCTCGTGTTGAAAGGGGGATCATTTTATTTACCTCTCTCCTAAGGATGTGGCAAGGTCGAGTGGTTTTGAAACTTGCTTTGGAGAGCAAATTAGGAAGTGTAGCTATCAATGACTTCCCCTGAAATACAGCCCCTTTAACAGTAAATTTAAAAGGAGAATTAAATGTGAAAAGGCATCACTCCCACTATTAATTTCTTCACTGTGCTGTTCCCTTTCCTCTTTTATTCTGCCTCATTTTCAGTCCCTTGCCAGCAGATCCTTGGCAGCTCTCATAAAAGCAATTATCATCTTTAGTAAAGTTTTTGCAGGTTTTTTTCTTGTTTTTTTTTCTTTCTTTTTTTTTTCTCCATTCTGGAACTGAATATTCCCCGTCATTCTGTCAGTCCCAAACTTCACCGGCTGCATTGTGCCTCCTGCTCCAGCTTTCCTGCCACGTGCCCTCCCTTGGCATTTCTGGGATTGCTCGAGGAGCTTTTCTCTTTTGCTAGAGAACGTGCTTGACCCCACACAGCCCCAAGATGCTTTTGATTGACCAGGACTTGAAAGCAATCCAAGGCATCACTCTGAGTAAAATTAAAAATATGACCTTGTCGACGAGTCTGGAGAAATTCGTGTGCTTGAAGGGCAGGCACTGCACCTCTGGGATGTGCTTTCCGTAACCTCTCATTTTATTTTGGTCAAGGTGGTACCTGAGGCAGAGACGGGGAGCCCCGCTCTTTGGAGAAGCCGTCCTGATAAATGGTACAGATCAGAATTGCAGATTTGTATTTCTCCAGTTGGGGAAGTTTGGAATCAGAGCCAAATTGGCAATTTTGATCTAAATCCTCTCTTTTTGCTTTAATTATGTTTCCTGTTGGCTTCTTCTCTCGCTCTAGACAGTGCACAGGGTGACTCTGGGATAAGCAGACTATTACGCAGCTCTGATTTCCTTGGCCTGAAGGATGCTATTTTTCAGCTCATCTCATTTAGCAGCTGCTGTTCAGGGGCTGGGAGAGGCTGAACTTACCCCGTGGTGGGACTACTGCCCTGGAGGTCTCGCCAGCACCCATCAAGAGCACCCACCCCAGTGCTGACACCTGCACTATCTCCTGAGCAGATGGAATCAATGGGGAGGGTGCAACTCCATGGTGTAAACTGAATGTTTGCACTCAAGCAAGTCAACCTGTGCTTCACCTACCATCAGCCAAGAGCTGACCAGTGGTGTCTGCCATGTCCCACCCCGCAGTGCTCATCCAGGTGCTGTTTTCTCTGCTGCTCATCTCCCATCCCGCTTGAACACATGCAACCCTACCTTTTAGTGCCTTTGCGCTGTAACGTGGTGTGTTCAAGGGTCCCAACAGGCATGACAGGCCACAAAGATGCTCAGAGGCTGGAGCAGCTCTGCTGTGGGGACAGGCTGGGAGAGCTGGGGTGGCTCAGCCTGGGGAGGAGAAGGCTGCGGGGAGACCTTAGAGCACCTGCCAGTGCCTAAAGGGGCCGGCAAGAAAGCTGGGGAGGGGCTTTGGGCAAGGGCAGGTGGCGATGGCACACGGGGGAATGGCTTTACCTGAGAGAGGGGAGATGGAGATGAGAGATGAGGAAGAAATTCTTCCCTGTGAGGGCGGCGAGGCGCTGGCCCAGGCTGCCCAGAGCAGCTGTGGGTGCCCCATCCCTGGCAGTGCTCAAGGCCAGGCTGGACGGGGCTGGGGGCAGCCTGGGCTGGGGGGGAGGGGTCCCTGCCCATGGCAGGGGGTGGGACTAGATGGCCTTTGAAGGTCCCTTCCCACCCAAACTGTTCTGTGAGTCTATGATTGTAATGCAGTGGATGCTCTCAGAGATGCTGCTTCTCCTCCTGGCCCCTCTGCTCACTCCCCACCGTTTCACCTCCAGAAGCCACTGCACAAGATGAGGAGCTTTCCCCAATGTACACCTTCAGGCAGTCGCGGTTGGTTTGTGTTATCAGTGGGCCACAGGCATCTGCCAGTGTCAGTCCTGCATTTTCCCACTTTGCACCACAAATTCTGCATGAAAGACTGGGGTTACAACAGCCTTTTGTGGCCTCTGCTGCCAAGTCAAAAATCTCCTCCCTCTTCCTATTTTTTGGTTGCAAATAGGGATGTGACACTGAAACGGTGAAAATCTTTGGGCTTCTGATGTTCTCCGGGAGGCTTTGGAGATGGGATGGGATCCTGGGCGTCAATGCAGGCAGTGGGGGACAGATGTTCCTAATCGAGCCATACACACCTCGTCCCTCTCCAAACTCAGCTTGTTGCAGCAGTAGCTCCGTGTCCCTCATTCCCCTCCTGTGAGCAGGGATCAGATCGAGTGGAGTGAAGCTTGCGTGCAATCAGCGGGCGAGTGCAGTCATTGTGACCCGCTGTTACACTCAATTTTCTTTTGTGAGAAAGATTCCCTTCATCCCGCTGGCTGGCCGGTGGCTGGTTATACTATACATCACTGCATATTTTCCACTTGAGATCAATCCCACAGTCCCGATGGCTTTGAAGAGCACTGTCGGCATCCTGCGGCCCCCAGGTGCTTCACCAGGCATCACTCGGGGAATAACATGAAGCGATTTTGCTCCCCCAGCCCCATCGCCGTACCCCCCTCACTGCCATTTCTTCTCCTCCATCCCATCATCTTTGGGCAGAGCTCTGCCAACACTTTATTTTATTATATTCAATCATATGAAAATGCTCTTGGCAAGAAACCCGCCTGCTCTGAACTTATTTGTTGTATTTTTTTTTCTTTTTGCTTTAACAATTCTGCATTGTTCTGGGCTATTGGTCTCACTAGGAGGCTCGAGTTTCATGCGTTCATTCACTCTTCTCTTGTCAAATCTGCCTTTGGAGCTGTTGTTTGGCTCTCGTACGCACCCTCTTCCATCTCCAACCATTCTTTTTCACTTTAAGTCCTTTTTCTGCCAGCTCCAACTCAGTTTAACCATGCTGCGTATTCAATTTCTGCACTTTGGGATCCAAAAAAAAACCCCAAAAAACCAACAGAGAGAAAAATACCCACATACACCACTTAATGCCACCGTATTAATTTTGTGGTGGGTCCCAAAGAGTAAACTGACCTTGAGGAGATGTAATTGCCGCGGACTTTGCAGGGAAATGGTCAAGGCACCAACCCTGTCAGAGCTCAAGGAGTGTCTGGAGAATGTCATATGGTTTAGTTTTGGGTAGTCCTGTCAGAGCGCGAGGAGTTGGACTTGATGATCCCTATGGGTCCCTTCCAGCTCAAGATATTCTAGGATTCTAGAACTCCATATATTGCTACGAGACCGTTAGTCGTAAACTTAGGCAACTGCTGTGAAAACCAGCTATGGTGGTTGGGCTCAGTGCTGCCCTTGGAGAAGGTCCTCCCAGGTAAGAGGTGAATTATGCCGGTGGAAATGAGAGGAGAGTTGGGATCTTTTGCCCTTTGATGAATTCCACGTGCTGCCCAAAGAAAAACTTCGCATCCTCGTGCCAATAAATGTATTCAAGTTTGCAATGTTTGTATGTTCCTGGCTGAAGGCGAGGGACTAATCACATTTTCTCTAAACCCGTCAAAATGACAGATCAGGAGGAGCTGCTTCAAACTGAGCTCAAATCTGGCTTCCCATCATAAACTAAGGCTTTGGTCCGGGGTCCCCGGGACTGGTTGATGACCCTCAAAACCAGAGGACAGTTTCTCTGTAGGTAGGGATATGCCCAGTGGGTTTTGTTCTGGTTCCCTACATGGAGCAAGACCAGACACAAAACATGTTGGAGATATCTCTGACCTGGTTCAATCCATTCTGCCACCAAGTGATGTGCAATCTTGCTGTCCACTTTTCACCACTAGAGAAGTCCTCATATAAGAACACTGGGCTGTTGTACAGCATTTTTAATACTTGGTCTTTTTCAAAGACTTTTAAAAAATTATTTATGATCTTTTTCAGTAGTCTGTCCTTCCACTTGTGACTAGCATTTGGTCACGTCTTTTGCTGCATAAGGGGCTAAATGGTTCAACGCAACACCTGGGCTTACTTTGGGAACGTGTCTCCCTACCCATTGTGCCTGAAATTTGGGATTGGCGATGTTGATAGGTACTGGATCCCTTCTGCTTAAAGATGTACCAGGGATGGGTGTGGCAGAGGAAAGCAAAATGGGAGGGTCCAGGGCCCACATCTGGAAGGGGGAGATGCAGATGACGGCTCCAGGGGAGAAGCAAGGAGCCCCTGCACACCTGCAGCTGGACCTCCATAGTGCAACCACATCTTCCATGATCCTGGTTTTGAAATGCTTTGGCTCTGCAGCACCCACGTCCATCCATGCATGTACGCCAAGCACTGCTGATGCCTTCCTGGGGACCCCCAAGTCCCATGGGTGGAAGACAGCGAACCCCCTTCCCGCAAGCCCTTTGCAGTGCCGGGAGCTGCTTAAACGTGTGTGGGAGGTGTGGTGCAACACATGGAGCTCACCAGCACGCTGCGGCTGCATTTGGATCCTGGGGATAATGATTTCCAGCTGGTCTCCCACTCTAGCCTGGATGCTGTTCCTCAGCTTGTCTCGCCTTTGGCTGGCTGCCTCCCTCCCCTTGTCCTCGCTGGAAGAAAGTGAGGTTTCTGCCTTCTCTAGGAAGCTGCAGAATGCTGCAAAACCCCAGGATTTGTGGAAAGGTGCAAAAGTGCAGCCCTTGGCAGGATACCTGACATCACGGTTGGCACCAGTGCCCTGTCGTGGAGAGGTCCAGGATGGGCCTGCAGGCACAAGGTCTCCTCTGGACAGTGACTATGGTGACTTACCAAAGCCAGAGGAGATGGTTGGGAAGCTGGTGAGATGAATCACTAAAACCACTGACTCTGGCACTGAGCTTCAGCATCTCAGCTGGAGCCTGGTCATCACCTAAATGCCCCCAAAATACACCTAACCATGGTCATAGCTACAGCGGTGAGCTTCAGCGTCCTGCAGAAAGCTGTGGCTTGCTCCCCAAAATAAATGAAGCATCAACCACAGTAGCTTTACGTCAGGCTTTTAAATATCCTGGGCCAAAGCTCAGAAACGTCACGGTGATGTAGCACCTGACCAGGAAGATGGTAGGGGGGAGATGGATGTGCTCCTGGCAGCTGCTGCAGTTGATGGGATGGTGGATACCAGCTGGATGCTGATGTCTTCATGCCCTGCTCCTTTCCCGTGGCCTGATCTTGGTGGAAGTCACTTGGCCATGCACAGGTGGAGATGTGCATCAAGCCCACAGCGCCCTGACGTATCTCCTTGTGGCAATCTTAGATGTTGAGTGGGTCAGGAGCAAACCTTGGGTAAAGCCGGTGGACTTCCCTGGCATCACCGCTTCCCTGCTGCCATCCCTGGTGGCCATTTGGCACCATCCTGCGGAGGCTCCGTGGGCAGAAGGGGTAAAGCAAGTGACAGGGAAGGAGCAGCAGAAACTCGCCGGGGCCGTTCAGGCCCTCAAAGTGCAGTTTAAACAACTTTACATTATTCCGTGATTTAACTCACTGTATCTCAGCGCCCACCTGGGGACGGGCCATGCTGTGGCGCTTCCCAGCTTCGGCATTCCAGGCGGAGGGACCCAAACCTGCCCGCGCCTCCGAGCCGGAGCGGGGCGGGGCAGCTTGTGGCACCGCAGGGGAAGGAGCCCTGCGCTGGCACCATGATCCATATGTGCCAGCCCGTACATATGTGCACGTCTGTGTAAAGGCAAAGGAAACATGCATATAATAATCAATATGTACATACATATATATGCTGAGCTATGTACTGCACAGCATATAGCGTATCTACCGTGGGTGAATTTATACTATATCTACATGGATAGTAGATATAAATAGTATATAATATAATATATTGTAATATATTATACATATATAATATATTATATTATAATCATATAAATCTATACAGTATATATGATATATACCCTGTTTATTATGTACTACATATACTATATGTGTGTGTAGTGTATATAGTGTGTGTATATACACACATAAAGTATACATTATATAAACTACAGTATATACTATGTACTTACATATATAGCATATACACTACATATAGATAGTATACTGTACTATATATAGCACACCGTATTATGTGCTGTGCAGTATATATAGTATGATATAGTATATACTGTTCTATATATGGTAGAGTATATATAGGTATATATTATTATATATATGTGCATTATATCATTATATACACTATATAATTGTGTGTATTCTATTCTATTCTTATAATTATGGATTGGATTATAGTATAGTGTATTGTATTATATAGTATCATATTGTGTCGGAATGTATTATATTATGTGATGTGATGTTGTATTACATTATGCTATATTATATTATACTGTATTAATTATATTGTATTATATTATACTGTATTAATTATATTATATTATATTATATTATATTATATTATATTATATTATATTATATTATATTATATTATATTATATTATATTATATATTATTATATTATGTTATGTTACATTATATTATGTTATATTATATTTATTTATTTTATTTATTTTATTTATTTTTTTATTATATTTATTATATTTATTTTATTATATTATATTTATTATATTATATTAAGCCAGAAATACATCCAGAAATGCCCAAAGAAGAGCTATAACCCCCCATTCCCCTGGTAACACACAGTGTTTAGTGAAAAGGGACAGCCCGTCTCGGGGGGCGAGGAGGGAGGGGTGGGAGCATGTCACCCCCAGCCCCTCCGTCCTATGCTCGGTGACCGGCGCGGGAGCGCTTCAAGCCGCAGTGTGCCAGGAACATTGGGGTTTCCTCCAGCACATCCCTGTGGGGCTGGTCCTGCGCTCCCAGCTCAGCCGAGTGAGCCAGAAAGCTTCTGGAATCCCTTGGAGGTAGGAAATTGTAGCGAAATCCATGGGGAAAGGGTGCCGCCGTGTCACCCTGGCCAAGCCCTGTGGCCACCTGCCTCAAAACCCTCTGGGACAGCTCTGGCTCGCTTGCCAGAAACCCTTCGTCTTCACCAGGCTCCTCTCAGGCAGCATCATGAGGCCTAAAAATGATATAAACTCCACTTTGCAGGGGGCAGTGCCACCCCAGGCTGCCAGAACCTCTGCTCCCTGGCTCCTCCAAAAATCCAGTTCCCCAGGGACGGTGTCAGCTGCAGGTGCCCATCACTTGGTCAATACACAAAAGCCTGGAGGTGTCACGAGAAAATGGAAAGGAGGAGATGAAGGCAAGCCACGGAGCTGCATTTCTCAGCCGGCTGGAAAATTTTAAAAGTCATTAAATTTTGAAGGAAGCACGTCAGAATGGCACAGCAGCTCCAGCTGGCTTAAAATAGGGCGACAAATGACTGCTGGAGACAGAGGGTTTAATTACAAGAGGCAACGGGCCAGGACCGTCAAATGTCACCGTTGCTCCCGCTTTGGGAAGGCACCAGCTCGGGTCTGGCTCACCCGAACTTTGGCAGCCACTGTTTTGCCCTGGCCCCTGGGTGCTCAGCATCTCGGTGCCCCTGGGATGCGAAGCCAAGGGTGCGACTCCTCTGGCTTCTTCGCCAAACTGGAGATGCTCCTGAGGGGTTATTTGTAGCCCAAGGAAACCTCTTGGCTGGGTGATGGGAATTTTGGAGGATGCTGTAGTACACAGTCAGGCTGCAGGACCCCTGGGAGGTGCACGGTGAATTTTGTATGAGAAAAATGGGAAAATTTGGGCCAACACAGCCTGTCCTGCACCCAACACACTTGCAAAGGGACCACCAGCTTGGAGCTGGTGCCAGCCACTGGGTCACCCTCTCCATCCCATTTTCTATCCAAGCAGAGCCCAGGGCTTACTGGCACGGGGACTGGTCCCCACCGAGGTCCCAAACCTGCTGCTTATCCCATGAGCCACATCCTAACTGACCTCGCAGCATTCCTGGGACCCTGTGGGGTGCAAAGTCCTGGGGAAAGGAGCAGGGAGAGCCAGTGCCCCAACTTTCTGCAGCTTGGGTTTCCAAAGTGCAGTATTTTGGTAAGCATTTTTGTACCCTTGAACTATCTCATGTAATTGCTTTCTTGATCACTTAAATTAATGTAATAGCACTTGGGCAGGTGGAGGGGGTGGAGAATAAGCTGGGTTGTGCTCATACCCCCAGCAACTGCTCAGCGCACTCCTGGAGGAGTAAAGACCGGCTTTATGTTTAATTCACCGTAAAACCTGGGAACCTCCTGAGATGCCTTACAGGAGCCATCCCAGGAAAGGCCAGCTCTTGCCCAGCTCTCAGCTGCTGCCTGCTGCCCCTATCCTTCTCAGCTACAGCTACATCGCTGAGGTAGGAATTATAATTCAACTTTAAACAGATCTAATCGATAGGCAACACTCCCGCCTTTATTTACCCTCGCATTGGGCTCCACTCGCATGGCTTCAGCTGACGGAGAATCAATTCACGCTGGCAGAGGAGGTGAATCTCCAGCCAGCACCATGCAAGTCACCTGAAATCCTGCCGATGTTCACGCCCGAGCATCCTCCCCTTGTAGCCAGTCCCAGGGCTCATTGCTTTTGTCCTGGTGCAAACGAGCCTTAATTTCCATGGGACCGTCCTTTGGTGATGGTGCAGTCAAACCCCACGGGACCGTCCTTTGGTGACGGTGCAGTTGGACCCCACGGGACCATTCGTTGGTGATGGTGCTGTTGGACCCCATGGGAGCAGAAATGCCTCTTCATGGACGGTGATGTGGGATATATCAATATTTGTACAGAAAAAAACAACTTGTGTTTTTTGGTCTATGGATGCTCCAGAGCATGGATCTGTCTTCCAAAGCAGGAGCTCAGAGGCTGGACAGGGCAAAGCTCCGTGGGATTACAGTTGCTCCCCAAAGCCTGCCAGGTTCCAGCACATTTATAGCATGGAAATAACAAAGGAAAAAAACCTCTGAATTTTTACTGTCAAAAATTTGATCTTCTACCAATCTCCAGGATCTTTCAGCAAGCCCTTGTCCCAAAGCGTTTTGGCGGTGAGGTGAGTTCACCAACAACATCGAGCGTTTCACTGAAAAATACAGATTTGATGGATCTTCACCATCTTTCAGCGGCAACAGGAGGGAAAAACGCATCCGATCTCCTAGGTCGTGCTGCCCTCTGCAGAAAGCCCTGATGGGTGCCACGATGCCTTTCTGGACGAGCGTGGGATAAGCCAAAATATCCCAGCAATGATGAAGTGCTGGTTCGGCCGGCTCAGACCCCCTGGGTGCCATCCCTGCCTCCCGGGACGCACAGTGTGGCTGGGGCACTGCAGTCCCACGTCTCCACAGCTGGAAAGGAAAGGAAAGGAAAGAAAAAAGGTAAAAAGGAAAGCTGGAAAGTCTTTGTTCCTCCAAAACGGTGCCTCTCCCTCGGCTGGGCGAGCAGTGGTCACCCTCCCAATTGCCACTGGCTTTCGGACTGGTCTCCGGGCGCTTGCCCTTTGGGTTGCCAACCCCATCTGGTTTGCGCATATGTCGGCGTGCAAATGTTGGCTGGAAGGGGAGAGTTTCATTATTTGTTTGTTTATTGTTATGTATTGTTGTTTCTTATTTATTTATCATTATTTAATTATTGGGGGGGGGGGGGTGTCAGCAAAGCACCCATCCACCCACTGGTAGTCTGACCAGATGATTGTTGTAGGTCCCTTCCAACTGAAATATTCTCTTCTCCCTTCCCCCTTCCCCCTTCCCCCTTCCCCCTTCCCCCTTCCCTTCCCTTCCCCTTCCCCTTCCCTTTGCCCCAGCCACCCACCCCTGTTTGCTCCTCAGCCTCTTCCCCATAAGCCTGTTACGTCTGGAGGCATCAGCACGCCCCAACCGCCCCCTCCTCTGGCAGCGCAATTCCAGGGGCAGGGAAAAACTCCCGGAGGAGTCCGGCAGAGGGAGGAGAGAGATAAGATTAATCAGGAGAGGGAAGGGAAGGGAAGGGAAGGGAAGGGAAGGGAAGGGAAGGGAAGGGAAGGGAAGGGAAGGGAAGGGAAGGGAAGGGAAGGGAAGGGAAGGGAAGGGAAGGGAAGGGAAGGGAAGGGAAGGGAAGGGAAGGGAAGGGAAGGGAAGGGAAGGGAAGGGAAGGGAAGGGAAGGGAAGGGAAGGGAAGGGAAGGGAAGGGAAGGGAAGGGAAGGGAAGGGAAGGGAAGGGAAGGGAAGGGAGAAGGGGGAAGGGGGAAGGGAGGGATGAGGGGAAGGACAAAGGACTTATACTCAAAATTATTGCCCACAATTTCTTTCTTTTCTTAGATTCCCCTAAATTGCTTCTTCCCCCCACCCCCCCCCCGCCCCACCCCCCCTTCCCTGCACAAACTCCTGCAGCTTCCTGCCTTTCCATGCCAATCCCACCGGACTTTGTGCCCCGCACTCCTCTCCTCCCTGCCAGGATGCTCCGGGCTGTCCCACTGCCCCATCAGCACCAGGACGGCAAAACACCCACTGAAAAATGCTCTTATTGCCCCCCGCTCCTCCAGGATTCTGCCCGTGTCCCCATCAGAACCGGAGCAAATGTTTCCCATTTTCCAGAAGCCACCGATGTCCCTTGGCCGGGGGCGCTGAGCCGTGAGGGCAGCAGCCTGGTGGGGAAGTGGGGGGGGACTGTGGGGGGTCTGGGGCTTCTTGGGTGCCCCTGCCCGCACCAGGGGGTGCGGGGGTGGGTGAGGGGGGAGCAACGTGCCCGGTGAGCAACTGCAACGGAGTGTGGCTGCTGCCAAGAGCAGGTGATGGGAAGCCTGCGGGGTCCCATCCTGGCCTGGGCCGTGGGCAGGGATGTGCCGGGCAGTTGCGCACCCCTCCCGGGCTGGGCCCACGGCTGACACAGGGGGAACGAGCAGGTGAGCTCTGGAGTCATGCTGGAGCCCTGGGAAGGGACAGGGACCAGGAATCTGGTCCTCTTCTGGCCTGGTGGAAGGGAAGGTGATCCATGATGGAGAGGGATCCAGGACAGAGAGGGATTCAGGACAGTGGAGGATCCAGGATGGAGAGGGATCCTGGACAGAGGCAGATCCAGAATGCAGAGGGAACCAGGACAGATGGAGATCCTGGAAAGATGCAAATCCAGGACAGACAGGGACCAAGGATGGATGAGGATCCAGAAAAGGTGGAGATCCAGGATAGGCAGGAATCCAGACAGATGGGCATCCAGGTTGGATAGGGGCCCTGGGCAGGAGGGGATCCAGGGTGGAGCGGAATTGAGGAGGAAAAGGATCCAGGACAGACAGGGAGCCAGGACAGATGAGGTACAGAAGGCAAGAGGATCCAGGACGGATAAGGATCCTGGACAGGGGGGATCCAGGACAAAGAGGGATCAAGGATGGATGGGGATCCAGGACAGACAGGGATCTAGCACAGCTGGAGATTGAGGATGGATGGCATCCAGGATGGAGGATGACCCAGAGTGGCCAGGATCCAGGGTGGAGGGGGTGGCCGGCGCTGGGGCTGGAGCAGCTGGACAGGAGGCAGGAGCCCGGGACAGCTCGGGGGAGCTGGAGGGGGCTGGTCCTGGGGGGCCCTTCTCTGTGGCAGGACTCTGCTCCCCAGAGGGGTCTCAGGGGGCTGGCTCTGGGGGTGCAGGGCCCTTCATGGGGTGCAGGTCTCTGAGGTGCTGGGTCTGCGGGGGCAGGACCCCTCCTAGAACTGTGGGTTTCAAGGCTGCTGGGTCTGGGGTGTAAGACCCCTCTTGGGAGTGCAGGACCCCTCCAGGGGTTGCAAATCTCGGCTGCTGAGTCTGGGTGGGGTGCAGGAGCCCCAATGGGGGGACCAGGACCCATCCTGGGGGTGCCCATCTCAGGGGTGCTGGGTTTGGGGGTGCAGGACCCCTCCTGGGGGCCCAGAGGCCCTCCAGAGGGTGCAGCTTTCAGGGGTGCTGGGGGTGGGGGACCCCCCCCCGGGTACAGGTTTCCCCTGACATGCCTGTGGAAACATACTCTGTTGGGTGGTGGGTGTCCCGTGGGAGCAGCAATCCGGGGTGCTGGTGGGTGTCCCGTGGGAGCAGCAATCCGGGGTGCAGCGGGTGCCACCCAGGCACCGCTCCCACCCGAAGCCAAGTGACCACAGGAGCCAGCGGTGGCCACCCCAGCCCGGCCAGGGGGTCTGGCCCCACCGCGGGGTGAGTGGCTGCCTCAGGGGTGCGATCTGGGGGGTGCTGGGCCATGGGGTGCCCCCTGGCTCCGTCCCCAGCCTGGGCTGGGGTGCTGAGCAAGGCGGGGCGTGGGCAGCATCCCCAGCAGGGTCTGCCCTGGCGCATCACAGGGCGCAGCTGGGGAAACCGAGGCAGAGCTGGGGGGGGAGGGGAGCGGGACATGGACACGGGCCGGGGGGCTCAGCCATGGGGGGTGGCACCGGGGCTGCACACAGCACATGCCCCCAGCCTGGGTCAGCTGGGGGAGGACAGCTGGAGCATCCCTGAGGAATAAATCCCACCGTCACCCTTCAGGCCTGGGGGTCCTGGCTGTGCAGCTGCCGCAGGGGTCCCTGTGCCCGGCAGGGTGCTGAGGGCTGGGTGCTGTGCGGGGCGCGCTGTCACAGCCAGCCCAGCCCATGTGGCACTTGGCCTCGCCAGACCCCTGCCCCAGCTCCGTGGCAGCGCAGGAGGAAGCTGGGTGCTTTTGGGGGGGCTGGCAGCGTGTTTTCCCCAGGGGGTGCTCCCCCGTGCTCAGTGCGAGTTTGGGAGCACCCCAGCAGGGGTGCCATGGGGATGCCCCACACAACAGCATCACCCCCCATACCCTGGTGTCACCCCCCATACCCTGGTGTCACCCTCCCATTCCCCAATGTCACCGCCAATGCCCTGGTGTCACCCCTCCATGCCCCAGCACCACCCCCCGTGCCCCAGTGTCACTCCCCATTCCCCAGCATCAACCTCCCATGCGCCGGTGTCTCCCCTACATGCCCCAACATCACCTCCAATGCCCCAACGTCACCCCCCATGCCCCAGCATCACCCCCTATGCCCCAGTGTCACCCCCCCATGCCCCAGTGTCACCCCCCATACCGCAGCATCACACCCCCATGCCCCAACGTCACCCCCGATGCCCCAGCATCACCCCTGATACCCCAGCGTCACCCCCCATGCCATGGTGTCACCCCTCATACCCTGGCATCACCCCCCCCCCATGTCCCACTGTCACCTCCCCATGTCCTGGTGACACCTCCATGCCCTAACATCACCCCCAATGCCCCGGTGTCACCCCTCATACCCCAGCATCACCCCCTATGCCTCGGTGTCACCCCTCCATGCCCCAGCATCATCACCCCCCATGCCCCAACGTCACCCCTCCATGCCCCGCTGTCACCCCTCCATGCCCTGGTGACACCTCCATGCCCCAGCACCACCCCCCATGCCCCAGCACCACCCCCCATGCCCCGGTGTCACCCCCCATACCTTGGTGTCACCTCCCATGCCCCAAAATCACCCCACACACCCCAGCATCACCCCCCCATGCCTGAGCTGGTGTTGCCACGCGCCCACCACCACAGAGGCTGAGCAGCCTCGGCTGCAGGAGGCCGGGATGGGGGTGGGGTGGGACACAGCCCCCCGCCGGGGTACCCGCGCTATGTGCTTGTTCAGCTCACGAAGCTTTCCCGCACCCACCATTGCCCCAGATGCTCTGCGCCCCGCAGGGAGCGCAGCGGGGGGGTGCTGGGCATCCCATGGGATGGAGCCGTGGGGAGGGATCCCAGGAAAAATCGCTCCCGATAGTGACGGGAGAATGGGAGCCCCTCCAGCCCCCCCGAACGGGCCCTGTGCACCCCGTTATTAACTCAAACCCCCTTCACCGCTCTGCCCTGGGGCTGGTCTCCCCCCCCAGCTCTGTCCCCCTGCGGGGGGTGGCTTCGGTGCCGGCAGAGGGCTCAGTGGCCCCAGCCACCACGGTCAGCTGGGGCTTGGCCACAACCAGCCTCACGCTGCTGCTTCTGCTCCTCTTCTGCTCCTTCTTCCACAGGTACCTCGGCTTTGAGGGGGCAAGAAGGGGGGGTTGCCTTGTTGCCAGGGATGTGGTGGGCTCCGGGGGAATGCCACAGAGGGGGAGGGGTGGCACCCATGCCCATGTGGGATGGGGACTGGGGAGCTCCGTGCAGGCGGATGCTCTGGGTGCAGCCAGGCTGTGCAGGGCCAAGCGGAGAGGGGACAAGCACTGGGGACGGGGACAGGGCAGGGAACGAACAGGAAAAAGCAGCGAGAGGAAGGGACAGGCGGGGCCCTTGTCACCCCTGAGCCCACCCTGAGCCCAGCATCCCTGGGGCAGGGCACCTCGCCCTTCTCCGGCAGGGTGACCCCGTGGTTTCCCACCCAGGAAAGCAGAGACGACCCTGGGCGCATCTGAGGGGTGAGTCCCCCGGGGTTCCCAGTGCGTCCTTGGGTGGCCACTAAGGGCTGCTCACCCCGGCTGAAGGGTGGGGTGCTGGGAAGGGGCCTGAGGGGACCATGGCTTGGCCCCACACATCCCCTGGTCCCATGTGTCCCCTGGCCCCACGCATCCCCTGGTCCCACATCCCCTGTCCCCACACATCCCCTGGTCCAAGGCATCCCCAACATGTCCAGTGTCCCTGGCCCCACGTGTCCCCAGGCCCCATGCATCCTCTGGCCCAATGCATCCCCTGTCCCCACACATCCCCAGGCCCCATGCATCCCCTGCCCCCACATGTCCCTTGGTCCAAGACATCCCCTGGCCCCACACATCCCCTGGTCCAAGGCATCCCCTGGCCCCACGTGTCCCCTGGCCCCACACATCCCCTGGCCTCATGTGTCTAGTGTCCCCAAGCATCCCCTGGTCCCCATGCATCCCCCGGCCCCACACATTCCCTGGCCTCATGTGTCTAGTGTCCCCACAGATCCCCTGGCCCCAAGCATCCCCTGTCCCCACATGCTGTGGCAGCCCTCCAGCACCAGCACGGGGAACCCCCCTCCCCAAGTTCACCCCAGAGGGCTGACTGGGCCCCAAAAGAGCATCAAGGCCAGGGCCAGGGATGGGGGGGGGAGGTCGGGATGGGGGGGGGGATGGGTACAGGGGTGGCCCTGGCCATGGTGTGACCCCACGGGTGCCCCCTCCCCCCCGTGGTGCCGTGGGGCCACTTGGGGTCAGTCGGGGCTGGTGGGGGCTGGTTGGAACCGGTCAGTGCCGGTCGGTGCCGGCAGAGGGCAGCCGCCCCCCCTCATTTCCACGCTGACTGCCTCCCCCCCCCCCCCCAAATCCTGGGTCCCCCTGAACCCCCCGGCTGCCGGCAGAAGGGCTGGGGGTGCATGAGCACCCGGGGGGGCTTGAGTGTTGGGGTGACAATGCACAAGTGCCGGGGGGTGCAGGAGTGCTGGGAGGCAATACAAAAATGCTGCTGGGGGCGGGGGGGGGGGGGATGCGTGAGTGCCTAAGGAGGATGCACAAGTGCCAGGGGGGTGCAGGAGTGTCCAGGGTGGGTGCAAAAGTGCCAGGGGGTGCATGAGGGTCCAGGGGGAATGCACAAGTGCAAGGGGTTTGTACAGGTGTGCAGTGGGGGTTGTATGAGTGCTGGGGGGGGAAGCACAAGTGCTGGGTTGGGAATTCACAAGTGCTGGGGGAGTGTGCACAAGTGCCAGAGGGTTGCACAACTGCCCAGGGGGGTGCATGAGTGCCCAAGGGGGATGTGTGAATGCTGTGGTGGGGTACACAAGTGCTGAGGGGGACGCCCAAGTGTCCAGGAGGGATGCACGAGTGCTGGGGCATGATGCAAAAATGCAGGGGAGGGGATGCATGAGTGCCTAAGGGGGATGCACAAGTGCCACGGGGGTGCACGAGTGCCCAAGGCAGGTGCACGAGTGCTGGGGAGGATGTAAAACGGCTGGGGGTGGGGGGGCACATGAGGGCTCAGGGTGAATGCACAAGTGGGGGTGGGGGACGCATGAGTGCTGGGGGGTGAGGTGCATGGGTCCTAGGGGGATGCACAAGTGCTGGGGGGTGGAGAGGGATGCACAAGTGCCAGGGGGTTGCACAAGTGCCCAAGGGGGATGCATGAGTGCCAGGGGTGAGGTGGGTGGTGGTGCATGAGTGCTTGGGGAATATACAAGTGCCAGGAGAGGATGCAAAAGTTGGGGAGGGGGAGCATGCACAAGTCCCAGGAGGCACATACAAGTGTCAGGCAGAACGCACAAGTAGGGGGAGGGGGGATGCAGAAGTACTGGGGGGGTACACGAGTGCCTAGGAGGGATGCACGAGTGTCTGAGGGAGAATGCATGAGTGCTGGGGGGGATGCACAAGTGCTGGGGCATGTGTGTGCACATAAGTGCAGGGAGGGCTGCATGACTGCCCAGGGGGTGGGTGGGGGTGGTGCACAAGTGCCAGGGGGATGCACGAGTGCCCTGGGGGTGGGGGGTGGGGTGCATGAGTGCTGGGGGGAGATGCAGAAGTGGTAGGGGAATGAATGTGTGAATGCTGGGGTACACAGGTGCAGGGGGCGGGGATTCACAAGAGCCAAGAAGGGA
This sequence comes from Falco naumanni, assembly GCF_017639655.2. Taxonomy (NCBI): domain Eukaryota; kingdom Metazoa; phylum Chordata; class Aves; order Falconiformes; family Falconidae; genus Falco; species Falco naumanni. The sequence continues at coordinate 72,460,975 of NC_054059.1, read as the reverse complement.
TGCACAAGTGCAGGGGTAGGGGGATGCATGAGTGCTGGGGGGTGAGGTGCAGGGTCCCAGGGGGCACGCACAAGTCTGGTGGGGTGCACAAGTGCCACAGGAATGCACATGAGCTGGGTGAACGCAGGAGTGCCAGATGGGGATGCACAAGTGTCAGGGGTGTGGCATGACTGGTGGTGGGGATGCATAAGTGCCCAGGGGGGCTGCACGATTGCTGGGGAGGGTACAGGGGTGTCAAGGCGACGGGGACACCCGTGTACCCAGGGAGGATGCGTCAGGGCCAGGGGGCTAACACCTGAGCACCCGCTTGTTCCTTGTGGCAGGTGAAGCTGGCGAGGCTGGGCTGCAGCGGCCGGGGAGCAGCACTGGTCACGGCACAGGGACAGTGGCCCTGCCCCTCTGCCACCCCTGGCCCTGGCCCTGCCTGGCTGCCACTGCAGGCACAGGGCACAGCGGGATGGGGAGACCCCGAGCAGGGTGCTGGCCGTGCCCCCGGGAAGGGCCACCCTGGTGTCACCCAGCCAGGTGCTGCAGGCCGAAGGTCCCCGGGGCTCAGCCTCGCTCCGCCACCCCCGTTAATCATTTGCCCGGCTGATGAACTTGGGGGAGCTCAGGGGCTCGGCGGGACTTTGAGCCGGCCCTCGGCCAGACGTGGGGGGCTGCACCCCTGAGCCCCCTGGCCACCATCCTGGTGGCCAAAGTGGGGGAAATTAATGAAGCTCGTTAGCAGCCAGCAGCTACTGTCAGTTCCTGGCACGGAGAAGACGGGGATGTCCCATGGCCATGGCAAAGGGGCTTGCAGGACGCTGCATGGGCTGGCTGCTGCCTCCAAAGGCAGCTCCTAAAATTCCCAGTTTCAGCAGAATATCCCAGTAAAACTGGCCACAAGTCCCAGTTTCCCCAGTGGGACCTTGTCAGCTGTTTTAAAATATGGGCCGGCAGAAAGGGAATTGCGTGGGGAAAGCTTAAAAAAAGGTGCTGTGATGCTCCAAATGATGCTGTGATGATTCCTGTCGGATCAAGCCTGCACCCGTTCCCTTTTCCACATGGCCGGGAACAAGTGTCTCTTCCCATTGACGCTGGGAGGACTTAATTTAGCACCGCTGGGTAATGAGGGTGATTAAACCCCACGTGCTAATTTCCCCTTGTGCTAATTTCCCCTTTTCGCCATGCCACTGTGGCTGAGCTTCGATACGCTCAAGCGGAACTCCCGCTCCTCCTCGCACTGCAATGGGGAGCTCCTGAGTATTTTATGGGGTGGCCCCACCAGCCTGTGCCCACCCATACCCCATTTCGGGGGCTCCCCTGGCTGTGTGTCCCCCCCCCTCGGTGAGGAACCCCTCGCCCTTTCCTGCTTTTCTGCAGCGGGACAGGGAAGGGACGCGTCAAATGCGAAGCCTTGGCCCCTTGGGGTGCGCAGGCAGGGTGCTGGGGTGCACCACGGTGCTCTTGCTGATGGGGGGCTCACCCCGGGTGCTCATGTTGGGGTGCCCATGCTGGGGTGCGCTTGCATTGGGGGGCCTACGTTGGGGTGCTCAGGCTTTGGGATGCTCATGCTGGGGTGCTCATGTTGGGATGCTAACAGAAGGCTCATGTTGGGGTGCTCAGGTTGTGGTCCTCATGCTGGGGTGCTAACAGAGTTCTCATGCTGGGGTGCTCATGCTGGGGTGCTCATGTTGTGGTCCTCATATTGGGGTCCTCATATTGGGGTGCTAAGAGTGCTCATGTTGGGGTGCTCACATTGGGGTGCTCATGTTGTGGTCCTACACTGAGCTGTTCATGCTGGGGTGACCACATTGGGGTGCTAACAGAGTTCTCATGTTGGGGTGCTCACACTGGAGTACTAACAGAGTGCTCATGTTGGGGTGCTCACATTGGGGTGCTAACAGAGTGCTTATGCTGGGGTGTTCATGTTGGGGTGCTCATGTTGGGGTTCCCATGTTGGGATGCTAACAGAAGGCTCATGTTGGGGTGCTCAGGTTGTGGTCCTCATGCTGGGGTGCTAACAGAATTCTCATGCTGGGGTGCTCATGTGTGGTCCTCATATTGGGGTACTAACAGGGTGCTCATGCTGGGGTGCCCATGTTGGGATGCTAACAGAGTTCTCAGGCTGGGATGCTCATGTTGGGATGCTCACACTGGGGTGCTAACAGAGTGCTCATGTTGGGGTGCTCATGCTGGGGTGCTCATGTTGGGGTGCTCACACTGGGGTGCTAACAGAGTGCTCATGTTGGGGTGCTCATGCTGGGGTGCTCATGTTGGGATGCTCACACTGGGGTGCTAACAGAGTGCTCATGTTGGGGTGCTCACACTGGGGTGCTAACAGAGTGCTCATGTTGGGGTGCTCATGTTGGGGTGCTCACACTGGGGTGCTAACAGAGTGCTCGTGTTGGGATGCTCATGCTGGGGTGACCACATTTTTTGGAGCTCACACTGGGGTGCTCGCTTTGGGGGTGCTCACAGTGGGATGGTCACGCTGGGGTCCTCACATTGGGGTGCCAACACTGGGGTGCTCATGAGGTGGGGGCTACTTTCTGCCAGGATGGAGTGGGAGGATGGTGAGGGGGCTGTGCTGGCCCAACACTGCAGCCACCCCCTGCACGCACCCAACCTCGCACCACAGCTTGGGGGGAGCACCCAGGGTCCTGTGCCCCAAATCCCACGGGACCACCGTATCCCTGCATATTTAAAGCAGGAGGAGAAACACCCAGTTACGCGGCTTTTCCAGAATCTCCGTCGCCTTTGGAGCAAACAAGCCGGCTGGGCGCCCTGCTCTGCCAGCTCCCCGTGTTGACAGATCCTGCACACGGAGCAGAGCCTCCTTCTTAAATAAATATTTGACCGAAGGCATGAGCCGCCGCTCGCTTGGGAGGGCGGGTGGCAGGTCCTGACGCTGCACTGGCCCCACGGGGGGGGAGCACAGCCCCCCACCAGCAACCCGGGGATGCTTGCCCCGCTTCTGCTTTGCTTTTTAGTATCTTTCTTGTTAAAAGTGGGAAGAGGGGACAGAAGTGGGAGTGGGACCCATTTAATCCCATTTACTGAGTGCTACTCTACCCTTGTGTTAGCCGGGGATACCCCCCAGAATGGTGGTGCTGGGGGTACCCTCCCCGGCTCAGCATCCCCTCTTCTTCCTCCCTGCAGGGACCCCCTCTCCTGGTGAACCTGGCAGCAGGTGGATTGTCCTCTAGTGCCAGGGAACCCCGCTGCGGGGGGCCACGGGCTGCATGTGCCACTCTGGACCCCCCATTCCCACATGCTCTCTGAACCAGCTCTGAGGACCCCTGAATTTCTGTGGCACCGGCAACTGCCAGCTGTGCCCAGGGGTGTCACCACACCCACCGTGGACGCTGTGCCAGACCCTATGCTGGATGCCGAGGGACCCATCTACGAAAGCATCCGTTACAAACCTGGGGTGCTGAAAAAGCATTGGGATGCCGGCAGTGCCCTGGCGGACTCCCCACCCCTGCCTGCTGGGGACAAGCCGAGCATCCCCACGCAGGAGGTCATCGCCCAGGAGGAGCCAGGTGGCGAGGGACGCCCCAGCCCTGTGTACACCCAGGTGTGCAAGCTGCCCTGGCTGCCGCAGCTCCAGCAGCCTGCTGGCCACCCCAACCCCCAAAAAGAAGTACCACCATCACTGCCAGAAAAGCACTTCAGTGTGACATAAGATGCCCTGGAGACGCCTTAAAGCTGCCACAAGCCCAGCCAGTCTGTGTGAGCTTGTTGGAGGGTGCTCCCAGCGTACACAGGAGTGCAGGCAGGCACGGGCCCGGCCATGGAGAGCTGCCCACTCCCTTCCCAATTCTAAAATTAAATGTAGGTGGCCCAGGTTATCCCCTGGCATCCAGCATGGAGGTTCCTGGGATATCCCCGGGATGCCCCCATTGCTGAAGGGCCCATGGGGAGCGGGCAGTGGGGTGACCACCATGTGGGGTTGGCCAAATTAAAAACACAGAAATAAAATGAGTTATTCGTTTTTGAAGAAGCTCTAAAAAAATATCCAAAACCTATTTCCGTGTTTGGGGCTGTTGGTAAACAGCCAGCTGAATGAGCCAGCAGTGTGCCCATGGTGGCCAGGAAGGCCAGCAGCACCCTGGCTTGTGTCAGCGATGGCGTGGCCAGCAGGGCCGGGGCAGGGACCGTCCCCCTGCGCTGGGCACCGGTGCAGCCGCCCCTCCAGCCCTGGGGTCCATTCTGGCCCCTCACTCCCAGACAGAGCTTGGGGGGCCGGAGCGTGTCCAGAGCCGGGCAGGGGGCTGGGGCAGGGGCTGGGGCACCAGTCTGATGGGGGGGCTGGGGGGTCAGCCTCGAGAGGAGGGGGCTCGGGGGGGACCCGATCGCTCCCTACAGCTGCCTGGGAGGGGGCTGCAGCCAGGGGGGTCGGTCTCTGCTCCCAGGTCACAAGCGACAGGACAAGGGGGAACGGCCTCAGGCTGCACTAGGGCAGGTTTAGGTTGGAGACTGGGAAACATTTCTTCACCGAAAGGGTGTCCAGCACTGGGACAGGCTGCCCAGGGAGGGGGGGGAGGCACCATCCCTGGAGGGATTTAAAAGACATGTAGATGTGGCACTTAGGGACACAATTTAGTAGTGGATGTGGTGGTTAATGGTTGAACTTGATGATCTTAAAAGCCTTTCCCAACTTAGTTGATTCTATGACTCTATGATTCTGTGATTCTATCCAGCTCAGATCCCCCAGGAAAAATCACCTGTAGCAGATCTTCCTTCCCCCGAGCAAAAGCTTATGGCTGGGGAGCTGTGTAAATACTCCTGAATTGCTATTTTAATAATTTTTAATGGGCCTGCTTCACCCCTGGGCCAGTTTGGATGGTTTCTGCTGCAGGGATGAGCATCCTACGGCCAGGGCTTGGGCAGGAGTGGGGACAGTGGCCACATTTTGCTGGATCCTAGGTATGGGCTGGCCTGATAGAACGGTGGGACTTGGCTTATCTCCCCCACAAAAGGCTGGCAGGGCCCCAGGGAGGCCTGGAGGCCAGCATATAATGGGAGCAGTGGTTATGTGGGGTGACTGAGATGATACTGTTGTGGCTGCTCCTGGGATGCTCCTGTACCTCTGCTACAACTGCAACTACCCACCAGCCCAGGCAGCTCCATGGGGACTAGCACGGCCAATCTCCCCCTCTTCTCTGCTTTCCGTCACCTCTCCTTTGCCATTTGATGGCAGCCACCAGCAGATGCTCATCTCAAAGCGGGCAGAGCCAAGGGGACCCATCATCCCTGTCCTACCACCAAGGCAGGAGGGTCTGACTGCTACCACCTCCCAGCTCTCCATCCCAGCAATCATCCATCCTCTTCTCCCTCCTTCTCTCATTATATAAACCCTTTTTGCTTTTTCCCTTTTTGCTTCTGAGCTCTGCATCCCAGCAAAACACCAAGTTACGTCACACCAGGATGTGGCATTGTGCCCCCATACCTGCCTAGCCATGCTTTACTTCTCCCCTCCTGCATCTGCCTCCACCAGCACCGATCTTGGTGGCCGACGTGCCACGGGCCACAGCGGAGATGCCAGGGAGGGGACTTTGCTGCTATGTGGTGGCTTTATTGGGGCTGAGTCAGAGATGGTAAAAAAAGAGGGGATTTCACTTTAAAGGGAAAAAAAACCACCCAAAAAAAAAAAAATTAGCCTGCAACGTTATTCCTGGCTCGGGAGCTGGGGACATTTCTATTTTCACTTGTTGCTAGTTGGAAGTGTGCTGCTGCAAGCGGCAGGGTGAGTCATCTTTGCACAGCCCCGGCACGGCTGTGCCGGCACCACCACGTTGGGTGAGGCAAGGCTGGGGCTCGGTGAGGCTGGGGCTCGGTGAGGAAAGCCTGGGGTAGTTTGGAGCCATGGACAGTTACAGGCTCCTCCTCACCGGGGCCTCAGCCCTGCCGCACAGACCCAGCACCCCTTGTAAGGACCGGCTGCCACCAACGCAAAGAGGTGCTGCCACTCGTGGGCTACAGACAACTGACCCCAGGGTGGGCAGGCTGGCGGCACCTATATGCTGACCTGCCTTCCTGTACACCCACCTGCCTCACTGTAGACTCATCCACCTTCCTACACGCTCACCTGTCTTCCCATATGCTCAGCTGCTTTTCTATATGATCATTTGCCTTCCTATACACTCACCTGCCCTCTTCCACACTCATCTGCCTTCCTATACACTCATATGCTCAACTGCCTTTCTATATGCTCATCTGCTTTCCTAGATGTTCACCTGACCTATACAACTCACCTGCCTTCCTGTATACTCTTCCACCTTTCTATATGCTCATCTACCTTCCTATATGCTCACCTGCCTTCCTATACACTCACCTGCCTCACTATACACTTACCCACCTTCCTACACACCTACCTGCCTTCCGATACGCTCAACTGCCTTTCTATATGCTCACCTGCCTCCCCACATACTCACCTGCCTCCCCACACGCTCACCTGCCTTCCTATACAGTCCTCTGCCTTCCTATCCATAGGTGCTGTTGGTAGCATCCCACCCGAGCTGGAGCAGCATCTCTGTGGGCAGGCAGCAGGGCAGGTGTCTGGCCACGTACCACTCCACACCCTCCACAACCCTATATAGAAACATTAAAAATTGAGATTAAAGGAAAAAATAGTGCCTTCCCCAGCAGGTTTCCCTTCTTACAGCTTTGCTGTCACCTGCAGCACCCACCCTGCTCCTCTGCTGTGAGGATGAAGGTCCCCAGCTGTGTGCCAGCGATGCCAGGAAGGAGAGAGGTGACAGTTCGCTGTCCCACAAGGAATGTGTAGGGGCTGGAATTGCTTGAAATGCCCCTAAAGGAGAGGAGGTCTGATGGAAAACACCATTTGAATAAGCTGCAATAAAAAAACGGGGGGCCAAAGAGATGCTGCCCCAGCCTTGGGTCTGGTCTGACTCCAAACCCCTTGCACCTGCGCTGCTGCAAGTAATTTTAGCGGCATAAAGGAAAACGCTAAATTTTTGGGAGGGTGATGCATGAAGATTTGAAAAGACCGAAGATTTTCTTGGTTTGAGCGTGGGTTGCCCTGACTATCTCAGGAGGTGTGTGTTGGCGCGTTCCCTGTCCTTTAATAAATATTAACCCATCAGTTGATTTGCACTGGGATGGAGATTTAACACTAATGACATCTTGATGGATGTCATAAGAATAAGGGAGTGGGGTTAGAGCATTTGCAAGTTTGCCTGTCAGTTGGAAGGATCAATCTTTATGAAAGACGATTCCTTTCATCCAGTTCTGCCAGAAGAAGGGTTAGATTTGATATATCTAAAAGAAGCATCTTTGCTTCTCTGGACACTGTTGGAGTTGTCCTTGTAGCCCCAGAGAAGGGGGCGGTGATGTTCCAGGGCAGTGATGTTCCTGGTCTGTAGTTGAACGGGGCTGAGAAGTAATACAGAACTTTCCCTCTCTACCGGAAAAGAAGTCCAACCTTTTCCCTCCATCTTTCATTAAAAAAGGGTAATACACAAATTAAGTGAAAAACAAGCAGAAAGAACTCAAACCAATCAACTCCTACCCCCCTTTCTATCATCTTTCTGTATCCCCAAATCCCCAGACTATGTTGAAGTTGCCTCCCATTCCACCTTCAGCAGCTGGAGTTTTTTGACGTGCGCTGCAAGATGGGAACAAGAGGATGGAGGTCAGAGAAGGTGGTGAGATGCTGCAGGGGGTTGTTGACCCCCTGGCACACCTGGGCTCGGAGGGAAGACCCTGCAGATGCAAAAAGGGCAGGCAGATTCCGAAATATCCACAATATTTCACAAATGCTGTGGCCAAGAGATGCATTGCTGTAGGACAGGCTGGTTGCAAAGAGAGGTGGCTCTGGCTGGTGGAGGAAAGGCCTGGGGCGGTCAGGAGGCCACCCTGAAACACCAGCATCCTGCTGAGGGAGAGCAGCTCACTGGAAAAACAAATAGATGCCAGGGTGACAGACAACCCATAAAGCAGGTGTTAGGGATTTTCTCTACGTGCCACTCAAAGGATAGGCCAGTTAATTATTTTCTACTTTAAATGAAGCAGAGTGAAAGAAGGAGGGTTGGCTGGGCGAGAAGCTTGGGACTGTGGGGAAGGGCAGGTTGAGATTGACACAGGCAGGCCCAACAAGAAATGTCTGTGATCCTAAAAACCTGCTCGGGGCATAGCACCGAGATCTCATGTGCTGTCTGCAAACCCCAGGAGAGGATGAATCCTGCCCATGCTGTCTGCCTCCAGGCAGAGGCCTCCAACCCCTCTTCCCTAGCTCAGATGGAAGATCGCTGGGCACTCCCAGCCCTGGGACCTTGTGGAAAGAGGAGATCCAGGACAGGACAAGCCTTTGCTGACATCCCCCATGGAGGGTCTTGAAGCCTTCAGCAGCTGCAAGCTGGTAACTTTGTGAGCCAGAAGCGATGTGTCTTTGTATTTAAGAGCCCCTGGTGGACTTCTGTCTCTCTGTCCCATGAGTTTCTGGAGCCATGCAAACCCTTAGCAGCTGGAGCATCCTATGGTAACGAGCCTCACAGTGCTGCAGGGGACTGAGATGAAAAACTCTGCATGGGTTTGGACTTGTTGCAAACTGGTTTCACTCATTATCTCATCTAATAAAGGAAAATTCACTAACTCTGAGCCACTTGCCATCTTAAAGACCTCTGTCAACCCCTCCTTGGTCTCCTTCCTCACCAGTGACACAGTCTCTGTGGATCACTGTTTCCCCCTTTAAAGCAGAGCTGAAACAGCTTTTTCTTGTAGAGAAGCTCCTCCACACCTCTCATCATCTTCATCGCCTTCTCCAAACATGACAATTTTCCCCCAGACTGCTGTGCTGCACTGCCCGCTGAGAAGCTCCAGCTTGCGCCCAGTGGTCTGATCCATGGTAAAGAGTCAGGCTCCTTAGTGTGAGTGCCTTGCCTTTTGTCCTAGGAGCTCCATGTCTCACTGGCTTGGATCCACTCAGCCTCCAAAATCAACCAAGCTCAGATGCAAAACAGAGCCCATGTGCCCGGTGCACTTGACTGCGTACTTTGTACAGACCTGGAGATTGCTGAAACCATGTGGACTGCAAGGCAAGAGCTGTGCTGGGAGTGAAAGCAAAGAGTTAAAAAACAAGCAAGCCAAAGGCAAGGGGAGGGTGGGGGGAAAGCAAACAGGCCAGAGTTGTTTTTTTTAAAAAAAAAAAAAAGCAGAAGGCAGCAAGCCTCTCTTCCCTTCCAGGCTTCAGGAGGAGGGGAGGCTGGAGCCCTTGGGTCCTGGAGAAGTCCCTGCAACTCCAGCACTGAGCAAACCTCTTCCCTGGCAAGAGCAGGAGAGGGGCTGTGAGCTGTTTAATGCATCTGTGTGTTTTCTGAATACTCTTAAGAGCTGTAAGCACTGCAAAAAAGCTGGCGATCGCTGAGTTTCAACACTTCCACCAAAGCCAGGAGCTGCAGTGAGCGGCTAAAAGCACAGCTTCCTCCAGTGGAACACTGCTGGGGCGCTTAGCATTGCCCGGCAGCCCATGATTTGGAAAATTTGGAAATGCAGGGTTGGGGATTTGGGAAATTTGGAAATGCAGGATTGGGAATGAGCTCTTCGATGCATGAGTGGGCTCTACTTCCCCATGGGCATCCCAGCAGCCGCTGGAGCAAGGAGCTGGGAGCTGGGAGCTGGGAGCCAAGCCACTTTGGTCCCTTTCCCCTTCCCAGCTCCATCAGCAACTTGTTGAGACGAGCCAGCACTGGCTGCTACACGCTTGGCCATGAGGGAGCAAGGAGCCTTGCCCAGGTTTGCCTGGGAGAGTTCCCCAGGTCAAACACGGTGGATTTGGAATAAAATATGCTAAATATGTTGTCTGGTTGTAATCTGGAGAACAAGGAAGTGCTGCAGTGGCACAGGTACACCGACACAGGGTGTGGGCACAGCCAATTCGCAGCACCTTGGGGGATGAAGGATAATGAGGCATGATCCCATTGTCACAGAATCATAAAATCACAGAATGGTTTGGGTGGAAAGGGACCTTCAAAGGTCATCTATTCCCACCCCCTGCCACAGGCAGGGACCCCTCCCCCCAGCCCAGGCTGCCCCCAGCCCTGTCCAGCCTGGCCTTGAGCACTGCCAGGGATGGGGCACCCACAGCTGCTCTGGGCAGCCTGGGCCAGCGCCTCGCCGCCCTCACAGGGAAGAATTTCTTCCTCATCTCTCATCTCCATCTCCCCTCTCTCAGGTAAAGCCATTCCCCCGTGTGCCATCGCCACCTGCCCTTGCCCAAAGCCCCTCCCCAGCTTTCTTGCCGGCCCCTTTAGGCGCTGGCAGGTGCTCTAAGGTCTCCCCACAGCCTTCTCCTCCCCAGGCTGAGCCACCCCAGCTCTCCCAGCCTGTCCCCACAGCAGAGCTGCTCCAGCCCCTGAGCATCTCCCTGGCCTCCTCTGGCCCCGCTCCAGCAGCTCCGTGTCTCTCCTGTGCTGCGGACCCCAGAGCCAGACGCAGCGCTGCAGGGGGGTCTCACCAGAGCGGAGCAGAGGGGCAGAGCCCCCTCCCCTGACCTGCTGGCTGTGCTGCTCTGGCTGCAGCCCAGGGTACAGCTGGCTGTCTGGGCTGTGAGCACACATTGCTGGGCCATGTTGAGCTTCTCATCAACCAACATTCCCACGATATCATATCAGAAAATAATTATATGGTTACCGAAAACTGGAAGGAAAGAGAAGGGGGAGCCCAGAGGTCCCTGGATGACTTTAAGGTAATTGCTCCCCAAATGAGCGAGCATTTGCCAGTTGGGCTTTGTTGGTGACCTGCAAGAAAAGAGCCCCCTTGCCAGAGCAGGTGGTGGCTTTGGGTGTTTTGCCTTTATGTGACCCATCTGGTGCCTGTCAAACACTGTTTTTTCAGACTATCAGAGAGCACTTACATCACATTTTCAAATGTCTTCCTACTTATGTTAGAAAAAGCAAATTTTTAATGTGTGAGTGGGGTGTTTCCATGGGCCTTAGTCACACCGTACCTGAAAAAAGCACCCTGACAGTGATTTTTCAGCTAACGGTGATGCATGATGCAAAAGAAGATAATTTCCCCCCCTTTTTTCCCCCCTGTAAAAGCCTGTTGCATCAAGTAGGGGCTGAGGGCCAACAGCTGGAGGCAAGAAAGAGGCAGTGGAGGCAATTGCGAGATTTGCAACCCGGCCAAGGGCTCTGCAAACCTCTGCCAGTGCCTGCCTCTCCTCCTTCCACGGCCCCCTCCAAAAAGCAGGGCGGGAGGAGGAGCAGGCCTGGGGCGCCAGCAGCACTGTTTGGAGTCCACCACAAGCATGGGCTTCGTTACCGGTGTTTACATCGTTCTTTCCTGTTTCCTTTTTTGTATTACAATTGGAAATCCCAAGCGCGGCCAGGCTGCCGTTGAACACTCCTCACAGCCGTGCCACGAAGCATAAACAGCCGGGGAGCCCTTTACTGCACTAAATATGGACAAGGAGCCAGACTCTCTTTTTAATTTTGAAAGGAAACCCAAAGAAAAAGCACACGCTTTCTTTTCCAAATGTGCTTACTGCTTGCAGTTTTTTTCATCTGAGATAGCTCCGCTGAAAAGCATTCCCTACAAACAAAAAAGCAGAAGTGCAGCACAGAGCGAGTGTCCAGGGCACTGGTTTCTGCTTTCTGCATGAAATATTGCAGGGTGTTTTGTTTATAATGTGGAAGAGAGCCCAGAGGGCATCTGGGTGGAAGCAAAATTGCAAATGACTGAATTGCATAACCAGGAGTCACAGCTGCTGTCTTCCTTGCAACTTAGAAACGACGCAGCAGCAGCCGAAAGCTGCAGGATGTGCGTAGGTCAGAGCTTCCTCCATGGATGCTGACGTGACGAACATCACTGCCTCCACGGAGCTTTCCTGGGTCCCCCTGCTCGTGCATGATGCTGTGAGTAACTGTGTTGCAGAAAGCTTTCCTGACGTCACGTTTCACTTCACTGTACGCGGCTTTGTGGATAATCTTTTCAAGCACCTCCCAATGTCCTGCTCAGCATCCAGTACGCTTCCGCATGGGAGAACCGGCAAAATTGCATGAAAAGGCCATTAGGATCAGACCACCAGCTTTCATGTCAGTGGCTGGAACAAGCACATTGCAATAACTGGCTCACTGAAAAAAAAATATAAATAAAATAAAAAAAGCTGGGTTTATGTTGCTTAAAAACAATAACCACATAAATTATTCTTCACGGATACCTACTTCCCTTCTCCCCAAACCAGCCCCTGACCACACGTTTACCGTGACAGCTCTGGATCAGATGAGGGTTTGTAGCTGCTTGTAACTCCAGGAGGCTTTTCCCCCTCCAGCTTGTTGAGAGCATCAGCCTGGAAAGGTCACGTAATCTGCTCCCAACCAGAGGCTGCGCAGAGGCACACCCTCCAGCCCACCGACCTGCTGCTCACCACCGCATGCAAGAATTTCATCTCCTCCCGACAGCCCAGTTCAAGCTTTTCCTGCATGTTGGAAGAAATTACATTCTGCAAAACAAAGAGGAGTGAGGCAGGTGCCCTGAGTCCCAGCAGTCGGCTGCTTGCATGAGATGATGCTCGGCCACAGCTTCCTCTCACAGTTCCCGCCTTGTCAGAAACTGCCGGGGAGGAGATGAACAGTTTTATGCAGTTGCCACAAAAGCCCTCCTGCCCCGCGAGAAGTAGTTTTGCAAGCCTTGCTTCAAGAAGGTAATCAATTGCTTGCAGTGTGTGAAGTAAGCAAAGAGTCCCGTTGAGACGTGATTAACTTCAAATCGACGGAATCCCTCATGCTGTTAGCATGGTCCTTGGCATAATTTTGCTGTATGTCAACTTGCACGCCTCCAGGTGACTCCCAGGTATGGGTAAGGGTTAGCATGGGCTGTGGGGGATCTCCAGGAGGCGGGTGGGATAAAGCAACTCCTCTCCTGGGGCTAAGAGAGTTCAGTAGCAGGGATGTGGCCAGATTTTGTCAGTGGTCCTCAGGGCCTTAACGTTGGTGAATTCACCAGTGCCATTGCTGCCATTGAGGTCAAAATTGGGAAGAATAAGGGAAACTCCCCCAAATCCAGCTGGCTTTTGTTAAGTCCAGGATTTTAGGGAAATATTCTCCACAGGTGCACCAATACAGCAGGTGTTCAGGCATGGCACAAGAACGAGGAGTTGAAGGAAATCATCTTAGATGATGTAGCCTCTATATTAGATGGACACTATGTCCCACAGAAGAGGGGCCTCTCTTCCAATGACCAACCTAACCGTGCTGACAAGCTCTGAGGTCCTACAGGATGAAACAGCCCCCAGACAGGGGCAGAAGTCTGATTTCCCAACTAGATGGCCCTGACAAGATGCAACTTCAATGACTGCCCGTGCCTTGAGTCTGGAAGAGCTTGTAACTCTTCTGCTGGTCTTGGCTGTCAATCCTCAATTTGGGAAGGAGGGTGATGAGCAAAGGCAGGTCGGTTGACTTGCATACGTCAGAACAATTGCAGCTGTGTAGAAGATGAGCTTCTGTGTCTCAGGAAACCTGAAGGGCAGTTCAAACTCACAGAGGATGCTTTTTAGGAAATTTTCATACTTTTCTTCAACTACATGGTTGATAAATATTTACTTAATTTTCTCCTCCCCACATTTCTTCCTCAAGTGTCTTGATCCCACGAGCTGACAATTTTAACAGCATCACGTTCCAAAGACTGCAAGAATTAGCAACTTTAAGATTGAGACTGCATTTTCCCAGTCTGGAGTTGGTTAGGTCACAGTACGTGTCAGTCCTTTGTAACAGCAATGACATGCAGGAAAATCTAGTGAAAAAACTCCAGTTTATTTGGTTAATTTGGTATCAGTGGCTTGGCTCTGATTCATCTCCTATCAAAACAAAATGAATGGTATTAATAGATTCAAAATGTCAGTTAAGCAGTTTATCCTGAGCTTGTGTATACAGAAATGAATAATCTCTTGAGGACGAGGGACAGAGGCCAAAGCTAAATGCCATGCAGAGCAGTGGGTGGGTAAAACTAAGCCAAACTTACTCAACTGCTCAGTGTTGTTGAACTCAAACTAACGTTTAGTATTAATTTAAATTAAATCTGTGAGTAATGATCATCCTGTGGACATGGGGGGTTTATGTATGGCATTTTTTTTTCCATTGTGTTTTTTTCCCCCATTTTAAAATGGTGCACAATTAATTAAAAAATCAGGTGTGTTGCAGACATGGCATACATAGCAATATTGGGAACACTACAAAGAGAAAGAGTAAAAAACCCCAAACCTTAGAACCAAGCATATCTTAGTTCTACTTATGTAAAACAGGCTAAACCATTGCTAAATATTTTTAATTGGGATTTTTCACCTGGGAATTCGTGGAGATTCACCAAGATTCCCTGTCAAATTCTGAGAGACGGAGGCTTCAGGGGACAGGAAAGGAAACTTCTGTTATAGATAACTGGTTTAAAAAATTAAAGAAACCAATGGTATGAGGAAAAAACAGTTTCATGTCCATTCCCCAAGGCAAGAGGATAAAAGATGGAATCCCTCACAGATCTGGACCGGGCGATCTGTTGTTCAACACATCATTATAAAACCTAACCAGGGAGTGAGTAGTGAGGTGACAACGTTTACAGGCAAGATTATCCCAAACAGACGTGCCTGAAACCAGGGAAAGATCTCACAGCACGATGCGATGAGGAGATACAACGGCAGATGTGATTTAATGTCAGTAAGAAACACATCTTGGAAAAATTATGCTAACCATACGTATAGAGTCACAGGCTCTAAATCAGTATTACCTGTCAGGAATAAAGAAATTTAGGAGTGATTGTTGATAGTTGTCTGAGAAGATCAGCTTAACGCTCAGCAGTAGTCAAAGCAACTGTTGGCAGCTGTTAGAAAAGAAATAGAGACCAAAATAGTAAACATCATTAAGCTGGTGTATAAAATACCACATTTTGATGACTGATGCCGGTCCAGCCACACCATTTCCAAAAGCATATGTAAAACTACTGAAGTTACAGAGAACATGGTTAATCAGAGAGAGAAGTCAGCTTCTGCATAAGGGAAGACCAAAAGTCTGCGAAGGACATGACTGGTGAGGCAGGGAGGGAGAACATGATAGAGCTCCTGAGTCACAAATGCTGCAGGGACAATGAAGGAATAATTAGGCAGTAAACACCCATGACAAAAGCAGGAGACACGAAAGAAATTCCGAGGCAAAAAAAAGCAAGGAAGTTTTTCATGTAACACATTGGCCCCTGATGAAGCTGCAGGGGCAGGATGTTGCAGAGAACAAGAGAATTAAAAGGGTTCAAAAAGGGACTAAAGAAATTAATGGATTAGAGGGTCATTAGTGCTATTAAACATGATAGGTGGATGCTTTTCAGATTAAAAATGGACTATTAACCACAGAAAAGCTTTCTAGCCTACATGAAATGATCTCATTGCAAGATTTCAAAGGCCACAACACATGTCATCATCATCGGTGCCACCACACTGGCTCACAACCTCAGCAGAAATGCCACAGGGTGTCAACTCCAAATCCAGCCACGGACCTTCTCGTTTTGGGGTCAGGTACACCAACGCATTGACATACCTTACACACCAGTATTGATCATGTTACATTTTAGTGGTATGTAAAGGAATTAGCTGCTCAGGACTGGGTATCTGCAATATTAAAGCAGGGGATCATGCATGCATCCTGCTTTCAGTGTATTATTAAAACACTCTATGTATACTACACCTATACCAAGTCTCTAAATCTGGACTATATACAGGCACTATTAGTACTTATTCTTCTCAGATTTAGTCTTTTTAGCTTACACCAACTCCAAACTCTGACAACAAATGTAGAGCTAGTGCAACAACAATCAGTAAAGCTGGGAAGAAGTCAAATAACGTCCTAATGTGAGAGTTTTCCATGGGCTTGGAGGAATTTTGAAGAAAAGCTTGGAAGAAAGCCACAAGGAACTTTTTAAAGGGCAGTGTGCTGATGCAACAAGGGGGAATGATGTTAAACTGAAAGAGGGCAGATTTAGATTAGATATTAGGAAGACATTCTTTACTGTGAGAGTTGTGGGGCACAAGCACAGGCTGCCCAGAGCAGCTGTGGGTGCCCCACCCCTGGCAGGGTTCAAGGCCAGGCTGGACAGGGCTGTGGGCAGCCTGTGCGGGGGGGGGGGGGGGGGGGGGGGGGGAGGGGTCCCTGCCTGTGGCAGGCTGGTGGGAACTGGAAGGTCTTGGGTCCCTTCCAGCCCAAACCAGTCTGATACTATGAACTTTGCAAGATTTAGGAAAGGCAGTTGACCGATGCAATTATTCACTCATATGCATTTATGGCATCTTTTTTAATGGGCTCAAAACAACTTCTAAAAACATGGGGGAGAAGAAATGTCTTGGGAAGCACCTGTGCACTATGCTGTGGCTATACTGTGTGCCTGGCCTGGGTATCCAGCCTAGATATGCCAGGGCTAACGTCCAACGCAGACAAGTACCGGCTGCTCTTCACTTCTTGCACTGAAACCAACGAAGTGAAAACACAGTATCATTTTCCCTCAATTTTAACCGAACTTTTCCCTCTTTCAATAAAATACTGCTACCCGCGGGCCCCGCAGGCCAATGCGGCTGAGCCGCCGCCTGCATTGCTCCGCTTGCCGGGCTGTCTGGCTCCGAGGGACGCGCCTGCGCTGCGGCCAGCCCGGGGGCCGAGGCAGAGCCCCCGGCTCCCGCAGCGAGCGCTCACGCCGCCCCGCCGGGGCAGGGAAGGCGGTAGAGGGAGCAGGGCCGAGACGCCCCCCAGCCCGGAGGCTGGGCTGGGCCCTCCGCCACGACTCACGGCCCCGGCCCGGGCCCGGCCCACAGCTGACGCGCGGACCTGGCTGACCGGCGGAGGGAGGGTTCGCCGGCGCCCGGCCACAACCCCCCCGCCAGCCGGGAAAGGGGCCAGCTCCTGGCACACCCCGCGGGGCCGCGGCCGGGGCCCCAGGGCCGGGGGAAGGCGGGAAGCGCTGCCCGCCCGCCGTGGCCGCTCCAAGCTGGCGCCTCAGCTCGGCCACAGCGCCGCTAGGGGAGCCGGGCGGGGGCGGGGGGGGCGGGACCTCCCTCGCGGCCCGTCGCTATTGGCCGCCGCACGGCGCCGCCTCGCGTCATTGGACCCTTCCGGCTCGCCTGCCGTCCGCCGATTGGCGGCGCGCCCCCGGCTGGCGGACGGGGGCGCGAACGTGCCGGGCGGGCTGTTCCCTGGCCGGGGGGCGCGCGCGGCCGCCTCGTGGGGAACTGCACGTAGTCAGGGCGGGCGGGGGTGCGGGGAGGGCACGCGCCGTTCCCGCCAGCGCCAGGGCGGGGGACGCGGCAGGGACGTCAGGCGGGGGGGGGGGGGGGAGGGGCGGCCGTAAGGGTGAGGGGCCGGCCCGTGAGGAGTGGTCATGGGGGAGATGAGAGGTGGCCAGGTGGCCATGGGGTGTGGGGCAACTGTAAGGGGATATGAGGGGTGGCCATAGGGGGAGACGAGGGGTTGCCATGAGATGTGGGGGGCAACCATGAGGGAAGATCGTAGGAGAGTTGAGAGGTGGCCATGAGGGGAGATCATGGGGGGAGGTGGGGGGTGGCCATGGGGTGTGAGTGGCAGCCATGAGAGGAGATCGTGAGAGTAGATGAGGGGTGGCCATGTGGTGTGAGGGGCAGCCATGAGGGGAGATCATGAGGGGAGGTAAGGGGTGGCCATGAGGGGAGATTGGGGATGGCCATGAGGTGTGAGGGGCAGCCATGAGGGGAGATCATAAGGAGAGATGAGAGGTGGCCATGGGGTGTGAGGGGCAGCCACGAGGGGAGGTTATGAGGGGAAATGACAGGTGGCCATGGTATGTGAGGGGTGGCCATGACGGGAGATCATGAGGGGTGGCCATATGGAGAGATGAAGGGCAGCCATGAGGTTTGAGGCATGACTGCCATGCAGTATAAGGAGCCACTATGTGGGGAGATTATGAGGGGAGGTGAGGGGTGGCAAAGAGGGTTGAGGGGCGGTGGCTATGAGCCATGGCTATGGGGACATGAGGGGCAGATGTGTGGAGAGATGAAGGGTGACTGTGAGGGGTGAGGCGTGATGGCCATGGGGTG
This sequence comes from Falco naumanni, assembly GCF_017639655.2. NCBI lineage: Eukaryota > Metazoa > Chordata > Aves > Falconiformes > Falconidae > Falco > Falco naumanni. The sequence continues at coordinate 72,442,932 of NC_054059.1, read as the reverse complement.
CAAGGGGCTGCTATGGGGGAAGATGGAGATAAGGGGTGGCCGTGAGGGGTAGCAGCCATGAGGAGAAATGAAGAGTGGCCCTGGGGAGGTGAGGGGCAGCAGCCATGCAGTGTGAGGGGCCAGCCTGTGGGGAGATGAGGAGTGGCCATGAGGGGTGGTTGTGGGGTGTGAGAGACTGCCATGGCTGCTAATAAGGCCAGGGGAAGGTGACTGACATTGCCTCCCTCTCAGGAACAGGGCTGAGGTGCCCCAGACATGACCCACTGACTCCCCCCAGAGCAGCTGGCCATGGGGGTCCTGCTCATCACCAGCGCCAGTCTTCTCCCCTGGCTGCCACCCAGGCCTGGAGGGGTGGCAGGCCTCACATGGGGCTCTGCATCACTAGGCTGCCCAGCTGCCCAGGGAGGCCTCTGCCAGTGCTGGTGAGGTGTGCAGTGCCCTCCCGGACCCCACTCCCGGCTGCTTTGAAAGGCCTCTGCTCATGTGGTGCAGCAGCATGTCTCTGCAGAGCAAGCTACCTCCTAACGTGCGTGAGATCGCCTGGTGAGGGATTTTGTAGGCACCTGCCCTGATCTGCATGTGTAATAACGCCCTTTTCATTTTAACAGGTATTGAGGTGACTTAGAAATCCAAATCTGAGGGGCCTGGGAGGAAATTTAGGAGTGTTGCTGGAAGTAGATGTTGGCTCCTGTTTGGGTACTTTGGTGCTTTGGAGAAGATACCTTATTTTTACTGGACAAAATACATAGATACGTGTTGTTGAGCAATACTAGAGTCTTCATACAGACAAGGCAGGTTTCATTTTTATATGAGTGGATGATAACCCTTTCCTGTTCCAACAATTTACCTTGGACAACCGTAGTAAAATCCTGGCTGTATCATATGTATTAGGTGGTAAAAATACACATTTTTTTAAGCTGGCTATAGGTTCAGTGTTTGTCTACACTGGCTGACGCACATTAAAACAAATCGCCTCTTGGAAAGGGGATTGCCCAAGAAGGCTGGTAGTGAGTGACCCTTCTGACAGAGGGAAAGGGTATCGTGTTTTTTGTCCTGAGGGGCATGAATTGGTGTTTGGTATTTGGGGGGGTCCCAATTAAAGCCCAGGTTGGCCGCAGCATTTGTACGTCAGCTTTGCCATAACGTGCTGTAAAGGGACAAGCAGCAAGAGTGGGAATTTTTGTCACGGGGAGACCAGAAGCCACGGCTTTGATGGGGGGAATAGAGTGCCTGAAAACAGAAATAAACCATGAAAGGAGCATCACTGGTGTTGATTTAATTATTCCTTATTGCTAAACAGACTCAGTCAGACTGGTGAAGCTGCTCCAGAAGAAAAACCTCCGAAGTTTGCCAGCAAGCTGCAGCGATGACTCGAGTTGGAGATCATGGTTACGTCTCCTCGAAATTAAGAGAAATTAGTGGTATGGCCCGTTAAATGCAAACTGAGAGGCTCTAGCCATGGAGCTGGGACCCTGCCAGGTGTCTGTGCATCAGCGGGGGGGTGAGGACAGTGGAGTGATGGGGAGCCCCATCCCTGGGCCAGGACGGTGCCAGGCGAAAAGCCCCAACGGCCAAAACTTAAAATAAAAATAAATAAATAAAAAAAAGGCGCCTTTCAGGCCAATACAGCTTACTAAGCAACAAGAAATCGCATGAGCGCTGCCAGCCAGCGCGCCGGGCGTCTCCCCCGGCTCCGGCGCTTGGGTAAACAGCGGAGCCTCGGGGGCTGCGGGGAGTGGGGCCCTCCCCGCCCCGGCCCGCCGGGAGCCGGCCCGCATGGGGAGCGAGCCGGAGGGATGCGCCCACCCTCCTAGTGCCTTCCCCCGCGGTGGGCAGGCATCGCCGGCATCCCGCGGGCCGCGGCGGCGCGGAGCAGCCCGCCGGGGCTGGGGCCGGGCGGCGGGGGCGTGCATTTAAAGGGAGCTGCGGAGCCAATGAGCAGGAAGGGGCTGAGCATGTGGGGAGGTTGTTTACACCAGCCCGGCCCCGGGAGCTTTAACCCGGCCGGCGGCGAGGCGCGGAGCGGGGCTCCCCAGACGCTGTGAGTAGCGGGGCGGCGGCGCCGGGCATCCCCCAGGAGGCCCCCCTCCCTTCTCCTCTCTTCCCCGCCCGGCATCGCCGGGAAAAACGGGGGAAAAAAGCCAACAGATAATAATGAAAAAAAAACCCGCGCGCGGGAGCGGTGATTCCCGCCCGGCCGGGCCGCACCTCCCCCGGCCCGGGCTCCTCCCCGCCCCGCCCGGCGGGGCTCCAGCCCGGGGCCGCCGCGTACGTGAGCCGGCCGCGGCGGGGACGGGGATTTCAAAACAAGCTGCGGCGGGGGAGGCGGGCGGGAGCCGCGCCGGAGGTAAGCGTTGAGCCGCGCCGGGCCCGCTCCCCCGCCGTGCGACCCTCCCCTTCCTCCGGGGGGGGCAGCTGGCTCTGCCCTTCCCCTCCGGGGTCTACGTCGTCTCTCGGTGCGCGCACCCCCCTCCTTCAAGCTCTGCTTGCTACACGCTCCCCTCGGTGCATGCTCTCCCGGGGCCTGCCTGGTACCTGCGCTCACTCCCGCTCACCCCCCCTCCCCCCCCCGGTGCCTGCACACCCCTGTCCGGTGCCTGTGCTCCCCCCGCCCCCCCCCCGGTGCCTGCACACCCCTGTCCGGTGCCTGTGCTCCCCCCTCCCCCGCCCGGTGCCTGCACACCCCTGTCCGGTGCCTGTGCTCCCCCCTCCCCCGCCCGGTGCCTGCACACCCCTGTCCGGTGCCTGTGCTCCCCCCTCCCCCGCCCGGTGCCTGCACACCCCTGTCCGGTGCCTGTGCTCCCCCCTCCCCCGCCCGGTGTATGCCCCGCCCCCCGGCTTGCCCGGTGCACACGTGCCCTGCCCGGTGCCGCCCTCCGCGGCAGGCCCGGGCACACGCCGCCTCCTCCTCCCCTGCCTCCGGCCCTGCCATCTTCCCCATGTGCCTGCACGGCCTCGGGCTCCGCACATGCATGCGCGCACACACATGCACACGCACACATGTATGCTATATGTATGCCCTGTCTCCTGTTGCATCCTAGTCCCGGTGCTCACACAGCGGCTTGAAGTCACACTTCACCAGCTCCGCTCCCAGAAAGCGGCGAACTCCCGCCCTTTCCTTCCTGGCTACCCTCACCGCCAGGGCTGCCGGCACGCACCGGCGGGCTGATGCCTGGGGAAGTCGCTTTGCCTACGTCGGCATTCCTGCCTGCATCAGAAGATACATTTTTAGCCAGGCGGGTGTCCTCTGAAAGCTTTTTCCTCCGGAATCGCCCGAAGGTGGAACGCTGGCATGGATGAGGGTCGGGGAGCCCTTCCCGGCGCTGCCAGCGGGGATACGGGGCAGCCCTGTGGTGACAGGTCTGCGGGCATAACTCGAGCACAGAGCACTGAGGCGGGATTAGAAGGAAACTATTCGGGAAAGCGCCTGTTCTGTATTACTGTCTGTGAGGGTTAGGTCACGGGTGGGTTGGCTCCATCTTGGGGTCAATAGAGCCTTGTCGTGTGCTTTTTTTTTTTTTTTTTTAATAAAGGCCCAACTTTGCAAACTGCTCCATGCAGATTATCTTGTTTCCCAGTCATGATGGGTGTGGGCCCGAAGTGCAGTTTGTAAAGAGTTTTGGGATGAGAAGGGGCTTTTTGGAGACTGCGGGGTTTATTATCAGTTGTGGCAGCGTTTGGGGTCTCTTACAGGGCGGACTTTGCAGTCTAGGATGTTGATCCATGGCATGGAGGTGTGTGGCAGGAGTTTGGCCTGGTTTGAGGGAACCTACTAGCGTTTAATCCAAAAAAAAAAAAAAAAGTGTGGTGTGTTATTGCACATTTTCTGGGGAGGCGATTTGTGCCAGTGGTCCTGATACATGCAGGAGCTGCCTTTCTGCTGGCAAACCCTGGACAAACAGCAGCTGTGGTGAGCGCTGGGGCACCCTCTCCACTTTGCCACGGCCCCGCGACCTTCCCCTCTTGCTAAACGAACCGTTCCTCATTTGCCAAATGAGGCGCCTGCATTCCCAAAACCTCCACCCAGGCTTTGCTCTGCTGGGGGTGGCAACGCCGGTAGGCACAAGGGCTGACGTTTTTCCCCGGCGAGAGCTGGAAGAACGCCGTCCAAAATACACGCCCGGCATTGAAGCAAGAAATAATTTGGGATCTGTGCTGGCTCTGACCCCTGCGGCGCGTGATCGCTAACAGCTGGGAGGGCTCCGGCAGCAGCGTGGCCTCTGGCTCCGCCTGCACTCCCAGCTCTTGCTCCTCTTCTTGCTTTGTGTTTTGGGGCATGGGGGGAAGGATTTTTCAGGATTGGTGTGTCACCCTTGGCTGTAGGCTGAGTGCTGGAATGGGATCCAGCATTCAAAGGTCTGCTGGAAGCAGATGTGGCTCCTAAAACTGGCTTTGGGGAGGGTTGTTCTTCCCCCTAGTTGCTGGAGTGCTGCTCTCTTCATTCCCACTTCCCCCCTGGACCTGAGGGGGGAAAGAAAGGGAAGGTGAAATAAAACCCCAGAGGAAATGAAAAGCAGCCTCCCACCCTTGGCACTGCCCTCCCGGCCCTCCCCGTGCCTGGCTGCTGGCCAAGCACTGCCTTGAAACCGTCGTGCACCAACTGCTGGGGAGTCAGCAGAGATCGGTGCCGTTTTCTATGCGGTGGTAGCACCGACATCGCTGCATTGACTCCCTGAGCCCTCGGAGAGGCAGTTCCCAAATCCCAGTGCCTGGGATAACCAAAAGCATGGTTTTAAGGTGAAGCGGGAGGAAGTGTGGTCTGGTGGTTAATACCTGCAGCGGGGCAGATGAGCTTTGCTGCAGCTTTGCTCTGAGATTTGAGGTGAACTGCCGTGTCCCTCCCACCAGCCCTTTTGGTCTCTTTTTGTATGAGTACTGTACCAGTATACAGGAGGTGTGGGAGCAGAGCTGCTTGGGCAGGCCACTTGTGTATGTCAGAAAACATGTTGCACTGTGGAAAAAAGGCCTTATCAGAGAGGGCTCAGGAGCATCCCCTGGTGATGCCCGTACGCTGCAAAATTCCAGCGTGTTCCTTGGGCAGGGCATGATTAGAGAGAAGCCGGGGAAATGACTGTTCAGCCAGCTGCCACGGCCTCTTTGATCCTGCTCTGGAGGGAAGGCAGCGACAGTGGCAAAGTCCCCATGCACTGCAAAGTGGGCAGCCCTGGCAGGAGGTGCTCTCCTTGGCACACCTCTATCCCTTTTGCATGCTGTCCCTCTCTTCCTGCTCGATTCTTTATGGCTTCTAAATAGCTGTTAATTTTCTACGTGGGGAGGGCAAAGTGAGCAGTGTGTAGAGTTATTCATAAAAGCACTTGTAAATCCTGAGTGTCCTTTGAAGCAGGACGTGGTTTGCAGTAACCCTTCCTGGGACAGCTGGAGGTTGAGAGGAGCAGTGAGCTTCTCTTCCTCAGGAAACTCTTCTCATCTGAGATAGTGTGTAAAACAGCTGTGTAAACCAAAGGTAAAAAAATCCCAAACAACAAAATGTCACATCTGCAATTTAAACTCTGCTTTGTGACAGCTACCCTGTGCGAGGAGAGGAGGGTCTGGGTGTGAGCACTCAGTGGCTCAGAGTTAGTCCTCCCTGTTGCACAAGCGGTAACTTCTTGGAATGGGACTCTGTGGCCCAAGTTAATGCTCTGACAAACACCCGCGGCCCCCAGCTGGCCAGGTGATGGTCACTGAGAAGCCCAGGCAGGGTGATGGAGGTGGTGGGTTTGTTATGGTACAAAAGCACTTTGCTTTTTATGGTGCACCCCAAGATGCAGGGCCACACCAAGCATCTTGGGTCCTCTACCTCCTCCCAAACCCCAGGCACCATCACCCTGTGGCCTCACTGCAGTGTGCGTCCTTGCTTCCCATGCTCCTTGGAGAGGGTGTTGTAGCAGAGGAGACATTGAGAGGAGGATGAGACAGAGGAGGACAGCACATGCTGCTGGAGCTGTTGGATTTATCAGGGCTGGATGCATCAGCTGTCCCCGTACCTCGGTGTCCCTTGCTTTTAAGGAAGCCTGTAAACATTTGTTTCTTTTAAAACAGCAGTAAAGTCTACAAACCCAGGGGAATGAGCCAGGCAAGCTGCTCTCTGGAGAGGCTTGTTAGCAGAGCTACACTAACAGCAGGAAAACCTGTGTCGGATTTGGGGGGCAAAAATTAGTTGAAGATGGTTAGAACATTTTTATCTAAAACTGTTTCTCTAAATTCTTTTCTAACCAAGCAGGGCAGGAGGGTGCTCCTGTTTTGTTGCCAGACTGACCTGGGAGGGCTGGATGTGAGCTGCAAGCTTAGGGAAATGTCTCCCAAAAGCATGAGAGCTCCTGAAGAGGGGAGCATTGGCGTGCTGGCTGAGAAGGGGAGCTGGCTGTCACTGCCAGACAGCTTTCTTTCCCTGCCAGGGCAGGGGAGTTGCAGGACGGCGCTGGGCATGGGCCCAAGTCTCGAGGTCAGGGTTGAAAGGCACCGATGGCAGGTTTCAGCATGACGGGAGGGAATAGCAGCAGTGGCCTCAGGAGCATGTGGCAGCTCGAGAGGGGAGCGTGGGCTCCAAGGGCTGTCCTGACTCTGTCTACGTTTCCTTTGGGCTGGCTCGTCCCTGTTTTTTTCCAGAGGGGTTTAGAAATGACAGTAAAGACAAGAACTGCAGGGTCAGGGGAGCTCAGGCACACTGCTGTCCCCACATCCCCAGGGGGTCTTGTCACCTGGGGATGCTGGAGCAGCGGAGAGCAGCTTTCGCAGCTCCTGGGGTGGTGATGGGGGGAAGGCGCTGGTTGTACGTCATAGTCCTGCATCAGAGGTAACATCCCCGTGTCTTTCTTCCACAGCGTGTCCAAGATGGCGAGCGTGCTGTCCAGGCGTCTGGGGAAGCGCTCCCTGCTAGGCACCCGTGTTTCTGCCCCCAGTGCCTTGGCTGATGGTGTGCTGGTGGCCACTCAGATTCCCAGCTTGCAGACTGACCTTGGCCGGGCACCTGCCCACACGGCGCCACGAGAGGACGGATCTTGTGTGCTGTCAGCAGAGGAAAGCAGCCAGGTGCCCAGGTTCCCCAGCCCCAGCCGCTGGCAGCTCCGAGCCGGGCAGCAAGTGCGTAAGGAGGCTTTCTTGTGTCCTTGGCTGGTGGGATGTGCACTGGTTGGGGAGAAAACTCCTGGGGCTCTCCCAGTGTAAGGTGCAGTTGGGATTGGTAATTACAGAGTCATTAACGGATGTTGGCATTGGTGCACTTGGCCCTGGCTGTGCCTGATGGGTTTGGACCATAGCAGCTCAAACAGAGATCCACCTCCTCTGGGAGATGTCTCCAATCCCAGCCAAAAGTGGGTCTCCAGAGAAGAGAGTAAGATAACCTGACAGTTCCCTCCAGTGTTCTCCAACTGTCTGAGGCTAAGGGAGATGGTTTCTAGTATACTTAGTGACTCTCAGTGGACTTCTTTTCCATGAGCTTCTCCTGTCTCCCCGTAACCCATGTTTACATCTTCAGGGAGGTGGCAAGGACCCCCCACAGCCTAGCCACGATGGCGGTCAGCCTTGTGGCTCAGGCCTTGGAGCTCAACCTGCAGCAGCTTTTTGCTGCAGGTTTAAGGGTTGATGGTGTGGATGTATGTGGTGAAGAAGCTCTTAGGGAAAAGTAAGGTGTGATGGGTTGCCCAGAAAGGACATGTAGTCCTGCTGGACCCCACTGTTTTTTGTGCTCTGGGCTCCTGATTCTTAGGAGAGCCATGCCTTGGCCAGGATGCTGCCTGGAAAAGGAACAGCACTCGTTCCCGATCCCACCAGTATGGTTCCTGTTAATGCCTGGCCAAGCAGCACTGTCTGAGGAGAGCTGTGAGCTGCTGACGTAGAGCCCATTTCTTGGCTGCTACCTGCAGAACTGGGAAGTATTTTCTGGGCAGAGGTTGTGAAATGAAGTGTAAATAAGGCCTCTGTTCAGTTTTCTGGCTCCTCCTGCCCCATGTTTATTAACTGCAGGATGGTGAGAGTTGTTTTCTCCTACGTGCTCCGCTGTGGAGGATTTTGCTTGCTTGCTTTGCTGCTGGGAACGGCATAAAAATAGTGATGGGTGCCTTCACCTCCCAGCAACAGCCAGGACCTGTGCCGGTGGCTGTGCAAGGCAGAAGGAGATGTTGGCTCCTCATGCTGTGTCGTTTGGCGGACAGCTGGTGTGGTTCACAGGGAAGCCTTGCTTCTCGTTTTCAGAAAACAGGGTCAGGGTCTTCTATGTCTTGATCCTTGCACTGATCCCCTTAACTCTGGTCATGCTGTAGGTGGCTTTTTCCACCCTGTGTTTCTCCCAGACACCCCACCTGAGATGGTCTTGCAGGCCTCTCCTCAGTCAGGGTATGGGTGCACGTGTCTGTCCTGTATTGGCTTCTTGGTATGGCACCTGTGGCACTTCCATGAAGAGATGTTCCTGTTCCTATAAATAGTTGGAGACATATGTAGCGTCTTTTGACACAGATACATTTCCATTAACAGAAATAGGTTCATGGGTGAGAGTGGTACAACACTGCCCATCAGGAGGAGTGTGAGACTCTGTGAAGGAGAAGGTGAGGTTTGCACATCTCCTTCCCCTGCCCGAAGGAGCTGGGATTGGAGGAGCCAAGGTGTGAATTCAGGATCCCTTCACCTAGGAAACTGCCATTCCCCCGTCCCCCTCTAGCTTTTAATTCTTTTATCTACACACTCTGCCAGGGTGTGCCATAAGTGTGGGAGTCCTTGCAACAGGATAGTGTGAGAACAAAACCAAATCAGACAAAATTCATTTGAGGAAAGTCCACCCAAATTACAACACTCAGAGAGGGGGCTGATACTGGCTCAGGAAATTTCTCAGCTTGGGGTTGCTGGAGTTGGGGAGCTTGTGCCTGGGAAGAGCAGCTTCTGTGGTGGTGGGGTTGGGATGAACCCTGGCCACCCCTTTGGTTTGCTGACAGCAGTCTGAAGTCCAGGCCCTTCAGGACAGGCTCTGCCTTTGTCCTAAAGCCCTCTGTGGCCCCCTCTGCTGCGGGAGGAGGGAGGATCCTTTGGTGGGCAAAGGCTTATGCTGCAGCAGAACATCCCCCAGGAGCAGCGGGGCAGTGAATGGCAACAGCAAACCACCCCTTGTGCTGTTTTCAGGTCCTCATCACTTACAACGGGCAGGAGTGCACGGGCCTTGTGGAGCAGCACAATCCGCTGAGCGACAAGGTGAAGGTGCTGCTGCCGGAGCAGGGCTTGCAGGCGTGCTGGAGGGTGCAGGATGTGCGGCCGGCCATACTCCAGCCCCCTGCCCTGCCCACAGCCAGTGGTCCTGGCCCTGCTGAGGCACTGCAGAGATCTGTATCCAGCAGTATTGATGTACCAAAGAGGTTCGTGCCTTTGGCTGGGGGTATCTCACTTGGGTGGGAGAAGGGCTCTTGGCATCTCTGGCGGCGCTTCCACTTGGTTTTACACCAGTGAAGAGGGCGGTGATGCTGGGGATATATCCGCTTTTCCAGCGTGGGATTATCCATGGGTGGTTAAATTTAGGATTAAGGGGATTTTTAATTTTTTTTCCCTCCAAATGAAGAGAAAACATCTTTCCCTGTGACTTAAAAATGACTCAGTCTACAGAGGGAGGCCATGAGGGTGAACCTGTGCTGCTGCTGCTGCAGGTTGTGCCGCCCTTTGGGTGCCTGGTGGCTCCTCGGGTCATACCTGGGCTGCTTCTCCGCTTTTTTCTCCATGCGTTTCACATCTCTCCCCTCATGGTGCAGGAAAGCCGATGCCGCTGTGGAGATGGACGAGATGGTGGCAGCCATGGTGCTGACGAGCCTCTCCTGCAGCCCTGTGGTGCAGAGCCCTCCTGCCAGCGAGAGTGGCATTCCCTGTGAGTGTGCATTTAAAAATACACACACACACACACATACATATATATATATAAAAGAAAAAACATCTGAAACAAAAGATGTGGAGAAATGTGCTGTGCCCTTTGGATCCCAGTACTGGGGCTCTTGCCAGCTGCATTCATTCTTTATGCCTGGTGCTGAATTGCTGCCAGCACAGGGACTGTGGTGGGCGGGGAGTGGCACGAGGGTCGCAGCAGAGCCCATGGGTGCTGGCACCGGTTGGGGCTGAGCAGGCTGGGACGCCCCTAACAGTGTGGTGGGGGTAGCCCTGCTCTCCACAACTGTCCCAGGGGCCTGGGAGCCCCGCGAAGGAGTCCCGGGCAAGGGAGCACCGCCCGGTCGCTCCTTTTTTTAGAGGCAGTTTCATTCCTGAGGAGTCAAATGCAGCCGGAGGGATAAAAATAACCACCCGGAGCCGTGGGAAATGTGCGTGCCCCAGTGCTGGCTGCTCACCGTGTGCCGGCTGCGCCGGCGGGATTGCACTGAGGCCAAGGAGGATGGGGAGGGGAAGAAAGGGATAAACGACCAATAATAGGGAGCTGGCGCTGAGCAAAGGTACAAAGGCTTCACCATGCCAAGTTTTTTTAAAAAATAAATAGGCAAACTGTTGTCACGGGTTATTCAGCCTCAGGGCTGCCCTGGTGGGGTTTGGTTGGCCCTGAACTGATCATGGCAGCACGCGTGCCCTTCCCACAGCCTCACGGGCAGCGTGTGATCCCTGGAAAGAGAGTGGCGATGTCTCAGACAGCGGCAGCAGCACCACCAGCGGGCACTGGAGCGGGGGGCAGCGACATCTCCACCCCTTCACCCCCCCACCCCGCTGGCAGCCCCAAGTACTCCATCGAGGCCCTGAGCTCCCCCCAGGCAGACGATGGCTTTGAGACTGACTCTGACCCATTTCTCCTTGACGAACCTGCTCCGCGCAAGAGAAAGGTACTGTTGCTGTGGAGAGGGGGTCCCAGCACCAGTGGGGTGGCTTGAGCTGAGCTGCCATTCTGTGGAGGGGCCGCTGCCGCCGGCAGGGAGTTGACGGGCTGTCTCTCTGACAGAACTCTGTGAAGGTGATGTACAAGTGCTTGTGGCCAAGCTGCGGCAAGGTCCTGCGCTCCATTGTTGGTATCAAGCGGCACGTCAAGACCCAGCACCTCGGGTAAGATGAAGATTTCACCTCCTCAATCCACTGCATAATTCATAATTCCTGCAGTGAATCCCCAGTTTCAGAAATACTGGCCTCTGTGCACTGAGTTCTCAGCCAAGCAGTCTGTGTCACTGAAGCCACTAAGATTTCCCCACCTTCAGGGAGCCTAGGGCACTCTGGGAGGCGTGGGGGCCCAGTTTGGGCCTTGGGACTGCCCAGTTTGGGCCTTGGGACTGCCCAGCTCGGGTGTGCATTTTGCACCAGGGGAGTTCAGGTTACACACAAGCCCTGGGCTACTGGGCAGATGCAGAAAAGCACCAGCCCAGTGGGGTTTCGCAAGGGCTGGCAGTGTGAAAGCCATGCCTGTGGCAGCACCTGGCTCTGGCTCAGCCATCAAGTGCCAGCCCAGCGGCAGCTGCCCCTTTGGCAGTTTGTTTTGTCCTGCTCTCCTGTGAATTCCTCCCAAAATACAAAGTGGTGAGGGTGTGGGGATCAGCTTTGCTGTGCTCTCCTCCTGTGGCTCCATTGCACTCCTCCCCCCAAACTCGTGTTTTCTCGTGCTTTTGCCTGTGTTTTCCAGTATCTGTTTTTCTCCTTCTCCCTTGCAAACGTGAACGCTCTGGGAAAGGTGAGGATGGAAGGGTTGTGATGCAGTGGGCAGCGCTGGACTGCCATCCAGTGCCGGATAAATGCACTGGGAAAACAGCAAAGCTTTGAGGGGCTGTTTCCTGCTGGGTGAACCGCAGGGCTTCGTCTTCAGCTTTGCTAAATGAACTCAATTAGAGATGAACAGGGGATTTTCAGTGGCACCCAGTCAATGTGCCAGCGTTTTTTAAAGGCCCTGGAAGAGGTTTTGATCTTCCTTGGAAGTGCAAAGTGCTGCTGCAGAGGCAGTGGCCGTTGCTGATTGCAGCTGATGTGATGCTTTGGAGCCTGGGTGTGGAGCTGTTCTGCCCAGGAGGGCAAGATCACTCTCCCCCAGGGCAGTCGGGGACTGCTCACTGGCGGAAATGGGGTCGCCTTTTCACCGCTGTCCCCTTTTCCTCCTTGGTAGGGATGGTGCAGACTCCGACCAGCGGAAGCGGGAGGAGGATTTCTACTACACTGAAGTGCAGGTGAAGGAAGAGCCAGTGCCGGAGGCGGCCACAGCCACCAGCCCCACATCTGTATCCGCTCCCATCATCATCCAGCAAGCCCTGGGGAAGCCAGAGGCACTACTGGTGGAGCAGCCAGCACTGGAGCCTGCCCTGGCCAGCAGTACCCTGAGCCAGTCTGCCCCCAGCTCCTTCTGGCACATCCAGGCTGATCACGCCTACCAGGTGAGCTGGTGGCATCTCCCGGGGACAAGTCGCCTCCCGAAATCTTGCTGAAGGGCAGGTTGTGATCCGGTTTGCTCAGCAAGTCCCCACTGTGGCAGGGACGTTTCATTGCCACCCCTGCAGCGTGGAGAGGCTTTGGTGCCGGTGTAGAACTATCCCCTGCCTGGCTGCCCTTCAGCCCTCAAGCAACCAGTTCATTAATGCCGGGTTAAGGGGCTTGTGTGCTTCTGCTGCAGCTGTTCCCTGGCTGGGATGGAGCTGCTGGCCTGTGCTCCCCTGCAATTACCCTATGCTGGTATGCAACACACCCTTTTGCCCGAAGATAACACCGGGCTGGAATGCAGCCGCGCCAGATCCTGCACGTCTCTGCTGCACGCTCACCCTCACCGGGGGCATGAGCTTTTGAGGCACAGGAAGCCTGGGGACCTAGAGCGGTGGCCCCATGGACAGCCTGGGCCAGTGGCCCTTGTCCCAGGGGCTGCTTGAGAGCAGAGCACTGTTCTGGAGCTGCAAGCTAGTGCAGGGACAAGGTGTACAGATCCATAAGCTGCATGTGTATCCATTCCCATCCCAGGGAACGGATGTGACATCATCTAAAAGCAGAAATCCTGCGTAAGGCGCAGAAGTATATGCGTATAGACCAGGTCGGTGCATGTGGTTTGGTATTGCAACTGAAAGCGGCTGCAGGAGTGAAGAAGCTGCTGTGCCCTGGCAAAGGGTGACAGCTCATGTGCTGTGCCCCGTGTTAGCGGGATCTGGTGCTGGAGGAGGGGTTGCATGGGGATTTCCATCCCACCCCTGGCGCTTGCAGTTTGCAGGTACTCCAGGCTGGTCTGCTGGGGAGGTGAATGCCTGGGGGGGGGGGGGGGGCATGTGGGAATGGGGGCCGCATGGGACTCATGCGGGCCCCTTTTTTTTTCCCCCCCCCACAGGCGTTGCCCTCGATCCAAATTCCAGTGTCCCCTCACATCTTCACCAGCATCAGCTGGGCCACTGCCACCTCAACCCTCCCGTCCCTGTCACCGGTGAGTTCTGGGTGTTTCCCCTTCATCTTTTGGGGTGTAGGGTTGGGCTGGGAGCTAAGGGGACCTTGCTTCCACTTTCTCACTCTTCACTTTAAATGTTGGGATCTGTGGGCTGAGGGCACCCATGTCTCCTCCCACTGCAGCACCTGAAGGCCATGCAGGAGGAGGACTGCATCCTCCTGCGTGCCCTTTGACACCCGATTTCCTGCAGGTGCGGAGCCGGTCGCTCAGCTTCAGCGAACCCCAGCCACCGACGCCAATGCTCAAGTCCCACCTGATCGTCGCCTCGCCGCCCAGGGTGTCCATCGGCACCAGGTGAGGGTCCTGCTGGCTGGAGGGGAGCAGAGGTGCATTCCGTTGGCAAAAGGGGTGCCCTCCTGCATCTCCACTGAGATGCAGCAGGATGATGTTTGGCCATGGTTACAGGGCCTTACCCTTAGATACGTGCCTGAAGCTCTGCAACAAGTGGGTAAATGTTACTTCTTGTTTTCTCCCTTTTTGCAGGAAAGTCCGTGGTGAAGCCAAAAAGTGCCGTAAGGTTTATGGCATTGAGCACCGGGACCAGTGGTGCACAGCCTGTCGGTGGAAAAAGGCTTGCCAGCGCTTCCTGGACTGAGTGCAGCACCACGGTGCCGCGTCCCTCCCCTGCTCCTGCCCGGGGAGCACTGGAGTCCCTCACTGCTGCAACCAGGGACCTTGGAGGTACCTCCTGTGACCCCAGAAGACACCTCCAGAGCTGCGTGTAAATTCTTCCTCCTGTATATTGTACATCTGCTGGGTTTGGTCTTTTTTAAAAAAAAAAACAACCCTTTTCCATTTTTATTTTTTTTTTAAAGCTGAAGAATATCTCCCTTTGTATGGTAAAAGCTGGGGCTGGGAGGAAAGAAAGCTGGTTCCTCAGGGTTCAGGGGAGATAGCAGGCAATCTGAGGACCAAAGAGCTTCCTGCATTTCCCAGATCGGCCCTAAAATCTCCCAGACTGTCCTAGTGTGGCTGGGGTGAGGCGCTGAGGCAGCTTCCCATGTCCGTTGACTACCTAGAAAATGCAAATCCCTTGTATCCCTTAAGGGAGGGGGTCAGTACCAGTTAGAGCTTTAAAAAAGAAAATGCTGTTGGGTTGCTGCAAGCGCAGGAGCGGTTCTTGGGGCAGGAGTTGGAGGTTTTTCTCCCTGCGTGGACGTGGTCTTCGCTCATGTCACATCTCACTGGTCGCTTGAGCCTGCATGTATCTCCAGTTGGTTCCAGCATGTTGTTTTTGGAGGCATTTAGGGGAGAAAAGCATCCCAAACATTTTAATCAGAAAACCTGAGAATTTCTAAGGCAAAACCTGGTGTTCTTTCTCATTGTAGGCTTTGTAAGTCTGCTTAGCTCCGTGAAAGGTGTATGTTGTGGCCCTCACCACATCTTTCAAAACTAGGCTGAGCAATTTTGGTTTTTGTTTTTAATTAATGATTCCACCAGTAAAGGCAGCTGGGAGGACCAGTAAGAGCTTCCCTTAGCATCACTGTATCACCTCAGTTCAGCAAAACACTTCAATATTTGCTTTTTAATCCCATCGAGCCGGGGCAGGAGTCGATTTTTCCTGACTTTCATACTTTAAAACATCGATCTACCCAATTGCTGCAGGTTTCCTGTCACTGTGGCGGCTTTCCTACCTACACCAGCATCGCTGGTGGCGCGTTGCACTTGCTGTCAGGCCGGGATGTGTGTGGCCAGGGAGCTGGATTGTCCTGTCAGTTTTCTGCCTTCGTGGAGGCAGGCAGACGTTTGGACTTGGTTTTTCTTTTTTTTTTTTTCTTTTTTTTTCTGCGTTTTTGATAATCGTAACCTGTAACCTGCAGCCATTGAGCCGAGAGCAATTCCTGCGTGTGACTTGCGCCCAGGGTGTTCTTAAGGACCCTGTGCCGAGACTCGGCTTTCCTTATAAAAGCAAATGGAGTGGTTGGGAGAGTCTGATACTGCTCCCGGCTTGCTGCAAGCCCTGTTGTTGGAGGGATTGGGTGAGCAGGTAAAGCGGGCTGAGACACATATATATGTATTACTGGTGTTTGTCGACATGTTTTGGGGGTTTTGTTGTTTGCAATTTTGTACAAGTAAACCATATATCATCCCACAGCCTGATCTGTCCAGCATCCAACTGGCAGATGCAAAATTTGGCCACTTGGAAAGCAGGAGCCAAACTCTTTGGGCAGGGTGTGACATGGTGGGGTCACATCCCCTGTGGGTCTGGCTCAAATACCAGGGAAGAAAAGAGGTTTTGGTCCTTGAGAGCTACTCGCTCTGGCTCCCATCCCTGCTGGAGCGTGGTATTGAAAGTGAAATGCTGGGAAAAGCCTTTTCCTCTCCCACTGTCATTGGAGACTCTTTGCAGGTTCCTGGGTTGAGCATTTTATTGCAAAACCAACTTATTTTAATTAAAAAAAAAAAAAAACCAAAACCAAACACCATGCCTTTGCCGCTGTTTGACCTCCAGCAGTTGAATGGCTGAGCCAAGATTACAGTCCTGCTCGGCCTCGTGGGACTTGGCATGTTTATCCTGTCAGGGAAGGGCCCCACGATGCTGGGGTGCAGGCAGGTTCTTGGTGGTGCCAGAGATGCTGGTGGCTCTCCAAAAATGAGCTGGCACTTTGGGAAGTCTTACACAGCGCTTTGCTGTATTTTACGTTTTTCAAATACTTGTTAAAAACAGGGCTTGAAGCAGTGCTCAGAGCACAGAAGAAAAAAAAAAAGGTTGAATTTTTGCTTTCCTCAGACCTTGTGCCTTTGCCTCCGTGACTCAAAGACACCCAGGCAAGACCAGTGATTTTATTTCTTGCTTCTTATGCCCTTTGTGCCCCAAACGGCATCAGGCAGAGCCGGATCTGTGCTGGCACTGGCCGGACATGGCTCTGCTCCCAGCCCAATCATTCGGAAAACTTCAGACCACTGGGTTCATGCCCCCAAACGTGCTGTGTAGCATTGGACGCCCCAGCCCTTCCCAGCACAGATCTGCATCAGAGATCAGGATTTTCCCTGGTGGGAGCAATTTATTCAAGAAATAAAGCGAAAACAACTTTGCTTTTCTGTTAAAGATGCTTTTTTTTTTTTTTAAATATATATAGGAAGAAAAAGGTGTCAGTGGCTTTGGAACAGGCAGGCATGTGCGGTGTGTGTCCTGGGAGAGCGGGGCTGGCGGGACCCCTGGCAGCAGATACAGGGGACACAGCCCCTTGGCCTCAGCCCTTGCGGTGCCACCACCTCCCACAGCGTATAGCACTTACTGCCCAGCACAGTCACCTCATGTTATATCGGTGGTGTTTTATCCAAGGGGTGGGAGGCGCCTACAGCCTCTTTTCCAAGGGCTTTTGTGGTACGGACTTCATTGGACAAAATTGTCCTTATGCTTGTGGCTCTTTGTTGTTTTTTTAATTATTATTTTTAATGGAGAAACCAGTGCAGGGTGGGTTGGGTTTTGTGTTTTGTTTTGTTTTTCCTTCTGGTTTGGGAGTATTTTGGAATTTTTACACTTTAAACCAGAAAAACCTTCTCATGTTTTTGCAGAAATGACAGCAGGCTTCCACCATGTCTATCGGGTTCGTTGACATTAGAGATGTATTTTTTTTTTTTATTTTTATTTTTTCCTTTCCCTATTATTTTTTAACTCGCTTCCAGCCACCTCCTGACCGTTGGACTTTACCTCCTGACATTTGAGTCTTGCTGGTCTCAAGAAATCTCCTCTTTTTGCCCCAACCACGGGTAATCCTGACCTGTAAATCCAGCTTGGAGAGTTTTCCCTCATCCATCTGGCTGTCTCCCGGAGCATGTATATGTATGTATATAGGAACCTCTTAATTGGGCACTAATTAATTGGAGGCTACTCCCCCATCTCCAGCCAGGACACTGCCCACACCACTGCCGGTGGGGGTAGTTGCACCCCAAAAGCCGGGTGACCCCACGTCGTCAGTCTCAGCACTGTCAGTGGGGGACTTTGTGGCGGTGTCACGGGGTGTGGGGGAGCAAGGAAAGGGGTTGGGGACACTTGGCACCGTGGCCGTGCCCCCGTGGGGCCACTGGCTGGGCAGGGATGATGCTGTTATCAAGTGAATTTTTCTGTCTTGTTGGAGCTTTTTCTCAGCTGTCTTCCAAGTATTATTTTTATTGTTAAAAAAAAAAAAGAGGGGAAAAAAGTTAAAAAATAAAAATGTGAAATGTAATTTTTACAGCAGCAATATGAAATATATTTTATAAGAAATAAAAAGAAAAGTTGCCTCATAACTTGCTGGCTCTGCCATGTCCTTATAGCCTAGCCCCGGGGGGCACCCATGACCCCCCGGGACCCCATGGCCGCAGGGAGCCCTGTGCACAGCCCTTTCTGGCACCACTAGATAGCAGTGTCTGCCCGGCGCTGGGAGCCGCGCTGGCAGCGCCGCTCCCCCCCGCGGCCCCAGGCTCTGCGCATCCTCTGCTGGTTTTCCCCCCAAATCCCGAAATACCTCAGGTTTTAAACCTGGGCGCTGCAGGACGGGATTTGCATGTGCTAAACCCGGCTGGTTTGTAATCGGTGGCCCAGACTCCTGTGGCCGGGAGCCCTTCTCTTGCGGCCAGTTAAGCGCTGAGCTGAGAAGTCGCTTTTTGATGCCAAAAAAACATGGATAATTTTTTTTTTTTGAATGTGTGTTGAGGTGCCAGCTGGCCGTGCGCGAAGCAATCCCCCAACCAGCCAAAGTCTTCCCCAATTCATTTTTAATTTCCAGCTGCTGGTCAAAACAGCAGCAGAAGTTGTGCCTCTGCCCGGAGCTGCAAAGTGGGGACACAGCAGCCCTGCCACCGGCCGGTCCCAGTGTGTCCCTACCCCTCTGCTGCAAGGTGCTTGGGTGGTGATGCCCCCCCTCCCCAAATGTGGGTGGCTCCTGAGCTGAACCCCTGGACTTCCAGCTGGGCTGGGGCCTCACTGGGAGTGCCTTCCTTATCCCTATGGAAAAGGATTCTGGGTGTGCAGAAATTCCCCTTTTCTCTTAAACCCTAAAATCCCTTTTTTTTTAACCCTAAATCCCCCCCTCCCCATCCCATCCCATTTTTGGCTGAGGGACACATGTGCGATGGGACAGACCCTGCCGGTAGCTCTGCAGCAGCCTGCGTGAGGGAGATTTCTGCCATCCTGGAAATAACACAAATGTACAAAAATCTCCTTTTTTTTTCCTTAAAACCAAACTCTTCCCCAGCTGAGCAGGGCCATTCAGTCGTTCCCGCCCCCCCCTCCCCCCCTCCCCCCCGCCGTGGCAGGGGGGCAGCAGGGACCTGCATTGACCCAAGTGATGGTTGCCAGTCGCAATGATATCGTAGAAACAGTAAACTAATTTATTAATCCTTTTGCTATGTACAAGTTTAATGGAGAAATCTTTGTATGAAACAATTAAAAAGAACAAGATCTGGGTTTTTTTTTTCATCGGGGTTATTATATTATTTATTTTATTATTCTTTTTTTTTTTTTTTTTTTTTACAAAGAGTGAAGGGCAGCGCTGCGGGTAAGACCCGGGCGAAGTCGCTCCAGGTTTATGCTTTTTGGGTAGCAAATTAGGCAGGAGAATCAACCGGCTCTGATTATCCTGGGAGCGACACGGCGGGGGGGGGGGGGGGGGGGGGGAACCCGCGTCCCAGCATGGGGGCTGGGACACGATGCATGCCGGGGGGGGCGGGGGGCCGCAACAAAAACATGCGCGTGGTTTGTATTGCTGAGCAAAGAAGTCAACCCCAGAGGCTTTACAAAACTTGAGGGAAAACACTGAAAAAAAGGGAAAAATACATTTTAGAAAAGGGAAAAAGAATGTAAAAAAAGAACTAATGTTTCCCAGGTGCGTTTTGGGCACTGGGGCAGGAGCCGGTCCCCGCTGTGGCGGCTGGGAACGGAGCCACAGTGGGACGCGACCCCTTGGCATCCCCCATCCAAAAAGTTGGAAATAAATCCCGTGGGAAGGTGTAAGCCCTGGCTGGGGGATGCTGAGCGCTGCCAGGGAAGGCACTGGGAATGTGGGGTGGGGGCTTATTTTCCGCTGGATCCAAGGTGGCTTTTTCACAGTGGCCAACCCAAAAAAAGATAAAACAAAAAAAGCCCCAAATCCAATTTTTTTTGAAAGAATCCCTTTTTTTCCTTATTTTGTTTAAATTTCTGCCCGCTCCCCCGCGGTCCCCTCCCCGCCCTCCCCATGGCATCTCGCTCCCGTCGCAGGCGGAGGCCGAAATTCGTCGGGTCCTGGTTTAAATCTGGCTTTAGTGAGTGAAGAGCAAAGTGATTTCTGAACGCGTGCGAGTCTGAAGCGCTTTGGGGTCCGTCAGAGAGAGGATGGAGGCTGCTGGGGTGGACAGGAGCAGGGTTAATTTTGCCTGTGCCTGGCAGAAGGTGCTGGGATGCGGTGCCGGAACGCTATAAAAAAAATAAAAATAAAAAAATAGAGAAAAGAAAGAAAGAAAGAAAAAAAAAGAAAATAGAGAGGGGGAAAAAAAAAAGGGAAAAAAAAAAGGGAAAAAAGTAGCAGCTGAGCGGAGAGTGGAGGGAGCGGGGGGCTCTCTCCCAGGGAATGCAGGGCTGGGGGTGCACCCCCTAATTTAGGGAGATGCCACCCGGGGGGGTGGGGGGTGGGGATGGGGCAGAAAAAGGAAAAAGAAACAAAAAAAAGGGGAAAAAAATTTTAAATTCTCCCAAATTGTAAATTTGGGGAGGGGATGGGGATGGGTGGTCTCGGCAGCTGCAGGGTAGAGAGGCTGGGGGCTCTGAGCATCCCGGTGGAGCCGGTGGCGGCACAGGACACTGGTCCCCGGGGAGCGGCAGTAGGGGGTTACCCTGCCGCTCGCCTGGCAATGTGAAGCTGGCGTGTTTGGGGAGGAATTATTTAATTTCTAAAAGGAAAAGGTTCTGTTTGATTTTCATTTATTTTCATTTATTTAGAATTATTTATATATTTTTAAAATTTTAAATAATTTATCTCTTTTTTTTTTTTTAGTTTTTTCTTCTTTTGATTTTTTTTTTTTTCTTTTGGGGCAAACCACCCTTCAGACCTCTTGGGCGCTGAGGGTAAAACCCTGTTGCCCACCATCGCTGGGGGGGAGCTGTCAGCAAAGGGCCTTTCCCCAGGCACCCTCCGGACACCGAGACACCGACAGCCACCCTCAGCATCCCTCCCCAGTCTCCAATTCAGCATTTGTAAGTTAAGGTATTTCCAATTTTTTTTTTTTTTTTTTTTTTTGCCCCCTTTTTAATTTGCACCCATGGACATGTGGTGTAGAGGGGTAGAGGGTTGACTTTTTTGGCCATGGCGGACCTAGCCGGGCGGCGTGGGTCTCCGTTAGATCTCGTTGTGCTCGCTGATGCCGCCAGCGATGTCGTACTCACTGGAGCGGGGCGACATGCCCAGGTACTGCTTCAGGAACTCGCTAAACCTCTTCTGGTTGTTCCACTTCCTCGCCGACTTGCGGACCCCGATGAAGCCCCCGTACCGCTTCTGCACCCCCTTGGCTGTCGGTGCCGGCCGCGAGCTGCGCATCCCCCGCGGGAAACCGCCGAGCCGTCGGGAAATGTCCTCAGGTGGCTGCGGGAAGGCGCCTGGTGCCGGTTCGACGCCTTCATCTTCGGCTTCCCGTCGCCGCAGCAGCTCGCTTACCTGCAGCGGGCTCACCGGCACTGCCGGCACCGCGCCATGCCAGGGATCGCCAGCGTCCTGCAGGTCGTGGGGCCATGGGGCGGCTCGGCTGGCGGCAGCGCACAGCTCCCAGGTGGCCCGAGGCACGGCTTCGCCTTCGCACTCCAGGATGCAGACCTGTGCGGGAAACACGGGGATGGGAGTCAGATGGGGTTTGGTCCCCCCAGGGCTGTGGGACACCAGGCAGCCCCAGCTGGTGTACCCCAAATGGCAGGTGCTCGAGCATCCCCCCACTTCCAGCCTGTCCAGTGATGCGACGTGTTGGAAGACACCCATGGAAAGGTGCTGGCAGCTCATCAGCCCTTGCCTGGCCTCATTTGGGGAGGTGTCCCCTCCCAAAACCCGTTCCTGGGCTCCCAGAGATGGTGGTGGAGATGCTGCTCAGCTTCCCTCTCTGGCCCTTCCTGCTCCTCACTGGACATACTCCACACTTCCCCATTGATGTCCATGCTTCCATCCCATCACCCTGTGCTCAGCACTGCAGGGTCCTTCAGCCGGGCTCGAGCCCCAAAAAACCCCAAAAATCACTGAGTCATGGGAGGGTGGAGGTGGTGCCTGTGGCATATGCCCATGGCATGTGCTGGTGCCTGGGCTTGTTCCTCCCTAGGGGCAAGACTTTGCTTTTCTCCTTGTTGAACTTGACGAGGTTCCCACTAGCCCATTTCTCCAGGCTAGCAAGGTTACTCCAGGTGGCAGTATGACCCTGTGGTCTACCATCCACGCCTGCCAACTCTGCATCATCCGTTCATTGCTGAGGGTGCGTCTCTCACATCATCCCGGCCATTCATGAAGACATCAAGGTCCTCCAGGTTTCAGTCCACCTCACTGCCCATTTATCTATCCCGTGCTTCAGCAGATTGTCCACAAGGATGTCATGGGAGACAATGTCAAAGCCTGATGAAAGTCAAGACAAGCTGCTTGTCTCACTGCAGAAAGCTGTCAGGTTGGTCAAGCACGATTTCCCCTTCATAAATCCATGCTGGCTGCTCCCAGTGAACTCCTTGTCCTTCATATGTTTGGAAATGCTTTGCAAGATGATGTGCTCCACCACATCCCCAAGGACTGAGGTGACGCTGACCAGCCTATAGCTTCCCAGATCCTCCTTCATGCCTTCCTCAAAGAGAGGTGTGACATCTGCCCCCTCCCAGCCCCCAGGAACCCACCCTGGTCACCAAGTCCCTTCAAAGGCCACCAAGAGCTGCCTCATCAAGAGGTGCCATCAAGCTTCCTCAGCACCCATGGGTGCATCCCTCTATGTTTGTGTCTCATCGCTTTCCAAGAGGCCTCGTCTACTAAGGCAGGACACGGACCCAGCATTGCTGTGGGGTGATAGCCCCAAGTGGGCCACTACCACCAAAACCAGCACCCAGGGGAAACCATCCAGGAGAAAACCCTAGAAGAACGAAACTAAATAAATACCCAAAGAAACCAGGGCTGGAGGGCCCAGATGGGGAGGGTTGTCTTCCTTCGTGTTGAAGCGTCTCCATCCCAGCATCACCTTCATGGCGGGCTCTTTCAAATGCCTAACACCAGCTGGGGACCCCCGTGCTGAAGTGCGTTGGCGTGTCTCATCGCTACAGGCCATCTGCAAGACTAAAACCTTTGCAAAGACGCACGTCACCATGGGTTCATTGACTTTGCCAGGTGGGAAGTGCTACAGGTCCCAACGTGGTGTCTCAGGGCTGCAGCTCGAGCACATGGCTCCACAGCAGTCAGCTATTTCCATCCCCAAGGGCGGCCAGGCTCTTCAGACAAAAAGACAAAAGAAAAATAGTTGTCCCAAAGTGAGGTGGTGACGAGGGTCTTGTAGGCTCAGACACCTAAGAGGGTCCTTGTGGAGATGCTGAGGGCATCCTGCACGGAGCCGAGATCCTGTCCTGGGGTCTCCAAGGCTTTGGCAGGATCTATGGCTGATGGGCCACTGCAGTGGCCTGTGTAGGAGATGAAAGGTGATGGATCACATGGAGGTACCAGCTGTGATGAGCACCAGCTGGTAGGCTTCAAGAGGAATCACCCCGGACATCAGGCTGAAGACAACCAGCAGTCCTACCACACATCCGCAGAGCAGCACCAGGAACATCTCAGCGGTCCTCAGCCACCCTGCTGTGTTCTCAATTCACATGGAAATGGCATCTGCCACCAGGCCAGCTCATGGTCTTTCGGGAGCCCTCAGCAAACACCAGCCAATGCTCCACCATGTCTAGTGCTGAAACTACCCGGGGCCGCTCCTTCTGACCTTCAGTTGGCATTAACGGTGTCACTGTGGGTTTGCACCATCCCTAGAGGACTCTGGGGACCAGGATGTAGGTGATTCATCCACAACTTGAAGACCAGCTCCATCAGCCAGTCCCTGCCCTGCTCTGGCAGCTGCGATGCTGGTGCAGGCATGCCTCTAACTTCAGGGGCATCTTCTATTTCTACCTCAGGAGGGCAGATGCTTTGGCCACCAAAATGGTGGGGGGGTTGTATCCAATCCCACCACGATGGTTCTGCCAGCTGAAACTGAGCCTTGAAAGTCCTCTGCTCCTGGTTCAAACCACTCTTGCTTTGAGATACAACCTTGCACGGGATCCATGAGCCACCAACCATCCATCCCATCTCCTCTCCTCCTTGCTGGCCAGGGAAGACAGAGCAAAATGCAGCTCCAGAGGCAGGACCAGGTAGGAAGGGGGGGCCCTGCAGAAGTGCTGGTGCCTTCAGACTGCAAAACAATATTTTGGGGCAAAACCAGGGCAGTTGTGCCCCAAAACTTGGGGGCAGCGACGTGCCATTGCAGAAGGCTTTGCCAGCAAGAGGGTGGCACTGGGGTGCTCCAGCATCTCCACAGATCCCTGGAAGTCTCTGGTCTCCCCTGGTTTTGTGGAAACATTTCCCAGTTCTGGGGGCTTCCTGAGCTGCTGGCTCCTTTTGGGTGGATGTCTTAACCCGCCGTGATTTATCGTCGCTAATAAATAGGCAAGAGGGCAGGGGGGAGGCGATAGGTAAACCCCCGGAGGCAGGGTGGGAATGGGGGGGAAAGAAATGCTGCTGGCCAGGGCACGGCCGTGGCTCAGAGGAGCAGGAAAAAAAGGGTTAGGGGCTGGAAAAAACCCAACCCCCCTATTCAGTAGCTCTTTCCACCCAGCGTTGGAGGCAAATCAAGGGAGCGAGAGAGGCTGCAGGGGGCCCGTTCACACAGAGCGCTGTGGCTTGCCAGCCACCTGCAGAGCTGGTCCCATCCTGCTGGGACTCAGGGTAGGATTTTGGTGGCTCCTTGGAGGATGGAGTCCCCTGGGGGGGTCCAGGGTCGGCATACGTAGGGGCAGCGAAGCTGCAAGCCGTGGGGCAGGAAAGCTGAGGTTGCTTGGGGTCTTGGGACCCTCCTTGGGCTGTCGCAGCCTTGTCCCCATCTCTCCCAGCAGCTGGTTTGGGGTCTGAATCCTCCCTCGGGACCTTCTTGTCCAATGGTGTCCCTGGGGGGTGCCCAAGGAGGAGAAACAGTGACAGCAGGTGGCACCTTCCCCTCGAGGTTTGGCATGGACCGGCCACCAAAGCCCCCCGCCAAGCCCCCAAACCCTAACCCTGGCACAGGGAGGAGGGTGCCTACCCAGTGTGACGGGATGCAGCTGGCACAGCACCCATGGATGCTACCCCCGTGGGTGCTGCCTGTGGCAGGGGACAAGCCAGCAGGCAGAGGGACTTACAAGGACGTCAAAGCTGTCCCGGTAGAGGTGGCGGTCGCAGCGCAGGCAGTCCCCCCGGCAGTCCCCCCGCACCCGGGCAAAGAGGCAGAGCAGCAGCAGGTCCCAAAGCACAGCCCTCATGGCGGCACCGGCAGCAGCTGCAGCCAGGAGAGAGAAGCTGTCAGGATGGGACCCGCACCACCGAGCCCTGCACGTGCACCGAAATGTGCCCGTTCTCAGCCTGTCTTCCCTCACCCCCCCCAGACACGCATGTTCCCAGTCCCCCTGACAAAATTATCCTTTCAGGAAAGGAGCCTGGCCGCCTCCTCATCCCCAAAACAGATCCGGTGTGTCCCAGCTTGATTTTTTCCAGGCTATCTCATGGCACAAGTCCCGGCTAGGGCTTATTTTAGCAGGTGGACGTGGTGGGGCAGCACGTCCCCAGCTGTCCCCTGAGCAGAACACTCCTTACCCAAGCATGGCTGGAGCGGGGTGAGGATGTCCTGCTCTGGTATCCCCTCCTGGCTGTTTTTAGGGTGCTGCCACCCCTGTCCCTATCTCAGCAGAAATTGCTGGGATCTGAGCCCACCTGGTGTGCAGCAGCAAAGCCAATTCCCAAAGACCTCCCTGAGTCCTGTCCAGCTTTGCTGACATCGGTGGCAGGCGGCGATTAAGTGACATGACCAAGGCCACGTGGTTCCCTCCCAATTCCTGGAGATTTCGCTTGATGCATCCCCATGGCCATCTGCAAACAGGAGGGCTGGTCCTCCTGACCCACCCCTCACGCTCATCCTGCCGAGAAAAGGGATCTGACATCCCCGTGGTCCTTGGGAGCAGGTCCCAGTGCTGCATGGCACCAGGTTTATAAGCCAGCGAGGAGACGAGATGGAGGCGGTGGAGAGGAGCAGGATGAGGATGTGAAGGTTGGTGCTATCCTTGGTGGCACCAAGGTCCCTCCATGCCAGAGCAGCACCCAGAAAACCCTGTACCAGGATGCTCAGAGGGGAGGAAGACCTCGGTGATGGTGACTTTGCAGCCCGTGTGTTGCTCCAACAGCATTTCAAGCTGCTTTTGGTGTGGGGTTGAGCACCTGGCCAGGGGGTCCCACCCCACCAAGGCAGGGGCTACCACTGCTCCTTGCAACGGAGGCAGAGCATCCACCCAGGTCCCTGACAGGCACCATGGTCACCTTTCATCCCTGCCAGCCAGGCAGTGACACAGAGCCTGACGGCTCCCAGTTGTCATTTGCTGGAGGGTACAGGGGGAAGCTGATAAGAGCTGGAATTAAGGCTTAATCTTCATCGAGTCTCATTAAAACTGGCTGGCAGTGTGAGTCAGAGGCTTGGCAGAAAGCTCCTGGGAGAGGGCAACACCCAACACCCCCCCCCCCCCCCCCCCCCGAAAAATCACTCAGCCCCAAAATGGGGTTCGGTGGAGGCAGGAAGGGGGCTGCAACCCACCCCATAGCCCTGTTCCCATGTCCCCAAGAGACATCAAGTCCAGTGTCCTGGGAAAAGCAGGTCACATCTGGCTGCAGAGGAGGCTCCGAGATTACGGCTCGGCTTTTCTTCCTGGTTAATTAAAAGATGCTATCGGGCAGGCGGGATGCGGTACCCTGCCAGCATCACTGGCAGGGGCAGGGGTGGGAAAGAAGGAAACAACCCCCGCTTTGCGCATCAGTGCCCCCCCCCCCCCCCCCCCCCAATTAAATCAGCCCTTTTAAAGGGCAGGACCGTGTGCGGTGGATTTTTCTCTTGTTTCTGCACTGGGGTGCCGGGGGGGTGGGGTGGCAGGGATGTGGGGGTGTGACAGCATGAAGCCCCCTTCTGAGTTTCACAGCCACAGCCACACAAGAAAAAAGAGGGATGCCTTTTTTCCCATTTTTCCCCTTTCCCCCCCCCCCCCCTTTCCCTATTTTTCCCCATTCTTTCCTTTTTAAAAAAAAATTCCCCATTTTTTCCTCTGTGAAAACTGAACCTGGACTCTTTTTCCCAAGGGGTGCACTGGCCAGTCCCACTGCCCCCACATCTGGGGCTGCCATTGACCCTGGCCAAGGATATGACAGCCCCAGTGTCATCCCATAGCCACCCCCGTGGCTCCCCAGACACTGGGGCTGCTCCTGGGCGTGAACCTTCCTCTTCCTCCCTAAAAACTAAACCTCTCCCTCCCAGGGGTGGGCTGTCAGGGTACGGCCGCTCCATCCCACAAACCAGCTCTGGGACCCCCTGCTGCTATGGGCTGCCCCACAGGTGCATCCTCAGTTTTCAATCCAGTTGAATCACCCTCCTTATATATTTGGGGGAAAAAAAAAATCCAGCCTGGGGTTCATATCACGGTGAGGTCTGGTTATCCATCAGGACAAGTGGCTTTTATTGATTGCTCCAGGTGGAATGGTGTGGGGGACGCAGCCATATAAAAGGGCTGATTCGGTGGGCAGCAGGAAGGACGTGTGACACGAATAACCCGAGGAGAAGAGGTGGAAGGGGAAGCAGGTGCTTGCTGAGATGGGTTTTGTTCGCTTGATTTGATGCGATTTGGGTTGGGAGCTCACCAGCAGTGCCAGGGAGATGCTCCCTGCCTCTCCCCAGGGATACTCCATTCCCTTTTCCCACGGGAGATGTGAACAGCAAGGATTATCGCAGCAGTGGGATCACCATCCTTCCCCCAACACCTTCGCAAGGGTTTAAACGCAGTGATGCTCTCACTTTCCTGGGTCAGGATCAGTCCCACCTCGTGAGGAGCACACTGAGGAGCTCCTGGCTTCCCATGCCCGCAGCAAAACCTGCCCAAATTAATTTTTTCCCTGCAAATTCCCACACTGCCCAAAGCCAAGGCCTGATCCAGAGGGCAAGAGCCATGCGGCCGGGCAGGATCCGGCCCTGCCGGGAGCCAGCATTGAAGGAGTCAAAGCTTTTTCCAGTTGAAAAAGCGCAATATTGCCCAACAGTGTCCCCCACTGGCACCGGCTACGATGCTTCCCCGGCTCCCCCAAACCCTGGCTTGTGCCAGCAGCGTTTGGGGGGATTTTAGGGAGAACTGGAGGGATCTGGGGGGAGGGGGGGGAGGGGGGGAGAGGAGAGGGGGGTGGTTTGGCTGCAGATGCCCAGTGCTCGCCAGAAAAATAAGCATTTCTTTTTGTCGATCCCCCCTCAATCAGGTAATTGGCCATAATTGGCCAAAATTAGGCGCCGCGGCGTGACTATAAACACAGATGTGGGCTGGAGAGGCTGAGAAAGGCTGTTTAGAGGTAAAAAAGCTCGGGAAGAACATTTCTCCCCACATCCCCATGTCTCAGCCATTCATTCCTGCTTTTCAAGGGGGACTAAAATTATCAAAGCAACACCCACCCCCTCCCAATTTTCCTCCTTTTTGTGCCTTTTGGGAGGGAAAACGGGATTTATCACAAGCCAGGCGTCTCCTGGAGCATCCCACAGTGGCCCTGGAGAAGACCTGGCTAAAGGAAAAAGGGGGAGAAATACTGAATGGGGAAAGCCGTTGTCCGGTGACTCCTAAAAAATTCCACTAAAAAATTCTACCCATGCCGGAGGATCCCGCCGTCGCCCCGTGGGCTCCCCCCGGGCTTTGGGCAGGCCGCCTGCACTGACTCTTGTTGTGTCCCTCCGGCTCCACTCCGGTTGAATTTGGGGCTGGATGGTGAAGCTGAAACTTTTCCTCTCTTGGGACAGAGGGGATGGATTTCTCCCTCCGGGAAGATATTTTATTTAACCCTTAGCAGGGAGGGGAATATCTATCTGTGAATCGAAGTGGGGTGGACCATCCTCAGACTAAATAAAACCAGCCAAGCCCCCCCAGGATGGGAAAATTAAAGCAGATTTCCTACCTGCGGGTGTGCTGTCGGCTGCCGGCTCCTCTGATCTGTGACTTCTCCAGTGCCTGTGCCACGGTGGTATATATAGACGGTGTATACACGCATCCCCACACCTCCCTCCCCGAACACGTGCGTCGCTGAGCCCACCCCCGGGGGCTGCCGGTGGAGGGATGCGCCAGCCGGCAGCTGGGGACCGGGGATGTGCATCCTTCCCCCCCTCCTGCATCCCTCAGCCCTTTTTCCTCCTCCCTAAATCTGGGGGGGCAGCCCTGAAAGAGACGAAGGATGCTGGCCTCGTGGTTATCCAAACGGGCGGTGTCTCCAAGCATCCCAGGGGTGGTGGGGCTGGGATGGAGGCTGGGGGGGGGTCCTAGTGTGCCCTGGTCCAGACCTCCGGGGGTTACAAGGACCCGAAGGCACCCACAGCCAGGTGAGCCCCAAAATCACCCCCCACACCCCCCGGACAGCCCCCAGCCATTCCCAGGGGGGTCTTTCCCCTGCCTTAGACCCTGAGAAGAGGCAAAGGGGGGGGTCCCCAACCCCATTACCAACCCGCTCCAGCACGGCTGCAGCAACACCGCATGTGCGGCTACCAAGCATGTCGCGCATCGATGGCAAGCGCGCGGGTGGGAATAATTGATTCCAGGCTCCGCAGATGATGCCGGGGGTGGGGGGGGAGAGCAGAAAATTCCAACTTTACATTTCACGGATGATGGAAACACCCGGTGAGCCAGATGCAGCCGCGTGCCAGCACCTTGCGAGGCAGAGAGACGGATTTGGCCGCTTGGCATCGGGGATAAGTGCTGCCTTTCGTTTGGAAAGGCCAAATCGGTCCCGACCTTCAATGGTTTCTTCTGCAAACCAGCATCACCCCGTTTTTCCCCCCATTCCAGTGACCTGCAGTGATAACGCTCATCCCTGCTAGCGCCGATGCAGAGCCAGGACCCCCCAGCATCTCTCCCTGCCCCACCTTGGCAATTAAATAATAAAATCTGCCGTGGCGCTGCGATCCTATCTTGGTAATTTCTTGTAACGACTCCCTAGGAAGGGCTGGAGATGGGAGTGAAACGCCTTTCAGTTCAGCTACGGCTATTAAATAGTTGCATTAATGCCCCCGGGTGAGACCTCAGATGCGTCGGTGCTTGGGCAAGCATAAAAGAAATGGAGAAATTGATGAAAATGCCAAAAAGTGGTGAAAGGGCATCGCAGGAGTGGTGGGAGGGGACCTGCCCTGTTCTGGGGGCAAGGTGCAAGCCTGGATTTTGGGTTTTTTAGGGGAACATAGGGCTGGTGAGCAATGGCGTGCTGGCCCCACGGGCAGCCTGGGGCAAAGCCACTCCCCATCACGCTCCCAGGCGAGTGCTGGAGATAGGGGATGCTGATTTTTGTGTTTTATATATATATATATATATATATAATATATATATAATATTTATTTTTTTATATTTTAAAATATATTATATACGTATTTTATATATCTTGCTTCAGTCTTTCCTTAACCACTTTGTTTTTCATTAAGGACGTATTCCCTGGCTCTTGCGCAGAACAGAGCAGCAGCCGAGCTGGGGTGAGAAGGCTTCATGCTTCTTTTGTCCTC
This sequence comes from Falco naumanni, assembly GCF_017639655.2. Taxonomy (NCBI): domain Eukaryota; kingdom Metazoa; phylum Chordata; class Aves; order Falconiformes; family Falconidae; genus Falco; species Falco naumanni. The sequence goes on along the minus strand of NC_054059.1, from coordinate 72,412,829 downwards.
TCCCGGGGTAATTTGACAAGCTCTCGGGGCTGCCATTCACTCTGCAGCCCCTCAAAATGCTCCTTTCTTGGCATTTATTGAAGCGCCATAGCCTTTTCTCCCTTAAACTGATGGAAGGGATTTGCCTCCCAGGCCGGTAATGCTGCTGCTGTTGAGCTGCCAAGAGCAGGAGGCAGCAAATGACATCGGGGTGACTTCGTTTACTGTCTAGCTAATTGACAGAGGTGTGTGTGTGGGTGATTGACAGCCAACACGCCCAAACCCAGCATGCTAAGGGGGAGAAATACCCATTTTTGTGGTGTTTCCAGGTTTTTCTGGGTCCATGTGGGTACCAGCAGCCAAATTTCCCCAGCAGAAATGGAGAGGGAATGTGTTTGGGAACTGGGGATGATTCATTCATAAAATTAGGATAGAAAATGCAGATATATATCTTTTTTTTAAGGTTTTGGGGCATTTATGTTTCAAAGTTGGGTCCAACCGAGCTTGCTCCTCTGCAGTTCGGGGCGAGCAGGAGGGTGGGGGAGAGCATCCCGGGTGAGGGTGAGCAGGAGGATTCAAAGTGACAGGCAATTAACAGCGAAAAACGACAATCCTTTTCAGAAAGAAGGCATAAAGCAGATGGGATCTGGTGCAAGGAGAACATGGAGAGGACTCCAAAGCTGCCTGGAGGACAGAGGAGTGGGAAAACTCAGCAGCTGGGAAGTTGTGTTGTTCCCCTGGTCCCATGGATCCTTTCACTGTCATGGCTGGAGGGGATGAGGACATACCCAAGCCTGTGTGATGCCTCCCATGTTCACTTTTGGATGCTGCCTGATTATTTTCCTGATCAACTGCGGGTGTTTATAGGGCAGCCATCCCCTCCATCAAGAAAAACACACCCCAAGCATCACCTCCTCTTCCAGCCCCTGCTTGGGTACCACCACCCAGGAACAACCTCCTTGAGCATCACCTCCTCTCCTGGCCCCTGCTTGGGTACCACCTCCCAGGAACAACCCCCTTGAGCATCACCTCCTCTCCTGGCCCCTGCTTGCGTACCACCACCCGGGAACAACCCCCCCCAAGCATCACCTCCTCTCCTGGCCCCTGCTTGGGTACCACCACCCAGGAACAACCTCCTCGAGCATCACTTCCTCTCCTGGCCCCTGCTTGGGTACCACCACCTGGGAACAACCACCCCTGAGCATCACCTCCTCTCCCAGCCCCTGCTTGGGTACCACCACCTGGGAACAACCGCCCCTGAGCATCACCTCCTCTCCCAGCCCCTGCTTGGGTACCACCGTCCAGGAACAACCCTCCCTGAGCATCACCTCCTCTCCTGGCCCGTGCTCAGGTATCATCTCCCAGGAGATGATTTTCCCGGAGCTTTTCAAGAATCAGGTGCTTGGTGCCAGGGTCACATCCTGCTCACGGGCAGCCTCAGGGATATGCTTTAACAAGATGAAGCAGCAGTGTAAAGGGCTTCATTGCCCCCGAATTGGGGTTGATAAACACTGACAGCGAGGTTCAGACCAGTGCTGCTGTTTTACTCCCGTTGGTAATGATGGAGGACTTTGAGCTCTGCCCCAGCAGGGTGAGGATGAGTGTGATGAAGGCTCAAGCCATTTCTGTGCCCCTGCAAGAAGCTTGGGGCTGGGCAGGGGAGCAGGGCCAGCACACCACCTCTCCTTGCCGAGCTGGGGTATGCCCGGGCACCAAGAACCACAGCCAGATGGGTCCTGCTGGGTGGCAAGCGAAGGGCTCGCCAGGCATGACAGGAGCCCGTCTACAATCTTCACTGCCAATAAACCTTAACCCAGGTGCTGAGCTCCAGGCCACTCGTGGGGACCGCTGGCAGCAATGCTGAGGATGCTGAGGGTTGCCTGGAGACCTGCCTGCACTCAGTGGGAGGAGGATGCTCTGAGCAGGGGTGTGGGCAGGCAGTGAACCCCAATTTGAAATGCGAGGTGGGGAAAGCAGCTCTTCCAGAAGCTGTGGGGATGCGGAGGGGCTGGGGGGGGGGTGTGGGGTGTACCCTCTGGCTCCATCTCTGTTGCGGTGATGGGTGCCGTGGGTAATATTACAGCTGGGCTGGAGCCGATTCGATGCACTGGGTGGGAAAATAAACAACTTGTCACTCCGGTTAGTTTTCCATTACTTTAGTCCATTGGATGAGCTCAGGAAAGGAGCATCAGGAGGACGTGATG